>NW_026988422.1:41241458-41843750 GCF_030222135.1 Aotus nancymaae
TCACTCACCACTCACTCAGTGATTCACCAGAGCAACTTCCAGTCCTGCAGGCTCCACTCATGGCAAGTGCCCTATACAGATGTGCCGTTTTCAATCTTTTCCACCATATCTTTATTATACCTTTTCTGTGTTTAGATATGTAAACACTTAGCACTGTGATACAGCTGCCTACAGTATGCAGTACAGTAACCTGCTGTACAGGTTTGTAGCCTAGGAGCGATGGGCCGTACCGTCTAGCCTGGGTGTGTGGCAGGCTATGCCGTCTGGGTGTGTGGAAGTGCACTCTGTGGTGTTCGCACAATGACAAAATCACCTAACACGTTTCTCAGAACACAGCCCTGGCATTAGGAGGCAAATGATTATGTTTTAAAGCACAGCCACTCCCAGGAGGCTCAGTTGTTTGGGTCTCTCGCCCTTTGGTATGGCAAGCCAGGCCTTCCTCCAGGGCCCCTGCTGTGGCAACTCAGAGCTGGTCAATAGCCTTCCTCCCTCGGGCCCTAAGTCTAGGCCCTTCCTGGCCTTGCTCCCCAAGACTGGCTTTTTCAGCCTCTCTGAACCCAGCAAGGTAATCAGCCCTTCTCAGGAGAGCTCCTCTGCATATCTTCCTCATACAGCTGAGGCTGGTATCCCTGCCCCGGGGTACAAGCTGCCTGGCAGGGCCACCCTAGAACCTCTGGGACTCAAGGCTTGGGGGTGCTGAGAGGAGGGTGGTCTCTCTGGAGTGGGAATTCATGGAGTCTGTTTCCACAGTGACAAGGCCCTGACCTCCAGGCCCTCAGGTGAGAATCAGAAGCCCCTGCATTCCCCACACCCCTGATTAACCAGGCCAGTTTCCCGAATGCCACAACTCATCCCTTCTGTCTTCAGAGCAGGAACCCCCGCTGGCTTCTTTCTCCTCCCAGACCCACTCAGGCAGCCAGAGGTCCAACCTCCACTTCTCCAGAACTGCCTTCCCTCCCACTCCTTTCCCCCCTCTGCCCCCCGCACCCCTAGTCCCACACCCCATCTCCACCACCCCAGAGTTCCCATCCTGCTTGCAAATGCCACTGTGCTCTCCCTTCCTTTCCTGCCGGATGTCCCCACTGAGTCAGACTCGTCAACTCTCCCAGCAACCATGACGCACCCAGGCTCCGCTTCCCAGGTCTCTCTCACACACAAACGCACACACATTCACTCTCCTTCTCCCACCCGCTCTGTGTCCTGCCCCACACAGTCGACTGAGTTCCAGGCCAGTCTCAGGAGGCTTCAGAAGCCTCAAGCAGCCTCAAGCTTCCCTCTGCCTGCCCTGCACTGTGTTGTTGGAGCTGGGAGGCCCACTGAGCACTGGCTGGGGAGGGAGAACTAATGCTCTCCACCCTCTTCAGAACTCAGGCCCGAATCAGGTGTGCGGAGGAGGCGCGTAGATGGGGGAAGCTACAGGGACGAGGCAAGTTCTGTGTACCCCTCTCCTCCATTCCCAACCAAGGTGCAGGCCGAAGGGCAGCAGGGGAACAGAGGCATGGGCACAGGCTCGTTACCTATGGGATGGCCACTCAGCTCTTCTGCAGGGGCCTGTGGGGACACACTCCCCTAACCTAGGGCAAAGCCCTCCGGGTCTGTCAGGCTGGAGGGGTACGTGCCAAGGACAAACCCACAGTCATAGAGGGGACCCTCAGCTGCTGACCATGTGTTTCCCAGTGTTATTCACAGAAAACATCACACCTCTGAGCAGCCCCCACAGTCTCCCACTTTTCCCAGAGTCTGTGGTTGGCCTGTCTGTTCTCCATTGGACAGAGACTCTCTGAGGGCAAGAATGACGTGCCAAGTGCCTCTGGATCCCCAGTGCCTGGCACGATGCCCCTGCATACTAAAGAACCTCCATCAGCACTTACAGAATTAAGACATTGTGCGTGAATTGTGCTTGCCATCCTGTGCATAGCTGTGGGTATCTTGTGCATAGGCTGGAACTGCCTTTCTGTCCACCTAGAATGCATGCAGCTCTGAGGGAGCCGGTGGGTGGTAAAGATGCCCTAAGAGTGCCTGCCTTTGTCCTGGAGAGAAGCCCACAGGAAGCAGGGGAGACGGAGGATCAGCTTACCGTCCCCATGAGACTGTGTCTGTTTCTCTGTGTCGCCACTAAGGGGCAGCAGAGCTGCAACAGCCTGGTTCTGGGTGAGGAAGGTGGTTCCCCTTCTCTGTTGTTCCCCAGGGCCTCCCCCAAGTCCCTGTAACTTCCACCTCCCAACTCCATCAGACTAGAGAAGCCATCCACTTGTAGAAGACTTATTTTATTGATGAGGAAGCTGAAGCCCAAAGAGGTGGTACCCTCTGCCCAGGTGGCACACCCTGTCTCTGATGCCATTGAGACCACACGCCTGGGCCCTGCCTCCTGCCCAGGGCGCCTTCACCGGCTGCCCACCAATGCCGTTCTGCTGATCCTTTCCTCTGTGCCCTCCCTCTCTCCACCCAGGGTTGAGTCGGGTGTCCCAGCACCTCGGGCACAGGCTCTTCCCTGTGGTCCCCCACCCTCCCAGGCCACCTGCTGACTCAGGCAATACCCCCTGAGGTCTGGAAGGGACCATATCTGGACTGTAATCATGATCCTCAGAGCACAGACCTAGGGCCAGCCCTAAGGATGAGATGGCTGCAAGTCGGGATTCTCACTGAGGAGAAAGGGGGAAGAAGGCCGCAGGGGAGGAAAGACCCTCTGAGCCACTCACAGAGACACCCTGCCCCTGGGAGCACAGACCCAGCAGAGGCTCCGCCCACAAGGGCCGCACTGCTCAGACCTCATTCTGTGTTCGGAATGCTGCCCCTGCAGCTGGATCAATGAAACTTAAGCAAGCTGGCCCCTGTCCTTTTCGTTAGCCTTGCCAGAAGATAGGGGCGGGGGTTGGGTGGATTCCAGATGAACTTCACCCCCTACTGGCTGTGTCCCTTCTCTCTCTGGCCCTCATCTATAAAATGTGGTGTACCTGCTTCACAAAATCATCTGGAGAGGAAACAACATGGGTAACCATCCACATCTGGAACAAAGCGTACCCAGAGTAAGGCTCGAAACAGTTTTCTTGCCTAAGGTAACTTCCTGATGGCCGCCTCCTGGATGCTACCTCCCCAGCATTCTTTGAGGGACCCAAAGGCTGCCTCCCACCAGCCTGCTGGGGCCTGAACACATTAAGACTTCTGGGTTATGTGGACCATTTGTGACCAGGTGGAGAAGATCCTGAGGCACTTGCTTAGTCACCTCCCCTCAGGTCTCCTGCCCAGCACACCCCCTCCAGGGAGTCCTCCCTGTCCCTCCCTATCCCCTCTGAAGTTCCAGGCCCTGGTTGCCACCTCCCCAGCCAGCACTGGTGCTTCTGGAGTAGTCCCTGCACTCTACCTGCCTCTGGATCCCCCCAGGCCCAGTTCCAGGCTCACATACCAATGCTCGGGAACCATTCTTCTTGGTGGGGGGCCGAGCCCTTAGAGGTCACTGGTGCCACTTGCCAGCCCTGGGTGTGTGGGTGAGTATTGAGGAAGAGAGTGAGCCAGGCTGGACTACATGAGAGCCCAGCTACTAGGCAGGGGTCCCTCCAGATGGAAAGGAGCCAGAGAGTAGCTTAAAGCACAGTGTTCCCTTTCTGCAAACCCATCCTTCCTCCCTGCCCCACCATGGCCATTCTTGTCTCAAGAAACTGCTGTCCTGGCTCCCAGAACTCGAGGTCTGGTCAGGCCAGGCCTAGTCCTGGGTGGGGAGAACTCAGAATGCACAAGGTGGGGCTGGAGGGACCAGCCCTGGGCAGGCTCCAGCTGCCAGGGACGAAGTCTGGGCCACACCTTTTGAAAAACACACATGCCAGAGCAGGGTGGGGAGACTGAAGCCCTCTGAGGCATCAGAAGCAGAAGGTAAACTGGACCAAGGACACACTCCTCCATTCTGCTCTCCAGGACACACCCAGGGCTGGGGCATCCTGAACCTTCTGGCGTCAGGCCCAGCAATGGGAGGTGAACACTGGCATGGACCTGAGACCCTGAGGTCCCCCTTTGTTGGTGCTCTGTTCTCATGCACCAACGTTGGATCTCTTCATGGTGCAAATGGGACCCATCGTGTTTTCCCAGAAGCCCCACCTTGACCCTCAGCCCAGAGCTGCCCACGAGCAGAGGCTGAGTGCTGCTCTCTTGGGGCTTGCCCATGCCATGCCATGAGCAGAGCACCTACTGTGTTTTTCACCTAGCCAAGGGGATGCAGGAACCAGCAGGGAAAGACCTTGGAGGCACCTGCCAGTACCAGGCTGTGTTAGCCAGAGGCCCAGTCAGCACAGGGCTCAGGCCCAACAGGGAGTTTTCCAGAATGAGATGAGTTTCAAGACTCAGGTAGGGGGATGGGAAGAGAGGGCATTCCATGAATGCACAGGAGATAGCAGGGTCTCAGGAGGCAGGAGAGTGGCGGTGGCTTTTACCTGCAAGAGGACGTTAGGTTAGGAAGGTACAGACCAGACTGGGGAGGCGGTGGAAGGCAGACTGAGGAGGTGGAGTCATCCAGAGGTGCTGATGAGGCCACTCTGTGGTTTAGGAAGCTGAAACCAGAGTGGTCCAGGTGGGTCGCATAGGGCAGGGGTAGGGTTGGGGGCAGTTAGGAGGCTGTGTCCAGATGCCGGAGGGAGGCATCTGGGCCAGGCAGGGCAAGGGGTGTCCAGGGAAAAGGTGAACGGGAGAGCCTTCAGGAAGACTCAGAGCCTTGGCATGGCTGGTGTGGCAGTGGAGAGGGAAACGGCCCAGGCAGCATCAGGCACTCAGGCCTGGGGGTCTTCACAGAGTCAGGCACAGAACAGGGTGGCCTGATGTCTCCGGGAAGGGTGCTCACCAGGCAGCAGAAGCTGGAAGGCTAGATGGAACAGTCTCTACCTCTTCTCTAGGCTTGTCACATAGGGCTGAGGCAGCATCTCTGGGGTAGGAAAAAGGTCCAGTGTGGTTTTGAGGCATGGAGAGAAGGGTGACTAGGAGGCCGAGGAAAGTGTGAGAGCCCAGGCCACTGAGGAGAGGGCGCGGGCCTCTGGAGTGGCCTTAGGCGGTGTGGCTCAGGGGCTTTCACCCGGCCTAGAGGCGGCTAGGCAGGAAAGGGCGACCAGGGTGACAGAGCACGCTAAAATGCCGGGTCTGTGGTGGGTAGGAGGGTGGCCAATTGTCCCCACTTGCCTGGAACTGTCTCAGTTTTAGCACTGAAAGTCCTGAGTCTGGAACATGCCTCTGTCCTAGGCATACCTGGATGCTGGGCGCCCTGGGGGAAGAGGGAGTTGCAGAAAGCTGGGGCAGGGAGGGGACCTCTTGGGGGCTGTCAGTGGAATGCTCTGAGGTACCAGAGGCCAAAGGTGCAAGGGAAGTGTCCCGCAGGCAGGTCCCCAGGGCTGGGCAAGGGAGCCTCTGATACTCACACTGGTAACAGTAACACTCTGCACTCCAACGTCTAACGCTGCCAGAGCCTCACACAAGTGATGCCATTGGATCTCTTCAAGCTCTGCAACCTGTGAATTAGCCAGGGCAGGTGCTATTAGTTTCTCTTTGGAGATGAAGGTCAGAGACATGCCCAGGAGTCTCTAGGGCAGGGCCCTCCCCACTGCTTCTGAATCACTGTGCCAGGCTGGTGGCCCGTCCCTGCAGCACTCTCTCCAGCACGTACCTTTGGCCTCATACCTTGGAAAACTTGTCCATCCAAGAAGCAGCGCCTGGCTGTCCTGTCTCCTTCCCCCACCCTGCAAGGCAGCCCAGGAGGCAAGGGGGCCTTCCTGGTTCTGCTGACAGGCATTGGGGGTTCTAGAGAGGGCCTTCACTGTGTCCTCATCCTCCCAGAGCCCCCTCATTGCCTCCACTGCCCCAGGAGACACCCTTCAGCTTCTCTCCCTGATTTCCCATCTCCTCTTCCAGATCCCAGCCCCTCACCCCAGAAGTATCTCCTCCTGCTCCACAGAGCTCCCTTCTCCACTCTGTGGCTTTCTGGCAGGGAAGTGCCACCGCTCTCAGCCAGGCAATAAACCCAAGCACTTGGCGAGCGCTTATGATCTGTAAAGCTCAGTGTCTGCTGAGGCGTAGGGGGGCCACACACACGGAGAAGGCCCTGCTTGCCCTCAAAATCTTAGGACTGGGTAGGGGAACAGTTCATGAGCACGTACACCCTGCTACAGATCAACTCCCATGTGTCACCACTGCTGCAGGTGCCCTCCTCACCTCCAGCAGGCCTCCGGGCCCACTCAGGCTCCTGGCTGCCTTGTCTTCTCAGTCTGCCCCATCAAGACAGGGCCTACTGCCACCACCCAAGGCCTCACTACCCCTCCCACCTGCTCCTGTAGTGGGTTCTGTGATTGGCACCCACTGGAGCTCAGACCCTGATTCCACAGACGGAGAACCTAGGCCCCGAACCTGGAACCCAGAGCATTGGGCCCCTACGCATTCCTCTCAGCCCCCGCTTCCCTCCTGAGGGTCTGTGAAGACACAGGCCTCTCTTTCAGCTTCCTGTCAAAGGCCGGGGGCAGAGGTGGAGAGGTTGCCATGTCAAGATTCCTGAAGGGGAAAATGAGGCAGAGTAGGGCTTAGAGGGCTGGTGAGGGCGGTGAGTGGTGGGTGCAGGTGGTAACGTTCACACAGCGTGGGCGTGGGCCAAGCCTGGCAGGCACCACACCTTTGTAAACCTCCCCGGGGACTTCCGCCCCACCCCAGTAGCCCGCCCTGTGCTTGTTCCCCGTAGACTCACAGCAAATGTGTGCAGAAGGGACTAATAACCTCCCATCTAGTCATAAACCAAAGTCCTTTGACCAATAATGTTAACAAAGCAGGCTGGAATTATTCAGAAGACCATTCCTAACAGGAGCGATTACCTAAGGTAAAGAAAGGGCCCGGGCTCTAGACTCAAATAGTCCCCAGTTGGGACTAACCACATACTTGCTAGGTAACCTCAAGCAGGTTTCTTAATGTCTCTGAACACTGGCGTGTTTTAGTCTGTAAAAGAGGGGAAGATCAAGAGCGGATATGAGATAACCGATACTGTAAAAGAACCTGACACACAAATACTTTCCTGCCCACCATGGAGATAAAGGAGGATCACTCCCATTTTCTAAATGGTATCCTGATGGTGGTTATGTTACCTTTGTATTTATTGCTCTAATTGAGGGGATATAAAGGTGACTAAGAAAGTCACCACAGGCTGGGTGTGGTGGCTGATGCCTGTAATCCTAGCACTTTGGAAGGCCAAGGTGGGTGGATCACCTGAGGTCAGGAGTTCGAGATTAGCCTGGCCAATATGGCTAAACCCAGTCTCTACTAAAAATGCAAAAGTTAGCCGGGAATGGTGGTGGATGCCTGTAATCCCAGCTCCTGTGATGGCTGAGGCAGGAGAATCACTTGAACCCAAGACGCGGAGGTTGCAGTGAGATCGTGCGACTGCACTCCAGCCTGGGTAACACAGTGAGACTCTGTCTCAAAAAAGAAAGCAAGCCACCACAGCCCCTGCCTCTGAGAAACACAGAGTCCCCACTGGGAGCAAAAGACATCAGGAGTAAGGACCCAGGGAGACAGGAGAGCTGAGCAAGGGCACTGGGTCTGTCTGCAGGCGACTAAGGAAGGCCACTGTGGCTAGAGCACACCAGGCAAGAGGTTGTGGCATGTAGCAGAGGCCACAGGAGTCAGTGGAGACCAGACCACAGGGGCTTTCAGAGTGCAGAGCCAGCTGGCAGCCTGGGCTCCCTCCCTGCTTGCCTAGGTCCATTCCAAAAGTTCCCTTTTCTGTGTGTGATTTCCATTATCAGGCTAGCTCCCTGGGCTGGGCAGCACATCACAATTCATGCCTGGGGCTTGGCACCCAGGGCAAAGATTCCACCAGGTCCCCTACTAGGGTCACTGTGTCTTCCTCCAACCCACTTGTAGGAGTCAGTGGGTTGACTAATGTGTGTGAAGCACTGCATGCCTGGCCTGGCATTCAGTAGGAGCTCTACAAATGTTCAGAGCCAGTCCCTAGTGTAAACAGCCTTGTCAGCGTTGGAGACTTCTGCCTGGATTCTGTGGCATCTCATTACCACACCAATCTGGTAACGGCTTGTTCCCCAGCCTCCCCATCACACACATGTGTGCACGCGTGCGCGCGCGCGCACACACACACACACACACACCCTGCTTTCAACTGTCCTTTGCCCAGATAAGGATTAGCCTATCCCTCTTCATTCCCTCGAACCTTCTGTACCTGGCCCTCCCAGTGCAACTGGTCAATCCCAGCCCCTCCCTGACCTGTACAAATACACCTGAGGACAGACAGTGCCTCAGACTTCCTGCCCCTGCTCTGCACTCTCAGGTAGGGACCTGGCTCTGCTTGCTGTTGGCTGGGGACAGTAGGGTCTCTATGGGGTATGTTGTGTGTCCGTGTGGTCAGGATCTCTGTGTGTGTATATGCATTGAATCGGTATCTGTGCTTCCGTGTCTCTGCGTGGAGGTGTGTGTCTGTGTGCATGCATATCTGTCCATTTGCCCTGTCCCCACTCCTGGGCTGGGCCCCTGCACTTCTGCTCTCTTCTTCAGTTATGATTAATTTACAGTCTTTGCCATGGCAGGCAGGGGGGCTTAGCTGAGAGGGGAAGAAATTGCATGAGGTCCCTTCCAGAACTGCCAACTCAAACACCTAGGCCTGAACTGGGGAAGACAGTCTTAGGACTGTCTTTTCTCTTTTGTCCTACCCAGATCGTGACTAGCCCTAAGGTTTTCTTTACCTCTTCTCCCTGCAAAGCCCAGCCCCATGGGTCTCTTCTAGCCTCATCACTCACTAAGGGAAAGGATGAGGGAGCAGAAAAGACCAAGGGTATAGTTCACAGGCTGACCTCCGCTGAACATTTTTAGTACAAGTAGAAGCCAGTGAAAATGGGTGGCTCAAGAGGTGCAGGAAGCCGGGTGCAGTGGCTCATGCCTGTAATCCCAGCACTTTGGGAGGCTAAGGTGGGAGGATCGATTGAGCCTAGGCAACATAGTGAGACCTTGTCTCTACAAAACAAATTTTTTTAAATTAGCTGGGTGTGGTGGCACATGACTATAGTCCCAGCTACTCCGAGGCTAAGGTGGGAGGATTGCTTGAACCCTGGAGGTCAAGGCTGCAGTGAGCTGCGATTGCGCCACTGCACTCAGCCTGGATGACAAAGCGAGAGTCTGCCTTAAAAAAACTTTTTTTAAAGAGGAACTAAGGCTCCCTAGAAAAAAAAGGTTCAGGGGGCCGTGTCTTGCAAGAGGTTGGGGTTGTTGTATTGCAGGGGCTGTTTGTCCTTGTATGCTCAGCAATCTTATAAGTACCAGAGAGGCCTGATGTCAAGTATATTTTCTCCTGACATCACATACTACACTTCCATCCGTGGTTTGAAAAAAAAATGTACTGTGTGTTCACTGGGTCCATTCTGGGGTGGTCCACTGTGACTTGCATGCCAGCCCCAAGCAAGATATGGCCAGCCTTGGCACCAGGGTACCTTGGCAGCTCCATCTCATGACAGCACGGCTTGTTGGTGAATGACAAGTTGGCTCAGACCCCAAGCTCCACTCCCTTCCAATCCTGATGGGAGGAGACAGGTACACGCAGCTAGGACCCGATGGAAGTTTTCCATTCGCTTGTACCTCAGGGCAAAAATCACAGGGTCCCCTGGACTCCTCAGGGGCCACCAACCCATTCCTGTCCTACCAACCCTATCCTCCCCTTCCCTGCTCTGGGCACACTGATCATGCCAAGCTTCCGGCTCCCACCCCATGCCAGGTGTTTACAAAGGAAAAGAGTCTGTAGGGACAGGGGTATCATGACTAGGCACATGGCTGGCACACAACATAATAGTGACTGAATGGAGATTGAAATCTTCCCAAGTAGAATCGGATTAACACATAATTGTGAGTCTAGGGGGGCAAGTTTAAGAGTATGGGGTGTAGGGGCTGGTACATGTGCTGCTGTGTCTCCATCTACCACCATGTAGGTGAACCCGCTGTGTTCATTTAACCCCCATGCCTGGCACCTATGGTGTCAGCTCTATACTGGTGCCAAGCTAAGCCAGAGGAGGCAGTTTTTTCTCTTTCATCCTTTGAAGGGTGTGTGTGTGTGTGTGTGTGTGTGTGTGTGCGCGCGCGCGCGCGCGCATGCACGCCCTGGGAAGGAGAAGAGAAAGACTGTGAGTTGATTACAGTAAACTAAAAGTTACCCGTTGAACACAGGTGTTCCTTGTGTCATTCCCTGCTCTTGCCCCAGAAAGATGGACCCAGGTAAGCGCTGTGACTGGGAGGCTGGGAGGCTGGGAACTGGAAGAGGGAGGAGAGTGGTGAAAGCAGGGGCTATCAGTCAGCCATAACTAGTGCGTGCCAAAAATGTATATGTGTGTGTGTGTTTGTATGAAGGTGGTGGTAGGGGTCCACAATGAAAACAAGCCCTTATATTCTGTACAGCATATTACAGTTTAAGAAACATGCTTTCACGCCTGTAATCCCAGCACTGTTGGAGGCCAAGGCGGGTGGATCACCTGAGGTTGGGAGTTTGAGACCAGCCTGACCAACATGGTGAAACTCCGCCTCTACTAAAAAAAAAAAAAAATACATATATTAGCCAGGCGTGGTGGCACATGTCTGTAATCCCAGCTACCTGCAAGGCTGAGGCAGGAGATTTGCTTAAACCCAGGAGGTGGAGGTTGCAGTGAGCAGAAATTGTGCCATTGCACTCCAGCCTGGGCAACAAGAGTGAAACTCCGTCTCAAAAAAAAAAAAAAAAAAAGAAAAAGAAACATGCTTACCCATGTTTCTTAACAGGGTAGATGCTTCTCCCACTGCACACTCAAGGCCCAGGGGAACTAGAGGTCACGCTCAGGGCAAGGCCATGGAAGTTCGGCTGGGTCGGAATCCAGAATCCAGCTCTTGGGAGCTGTGCCACTGGCTTCCCCTCAAAATGAACAAAAGATCATCCTAGCCTTTAAGAAGTAGCAGGTGATTCCCACCATCGGGGCACTTCAGAACACACAGGACCACTCAGGTGGGTGCTGCAGAAGGAGCCCACCAGACCCACAGCTGGGCAGCCTGGTTGGCTCCCATGTGGATTTCCTGCAGGAGGACAACATACAGCTGAGCCAGGGAGATTTCCAGGTGGCAGGAGGCATGAGCAAAGGCCAAGAGCTGAGAACAGAAGGTCATAAACAGGAGACAACAAACAGCTCTGAGACGCTGAGCAGAGATTGGGCCAAGATATGTGGGGTGTGACAGAGACAGTGACAGATGGAGAGGCTGGCAGGGTCGCTGGCACGAAGGCAGAAGCAGAAAAATCAGGTGAATGACAGGGTTGGCCACCATGGAGCACCTCCAGGCTGACAGAGTTGGGACAAGAACCCATACCTCCTAACTGGCCCCACTCCACCCAGGAGGGCTCAGCCAGCCCTTGAGCACACAGGGACACACCACTGAACCTTATATTGACTTCCAATATGTATCTTTGCTGAGAGAATGAAGGAGTGATTGTCAAGCGAGTGACCATGTCTGAGAGGTCTTGTTGGGGTAGGGGTGTGGGCACAAAATCCCTAGCGCCAGGGAAAAGATAGGTTTTTTACTGCAGAACCAAATGACCAAAGCTGCTGCTTTTTTTCCTTTCCTTTCCCACAGGTCCAAAGGTAAGAAAGTTCCCCCAACGCTCTCCCCCTTTTCCTCCCCACTGTCATGTTCTCCAGACTGCCAGCCTCCTTCCTAGACTCTCAGGGAGCAGCCACCACTTCCCCAAATGAAAAGAAGGGAGCAGGCTCAGGCATCAGCCCATGGGGGAGGGGCTGCACTCCTCCACCCCCTGCCGGCTGCAGCCTTCTTCTTGGCGTTCTCTCCTCTGTTTTCCCATCTGTCTCTCTCCTTTCCTCGCATCCCCTCCCTGCCCTAGCAGCCCATCCTCTCTCCTGCTGCTTCCCCGCCTGTTCTATGCTTTTCTGCTTTCCTGGCTACCCTCACAGCCTCGCTGGATGGCTGGCTTGCTCCCAAACCCCAACCACACTATGGGGCCCCTAGGACCTACTTCTGCCAGGGAAGGGAGACTGCCTCTCCACCTCATCCACTGGCTACCACCAGCAGACTCAGTTCCTGGGCCTGGGTCTGTGCGCCAACCCCCAAATAAAAGAGCCATAAGTGGAAAAGTAGGTGTGGTGGGAAGTGGCTGTTTCCAGGCCTCACTGAGCCTGGATGGGGCAGGGCCTACTCTACCATGGTCACAGGAAAGCGCGAAGCCCTGGAGCCTGCCTCTTCCCCACTGGTACCAAGCCCTAATGAAACCCTAGGAGGCAGAAGCAGACTGGGGAGTTATCCAGCCCCAAGAGTGGGAGCATAGCCCTTCCCTGCTCCACAGGGTCCCAGGCCCCCAGTCCCCTACCATAGAAGCAAGGTGGTGTCTCTTGCTCCCGCTCCCCCCAGCCCCCACCGGGCTTGTGGCAAGAGGCAAAGAAACTCCTCTGACCCTGGAGCTTCAGGAATGATACCCCCCAAGATAGCAGGTCAAAGCACACTTTTTCCAGGCCTCTTCTGGCTGAGGCAGAAAAGCTTTGACTTTACTTTGTATTCTTCCTGATTTCTTGGGTCTGGCATCTGCTCAGGAACAGGTATGAGCTCACACATACTCATGTACACAGAACCATGCACTCCATGCACGTATCTGTACACATAGCAGGTTTGTATATGAACCCACCCACGCACATGTACACAAACATAGCTATTTTATGTAAATGCAGCACACACCCTGTACACACACACACACAACCTATAAAAAGAATACATACATCCTCACCTTTCTACCTCCTACCCTCCATCTCCTCTCATCCTCCAACTGTCCACCTTCTCCTTCTCCTCAGCTCTTGCATCTCCCCTGACCCAGCCTCCTGTATCCCTTTGTCCCTGGCCTTCAAAGAGTTCTTATGTAGCCTCCTCCAGCCTCACCCTTGCTAAGTACAATGAGCCTGCAGTTCCTAGCATGGCAAAGCCTCTAATCACTCTGCAAGGGTTCCTGGGTGAGAGAAAGGAGAAGATGAAATAATTCTGCTTCTTAGTTGCAAATAAAATAAATCGAGGTCCAGGGAGTGGGAGTCATATCTCAGCTCAAAGAATAGAAACCAATAAATCTAGGTTGCTCCCCTTCTATCTGCTCAGTGCTCTGGCCTCACCAAGATACAAGGCAGAGGGCTAGAAGCAGTCATTTGCTATCTGTGCCCCCCGCCCTCCACCACAACCCCTTGCTTGCCTAGGAATCCTGAGTCCCCCAGGGAAGTAGGGAGATGGAGAGTTGATCTTAGGTAAGCTTAGCCATGACCTCTTGACTCTGACGTTGTTCATTTGACTTTTCACAGGGACACTGCCACGGGGGACATGGCCATGGCCATCCTCCAGGTCATGGCGGGAAGCCCCCTGGCCATGGCCCAGGGCCTTGTGGCCCACCCCCTGGCCATGGCCCAGGGCCTGGCGCGCCACCCCCTGGCCATGGCCCAGGGCCCAGTGGCCCACCCCCTGGCCATGGCCCAGGGCACCCACACCCTGGTCCACATCACTGAGGAAGTAGAAGAAAACAGGACACAAGATGGCAAGCCTGAGAGAACTTCCCAGCTGACCTGGAAGGAGACCCGAACCAGAATCTTCTTTTCCTAATAAACAGCCTCCTAGAGGCCCTGTTCTATTCTTGAAAGAGCCTGTCTTCCTTCATATCCACCCTGGCTGTCAGAGGGCCCAGTTGTCTCCAAGCTTCCTCATTGTGAAGATGGGGCAACCAGCCAGGCATTCTCAGAAGCTTAGCACCATGGTGTTCACTATAAATGGCTATGTAAGGTCACCTCTCCTCTCCTTTTCACTCCTGGCCCCTCCCATCGAGGGACCTCAAGTGTGGCCTCATCACCTCTATGCCATCCTGTACATCCAGATCTGGGGGGCCTTCCGAGGTTGCAGCTTGCATGCTTCACTCTACAGACCAGAAGCCTCCCTCCACTCCAGATGGGTTTCTCACCATTCCCTGAAAATACACTGAACTTTCCAGCCTCCTTACCTTTGTTTGCACAGGTAAGGAAGAATGCCCCAACCCCCTGGTCAGGAATGTCTTCCTCTCTCCTGCCTCCCCATTTCAAAGCCTAGTCTTTCTTCCAAGCCAGCTGAAGCCCCACCTTCTCCACGAAGTCTTCCCTGAGGCCTATTAGGAAGAAAGAGGTCCTCTTTCTTTGCATACTGCCCCTTCTCTGCAGCAAAGCTACAGAGAAGAGATACTGTCAATCAACTCATGGGCCTGACCACATCTTGCCTGTTGGCACCAATTGATGGGCTGGCCCTTTATCTCTCCAACCAAACTATAGGCTATTCAGGGCAGACCCAACACTTCAACACCTCTAGATTCTCCCACACCATTGCTTATGACCTGTGTCTTACACAGACTGGCATTGGCCCACATTTTAGTGATACCTACAGTCCAAGTGTTCCTGACTCTTCCCCAGCCCCGTCTTCAACCAAGGCCTCTCCCTGCACACATAACTAGGCCCTGAACAGCCTGCTTGCTGTAAAACCCTTTCTGCCTATCCAAACCCCACATCCGGGATCCTCTCCACTCCCCACACCCCAGGCTTCTCATACTGCCAATATCTATTCTAGATCCAGGCCCCTTAGCCAGGCCTGTCCACAGTCCATCATACCCAGATGTGCTCTACTCACGGCCACTCCCTGGTGGAGTCAGTGGCTATTGGGCACCTCCCAGGCTAGGGTAGGGGGGCAGGGGTGACTATAGAAAAGGATCTGGGGTCACTCAATCTACCCTTATAACAAACCTGCGCATGTACCTCCTGAATCAAAAATTAACCTTAGCTTACTGTAACTGTTTTTTTCACTTTATAAACCTTTTAAATCTTAAAAAAGAAAGAGAAGGAGCTGGGGATGATCTGAGCATCTCTCTTCTTCCTCCCTCCTCCACCAGACTCCGCACTTGAATAACGGAGTCAGGACTCCACATCTGAGGGGTGCACACCTAGGTCCAGGTTGAGGTCCAGAAGGATGGGAAGAAAGACCCAACCTGATGCCTCGCACCACTGGGGAGGGGAGGAGGGCGCTAGCGAGCCGGGTGCCTCGCAGGCCTGAAGCCGTTGGCCTCTCCACCCGGAGCGTCCAGCCCTGGTACGGACATGGAGCCCGCCCTCTATCCGAATGGAAGGGTCTGCGTTTCGATTTATGAGGATGTCTGCATGGGCCGCGCTCCCTGGTTCCTTACAGGAAGGCCGAGGCCGCTAGGAAGGGTTGGACTGCCGGACTCCTAGCAGAAACTCTCAGGCCTGGCCGGAGCAAAGGGGCGCGCACACCCGCAGCCCCGCGGTCTTAGAGACAGGGCGCTCCGCTCCCGCCGCGGCGCCGCGCCCATTGGCTGGGCTCCTCCTTGCCCCGCCCAGCGACCGGCCCGCTCGGAGCCAAAGCATGCGCACGAGCCCGCTGCCGCCGCCGCCGCCGCCGCCGCCGCAGCAGCCGCCGCGGCTTCAGCACCAGCGCCGGGACAGCGGTGCCGCCCACGGGCATGGACGGTGACAGCAGCAGCAGCAGCGGCGGCAGCGGTCCGGCTCCAGGCCCGGGTCCGGAAGGGGAGCAACGGCCCGAGGGGGAGCCCTTGGCCCCAGACGGCGGCTCCCCGGACAGGTAGGGCGGACCGCTCCGCAGACCCAGATCACAGACCTTCCGAGCACCCCCGCCCCAGGTATCCCCAGTAGCCGCCATAGGTTGCCCCATTCATTCCCCAGACCCTCCGGGAGCCCCTTCCCCGGGGTCGCCAAGCTCCAGGCCCCCCTCGCCACGCCCTCATCCTGCCGGGTCAGTTTCCTCGCTCCCTGACACCCCCTAGTGTCAGCCCCCATCGCCCTCCCCGCTTAGGGAACCTGCCCCACCCACGGCTCCTGCCCCTCCTCTAAGGCCAGGACTCCCTGGCTCCTCCGGCCCCTCCTTCTAGGCCCTGCCCCTGCGTCTTCTCCGGAAGCCCCAAGCCCGCAGTAACCTCAGTCCGGGTTTCAGCGTGTCAGTGTTCATGAGGGTGTTCGTGAATCATGGACAGGAGAATCGCCGAGGCGGGTGTCCTGGGGAAGGCAGACATTCGGCAGGCACGTCAGGGACTGTCTTTGTCACCGTCAGTCTCTTGCCTGTCCTGCATGGCCCCCAGCTGTGCACGTGTGGGTTCCAGTCCCTGCATGTGGCAGCCACACTGGCTGGAGCCGCTAAGATGGGAAGGCTCTGGTGCTCAGGCCGCTGGCCTGTACCACCCCGGAAGAGCCCCGGGCTACTGGGACAGGAGGGACACCTTCCTGCTGAGGACCCAGATCTCAGTACCTCTTCTCCCTTCCTCCACCATACGTGTGAGGGAACAGCCCAGCTAGGTAGCAATATGGCGCAATTTCTGTGCCCTGCCTGGCTCTGCCGCCCCCAGAATCCCTCCTCTGACATGACACTGCCTCTTTCCTGCCTGGACTGAAATAAAAGGCATTCTTTGGTAGCAATAGCAGAGGTGGACACATCGTCTCCAGACTACCCCAGTTAAAATGTACATTCTGTACCCCAGAGGGAGAGAAAGCCCCACAAGTAGAGAGAAATGTTTTCTTCCCTTTATTGTGAACATATTAGCCTGGATAGATTTAGCCATCCTTCAGTCTGAAAGTCACAAAGCCTTCAACAGGGTGAGACACAGGATGAGTGTATTCACCAAACCAGGGACCTGCCTGGGACTATGTCCTGATCAAAGAGACCAAGGATGGAGCAGTGACAGGGCAGAGCAGGAGCCTGGGGCCAGAAGCATCCCTAGAAGAGGCAGGAGAGTCATTTGCTGTCTCGGATATCTTGCCAAGGATCAGCCGTGTCCAGTCTCATTTCCCCTGGGCATAGGATCCACTTGCTGTCTTCCAGAAATGCCCTGGGACCTCTGGCCCCTCGCTGCACTTCTCCAGAGACCATGGACACTAACTGGGAATAGGGACTTGCTTATGTGATTCAAGAAACATGCTCCTGCTGAGCTGAGTAGCACTCTGGGGATAGATACACAGTGAATCACACACACATGTGCGTGTGTGCACACCCTTACCAACACACTGGCTAGAGAGGAATTTGAAAGAGGCCACACTTTGTGTTTTTAAAATTACCTTTTTATTTTCTTAGTTGTATGAGCTGCTCCCCCATCTGTCTTGCCCACTCTGTGGGATCACATTGATGTTCATATGGCTGTGTGTCTGTGGGCTTGAGGGCATGGTTAGTACAATATAAATTTGCCCCTTATCGGGCTTCCAGGTTAGGCCTCTGTGTCTGGGATCTTGTCAGCCAGGCTCTGATTGCAGGGATGTTGGCCTCTTGAGTGAGGCCTGCATCCCCACTTTCCATCCCACGTTCCATCCCACTGCCTGCCCTACTCACTTGGCTTATGGGCCTGCAGGCCCAGGCAGGCAGCCCAGGAAGCTACTCATTCCAGTGAGGGCCATGGAACTGAGGAAGTGAAAATAAAAAACCCCTGTGTAGGTCTGGGATGCTTAATTCCTATTACTACTGAGCCTCCTGAGAGCAGAGGGCAGCAGGAGCTGACAGGAGAAAGCTTTTATTCTGAGAAGAGTGGAGGTGACTTTTCTCATTGGGAGATTTGAGGAAAAGGCCTGGCTCTACAGCAGTCAGAATATGGAAGGTTTCAAGTTCTGCCACATTGATAATGGTTGGCACAGTCAGGAAGAGTGGGACTGGGGGCAGCTGATCCTAGGTCGCTGAAGAGGAATAGCAGGGGTTAAAGGGAAGGAGCTGGGGCCAGGGAGACTCCAGCAGAAGCAAACGAGTGGTGGAGGTTAAGATCCCCCTTGAGGCCGGGCGCGGTGGCTCAAGCCTGTAATCCCAGCACTTTGGGAGGCCGAGGCGGGTGGATCACGAGGTCAAGAGATCGAGACCATCCTGGTCAACATAGTGAAACCCCGTCTCTACTAATACAAAAAATTAGCTGGGCACGGTGGCGCATGCCTGTAATCCCAGCTACTCAGGAGGCTGAGGCAGGAGAATTGCCTGAACCCAGGAGGCGGAGGTTGCGGTAAGCCGAGATCGCGCCATTGCACTCCAGCCTGGGTATCAAGAGCGAAACTCCGTCTCAAAAAAAAAAAAAAAAAAAAAAAAAAAAGATCCCCCTTGAAGAAAAGCCAGCTAAGGAAAAGGGTGGACTTAGGAGGTTTGGCAAACTGGGTAAGCAGGAGTGCACCCATTATTCTCCAGTATCCTCTGGAATGCTAGTTTCCCCTAATGCAAAAGAAACTGACA
This sequence comes from Aotus nancymaae, assembly GCF_030222135.1. NCBI lineage: Eukaryota > Metazoa > Chordata > Mammalia > Primates > Aotidae > Aotus > Aotus nancymaae. Next base: position 41,259,708 of record NW_026988422.1, read on the forward strand.
CTCCACGTGGTGCCCTGGCTCCTAAAACAAGCCCAGTGCTCAGTTATCTAAGGCCATGGGCAGGCTGGCATAGGCCCCCCACCTCCACCCGGGCTGCCCCACTTTCCTGACCCCTAGAAGGCAAGCCCTGCTCTGAAGAGGGATACCAAGGCTAATGGATCATCTTCATGCCTCCAGGACCCAACCCAGAGCAAGCACAATGCTAAGCACAGGATGGGTGTGCAAGAAAAACCTGCAGAATTGAACATCTTAAAGAAGTCAGTGTCCACACTTACACACACAGCTTAGACCATTTATCCAGCTTCTCTCTGGCCCACAGGGATTGGCCTTACAGGGTCTTTTATCTGCCAGGACACTGGTTGCTTGTCATTAACTTTATAGAGTCATCTGAGGTCTTGCTTTAGAACAACTTTGGTCAAATTCCTATTTTCCTAAATGTTGAGTTTGTAAAAAATAAGTGATTAAAATCATGAGATCAACTTTTGATCCAGCTTTTAGATAATCAAAAGTTAAGTATTTGTACATGTAGCGAGGTTCTCAAGGTGTGAGAAGTTCTAAAACGGAGATATATTATCTGAGGTGCCAAAAGAGGACAAATTGTAAATACAAACACACTCCTAAAAGTATATGCTCCCTGCCGCACTGACCATGGGAAGAGGCAGGAAAGCAAACGTGTCTTTCATATGACAGACTCTGTGCCAGGCACCTCACATATGTTATATCAGCTAATCCCCACACCAAACCCAAGAGGTGGGCATTATCCCATATCTTCAACAGACAAGGATGCCAATGCTCCAAGAAGTGTGTGTCTTTCCCAAGGCCCCAGAGTTAAAGGGTGATGGAGTCAGGAACCCACCTCCATTGTTCCCCCATTTCACCCTCAGCATGAGGGTCATTCTCTCCTGGACTGCTGGGCCAGTCTGCCATCCTTCTGAGAAAAAGAGAAAGAGCATATTTATCCTTGCCAGTTCCTCTCCTCGGTCTCTGGGCAGAACTCAGCCTCTGTGGGCAATGCCTAGCTGCCACTGAGGCCAGGACTGCAGCTCACAGCCCCTTCAGCAGTGTAGCAACCAAGACTGGAAGCCAGGATTGGCTCCGCATAGATCTGGCTCTCCTTAGAAGCTATGCAAACTCGCGAGCGGACTGGGTGAGCCAGGCAGAAGCAGGGGAGAAAGAGACAGGGTTCCTCAGCCCAGAACCCCTCTGGGAACCCTCATGGCCCTGGGCACTCTGTTCTCTGGCCATCTTTTCCTAATCTGGGTCTGCAATCCTGCCACTGGGGTCAATATTCCACCTCCCCCATACCCAAGGAGTGGAGCTGGGCGCATGCATAGAGCATTGCCCTGAGCATTGCCCTGAGTAATTTTGGGAGAAGAATCTATGCTGACTCTTTTCTGGCAAGTTCCTTGGGGTGAGGAGGGTGTCCCAATTCCTCTCCCAACTGTGCACATCCTTACAAAGTAAAACTGCTCTGCGCATGGCCAGTGACAGGGTAGGTGGAAGGGTAGCAGTTGCTTCCACAAACTTCCCCTGACCACCGTAACCCCTGTCAAAGTGGGACCCTCTCTGGGCTCCCTCAGCCCTCTGTGACTTCCCCACTCGCAGCATTCAACATGTTGGACTATTCACATTTCCCAACTACTGTGAGTGCCTAGAGGGCAAGGACCAGGTCTTATTCATCCTAGCACCACTATTAGCAGCCGGCCTAACACTCATTCAACAAACATTTCCAGGAGCCTTTCTGTGTGGAAGGCACTATTCGAGGCCCTGGCTATATGGAGATGAACAAATGCAACGGGTCCCTGTTCTCCCAGCATTCACATTCCACATGAAAGACAGGCAATAAATATGACGACACTATAATAGAATATTAAATTGCAACAAATTTTATGAAAAAATATAAAGCAAGGTAGGGGGATTGAGAGCTGGTGGGCAACTATTTTAGAGAGAGTAGTCAGGGAAGGCTTCTCTGAGGAAGTACTAGTTGAAACAAGACCAGAGTAAAAAAGAGAGCTATGCAATTATCTGGGGGACGAGCAACCCAGGCAGAAGGAAGAGAAAGTTCCAAGGCTCTAAGATGGGAATAGGAGTGCAGCAGGTGCTCAGTAATCTGTCTGGCAAGAGAAAGAGCAAATGACTGCAGCAGAAAGAGCACAGGACTGCAAGTTGGAAGAACTGGGTTCAAGCACCAGCTCTTCATCTGTCAGTGAACCTGTTTTCAAATCTATCAGTCGAAGAAAATACCTCCTTTGTGAGGTTTCTGTAAGGAGTGAGTAAGATCATATACGTGAAAGCACATTCAGTGTCTAGCACAGGGCCTGGCATGTAGCAGGCTGCCAACTGTTTTCTGAGGGTGTGGAAAATGAGTGAATAAGAGAATGGTATCCAAGAGGTAGGCTGAGGGCACAGATTCGAGCCCCTGGCATCCTTACCTCTTACTTCTCCCCCAGGACTACTGATACATCAACCCTGAGTTCCTGTCCCTTGTCTTGTCTTACTGAATAATGCTGGGGCATGGGGTAGCTCACTACCTTCCCCCAACCCAATCTTCCCTGCCTTCTCTCTTCCTAGCACCCAGACCAAGGCTGTGGCCCCTGAGGCAAGCCCAGAGAGAAGCTGCTCCCTCCACAGCTGCCCCCAGGAGGACCCTTCCAGCTCTTCGGGACCCCCACCAACAACTTCCACCCTCCAGCCTGTGCGTCCATCCAGCCCCTCGGCCCCTGCCCACTTCCCCTATCCCCGGGCACTGCAGGAATACCCGGGGGGCAGTTCCCTGCCAGGACTTGGGGATCGGGCAGCTCTCTGCTCCCATGGCTCCAGCCTCAGCCCTTCCCCAGCCCCCTCACAGCGTGATGGGACCTGGAAGCCACCCGCTGTGCAGCACCACGTGGTCAGCGTCAGGTAAGGAGGGGCCCAGCAGCCTGCCAGCTGCCACTGGAAAATGGGGCAGGGCTTAAGAGTGGGGCAGACCCCCAGGGCTCTGGACTCCTTTGTTAGGAGGCAGCACAGATGCAATAGGAAGTAAGGGTTGGAACTTAGGAGTGGCAAAGCCCTAAAAGGGTTAATATCATCATTTATCCCTCACCTGCCCACTCCCACCCCACCTCCATCCCCGACACACACCCTGCAAGAGGACTCTGGCAAGCAAGCAGCTTCTCTTCTCTTCTTTTCTCTTCCACAGGCAGGAACGAGCCTTCCAGATGCCAAAGAGGTAGGCCTGGGCCTTCCCTGGACCTCTAGGGGTGACCAGGCTGGTGCCCAGTTTAACCCTGTTCCACGTGCTCTCTGCTCTACCACCCCTTCTTGGTGGAGCCTGAGCCCAGCACTCACTGCCACCCACCCAACTCACGTGGGCTCCTCCCTCTTTCCCAGCTATTCCCAGCTGATTGCTGAGTGGCCAGTGGCCGTGCTGCTGCTATGTCTGGCTGTCATCTTCCTCTGCACCCTGGCTGGACTGTTGGGGGCCCGGCTGCCTGACTTCTCCAAGCCTTTACTGGTGAGGAGCCAAGGGGTGGGAGAGGGTCCCCAGGCCTGGCCACCTCAGCCCAGCCTGGGGCAGAAAGTTGGAGGTAGGGTAGCCATGTTGGACTGGGGTTAGGATAGCCATGGTAGGCTCTTGACCTCCAGAGAGAGTTGGGGAGATGGTATAAAGTTCAGACTCACATCCACAATTCAAGCAGGTGGGCTGCCCTCCCTGCTCTGAGGAGTCAAAGGGGCAGAGCTGAGAAGCACCCAGAGAACTCCTCCCTTGCCCAGCTGCTCTTCTCCACCCTCCTCCCTACAGGGCTTTGAGCCACGGGACACGGACATTGGGAACAAGTTAGTAGTCTGGAGAGCACTGCAAGCCCTCACAGGCCCCAGGAAGCTGCTTTTCCTTTCCCCAGACCTTGAGCTGAACAGGTAACAGGCTCTCATTCTTCCACTGTGGGTGGGAGAGGAAAGAATGAGACCTCCAGGAAGGAGACATTGGGTGACCCACTCCAAGGCAGGTCAGAGGGGCTTGCCAGGGCTCCCTGGGGAGTGGTCTCTGGCCTCCTCTGAGTCTTCCAACCCTAATGGTGCCTGGCATAGATATTCTCTCCACTTCAGCTCAAGCTCCCACAACGCTCTGAGATCTGCACCCAGGGGCAGTGCCCAGGAGAGCGTTGTCCGGCCTCGGAGGATGGTGGAGCCCCTGGAGGACAGAAGGCAAGAGAACTTCTTCTGTGGCCCCCCTGGTAAGTGGCAACCTGGCCAGTTCCTGGTTTTAATAGTGGTCCCCACCCCACCTAGTAGGACAGGCAGGCCCGGAACAAATCTAGGCAGAAACGAAGGGAAGGTGGTCAAGCCAAGGAATCCGGGTTACAGCTAGGAGGTTGAGGGAGAGTTCTCAGATGCTCCAACCAGGCAGGGTCAAGCTGGGTTGGGGTGAGGCACAGGGACAGGATCAGGCAGCCCATGTAGAGGCTTGAGATGCCTGAGAATCTGAACCTCATATGGCATGGGTAAGCATCTTCCCTTTGGAAGACCCAAGGACTGAGCTCCGGTTGATGGGGGTATGTTGCAGAGAAGAGCTACGCAAAGCTGGTGTTCATGTCCACCTCCTCGGGCAGCCTATGGAACCTGCATGCCATCCACTCCATGTGTCGCATGGAACAGGACCAGGTGAGCCGGCTGGGGAGCTGCCAGGGGTTTGGGGGGAAGTAAGGACACGAGGGAACTGATCCCAGAGAAATACAGCTGAGCCAGGACTGCCAGGGGGTGGACTGGGGAAGAGCATTCCCTGCTTAGAAAATTATTCCAACCCTGCTGAGAGGCTCCAGGTTGGGGTGGGAAAAGAAGAATCGGCTGTTTTTAGAAGAGCCAAGATAGAAGTGCTGGAAGCAAGCCCATGCAGAGCCTGGGGGTTTCCAAAAGGTCCTGAAAGGGGCCTCCAGATTGGGTGAGGAGGCCCTGGCCCAGGGAGCTGAGACTGTGGGCTTCAAGGCCCCTGCCCCCATCAACCTCAGCAGTGCCAATCCAATTATGCTAACTGGAGAATCATACACAATAACATCTGAAGAAAGGTTTGCTGCTAAAAACGGTGTGAAAACCACGCAGTAGCCCAACCCCCCACTTCACATGAGGATATCCTAAGTACCAAAAGACTGGTTAAGAACATGTGTTCTAGAGTCAGATGCCTGAATTCAAGGCCAGCTCTAAGGCTGTCTTGCTGTGTGACTTCAGGCCTGTTTCTTAACCTTTCAGTGCCTCAGGCTCATAAGCATTAAATGGAGATAATAAAGGTACTTTCCTCACAGGAATGTGGTGAGGACAGATAATGAGATAGAATTTGAAAAATTACAGCATAATGACTGGCAATAGTCATATCTCAATAAGCGTTACCGTGTTGTCGCCATGATCTCAGGCCTAAGGTCACACAGCCAGTTAGTGGCAGAGTAAGGGCCCCTGACTCCCACGCCAGTGCTCTCTGTACTACATCAGCTGTCATGATGTCAACAGGAGGAAAGGAGAAAAAAGGAGGCATGAGATTTGAAAAAGAAATAGTGTGGCCCTGAGAGGCTTTAAGCAGTGCAGTGGACAGAGGTGGGAGGCTGGGGTTTGCCAGTGACCCTGAACCTGGAATGTTTTAGTCTCCACTTTTCCCATTACTTGCTTCAGCTCCTTGGACCCTTGGCCCTATCTATCTGTGGCTGCTACCTCCACTTTTACTCCTAGCTTAGGCCACGAGGAGTTGGGGTGTGTGACCTACAGGGGCTCTTAGAGCAGGCTGAAGCCTCCGGCAGCATCCCTAGGCTCTTCTTTGATGAAGTCAAGCTGTAGGTGCTGGCACCTGGGCCAGGAGCCAGAGGCAGCTGGGAAACAAGCCGGTTTCACTAGGCTGTCAAGATCCCTCTCTGTGCCTGCCCTGTATTGTGAAGGGAGGTGAGAGAGCCTCGTACAGGACTGGGAAAACCTGGGCCTTTGGACTGCCCTGAGCTCTCTCCTGTGTGTGTCCTACAGATCCGCTCCCATACCAGCTTTGGGGCTCTATGCCAGCGGACAGCAGCCAACGAGTGCTGTCCCAGCTGGTCCTTGGGCAACTATCTGGCTGTGCTCTCCAACCGCTCCTCCTGCCTGGACACTACTCAAGCTGACGCAGCCCACACACTGGCCCTGCTTCGGACCTGTGCCCTCTACTACCACAGTGGTGCTCTGGTACCCTCTTGTCTGGGACCCGGGCAGAACAAGTCCCCACGCTGTGCCCAGGTTCCCACCAAGTGCTCCCAGAGTAGTGCCATCTACCAACTCCTGCACTTTCTGCTTGACAGGGACTTTCTGAGTCCCCAGACCACTGACTACCAGGTGCCCTCCCTCAAGTACAGCCTGCTCTTCCTGCCCACCCCAAAGGGTGCTTCCCTGATGGACATCTACCTGGACCGGCTGGCCACCCCCTGGGGGCTCGCTGACAACTACACCTCTGTCACTGGCATGGACCTGGGCCTCAAGCAGGAGCTGCTGAGGCACTTCCTGGTCCAGGACACGGTGTACCCCTTGCTGGCTCTGGCTGCCATCTTCTTTGGCATCGCCCTGTACCTGCGCTCAGTCTTCCTCACGCTCATGGTGCTGCTGGGGGTGCTGGGCTCACTGCTGGTGGCCTTCTTCCTTTACCAGGTGGCCTTCCGCATGGCCTACTTCCCCTTCGTCAATCTGGCAGCCCTCCTTCTGCTCAGCAGCGTCTCCGCCAACCACACACTCATCTTCTTCGACCTGTGGCGCCTCAGCAAGAGTCAGCTGCCGTCCGGGGGGCTGGTGCAGCGCGTGGCCCGCACCATGCATCATTTCGGCTATCTGCTGCTGGTCTCCGGCCTCACCACGAGCGCGGCCTTCTACGCCAGCTACCTGAGCCGCCTGCCAGCCGTGCGCTGCCTCGCCCTCTTCATGGGCACGGCTGTGCTGGTGCACCTGGCCCTCACGCTGGTCTGGCTGCCCGCCTCCGCCGTGCTCCACGAGCGCTACCTGGCTCGCGGCTGTGCGCGCCGGGCGCGGGGCAGGTGGGAAGGCAGCGCGCCCCGGCGGTTGCTCCTGGCGCTGCACCGGCGGCTCCGCGGCGTGCGGAGAGCAGCGACCGGCACCTCGCGCCTGCTCTTCCAGCGCCTGCTGCCCTGCGGCGTCATCAAGTTCCGCTACATCTGGATCTGCTGGTTCGCGGCGCTGGCGGCAGGGGGCGCCTACATCGCAGGCGTCAGCCCCCGTCTGCGGCTGCCCACGCTGCCGCCGCCCGGCGGCCAGGTCTTCCGGCCCAGCCACCCCTTCGAGCGCTTCGACGCGGAGTACCGCCAGCTATTCCTGTTCGAGCAGCTGCCGCAGAGCGAGGGCGGCCACTTGCCTGTAGTTTTGGTGTGGGGCGTCCTGCCCGTGGACACTGGCGACCCTCTGGACCCTCGTAGCAACAGCAGCCTGGTAAGGGACCCTGCCTTCTCGGCCAGCGGCCCCGAGGCCCAGCGCTGGCTGCTAGCACTCTGCCACCGGGCCAGGAATCAGAGCTTCTTCGACACCCTGCAGGAGGGCTGGCCCACGTTGTGCTTCGTGGAGACTCTCCAGCGCTGGATGGAGAGCCCCAGCTGTGCCCACCTGGGGCCTGACCTCTGCTGCGGCCACTCAGACTTCCCCTGGTCCCCCCAGTTTTTCCTGCACTGCCTGAAGATGATGGCTCTGGAGCAAAGCCCCGATGGCACCCACGACCTGGGACTTCGCTTTGATGCCCACGGCAGCCTGGCCGCCCTGGTCCTGCAATTCCAGACCAACTTCCGTAATAGTCCGGACTACAACGAGACCCAACTCTTCTACAATGAGGTCAGCCACTGGCTAGCAGCAGAGCTGAGCATGGCACCTCCAGGTCTCCGCCGCGGTTGGTTCACCAGCCGTCTAGAGCTGTACAGCCTGCAGCATAGCCTGAGCACTGAGCCTGCTGTAGTGCTGGGCCTGGCTTTGGCACTAGCCTTTGCCACACTGCTGCTGGGCACCTGGAATGTTCCACTCAGCCTATTCTCCGTGGCAGCTGTGGCAGGCACCGTGCTCCTCACGGTAGGACTCCTGGTTCTACTCGAGTGGCAGCTCAACACTGCCGAGGCCCTTTTTCTCTCTGCCTCAGTGGGTCTCTCGGTGGACTTCACGGTCAACTACTGCATCTCCTATCATCTGTGCCCACACCCTGACCGCCTGAGCCGCGTGGCCTTCTCTCTGCGCCAGACCAGCTGCGCCACAGCAGTGGGGGCTGCAGCCCTTTTTGCAGCAGGTGTGCTCATGCTGCCCGCCACGGTGCTGGTCTATCGCAAACTCGGCATCATCCTCATGATGGTCAAATGCGTCAGTTGTGGCTTTGCCAGCTTCTTCTTCCAATCTCTCTGCTGTTTCTTCGGGCCAGAGAAGAACTGTGGGCAGATCCTCTGGCCCTGCGCCCACTTGCCATGGGATGCTGGTACTGGAGACCCTGGTGGGGAGAAGGCAGGTCGTCCACGACCAGGGTCAGTGGGAGGGATGCCCGGGTCCTGCTCAGACCATTATGAGCTACAGCCCTTGGCACGGCGTCGGAGCCCCAGCTTTGACACCAGCACAGCCACCAGCAAGCTGTCCCACCGGCCCTCAGTACTCTCTGAAGATCTGCAGCTCCATGATGGCCCCTGTTGCTCCCGGCCCCCACCAGCCCCTGCCTCCCCAAGGGAGCTGCTGCTGGACCACCAGGCAGTCTTCAGCCAGTGCCCTGCCCTGCAGACCTCCTCCCCCTATAAGCAGGCTGGCCCCAGCCCCAAAACCCGGGCCAGGCAGAACTCCCAAGAGGAGGAGGCTGAGCCCCTGCCTGCCTCGCCAGAAGCCCCAGCCCATTCCCCCAAGGCCAAGGCTGCAGAACCTCCTGATGGCTTCTGTTCCTCAGCAAGCACCCTGGAGGGGCTCAGCGTCTCTGATGAGACCTGCCTAAGCACCTCTGAGCCCAGTGCCCGTGTACCAGATTCTGTGGGTGTGTCCCCAGATGACCTGGATGACACTGGGCAGCCAGTCCTTGAGCGGGGCCAGCTGAATGGGAAGCGGGACACACTGTGGCTGGCACTGAGGGAGACAGTGTATGACCCATCATTGCCTGCCTCCCACCAGAGCAGCTTGTCCTGGAAGGGCCGAGGGGGGCCAGGGGATGGCAGCCCTGTGGTACTGCCCAATAGCCAGCCAGACCTGCCAGATGTTTGGTTGCGCAGGCCCAGCACCCACACGTCAGGCTACAGCAGCTGAGGGGGACCGGGGGAGGCTGGACGGGGCGTAGAACCCTGTCAGGGATGACACGGCAGGGGCAGCACCTGGCTGCAGCCGAAAGGTATTTCTCCAGATCCACAGGGAGAGGTCTCACCCTCCAACTGTGGATGTTAAACCCTGCCAAATGTCCCAGCCTTGATCTGTCTGCTCCTACTCCTCACATCTGGAGGATTCCAGTGAGAGGGATTTTGGAGGGGACCTGCTTGTGACCTGGTGAGGGTTTGTCTGCCCCCATAGCACCATCTAAGACCCGTCCTCTAGAAGTGGGGAAGGCCAGATGTCTAGCTTCTGGTATCAGAGGAGGGTGACCTGGCCCCCATCCCAACTTCCAAGAACTTCAGTGAGACTAAGGGACCCTGTCCTCGGGATCTTGTCAGGTTCCTCACCGACCAGAAGAGCCTGCAGGAATCTCCACAGCCTCCTGGGTCTCACCCCTTTCATGGGCTCTTCATAAGGACACTTCCCTCTCTTTGGGGAGCTTCTCTGGGCAAAATTGGGCTGGGGACCTCTCTCCCAAACTGCCCTGCTCTCCTCACACTCACTGGTTTGACCAGAAATTCTCCAAATCCAGCCATAGGTGGCTGCTGGGAGTGCAGCAGAAGGAGGATGGTCAGCCTCAGAGCATCTCTAAATTACAGGACAGTCCCTCTTTGGAAGCAGGCTCCTGTGCTCTTCTGTGTTAATAAACAGTAAGAATCCTCCACATCCCTGTACATTTTAGTCTCCTTGGAGTCTATCTCACTGCTTCATTACAGGGTATCCTGATGTTGGTTAGGTTCTTTTGCCTCCAATTTGTAGGTAAAGACATTGAGACTAAGTAAGATGAACTGACCCCAGAGTCACTTAGCCACTAAATGGCAGAGAGGTTTCATTCCACCACTACAACCTCCAGTCTCCCCTTGGCTACCTGCCTTGGGGACATTGGCATATGGCTGTCTTGATCTTTTACCTCTAGCATCCTCCTCCAACCTGTTTTCTCTGGTGTCTCCGAGTGAACCCAGCCGCCCTCTTTGGGCCTCCACTTTCTGAGAGAGCTGTATTCCGAACAAACCCAGGAGTTCCTCTCCATCTCACCTGTGCATCCCTCTGGAATCTGGCTGAGATGCCTGCTGCCCCTGGGGCATCCTGGCTGACCTGATTCCCAGGCTTCAGGAGCATGCCTCTTCTACAGCCACAGTGTATGGAGAGGCCCCACCAGAAGTGGTACTGAGGGGCAGAAGAGGCAAATCCATTCGAGGCAAGAACTGATATCTTCCCTTTGAGGAGTGTATGAGTCTGAAGCTGCTTCCCAGGTCAGGATCCCCAGCTTTTTAAGGACAAGTCTGTAGAGTGTTAAGTAGACCAAAAGCTGGCTCCTCCTCCCCAAAGCAGAGTCTGGTGGGGAAGTTTTATCCCATGTGAGAGCTCATGACACCAGGTAGCATCAACAGGTTTATTGAACACCGACTTTGCATGTGGTATTACCAGGGGACAGAGGTGTGGAAGAAAAACTGAACACCACCCTCAAAGAGCTCACCTTCTAGCTGGGGAGACAGCTTACATACGCACGCAGGAATCGGATGGTTCACCGACAGCGCCATATGCCTGGCATCATCATTGTCGAAGCTCAAGTACCCAGGACTGGGTAACAAGAAAGACTTTCTGGAGGAAGAAAAACTTGAGCTGGGCTTCAGAAGACCAAGCATCTCAGACTGGAAAGGGCCTTGGTGATCATTTATTCCAGCAGTTTTCAAACTTTGTGACCTCAGGACTTTCTTCAGAGAACCTCTGTGTGGAAAAACAATATATAAAACAGGTAAAAAGCAACTACTTTGGTGGGCGCTGGGTGTTGGGGGTGGAGTCAGCTCAGACTCTCTTTCCACTGCAGCCTCTCCGGGGACCTGGGGAACCCCTCAGGCTCCTGGCAGCTTCACAGAATGTAGTATGGAAACTACTGATCCAGGTTATTTTACAGAGGAGTATCAGAAGAGGGAAGGATTTTTCCAGGGCCAAATAGTCTGTGGCAGAGCTGGAGGCAAATGAGATATTTTTGTTTTATTTAGTTCTACTCCAAGTAGCCCACTAGAAGTGGAGCAGAAATCTAAACAAGACATGGGAGTTGCAGAAGAGACAGAAGACAGTAGGCAGGTATGGCAGGTTACCTTGGCTCCTTTGCAGGATAAGTAAATCAAGATGATTAACTCCTGACACCAGAAAGGGGAGGCTGGAACCTAATTTGAACCTATCCTCTGGGGGTCTGCTGGGACCTCTCTCTTCATGTGCAGGTAGCATTCGGCCTCTCTGGCCTAGAGCTGCTCATCAGCCCTGGTTTCTCTGATAATAGTGTCCCTCTGTTATCACACAGCCAGGCTGAGAGAGTCCTGGTATCCTTAGGGACAATGAGCCACAGGGAGATCAAGGGAACTCTTCCTCCCAAGCATGAGCAGAAGACACTTTGCCGGAACACAACCACTGAAATGTTAGAATGCAGAGGGGTAGATGGGTGGGCATGAGGGATTTGGGCACACCCGAGGGCCCTACTTGGGGATTTCTGGATCACATTCTTGCAGGCTTGTGACCACACAGCACTGCAGGAAGGCGAATGAGCCATAGAAGCTGATGCATTGATTAGATTTGTTCTTTATGTTGCCAGGCCCAGAAGAACACAACAGTAATCTAAAACATTACATCATACCTAGAATGGCCCAAACCAACAGCAGGCAATCCACATCAGTGGGAAATCTACCCTGCCTCTCTAGCTCTGACTCGGGAATGTGGAACTTAAAGCACTTTCAATTTCCTTTGAGTTGCAGCAGATCCTTCACTTTATTATCATTAGGGGCGCTTACAATGAGTGTATGGCCCTGGAGACATGGCTTAAGAGCACGCTGTGAGGCATGCAAAAACGAGTCAAAGCACTCATGCTTGCCCTGCAAAATTCAAGAAATCTCTCCACTGAGACACTTTAGTAGAACTACATTAATACTCATTTGGGACTTGAGGTCATTTCCTCTATTTGTGCCACTGATCCTTGAACTCACATTCAGAGTATGAGTATGTATGCTGTATGTTTTAAGAATATAACTGAGGCCGGGCGTAGTGACTCATGCCTGTAATCCCAGCACTTTGGGAGGCCAAGGCAGGTGGATCACTAGAGGTTAGGAGTTTGAGACCAGCTTGGCCAACATGGTGAAACCCCATATCTACTAAAAATACAAAAATTAGCTGGATATGGTTGGGGGAGTGCCTGTAGTCCAAGCTACTCAGGAGGCTGAGGCAGGAGAATTGTTTGAACCTGGGAGGCAGAGGTTGAAGTGAGCCGAGATCACACCAATGCACTCCAACCTGGATGACAGTGAGATTCTGTCTCAAAAAAAAATAAATAAATAAATAAAATATATATATAAACTTGGTACAGTCTGTTACCATGGGAAAACCTATCCTTCCATGGTTGTGGTGGTTTGGGGACTTTTAGAGTGACAATGTTAAATAGATTGATTTTACCGGCTGAATCTTAGATTTTACTGATATATGGCATATCCTATACCATGATCTTCAGGCAATATTACAGCTTGAGACAATTTTGAAAGAGACATTTCTCAAGAGATTTATAAGCCAAAACTTCCCTAACCCCCTCCACCTCATTCTGTCCTTCTCCCAATGCATGACAAGAAAGGGAAGAAGTCTTTAAATCAGATTTTAAGAAAGAGGATATATTGGTTTACAACCTTTGCCTATTGTCCAGAGAGTTTAGTTTCTGATCTTTTCTTTGACGGTGGCATGATCTCATTTTTTGATAATACGCATGGGTAATGGCAAGCTCTTGGGACTCCGTGCCAAGCATCAAGATCCCCTTTACGTGGTGATAGGAAACACAGACATTCCTCACCATTTCTACCCTCACCCTTGTTCGTAGGGATGACTGTAACTAAGGTCTTCAGGTATTTATGCTTAGGAGAAGAAATTGTTACTCAATTCACCGGGAAGATGAGAAACAAAACAAAGGCACTATGTGCTATGTAAATGCCTCCCTTCCAAAGCCACCCTACGCAGAGGAACCCTGGAAGGGCCTTGATACAGTTCTCATAATTATTATCAGGCCTCTTTGTGATGACTCAGATTTCTGTCAATAAAGGGGAAGATCAGATTTTACCAAATCCACAACCATCAAACAAACAAGAGCTTTAATATTGCTAAAGAAAACCACATACCTGAGCAGATTGATATAGATTTGAATTCATGACCACTTATCTTAACTGGACCCTCAGCTCTGCCTAACTAGTATCCATTCTAGCTACTAGTTTTGATTATTTATACTGACTGTTATATTTTCTCCACCTTCCTCAAATATCTGATGCCGTCACCTTCCCCCATCCCTCAGGGACCAAAAAAAATGCATTCTTCATGAAGAAAACTGAAACCTTCAAATAGGAATTTCTTCACTTTCAAGGCACCAAAGCGCCAACTTACCTACCCCTGCTCTTGCCTGCTCCTCTCCCCATCCCTTCTATTACAACGAAGGAAGCAGTGATGGCTCCATCAATGGCTTCTTACACCTTGTGTCAGAGGCCTTCACACTGTCCTACAGGGTCATGAAGACTTTGTAGAAGATAGGTGGACACAGATAGTTTTAAAGTAATCCATTTCCAGAGCCGCCTTCTCCATATGTTCCCCCTCCTCATATTGGCGGGCCTAAGAAGAAGCCCAAGGTCTGGCAGCTCTCCTTCCCAATTTGCACTTTCCCAGTTGCCTCCCCTACCTCATTCTGAATCCTACTTTGGCACCTTGCTCTTCGCTGTAAAAAACATATGAAAGGGCTACTTGAGAATGCTCTGCTTGAGGAAGTCCTCAAAAGAGCAAAGCCTGGAGAAGTTCTTTGAGAAAGTTCACAGGGGCAGCCTTGTGGGTCAGTTCTGTGCCTTCTTCATTTAAGAATTCAAATTCATTGAACATGTTATATTGAAAAAAAAAAAGAAAAGAAAAACATTTTTTAAAGAATTCAAATTCAGGCAAGACACAATGCCTGTAATACCAATGTTTTGAAAGGCTTAAGTGGAAGGCTAGCTTGAGGCCAAGGGTTCGGGAACGGCCTGGGCAACGTATCTACAACCCCATATCTACAAAAAATAATTTTAAAAATTAGCTGGGCATGGTGATATACGCCTGTAGATCCAGCTACTCCAGAGGCTGAGGCAAGAGGATCACTTGAGCTCGAGTTTGAGGTTACAGTGAGCCATAACCACATTATGGCACTCCAGCCTGAGCAACAGAGCCTTAATGCTAAAAAAAAAAAAAAAGAAAAGAAAAAGAAAAGAAATAAAGGACAATTCAAATTGCAAGTGAGATGGTTGACACAGGATATATAATAACCAGATTGATTTGAATGGAAAAATAAAATCAGACTTTTGCTGTTAGAAAGTCAGATTTGGCTCACAGGTTTGACAGAGAGGACAGTCTTTGCAGGTAGGATATATGATGGATATTTTCCCTAAAATGTAATAACTTTAATCTACAGCTCCAAAGTTTGAACAAAAACAGACTGAAAGTACAGATACAACTTCTTTTCAGCCAAGATGGAAGAGCAGGGGCCAAGTTTACCCTCCTGCCTGAAACAACCAACCAAACAGAAAACACATGAAACAATTCAAATTCATTGAACATGTTATGTTGCAAAATATACATAGCAAGATTTCGTCTCTATATCTCTTCATCTCTCGGTTTCAAGACACCAGACGTGAGGTAACAAAAGACAGTCCCTCTGAGGCAAGAAACAAGCAAAGTGAGCCCCTCAGTTGCCCAGCTTACTGCTTGGGAGGATGTATTTCAGGGAGGAAAAACCCAGGCAAAGCAAGTGACTCTGAGCTGAGGCGACAGCTGAGAGTTTGGAGTAGCCAAGGTGGCTGGAGTGCTCAGGACAGGGTAGTGGAGAGGAGAAAGGTGGATACATAGAGAATTCTGGGGATCTGCAAAGGGCCCCCCTTGAGTGTTCAACAGAGCATGATTCATCATACAAGTGTAAGGAAACCACTTGAGGCCGAGGAAAGAATCACCCAAAAACAATGGGCTGGAACAATAGCCAGAAGTCACACAGAGCCTGGACAGTGCCTGTCCCCATCAGCCAAATCAGAAAACCTCATAATTTATGGAGCACTGGTCAGAGCTCTCAGAAGGGCTTTGCCTTGTAGTGGGGATTTGTCAGCCCTGGTTCAAACATTGCTAGATCCCACCTAACAAATCTCAAAAGCAAGACCTGAAGGAATCAAACTGTTTCTAAATAACTGAACTGCATCCCAGAACAAAGTCCAAGAAGATTTACAGAAATCCAAAATTAATAAGCACCCGAAAATGTAAAATTCACAATGTCTGGTTCTCCAATAAAAAATTACCAGTCATGCAAACTATGACCCTTCATAAGGAGAAAAATCAATTGAAACCACCACAGCTGACACCTATGTGAGAATTAGACAAGGACATTAAAACAATTATTATAACTGTATTCCATATGTACTAAATAGAGACTAGGAAGATATTTCTTAAATACCCACTTTGAACTTTAGAGACAAAAAACTAAAATGTCTGAGATGGCTTGGGTAAGGTAGGCAGAAAGAGGATAGGAAGAAGTACCAAGGGGAATGAAAAATGTTTTGGGGATGATTGGTGTGTTTATTAGTTTAATTGTGGTGATGGTTTCACAGGTATTTGTCATTTCTAAACTTATCAAATTGTACACTTAAAATATGTGGTTTATGGAATGTTAATCATATCTCAATAAAGCTGTTAAAATTGTACTGAAACAAAACCATTGGGGGAAACTGGGTGAAGAATACAAAGGACCTCCTTGTGCTATCATTCATTGTAACTTCCTGTGCAATTATAAACAATTCCAAAATAAAGAATTTAAAAGTGTTTTTAAAATTAAAAAAAAGTCTAAGATGAAAAATCACTGAATGGAATTAACAACAGTTTAGACATTGCAGAAAAAACAGCAGTGCACTTGAAGACATAACAATAGAAATTATCCAAAAACACCAAGAGAAAGAAGAATTTTATAAATGAATATAAAGTGCTGGGCGAGGTGGCTCATGCCTGTAATCTCAACACTTTGGGAGGCTGAGGCGGGTGGATCACCTGAGGTCAGGAGTTCAAGACCAGCCTGGCCTACATGGTGAAACCCCATCTCTGCTAAAAATACAAAAATTAGCTGGGCATGGTGGTTCACACCTGTAATTCCAGCTACTCGGGAGGCTGAGGCAGAAGAATCACTTGAGTCCGGGAGACAGAGGTTGCAGTGAGCCGAGATGGCACCACTGCACTCCAGCCTGGGTGACAGAGCAAGACTCCGTCTCAAAAACAAAACAAAACATAAATAGCCTGGCATGTAAAAGAAAGAAATGAATACAAAGTATACACAATATGACTGAGTGAGTGGCTCATGCCTGTAATCCCAGCACTTTAGAAGGCCAAGACAGGAGAATCACTTGAGACCAGGAGCTCCCAACCAGCCTGGGCAACATAGCAAGACTTCATCTCCACAAAAAAAATTTAAAAATTAGCCAGGCATGGTGGCATGTGCCTGTAGCCCCAGCTACTTGGGAGGCTGAGGCAGGAGGATCGCTTGAACCTAGGAGTTGAAGGCTGCAGTGAGCTATGATTGCATAACTGCACTCCAGCCAGGGCAACAAAGCGAGGCAAAGAGAGAGAGAGAGAGAGAGAGAGAGAGAGAGAAGGAGGGAGGGAGGAAGGGAGGAAGGAGGGAAGGAGAGAAGGAAAGAAGGAACGAACAAAGGAATGAAGGAAGGAAACACAATATATAACAGGCAGAAAGTAGGTCCTTTACAATGATTTAAATTTATGAAAAAAATTTAAGCCAGGCGAGATGGTGCATGCCTACAGTCTTGGGTACTCAGGAGGCTGAAGTGGGAGGGTGGCTTGAGTCCAGAAGTTCAAGGCTGCTGTACACTATGATCACACCTGTGAATAGCCACTGCACTCTAGCCTACAGGACAGACTAGAGACAAGATCCTTCCTCTAAAAAAAATATATATATATAAAACTAAACTTAAAATTTGGGCATCAAGTGAAAACAGGCAAGCGGGTTCTCGGGGCACATGAATAAAGGAATTTAACTGGATCCCATATTCCTTCTTCCTTACTCCTGAGCATCCTTTCCTTCTGTTGTGCTGGCTTGTTCCTATCATCACACCACAGCTTTAAGGAAATCTTCCTTTGACCCCCATAACCCACCTCCAGTTATTGCCCAGTTGCTCTGCCCTTTTTGCAACAGAGCACCCTCTCAGAGAGATCTTCCCTGAGCCCCTAAAAGCAGGAAAATCTAAGTTTCCCTGCTTTTCTCTCTTATAGGATTTTGTACTTTTCCTTCATTGTGTGTGTGTGTGTGTGTGTGTGTGTGTGTGTGTGTGTGTATTTTGGTTTGGTTTGGTTTTTAAGACAGGATCACACTCTGTCACCCAGAATGGAGTGCAGGGGCGTGATCTCAGATCACTGCAGCCTCTGCCCCGCTCCAGGGTCACATGATCCTCCCACCTCAGATGGAGTTAAACCTGCCATCTCTGCTTCCTCATCTCCCACATACCCTTCAACCCATGCCCATGTGACTGCCACCCACTCCAAACACTCCACCAACCTTCCTCTTGCTAGACTCACCATGACTTCTTTGTTGCTAAATTAACTGGATGCTTTTCATTCTCATTCTGCTTGCCCTTTCAACTATTCTCAATAGTTCTCCACTCCCGCCTTCAGCAGCTTGCCACTTCCTCCTTCTTGAATTTTGAAACACCACCCTTTTTTTTTCTTCTCACCCATCTGGCACCTCTTTATCAGGTTTCTTGGCAGGTACCTTATTATCATTGCAGCTTCTAAATGTTGGCGTCCCTGTCCTTGGTCCTAAGGTTCTCTGCACACTTCTCTTGATCTCATCAAATATCAAGCTTTTATTTTATTTTATTTTATTTTTTATTTTATTTTGTTTGAGACAGAGTCTTGCTCTGTCACCCAGGCTGGAGCGCAGTGGCACCATCTCAGCTCACTGCAACCTCTGCCTCCCATGTTCAAGTGATTCTCCTGCCTCAGCCTCCCAAGTAGCTAGGATTACAGGCATGCACCACCATGTCCAGCTAATTTTTGTATTTTTAATAGAGACACGTTTTCACCATGTTGGCCAGGTTGGTTTCAAACTTCTGGCCTCAAGTGATCTGCCCACCTTGGCTTCCCAAAGTGCTGGGATTACAGGTGTGAGCCTCTGAGCCCAGCCATTTTTTTTTTTTTTTTTTTTTTGTATTTTTTGTAGAGACAGGGTTTCATCACATTGGCCAGGCTGGTCTTGAACTTCTAAATATCAAGGTTTTAAGTACATCCATATGTCAATAACTCCCAAGAGTATATCTCCAACCCAGACTCTCTTCTGGGCTCAAGGCCTATATTTTCAATTGCCTGCATGACCACCCCACTGGAATACCTGAAAGATATGTCAGGTTTTCCAAGTTCAAAACTGAACTCTCGATCTCCCGCAGCAGAAAATGGTCACTCTACCCACACTATTATTCAAGCCTGGAGTCATCCTTTTCTGCCTTGGGACTTTGCATTTCCCCCTTCCCCAATGAGATCAACTCCCTCTCATCCTTCTTTAATTAAGCACCCTCTCAGAGAGGTCCTCCCTGAGCCCCCAATAAAATCTAAGTTTCCCTGCTTTTCTCTCTTATAGAATTTTGTACGTTTCCGTCATAGTGTGTGTGTGTGTGTGTGTGTGTGTGTGTGTGTTTTGGTTTGGTTTGGTTTTTGAGACAGGATCACACTCTGTCACCCAGGGTGGAGTGCAGTGGCATGATCTCGGCTCACTGCAGATATTGCCCCGCTCCAGGGTCACATGATCCTCCCACCTCAGGCTCCAGGGTAGCTGGGACTACAGGAGCATGCTATGGTGCCCAGCTAATTTTGTATTTTTGTAGAGACAAGGTTTCACCATGTTGCCCAGGCTGGTCTGGAACTCCTGGACTCAAGCGATCCGCCTGCCTCCACCTCAGAAAGTGCTGAAATTACAGGCATGAGCCACTGCACCTAGCTTTCTTCACAGTTTCATCACAATCCATAAATATATATTTATTTATGTGATTATTTGTTCACTGTCTGTCTCCTAAGTCGTAAACTCCAGGAGGGCAGAGCCAAGGTCAACCGTGATATTTGCTCTCCCTCGGTCCCTCCTACCCACTGAGAATAGTGTTGGGTAATCAGCAGGTGCTCAATAAATGCTGGATGAAATGAATGAGCTAGTGCATTTAGTGATGGAAACTACCTTGTTTATTGGGAATAGCTTTGAATCGCTATTTAAAATCTGGATCCGTGCTATTAAAATTAGGACCTCAGGTAGGTGCTTCAGGTATCTCAGCCCACAGGTCCCTTTCTTCAAGTCTCACCTGCCACTGCCACTCTCCACCTCTAACGTGCAATTTTCATCCAAATAACCTGTGCTCCTGGCAATATCCCTAACAATCCCAAACCAAATAAAGAGGATTGTGACACGGACACTAAACGTGGCCACGTTTGCGTCCCCATCCCGGAATATGACTCTAGTGGCTCATTAGCTCGATTCAAGCCTGCAAACTGCATCACCTTCCTCCTCCGCCTAGACCTGGGGGCTCCGACACCTTTTTTTTTTTTTTTTTTGAGACGGAGTTTCGCTCCGACACCTTTTTGCTAGTGAGCTCAGGCCAGGGCCTCTGCGCGAACCTTCCGTGCAGCATGGCGGCTCCCGAAGCCCCGGCCCAGGACGGAGTCTTCCGTACAACAGGGCTGTCTACAGAGTGTGAATCTCGCCCACTTCCGCCCAGCTACCGGAAGTTGCCATTTGAAACGGTGGCGGCAGACTTGGCCCGCGACGCGGCAGTTGATGCTGAGCATCTTTTGAACGAGAGCAACAAGGACTGCAGGCAGGACTGGCGGGCTCCTGGGTTGGGCTCTCCTGGGGCTAGGGACTGGGCTGGATGGGAGGAAGGACGGAATGGGCTGGGAAAGGAGGATTTTCTCTTTTCCAACCCCAAGCCGGGGCCTGTCGGTTCGCGCTATCCCCAGCCTCTCCACTCGCTCGGGCTCAGTGGCCCAGCGCTGGGTAACATTCACCCTGCACCTTCCAGGGCTCAGCTGTGCCGCCTCGTTATGATGACCAGTGTGTCTAAAACAGTGTATAGCCTGCAGCCCACCTTTGCGCAGAGCGGCGGCCAGCCCGCAGGTGAGAGTGTCCACCCCGCGCCCAGGGCACTGCGGCCCGGCCGGGGATGGTCCTGGGAATGTGGAGATTGATTGGGTGGCGCGGGCAGAGGGAGGGCGTCTCGTCGGCCCCGACGACCTGTGAGCCCCCTGTAACCAAGCTATGTAGGTTTATGATGGAAGTTACAGGAAGGGCCATGTGGTAGGATTTTAGACCTGCTCTGATTTTTCTGCCCGTATATGTACTGTATTCATCAATTAGATTCAAGTTGTTGATTATCGTACAGTGTTATTCCCATTAAGCCCCTTCTAACGGGTTATCCGTCTTATTTCCAGACGTGGGCTATATTGAGGGATTGGGTTTGTTTTCAGGGAGGAAAGAGGAGAGTCATTTGAGAAGTGGAATGCTTAGGGTTCTTCGTTCACCTTTATATCTGCACTGTGTCTCTCATTAGCACATTCTTAATACACATTTGTTGAATGAAGTGGGAGAGAGGGGTTACACCTAGACAAAATACTTGAGAAACGGGCAAAGAGAGAAACGTGATTACAAACAGAGTTTTTAATTGCTTTGCAATCTGCTTTGTGTTGCTTTGCTTGTGGTCGAAAGTCATCTCATGGGGTCTGCAGTCGGGGAGTTGTCTAATCTAGAGATTATAGTACAGAATAAGCTTCAGACATCAGAAAACTGTTGTGGGAGATTACGGAGCAGCTATTTATGATCCCTTCCCAGATGATTCCACTCAGCTGGTGGTACATAAAGCTTGGCAGGATTGAGCTCTAAAGTAAATAGGCTTTTCTCCAAAGGCTTAACGGGTTGTTTGTTGCCTCGTGTTGCCACAGAACACCTGAATGGTAACCCTTGCACCAGCAGGGATTAGGAGTTGCTGGAAGAACTGGAGCCAGGTCTCAGCTGCTGTGTCTTTCCCTTAGATGCAGTGACTCAGTCAGTGGGCAGTGACTGGCTCTCCCAGCCAAGCTGGAAGTGTTAATCTCTTTGATTTCTGTCTTTGTCCTAACTTTATGATCATGTGTAACTGAAACAGTTTAATTTGTTTAGGCCGCCTCCCAGGTTTTTTTGTTTTGACTTTGAGCATGGGCTGCTTGTTTTTTAAGCTTCAGCTTTTTGAATAATACATGCACATGTTAAAAAAAAAGTTGGAAAACCATGTACAATGGTAAGCAAGTTTCCTTCCTTTCCTTCACACCAGCTATCCATTTCCCCTCCCAGCATCTCCCATTTTTAGGAGACAACTTTGTTAAATCCTCCTAAATTTTTCCTACAATGCAATCCTGAGGTTTTAGCAAATAAGAATTATTGGAACCAATTCCAGTCAATGAAGAATGTTAATTTTATTTTTATTTATTTATTTATTATTTATTTATTGATTTTGAGACAGAGTTTTGCTCTTGTTGCCCAGGCTGGAGTGCAATGGCACAGTCTCAGCTCACTGCAACCTCCGCCTCCCAGGTTTAAGTGATTCTTCTGCCTCAGCCTCCCAAGTAGCTGAGCTGGGATTACAGGCATGCGCCACCATGCCTGGCTAATTTTCTATTTTTAGTAGTTATGGGGGTTTCTCCATGTTGGTTAGGCTGGTCTCGAACTCCCAACCTCAGGTTCCACTCGCCTAGGCCTCCCAAAGTGCTGGGATTACAAGCATCAGCCACTACACCTAGCCCAAGAGTGTTAATTTTGATCAATTGACTGTTAACTCCATTTTACGTATAGTAGATTTATTATTGTTTATAACTTAATAATACTTGAGAGAGGAGAAAATGATATCCCTCCAAGGTTACCTTTTACTTCAGACAGCCACCTCAGAAAGAACCCTTTTAATACCTCATTTGTACCTCATTTCTTCAATTTGATTTGATTGTAATGGCTCTTAAGTTAGGTCAAGCTTAAGGAGGCCATTTTACAGTGAACAAAGTGAGAATAAGTCCAGAAAAGACTACATGTGAGGGTGGGGGTGCTTAATTCCAGATAAGTTACTTGAATTTGCTATAGAACACAAATGATAGACTGTGGTTGGTGGACTGGCACAAGGATAGAGAAAAATGCTCTCCTTTGAGAAAGAAGAGTGTTATGGCAGGGCCATTTCTCTGGTTGTCTGACAAGAAGATCAGATTAGAATGCCTAATAGGGAACCTCTAAACTTAAGAAGGGTAAACAAAAGGGCTGGTGGCAGAGGCAGGCAGCATGGAAGAGGAAGAGACCAGACAGACAGTTTAGACATGGTCTGTGAAACAACTCATGGAACTGTGAAGTGTTTCCTCTATTCAACAAGCAGTTATTGAGCCCCTATTCATATGCCAGATACTCTCCTAGGTAATGCGGACACAAAGATAGAGTGGTTAGGAAGACATTTTGGTAAAAACAACAAAGTAGCCTGGCGCGGTGGCTCACGCCTGTAATCCCAGCACTTTGGGAGGCCAAAGCGGGCAGATCACCTGAGGCTGATTTCGAGACCAACCTGACCAACATGTAAAAACCCCGTCTCTACTAAAAATACAAAAATTGGCTGGTCATGGTGGCCTATGCCTGTAATCCCAGCTACTTAGGAGGCTGAGGCAGAAAAATTGCTTGAACCTGGGAGGCAGAGGTCGCGGTGAGCCAAGATCGAGCCATTGCACTCCAGCCTGGGCAACAAGAACAAAACTCTGTCTCAAAAAAAACAACAAAGTAAGTTTCAGAGCAGCTCAGTCATGCTGTAGGGGAGTGTGCAGAGTGTCTGGGGAGCTTAACAAGATGCTACAAGGATTCAGCCATGTTTTACCTGCTAACTTCCACCCTGTTCTCTGCTGATACCAATCTCCAGGTTCACTTTTACAGCTTCCAGCCTTTCAGTTCAATGAAACTTTTGGCTACCCTCAAACATTCTGTACTATCACATTTAAAGAATTTTGGTTTTTATTGCCAATTAGCCTGGAAGTCTTATTCTTTTGAATCAATCTTCACATGTTGAAATTTGCCAGAATGAAAATAAAGATTTGGCCAGGCATGGTGGCTCACTCCTGGGAGGCCAAGGCAGGAAGATGACTTGAACCCAGGAGTTCAAGACCAGGCTGGGCAACATAGTGAGACCTTGTCTCTATTTTTTAAATTTTATTTAAAAAAAAATTTTAGGTGCCTGTAGTCCCAGCTATTCAGGAGGTTGAGACAGGAGAATCGCTTGAACTCAGGAGGCAGAGGTTGCAGTGAACCAAGATCGCACCACTGTACTCCAGCCTGGGCTACCGAGTGAGACTCTGTCTCAATAAATACATAAATAAGTAATATTTAAAAAAATAAAGTAAAATAAAGATTTATGACAACTTAGAATGGGGCTCTGTTTGTTACAGGTTTGCAGCTGTTGGATCATCATGCCAGAAGTTTTACCTCTTATTTTCCTTTGCAGACACACAAACTCGGGCCACTTCTAAGAGTCTCTTACCTGTTAGGTCCAAAGAAGTTGATGTTTCCAAACAGCTTCATTCAGGAGGTCCAGAGAATGATGTTACAAAAATCACCAAACTGAGACGAGAGAATGGGTGAGAACAGATCATTAATATCCAGTTAGAACATCTTCCTAGAAATTGCTCAATACAAAGAATTAGAAAACAGGGTTTTGGGGAGGCTCCCAAACAACTGACCTTTGGCCTGTGGTCCAGAGCAGTGCAGCATTGCTGAGCTCTGCCAGAACTCTGTGTTGATCTTTCTGAAGAGACACAGCCAGGGTTATGATAACAGGTGTTCTTTCCTGTTTCATCACTTGCTCTGAGTGTGTGAGTGGCAGCTCTGTGGTCATACACCAAAGATGGTCATGGTGGGTGGGGACTAGTTGTTATCCTAGGTTGCTGGTCTGACCACACATCTCAGCCCTAATGTAGTGTGTGTGTCCCCAGCCAGCATTCAGTTACCAGGTGAGTGAGGCTGACATGAGATAGCCATGCCATCTTGAGAGCAGCAGCTCTATCAGATTGTTGGGGTAGTCGGGGGAGTGCCCCTTTGCTACTAATAAGCCTTTTCAGTAGTCTGCTGAAACAGTAGGCATAGCCCCTCAGAACTCTCAAGCCTGTGCTATTTTCCTTGTATTTCATCTCTGGTTCTTTGCTGAGACTCTCATGCTCCTTGTTCTGCCTGTTCACAACACACTTAACAACAGTACTGTCAGTCTCTGATTCATTTCTTTCTTTCTGCCCTCTTAGGCAAATGAAAGCTACTGACACCGCCACCAGAAGGAATGTCAGAAAAGGGTAAGCATCAGGGTAAATCAGCTTGGTCACTATTCTAGGGTAGTGGGTCTCAATGCTTGGTTCTGCGTCAGAATCACTAGTGGGACTTTTTTAATATGTTAGGATCTGGGTTCCATCCCAGGAACCTGAGTGGAATTTTCAGGGGTGAGGCACAGCTAGGTGTAAGAACCATTGTCAGCACAAGAATCAGTGGTGCTACTATCTTGAGTCTCAGGCAAGAGCTTTTTGGACTCCAAGCCTGGACCCCTGCTGACTGGAAGTCACAGTTAGCTATGGCCCATCAACAGAAGGGTGAAGCCTTCAGGAGAGGAAGGGCTGCATGTAGTTAGTGATCTCGAGATGAAGATTCTAGTGGTGGTGGTGAAATCCTGGAGAAGGATTCATCTCTCAGAGACTAGCTTGCAAGTGCTGTGCTATCAAAAATAGAAATAATAAGGAGAAAAGTCTATACAAATAGGTTTTAGTTCCAGATCTATTATTTGGGCACGTCTTAAAAGATGTGAAGACAGCTAGGCATGGTGGCTCATGCCTGTAACCTCAGCACTTTGGGAGGCCAAGGCAGGTAGATCACCTGAGGTCAGGAGTTCAAGACCAGCCTGGGGAGACATGGTGGGACCTCATCTCTACTAAAAATACAACAGTTAGCTGGGCATGGTGGCACACACCTGTAATCTCAGCTACGAGGAGGCTGAGGCAGGAGAATTGCTTCATCCTGGGAGGCAAATGTTGTAGTGAGCCGAGATCACGTCATTGCACTCCAGCCTGGGTGACAGAGCGAGACTATGACTCAAAAAAAAAATGTTTTGTGCTCGCTTCGGCAGCACATATACTAAAATTGGAACTATACAGAGAAGATTAGCATGGCCCTTGCGCAAGGATGACACACAAATTCGTGAAGCGTTCCATATTTTACACAGTCTGCGAAGATAATTTCAGTATCTGCTAATCTAGCACTAAAGAAATATTAAGCAAAAATGGGTGACACCCAATAACGAAATTGTGATTTCATTACAAAAATATTTGTCTAAGGAGATACATGAAGTGCAAACGGAGCACAGTCACACTTGGAATGTTGTGTGCAAATATATCGTTAATACGCATTTTGGACATGGAAAAAAATTTTTTTTGAAGACAAAATACTAGAAAGAAAGACTGAGAACTTTAAGAAAACTCTAATATTGATGATATTAGAGTTTATTAGATGATAGACTAATAATTAGAATATTTTATTAGCTATTAGCCCAGCTACTGGGCTCAGAAATGCACGTGTTTTCTCTCTTATTATTCATAATGGTAATATTTTTATATGTGGGTATTGTCCCAATTCTAAAAATGAGGAAACAGGGCCTCAAGGAGGTTATGCAACTCAGTGAAGGTCATACACCACTAAGTAACTGTCAGGATAAGAACATGTTTGTATAACTCTCTAGGCCATACTCCTAACCCTTTTATCTTTTCATGTATGTATAATTATTATTATAGCTACAAACCACTAAGTAAGCAAAAATCAGAGGAAGAGCTCAAGGACAAGAACCAGCTCTTAGAAGCCGTCAACAAGCAGTTGCACCAGAAGTTGACTGAAACTCAGGTAGGAGACCCACTAGAGCTCTGTTACCAGCTGCCACTGGGCGATGCGCATGGAATCCTGATAGATGGCCCCATGGGTGAGCAAACTTGTTAATGCACAGCTGCCCAAGAGCAGAAAAAAGCCAGGCTTTTGCCATGCCTGTCCAAGAGCAAGGGCAAGAAAGGGTGACCACCCCTGGGGAGTGGAACAGTTCCTGATCCGTCTGTGTGGTACTCCAATAGGGAGAGCTGAAGGACCTGACCCAGAAGGTAGAGCTGCTAGAGAAGTTTCGGGACAATTGTTTGGCAATTTTGGAGAGCAAGGGCCTCGATCCAGGTAAGAGACAGCACACAGCTAGCTGCCTTTGAAGGAATTGATGGATGTGCCCCTTCCTGGGTTGATCTTGGCAGCATGGCATCAGTTAGACCAGTAAGTACAGGGGTTACTTAGTAAAGCCCTAAAGATTTTGGGGAGCTTCTGTTTGTTTTCATGTGATGTTGATTTTTGCCTGGACAACAGAATTTCAGATGATTGTAGGGAGAGGGTTATCTCTTTCTTACCTGAACACTTTATGCCATTCATTTAGTCCCAACAGATATGCCTTGAAAATTGGTGAGAAACATTTTGTTCCTTTCAAGGGAGAACATCTTCTGCCTCTTCCCATTTGGGAGTTATTAGTACGCTTGAAAGAAACATTTTGTTTGAACATTTTCTTCCTTTCAAGCATACTAGTAACTTTTCCAAGTGGGAAGAGAGAGAAAATACTATTTCAAGCATTCTTAAACCTGGCTAATCAGCAGAATCACAGTGACTAAAATATGACTACTGTTCTGACCCTGTTCCTCAGAGAGCAGACTCTAAGGCCAGGCTTGGTGGCTCACACCTGTAATCCCAGCATTTTGGGAGGCCAGTGTGGGCAGATCACCTGAGGTTAGGAGTTCAACACCAGCCTGACCAACATGGAGAAACCCCATCTCTATAAAAATACAAATAATTAGCCAGGGTGGTGCATGCTTGTAATCCTAGCTACTCAGTAGGCTGGAGTGAGAGAGAATCGCTTGAACCTGGGAGGCGGAGGTTGCAGTGAGCCAAGGTCGTGCCTTTGCACTCCAGCCTGAGCAACAAGAGCGAATCTCCATCTCAAAAAAAAAAAAAAAAAAAGAATCTGTAGCAAAGAGAGCAGAAGAAGGAATTGCCCAAAGAGGGCCTCAGGCTGAGTCAGAGAGCCAGAGAATGCCCAGGAAAGGGGGCCAGGCCTTTTTGTATTAAGGAATACTGACTTTGAATTTGAATGGTACTTGTTAATCTTTAGGTTACTGTTTAGGATATTTTTTTTTCTTCTTCTTCTTCTTTGAGTTGGAGTCTCACTCCGTTGCCCAGGCTGAAGTGCAGTGGTGCAATCTTGGCTTACCCAAAGTGCTAGGATTACAGACCTGAGCCACCATGCCCAGCCTAGGATATTATAGTCACCATAAATATATATGTTTTTAAATATAACATTGTTTATTTCTTTGAGATGGGATCTCGCTATGTTGCCCAGGCTGGCCTCCAACTCCTGGGCTCAAGCAATCCTCCCGAGTAGCTGGGACTACAGGTGTGCACCACCATACCCGACACCATAAATATTTTGCATGATTTTAATTTATTACATGCATACGATGTTACCAAAAGTAATAATTTGTTAAGGCCTGAAAGGCTTTTTAAAATAGCTTTGTGAATTGTAAACAAAACAAAAAAAATCCAACCTACACATTTCCTTTGGACAAATTTTCCACTGACCTAAGGAGAAAGTATACTGAGTTTTTGGCCATATCCAAACCTAGATTGAAAGGAGATTAAAATACAGTTCTATAGGGCAGGTGTGGGTGACCCTGCCAAGGTGAAAACTTGGGAGAAAGTCCAGGATCAGACACTTAGAGAAATTCCCCTCATGAATATTCCTGTACTTGTCTACGGAGGGTTTTTATTTTCTTTTGTTTAAGGTGTGTAGTTCCCTAAGTGAAGTTGACTTTGTTGTATTCATCAGCTTTAGGTAGTGAGACCCTGGCATCACAACAAGAATCCGCTACTGATCATACGGACTCTATGGTGAGGGCATGGGTGTGAAAGGGCAAAAGGGCTGAGTGACTGTGGGGCTCTGTAAACCTAAGAAGGTCTCTGCTGCATGTTCCGCAAACCCTAAGAAACAGCCTTCGATTATCTGTGGTGGTAGAAAAGAAAAATGGGACATGTACTCAAAATAGCATATTTTACTCGAAAGGTAGCTTTGTGCTTGCAAATTTAAGTGAGTCTGAATTGAAAATTTGAAACACATAATAGGTAAATATGTAGAGAGAGCTTTCTGGTTCCTCTGTTCTACACTTTACCAAATTTCTCCCCTGACTCCTTTGCTGAGAACTGTATGGAAGGGATGTTAGCCATGATCTAATGCAACTCTGGTTTTATATGAAGATTGTTTACAACCTTGTACTTTTCTCTTAGTTGCTGTTAGAAACTTTGCAAGAGGAGCTGAAGCTTTTTAATGAAACAGCCAAAAAGCAGATGGAGGAGTTACAGGTGAGAGGCAGACATCACCCTGACAATTTCCTACTATGATAGGTAGATTTATGGTGGAGTCTTTCCTGTTTTTCTATTTATTTTTAATAAACTTTCTAAATAATTTTAGGTTTATAGGAAAGTTACAAAGTTAATACAGAAAATTTACCCTAATAGTAACATTTTTTAAATTTCTGTTTTTTCTTTCTTTTTTTTTTTTTTTTGTTTACTAGATCTAATCAGCATAATGTCATCAATTAATTTCTAACTTTTAAGTTCAGGGGTACATGTGCAGGATATGCAAGTTTGTGTGTGTTTTATTCCTGTGCATGGTGGTTTGCTGCACAGATCATCCCATCATCTAGATATTGAGCCCAGCCTCCATGAGCTATCCTTCTTGATGTGCTCCCTCCCCCAACCCCCAGTAGTAACATGTTACATTATCCTGGTACCTTTGTCAAAACTAAAAAATCAGCCAGGTGTGGTGGCTCACGCCTATAATCCCAGCACTTTGGGAGGCTGAGGTGGAAAGATTACTTGAAGCCAGGAGTTTGAGACCAGCCTGGGAAACATAGCGAGACCCCATCTTTACAAAATAAAATTTAGAAAATAGCCATATGTGGTGGCACATACCTGTAGTCCCAGCTGCTCAGGAGGCTGAGGCGAGAGGACCACTTGGGCCCAGGAGGGCAAGGCTATGGTGAACTGTTATCATGCCACGCCACTCTCCAGCCTGGGTGACAGTGAGACTGTGTCTCTAAAAATAGAAACCTTTAAAAAAAAAAGACCAACATCAGTACATTACTATTAACTATATTCCAAGTCTTCATTTGGATTTTACCAGTTTTTTCCACTATTTTTTTTTTCTGTTACTGAGGCCTCTTAGAAATATTTACATTGCCAAGGCATGAGGCAATGTGTAACACAGTAGGTTGCTCAGAGTTGAGAATGGAGACCATTCTCCATTCTATAGAAACTTGATAACTCAAGGAGAAGACCTGTAGTAAGAAACAGATTCTTTGGTCTGGACTGCTTTGAATTGCTTGGATGAATCATGGATATTGTACCAAACCTAGAGGATTTCATTGCTCCAATTTAGATACAGGAGTCTAGGCCTTCTCTACTACTGGAGGGACAATTCCTAAAACCAGCACATAGAAACAAAATCTAAAATAGAAGGTACAGTCTTTGTTGATATTCCAGTGGTCTTCCTCGGTAGAATAGAACCATAATGTTCTGGTGTGGGTATTGTGTTTCCTGTTAGTCAAGAGTTTTGTGTATGTGTTGTTTTCTTTTGGAATGTCTTTCCATGCAGGCCTTAAAGGTAAAGTTGGATATGAAAGAAGAAAGAGTCCGATTCCTAGAACAGCAAACCATATATAACAATCAAGTAAATGATTTAACAGCAGCCCTTAAGGAAATGGAACAGCTATTAGAAATGTAAGCAGCAGCAAGTGGCCAGATGGCTCCCTCTTGGGCATAAACTCTCGGAGGAAGCCACTTAGGACATCTTCTTGGCCATAATCTTCTGGGACTCACCATCTTCAGAATGAAAACAGTTTCTACACTAGAATTAAGTACAGTTTATGCTGAAATGACCATTCCTCATTTAATCAAGTTTTCTCAACCTTCAGGTTGCTCAGCCCTCCTGAGCCTCACAGGTGGATAATTGAGGCCTATAAGAGTGGGGGCGCCTAAGAGCTTGTATTGACCTTCTAGGCAACCACCTGATTCCAGCACACCATTAGAATCAGGAGACTACTAACCACCAACAACCAGATGATCTAAAACGTCACATTCAGATTTTCGGGAAGAAAATCTTCATTACAGTAGAGCACAAGTGTTCCATGGGAGACATCATTGAGCCATGCTGTCCCCTTCTAACCTGGAACACATTCTGTCTAATCCTGGTTGGAGTCTGTGCCTCCTTATTAATTTATGAACTTGAAGTTGCTTGAAGTGTTTTGGGCTTAACAAATGGGGTGAAAGTATCGGTAGTAATAACACCTACATGAAACAATACATCTTGGAGCTTTCTAAATATAAATTACTTCTGTTTTTTTTTTAAGTGCTACTTAAAAAATAAATACTTCTGTAAATATTGTGACTCTAATATTGAGGAATGAAAAGAGCCTTTTAACCTATATATGTCAGTTGATCATTATTGAACTAAGTTATCAAGTCCAAGATATTCTAACTTAATCTAGAATATTTTTCTTCTACTCTTTAAGGGCCCTGTGGCTAGTCCCCCTGTTTCCCAGGAGCATTGTCTTCTCCTGATGGTGTTGCCCATTTGTTGCAGTGGTTTCACCAGGTCTGTGGTCACTTGCTGCCTGTGTTCTCCCTGTACTCTTTTTTTTTTTTTTTTTTTTACAACAACTCCTGAGACCAGAGTCTTTTGTTTGTTTGTTTGTTTTCCTCCAGACAGAGTCTCACTTAGTCTGTCACCCAGGCTGGAGTACAAGTGGCATGATCTCATCTCACTACAACCACTGCTGCCTGGGTTCAAGGGATTCTCCTGCCTCAGCCTCCTGAGTAGCTGGGATTACAGGCACCTCCCCTACCATGCCCAACTAATTTTTGTTTTTTAGGAAAGATGGGGTTTCACCATGTTGGCCAGGCTGATCTCTAACTCCTGACGTCAAGTGATCTGCCTGCCTTAGCCTCCCAAAGTGCTGGGATTATAGGTGTGTGCCACCACACCCAGCCATTTTTGTATTTTTAGTAGAGACAGGGTTTTGCCATGTTGACCAGGCTGGTCTCGAAGTTCTGACCTCAAGTGATCCGCCCTCCTTGGCCTACAGGAATGCTGGAATTACAGGCATGAGCCACTGCGCCCAGCTCTCTCTGCACTCTTAAGCATGGTTATCTGCCTGCTGTTTGCTTTGCACAGCCAGTCTTAGGCCTGGTCCCATTTATCCTTTAGTCCATGGCCTGAAGTCCATGACGGTCTCCCCACTGGCTTACCAAAGGGATGGCCAAATTTTTTCTAAATTGAACTAGGCTGATTTTGGCTTTGGCCATCTCCGGTTCCTTCTGCACCTCTTAATTTCTTCACCAAACGCTCCCACCCCCATCCTTCAGCATCTTTAAGGCTGCCCAGAGCCACACAGTGAAGCCAATAACACCCCCCCGAGCTAAAGGGCCAAAATTGTTTGCCTTCCAACACAGACATTCACAAAGCTGGTTATGTCTCAAACGTTTTGAGCCTATCCACTAAAAACTGGTCTTTGGCCAATTCTCTCAAACTAAGTTTATACCAGTAAAACTGGTATGAACAGGCCAGGTGGTGACTCATGCCTGTAATCACAGCACTTTGGGAGGCCGAGGTGGGCAGATCAGGAGGTCAAGAGTTCAAGACCAGCCTGGCCAATATGGTGAAACCCTGTCTCTACTAAAAATACAAAAAATAACTGGGCATGGTAGCAGGCGCCTGTAGTCCCAGCTATTCAGGAGGCCGAGGCAGGAGAATCGCTTGAACCCAGGAGGCAGAGGTTGCAGTGAGCCGAGATTACGCCGTTGTACTCCAGCCTGAGCAACAGAGCAAGACTTCGTCTTAAAAAAAAACCTGGTATGAACAAACTAAGTTCATACCAGTAATACCTGTCTTGCTGGGTTATTATGAAAGAGAATTATGTCCAGCACCTAACCCAGTGCCTTCTGAGTAGCTGGGATTACAGGCATGCACCACCACACCCAGCTAATTTTTTGTATTTTTAGTAGAGACAGGGTTTCTCCATGTTGGTCATGCTGTTCTTAAACTCCCGACCTTAGGTGATCTGCCTGCCTCTGCCTCCCAAAGTTCTGGGATTACAGGCGTTAGCCACCGCACACAGCCCAGTAGATCATTATTAACTAAACTCGGGGCTTTATTTGGATTTCATCGGTTTGTCTACTAATGTCCTTTTTCTGTTCTAGGATCTCATCCAGAATGCCATAGTGTATTTAGTCATTAGTTATTAGTCTTCCCTGGCCAATGACAGTGTCTCAGTCTGTCTGTTTTTCGTGACCTTGACATTTCAAGGAGTAGCAGTCAGGTATTTTGTAGAATATCCCTCAATTTGGGTTTGTCTGATTTTTTTTTCTGGTGATTAGACTGTGGTTTTGTGTTTTAGAAAAGAATACCACATAAGTAAAGTATACGCAACACGTCATATTACAGGTATATAATATCAACTTGACTTGTTACTAGTGATGTTAACCTTGATCACTTGGTTAAGGCAATGTTTGCCAGGTTTCCCCACTGTAAACTTAGTGTTCTCTTTCCAGACTCTCTTTAGAAATGATCACTAATGGCCGGACGCGGTGGCTCACGCCTATAATCCCAGCACTTTGGGAGGCCGAGGCGGGTGGATCACGAGGTCAAGAGATCGAGACCATCCTGGTCAAAACAGTGAAACCCTGTCTCTACTAAAAATACAAAAAAAAATTAGCTGGGCATGGTGGCAGGTGCCAGTAGTCCCAGCTACTCGGGAGGCTGAGGCAGGAGAATTGCTTGAACCCAGGAGGCGGAGGTTGCGGTGAGCCGAGATCGCGCCATTGCACTCTAGCCTGGGTAACAAGAGTGAAACTCCATCTCAAAAAAAAAAAAAGAAATGATCACTAATTCCAGCTCACTCTCAAGGGGAGTGAGAACTATCTGCTATATCATTTTTGGAGACGGAGTTTCAGTCGTTACCCAGGCTGGAGTGCAATGGCGCGATCTCGGCTCGCCGCAACCTCCGCCTCCTGGGTTCAGGCAATTCTCCTGCCTCAGCCTCCTGAGTAGCTGGGATTACAGGCACGCGCCACCGTGCCCAGCCAATTTTTGTATTTTTAGTAGAGACGGGGTTTCACCATGTTGACCAGGATGGTCTTGATCTCTTGACCTCGTGATCCACCTGCCTCGGCCTCCCAAAGTGCTGGGATTACAGGCTTGAGCCACCGTGCCCGGCTGTTTTCTTTTTCTTTAAGACAGTCTCATTAGACTGGAGTGCAGTAGCGCCATCTTGTCTCACTGCAACTTCCGCCTCCTGGGTTCAAGCGATTATCCCGCCTCAGCTTCCTGAGTAGCTGGGACTACAGAAACATGCCACCACACCCAGCTAATTTTTGTATTTTTAGTAGAGATGGAGTTTCACCATATTGGCCAGGTTGGTCTCAATCTCTTGACCTCGTGATCCGCCGACCTCGTGATCCGCCTGCCTCGGCCTCCTGAAGTGTTGGGATTACAGGCATAAACCACTGCACCCGGCCCTGTTTTTTTTGTTTTGTTTTGTTTTGTTTTGTTTTGTTTTGTTTTGTTTTGAGACAGATTCTCACTCTGTGGTCCAGGCTGGAGTGCAGTGATGCAATCTTGGTTCACTGCCACCTCCGCCTCCCAGGTTCAAGTGATTCTCCTGCCTCAGCCTCCTGAGTAGCTGGGACTACAGGTGCACACCGCCGTGCCTGGCTAATTTTTGTATTTTTGCAGAAATGAGGTCTCCTCATGTTGACCAGGCTGGTCTCAAACTCCTAACCTTAGGTGATCCGCCCACCTCGGCCTCCCGAAGTACTGAGATTAAGGTGTGAGTAATCATGTACCTCACCTGACCTGTGTGAGCATGTTTTTACTTTGTTTTTGTTTTTTTTTTTTTTCAACTTTTATGTTCAGGGGTACGTGTGCAGGTTCGTTACATGGGCAAATTGCATGTCACCCAGGTAAGGAGCATAGAACCTGATAGGTTGTTTTCTGATCCTCACCCTCCACCCACCTTCCACCCTCAAGTAGGCCCCAGGGTCTGTTGTTCCTTTTTTTGTGTCCATGTGTACTCAATGTACTACTCAACTCCCACTTATAGGAGAGAATATGCAGTACTTTGCTTTTACTTTATACTTTGTTATTCAGTTTTTACCTAATTTTGTTGCCCAAAGCTTTATTGTTTACCTTTCATATTAAGGTCTATTATCTACCTCTCTAATCTTTTGTATGATATGAAATATATAACTTAAGGTTCCTTTTTTTCCATACACATATCTAATTGCCTTAGGATTGTTTATTGAAAAGACCATTTTTTTCCTTACTGAATTGTAATGTAGAGTTCATTATAAATCAGGCAACTCTATGTGTGGGTCTATTTCTTTTCTTTTTTTTTTTTTTTTTTTTTTGAGACAGAGTCTCGCTCTGTTGCCAGGAGCCAGGCTGGGCTGCAGTGGCACAATCTCGGCTCCCTGCAATCTCTGCCTCCTGGGTTCAAGCAATTCTCCTGCCTCAGCCTCCTGAGTAGCTGGGACCACAGGCACGCGCCACCACGCCCAGCTGATTTTTGTATTTTTTAGTAGAGATGGGGTTTCACCATGTTGACCAGGATGATTTTGATCTCTTGACCTCGTGATCTGCCCACCTTGGCATCCCAAAGTGCTGGGATTACAGGCGTGAGCCACCACGCCCGGCCGTGTGGGTCTATTTCTGAACTCTATTCCATTCCATTGATTTCTATCACCAACACCATGGCATATTAATATATATACATATATTTATCAAACATCTGTTTCTGGTAGTGTTAAGTCTCCAACTTCTTCTGAATTTTATTTGCTATTCTAGGTCTTTTGTTGTTGTTTTGTTTTATTTTGTTTTTGAGATGGAGTTTTGCTCTTGTCACCCAGGTTGGAGTGCAGTGGGGCAATCTCGGTTCACTGCAACCTTCTCCTCCTGGGTTCAAGCGATTCTTATGCCTCAGCCTCCTGGGTAGCTGGGATTGTAGGTGCCCACCACCACACCTGGCTAATTTTCATATTTTTGGTAGAGATGGGGTTTCACCATGTTGGCCAGGCTGGTCTCAAACTCCTAATCTCAGGTGATCCGCCTCAGCCTTCCAAAGTGCTGGGATTACAGGCGTGAGCCACTGCATCTGGCCATAGCTATTCTAGGT
This sequence comes from Aotus nancymaae, assembly GCF_030222135.1. Taxonomy (NCBI): domain Eukaryota; kingdom Metazoa; phylum Chordata; class Mammalia; order Primates; family Aotidae; genus Aotus; species Aotus nancymaae. The sequence goes on from NW_026988422.1 coordinate 41,295,399, forward strand.
CTTTTGCATTTCCATATACATTTTAAAATCAGCTTTGCAGTTTCTATTTTTAAAAGCCTTGTTGGGATACTGATTAGGATTATAGTTCATCTACAGATCAACATGGGAAGGGCTGACATCTTAACAATACTGAGCCAATCATCTATTAACATGGTATAACTCTTTATTTAGGTCTTTAATTTCCCTCACCAATGTTCTCATAATTTTCAGAGTAGGGATCTTGCACATGTTTCATTATATTTATTCTCATGTGATTGAAGTTCTTACTGCTTTTGTAAATTATATGTATATATATAATTTACAAAAATACATATATTTAAATATATATTTTATATATTTATATATTTTATATATTTAAATATATATTTTTTATATATTTAAATATGTTTATTTAAATCAGGCTGTCTCCCAAACAAGAATAGGTTCAGAGAGACTCCCAAATTATATCTTTAAAATCTTATTTTCCAAGTGTTGTTTCTAGTAATACCTATTATATAGTGTTTTTGTATACAATTATCTTGCTAAATTCATTTATTTTAATAGCTTATAATAGATTATTTTCTATTTTTTAAAACATTTCCTACATACATGGTCATATCATTTGCAAATAATGAGTTATGCTTTTTCCTTCCTTCACATATCTATATACTGTACATTTCTATTTTCTTTATTATCTTGCCTAATTGCACTGTCTAGAATCTCCAGTACAATGAAAAGCACAGTGGTGATAGTATACATCCATGTCTCATTCCCAACCTCCAGGGGAAAGTGATTCGACATTGTATTACCAAGTATAGTATAAGCTGTAGTTTATTTATAGATATACTTTATTAGATTAAGGTAGTTCTATATCTTTGCTGAGAGTTTTTATAATAAAAAGATGAATTCTGTCAAATGCTTTTTCTGCATCTATTGATGTGTTCATGTGGTTTTTATCATTCTGTTAATGTGTAGAATTACATTGATTGAATTTGAACCCTTCATTACATAAAACTTATAGGAGTCCACTGGCTTGAACTGAACTGCACTAGGCCCAGCAGACTAAATCATCATGGAGCCACTCATGCTGAAGGTCCATGCCACAAAGCTCAAACTAAGATTTTTTTTTTTCTTTTACTCTAACATAAGTTGTCATGCTAGTATATGAGACTAAGATCTTTAACTGACCTTTCAAAAAATCAGAAGATGCCTTCAGGATAGTGGTGTCAAAAATAAAAATAAAGAAATCAGGAGAAGAAATAGCCAAATCCTGAAACAGACCAGGTTTAGAGGCATGATATGGAAGTCCTCTCTGCTTTCCCTTTATAAGAAAAGTAACTAGAATCTGAAATAAAGCCAATTAAGATATTTAAATTTGTTGTAATTTTGGTTTTTGATACTTTCATAACCAGGATAAATCCCACTTGGTCATTAAAGAAAAAAAGACTTTTTTATCTCACACACTTAACACAGAATACTTCTGTGACCAGATGTGGGGAATTTTTTCCCCACACACCAAACTATTTTCCAGCAGACACGAACTGGGTGTTCTATGTTAATTTCAATTCTTGCCTGTAAGCCCAGCACTTTGGGAGGACAAGGTGGGCGGATCACCTGAGGTCAGGGGTTCCAGACCAGCCTGGCCAACATGGCAAAACCCCGTCTCTACTAAAAATACAAAAATTAGCCAGGTGTGGTGGCGCACACCTGTAGTCCCAGCTACTTGGGAGGCTGACATGGGGGAATCACTTGTACCTGGGAGGCAGAGGTTACAGTAAGCCAAGATGGCGTCATTGCACTCCATCCTGGGAAACAGCAAAACTCTGTCTCAGAAAAATATAATTTCAGTTCTTTCACTATCTACTTGGAGTTAGAGTCAGACCCTACAGGTTAGGGCTCAATCCCACAAGACTGCCCCCAACTTCAGATGCCAATCACAAGTAGATTGTCACCTATATGTCTGATTAACAAGCCAAAAAAACAATATTCCCACTACCGCTTTCTTGGGTTCGATTAATTTGCTAGGGTGGCTCATAGAACTGGGGAAACACTTAAGTTTACTGGCATATTATAAAGGATATTACAAAGGGTACACACGAACAGCCAGATGGAAGAAATACATAGGGCAATGTATGGGGAAAGGTGTGCAGAGCTTCCATGCCCTCTGTGTTCAACCCAGAAGCTCATGAAATCTTGTTCAAGGGTGTCTTTCTTAAAAAAAATGTTTTTTGAGATCGAATCTTGCTCTGTTGCCAGGCTGGAGTGGAGTGGCATGATCTCAGCTCACTGCAAACTCTGCCTCCCAGGTTCAAGTGATTCTCCTATTTCAGCCTCCCGAGTAGCTGGGACTACAGGCGTGTGTCACCACACCCAGCTAATTTCTATATTTTTAGTACAGATGGGGTTTCACCATATTGGTCTCGATCACTTGACCTTGTGATCTGGCCTCCCAAAGTGCTGGGATTACAGGCGTGAGCCACCTCACCCGGCCTGCAATTTTCTTTTGTAATGGTTCTTGTAAGGTTTTTGGTATCAGAGTTATATTGGCCTCATAAAATTAGTTAAAATAATAAGTTTGGTATTTTCTTATTTTTTCTTAGGTTTATACCCATATTTCTTATTTATTTATTTTGAGACAGAGTCTTGCACTGTCACCCAGGCTGGAGTGCAGTGGCACAATCTCTTTTTACTGCAACATCGGCCTCCAGGGTTCAAGCGATTCTCCTGCCTGAGCCTTCAGAGCAGCGGGGATTACAGGCACCTGCCACCACGCCCCGATAATTTTTTGTATTTTTGGTAGAGTCGGGGTTTCACCGTGTCGGCCAGGCTGGTCTTGAACTCCTGACCTCGTGATCCGCCCGCCTCAGCCTCCCAAAGTGCTGGGATTACAGGTGTGAACCACTGCGCCCAACAGTATTTTCAATTTATGATGGGTTTATCGAGAAGTGACCCTACTGTAAATCCAGGAGCATCTCCAACCTGGAAGGCAGCTACCACTTAGTAACCCCTTTCCCATAAAACATGAATCAAAATCTACAAACCTTGTTATATAATAAAGCAAGTTGGACTAAGTTATAATCAGTGTACACATCAGAGCAAGCACTACTTTCCCGTTGTTTATTCCAGAGATGCTTGAGTAATTTACTAGGCACGTGGGCAGTTTTCTGATTGCTGTTTCCACACTTCGCTTTCCCACAGAGAGATTTCCGCAGTTAGGGGCTACTATTTCAACGCAGGGAGATAAAAAGGAAAAAACAATTGCTCGTCTATCACACGAACGACCCACCCTAGGGAGCACGCCAGTATTTCCAGCGGTCGGGGCAGGCCCACAAGGCCTGATGCTGTTGCACTGGCTGGAATCTGGCGGGCGACCACGGCTGATTGGCTCCGGTGAGGCCGAAGGGCAGCTCCGCCTGCGGCGGACCGCGGAAGGTGATTGGCTGCTACAGACCCACCCCCTCGCCGGTTAGCGGGGAGGCGAAGCCTGAATTGGTGGAGCTGGAAGAGCTCACTCAGTTGCATTTCTCGTTCCTGGTGCGGGGCAGAAATGGCGTCTGCGACTCGGCTGCTGGGGCGGCATGTTGGGAGCTGGAGGCTGCGGCCGTCGCTTGCCAGCTTCGTTTCCCAGCGGGCCCACTCGCTTTTGCCCGTGGACGATGCAATCAACGGGCTAAGCGAGGAGCAGAAGCAGGTGAGGAGACTGACCCCCTTCCTGGCCCCAAGGCCTCCTTCCAGCCGTGGCTTTTTTGCCTGTGGGCGATTGGGAGCGCTAGCTCGAGGGCAGGGCGCGGGGCCTCCGGAGCCTCGTCTGTGGAGTGAAGACTTGCGACCGCAAGGCAGGACTGCTGGAAGTAGAGAGGAGTCGAGGCTGGGAGAGCTCCTGAGAGCATGATGGCGTTTTGGTGGGTGATTGACCAGGCTACCGCTTGTGGTACAAGGGTCCTCAATCTGTATGTAGTAGCCCACTTACCCCTGAACACTGAAGTATGCGTCTCACACCTGGGTGATCCTCGTAATCACCAGGGAGTCTTTTTTTGTATAAACACCTAGAGGGTTTCATTTAAAAAGCCACAGTGAGATCTCCTGTCGCTCTTCACCCCATTGGGTTAAAGCACAAAGTTCAACAAGTACTTGAAAGAAGTAGTTAGAGGGCAGGTGCCATGGCTCACGCCTGTAATCCTAGCGCTTTGGAAGGCCGAGGTGGAAGGATTGTTTGAGCTCAGGGGTTTGGGATCAGCCTGAACAACGTAGCCAGACCCCCATCTCATAAAAAGTAGAAAAGAAGAAGTTAGAAATCGAGCGGAACCAGATTCCTTCCTGAGGCTTCGCTTGGAGTCTGGATTTAGTTGGTGGAACTATGAGCCTTTCAGCAACTTCACAGTTTATGTTTCAGAGCTTCGGTGAACCACTTCAGGCAGAAAGGGTTCAATCCCTATTCTCAAGCTTTCCTGCCAAGAGGAGTTTGTAATCTCTCTGAGTATTCAGTCCCTTTTAGTCAAAGGTTCAGGGCCTTGAAAGAGCCTGACACCTGTGGATCTGGAGGCGCCTGGAGTGCAGCTAGAGCACAGTGGGTGGGAGGTGGGAAGGTGCTGAGGAAGCTGGGAGAGTCAGCTGGGGTCAGCTCCTTCAGGGCCTTGCAGGCCTGGTTGAGGAGCTTCTGTTTCATTGGCACAGTGCAAACTAGTGGAATGATTTTTTTTTAATGATTTTTTTTTTTTAGATGGAGTCGCTCTGTTGCCCAGGCGGAGTGCAGTGGTGCTATCTTGGCTCACTGCACCTTCCACCTCCCAGGTTCAAGCGATTCTCCTGCCTCAGCCTCCCGAGTAGCTGGGACTACAGGCATGCGCCACCACGCCTGGCTAATTTTTGCATTTTTAGTAGAGATAGGGTTTCACCATATTAACCACGCTGGTCTTGAACTCCTGACCTTGTGATCCACCCACCTCAGCCTCCCAAAGTGCTGGGATTACAGGTGTGAGCCACCTCGCCTGGCCTGATTATTATTATTATTATTATTATTATTATTATTATTATTTTCGTGATGGAGTTTTACTCCTGTTGCCCAGGCTATAGTGCAGTGGCGCTATCTCGGTTCACTACAACCTCTGCCTCCCACGTTCAAGCAGTTCTTCTGCCTCAGCCTCCCAAGTAGCTGGTATTACAGCCACCACACCTGGCTAATTTTGTATTTTTAGTAGAGAGGGGGTTTCTCTTTGTTGGTCAGGCTGTTCTCCAACTCCCGACCTCAGGTGATCCACCCACCTCGGCCTTCTAAAGTGCTGGGATTACAGGTGTGAGCCACTGTGCCCAGCCAGATTGATTTTTATGTAGGGGAGTGATGTTTTAAAAAGTACCATCAAGCTCTCTAGGCCGAAGACCTTAAGAAAGAGGGGTGAAGATCATCTCTGAGGAGGCATAAAGTACTGAGGCCTCTCAGTCCTATGCTGTTTGGTGAAGTTACTGTGGCCTTTTCTCCTGAATGTGCCCTTGGTAATGGAGATGCTGTCCACAGTGGCATCTGTTTACCTTTCTCCTGTTAGCTTCGTCAGACCATGGCTAAGTTCCTTCAGGAGCACCTGGCCCCCAAGGCTCAGGAGATTGATCGCAGCAATGAGTTCAAGAACCTGCGAGTGAGTTGGGAGGCCCGGGCAGTGGGGGCAGTCTGGGAGTGGGGCTGAGTTGTGCTGCTGCCTGGAAGAGCTCACACAGTTTTGTGGTAAATGAAGCCTCCCTAAGAATGCAGTCCCTCTCTCTGAAGTGTTTGGATCTCATTGTTCCAGCCACATGTGACTGTCTGCCTTCCCCTCAACACTCATTCCGCTCCACTCCATTCTGTTGGCAGGAATTTTGGAAGCAGCTGGGGAACCTGGGCGTATTGGGCATCACAGCTCCTGGTGAGTATAGTGTCTCCCTAAGGAGAAATTTTCTTATGTGCCCTTTAAGACAGTTCCCAAAAGAAGCAGGTAGGGAAGGGAAAGATTGTGCTTAAACCCAGAACTGGGTCGGGCGTGGTAGCTTATGCCTGTAATCCCAGCACTTTGGGAGGCCGACGTGGGTGGATCACCTGAAGTCAGGAGTTTGAGAGCAGCCTGGCCAACATGGTGAACCCCTGTCTCTACTAAATGATACAAAAATTAGCTGGGTTGTGGTTGCAGGCCCCTGTGATCCCAGCTGCTTGGGAGGCTGAGACAGGAGAGTTGCTTGAATCTCGGAGGCGGAGGTTGTGGTGAGCCAAGGTCATACCACTGCACTCCAGCCTGGTTGACAGAGCAAGATTCCATCTCCAAAAAAAAAAAACCCAGAACTGCCTCCTTTGGACCTGTGAAAGCACCCATTAACTGTCAGCCCAGAGAAGAGGACACTCTTCTATGTCATTAGACAGTGATGTGGAGAAGGCAGAGAGATTAATTAGGTTAGCGTGGCTCACTTGGATCAGGATCAGTCCAACTCTTGAACTCTGCATACTTAATAGGTTCCCCCAGGTGATTTGGGAAGTTTAGAAAACTCTGGATCAGGCTGGGCGTGGTGGCTCACGCCTGTAATCCCAGCACTTTGGGGAGGCTGAGGCAGGTGGATCACAAGGTCAGGAGTTGAAGACCAGCCTAGCCAATATGGTGAACCCCGTCTCCATTAAAAATACAAAAATTAGCTAGGCGCGGTGGCAGGCCCCTGTAGTCCCAGCTACTTGGGAGGCTGAGGCAGGAGAATTGCTTGAACTCAGGAGGCGGCAGTTGCAATGAGCCAAGATCGCGCCATTGCACTCCAGCCTGGCGACAGAGCAAAACCCTGTCCCCCCCCAAAAAAAAAGAAAAAGAGAAAAAAGAAAACTCTGGATCAAGTGATTGTCTTCATAGTACCTCAGCCTTAGTGCCTCCCCTAATCCCTGTAAGCTCTGCCCTACCAGTGGCTTCTAGGCAGGAACACTTGGGCAGGTGTGTCCCTGTGGGGATTGCTTGTGTCCTCTACTGCCCACAGGTTAGAGCTCATTTGGGAGCAGATGGCAGGGGGAGGGGGAGAGGGGTGGGCAGGGAAGAGAGATGTCTGTCTAGGCTTCCAGGTGAGGTGGTCAGGTGATGTGTTTAATAGGCTCTCTGGAGGGAGAAGGCAGGGAACTGGCAGCCTCTAGTTTGAATATCTAGTTTGAATCTGAAAGAGGCCCAGCCTGGCTTGAGGTACACAGTAAAGAGATGAGCCTGTGGCCTCACCAGCCAAAGCTTAGAAAGCCCACCCTGTGGGCCGAGTGTGGTGGCTCATGCCTAAAATCCCAGCACTTTGGGAGGCTGAGGTGGGCAGATCATGAGGTCATGAGATCGAGACCATCCTGGCTAACACCGTGAAACCCGATCTCTACTAAAAATACAAAAAATTAGCCGAGCATGATGGCAAGCACCTGTAATCCCAGCTACTTGAAAGGCTGAGTCAGGAGGATCGCTTGAACCTGGGAGGCGAAGGTTGCAGTCAGCCAAGATTGCACCACTGCACTCCAGCCTGGGCAACAGAGCAAGACTCCATCTCAAAAAAATAAAAAGAGAGAAAGCCCACCCTGCTTGGGCCTGTATTCACCCTGGGCATGAGAGTAGGAGTGGAACCCAATAAATATACTTCTCCTTACCTCCTAGAAAGTTTCATCATAGATGATGATAAAATGAAAACACTTAAAGATTAATTGAGACCATCTTAATGTAAAAGTGTTGGGGGAAAGGCTGCTGGGCACTCCTAAGCAAGACTCTCCTATTGTGTTTTGGGGGTTTATGTGCCCCACTCCCTGCAGACAGTATACTTCTGAATCAGACTGTATTTTATGGAAGAAAGAGGCAGTTAGAAATCAGATGAAAATGGCCAAGTGTGGTACTGGGCTCCTGTAATCCCAGCAGCTCCAGATGCCAAGGCAGGAGGATCGCTTGAGCCCAGGAGTTCAAGGCTGCAGTGAGCCATGATTGTACCCTCGCCTGGCAAGAGAGTGAGAGCCCTGCTCTTGGAAAAAAAAAAAAAGAAAATAAATCAGATGAAAACTCTTTCAAGGGGGAACCTGAAAAAGAAAGACAATGCTAGTTCTGGTTTCTGCATGATGTCCTGGTGGCTGTTTCTAATGTCACCTGCCTTCAGGCTTTCCTTCCTGCAGTTGTAGGGGCAGATCAAGCTTTCCTTAGAGTCTAGGACCAGCCCGACTTCTTGGTCAGAGTGAACATGTGCATAGGACCTTGCTAGGCTTGACCCCATCAGCAGGGCTGGGGGTGGTATCAGGTGACCCACCCACTTTGAGTTTGGATCTGCTGCCAAGGAAAACACTCTGGCAGGAATTCTTAAATTCTCTGCCAGCATCTCATCTGCCGTCTGCTGCACAGTCCACCTCCAGATTTTCCCTGAGGCTGTGGCTCTCCTGTCCTGTTACCAGTCCTTCTTCTTTGGGTTCAGCCCTATGCTATAAAATCTCACCTTCCTGGCCGGGCACGGTGGCTCACACCTGTAATCCCAGCACTTTGGGAGGTCGAGGTGGGCAGATCACGAGGTCAGGAATTCAAGACCAGCCTGGCCAACATGGTGAAACACCGTCTCTACTAAAAATACAAAAATTAGCCATGCGTGGTGGAGGGTGCCTGTAATCCCAGCTACTTGGGAGGCTGAGGCAGGAGAATCGCTTAAACCCGGGAGGCAGAGGTTGCAGTGAGCCAAGACTGCACCATTGCACTCCAGCCTGGGCAACAGAGCGAAATTCCATCTCAAAAAAAAAAAAAATTCACCTTCCTTAGCCTTTTGCACACACATCACATCCTCTGGCTTTGTATCATCTGTTCCTGGTGTTTTGGACTCCACCCCTACCCCGATGCCTTTGTTTTTCCTCTGTTAAACTCCAGGCCCTCTTTCTTCATTTATTCATCTGCCTCTGCATTTCTGTAACTTTGTGAGTAGTGGGTGCTCAAGTTGCTCATGTATCTACATCAAGAGTTCTCTCTGGGATAAAGCAGGAGTTGCAATGATTGCCTTCTGAACCACCCCTCAGCCTACCGGCAGCAGCAGGCAAAACCAGTCCAGTGAGCTTGTAAGCAGGTTCGTGTCATCAGCCTATTCATGTTGCTAGTGGACTTTGGAATAGATGCTACAAGGTGTTTCCCTTCTACCAACAAATGTAAGATTCTTACAAATGTCCCAATTTAATCTGGGCTGCCTTTTCCACTCCCTTGTACCACACCACTCCCAGTTCAGTATGGCGGCTCTGGCCTGGGCTACCTGGAGCATGTGCTGGTGATGGAGGAGATATCCCGAGCTTCTGGAGCAGTGGGGCTCAGTTACGGTGCCCACTCCAACCTTTGCCTCAACCAGCTTGTGCGCAATGGGAACGAGGCCCAGAAAGAGAAGTATCTCCCCAAGGTGAGGAAATGCAAGTTAAATACATGCTAATCTCACAGTGCAACCGCCAATTGAAAGACACCCTCTCCCCTTGGTGGGGGCCAGTCAGACCTGCTTTCTGTAGCATGCTGCCATGAACCAAATGTGGTTAGGAAGGGGCCATGGGGCCGGGCGCAGTGGCTCACGCCTGTAATCCTAGCACTTTGGGAGGCCGAGGTGGGTGGATCACCTGAGGTCAAGAGTTCAAGGAAGGGGCCATGGATTACTTTAAAATACTTGAGCCAAAAATATTAAAAATAGGACCAGAACTCTTGCATTGGACACAGAAATGGAAGAGTAGGACTAGCTTCCTTTGCAAAGGGAATGGAAAAAGGAGAAGTATTTTCAGCCTTGTCATCAGGCTTCTTAGAAGAGACTTCTAGGACTTTACTGATACCTTGGTCTGAGAGAGAAGTTTGAAGGGGTGTAATGTGGACAGGAAGAAGCAGTATCAGTGGTCTAGGGTACTCCAAGGTTATAACAAGGTCTATTGGGGGTTTTCCTTGTAGCTGATCAGTGGTGAGTACATTGGAGCCCTGGCCATGAGTGAGCCCAATGCAGGCTCTGACGTTGTCTCTATGAAGCTCAAAGCGGAAAAGAAAGGTAAGGCCACTCTTGACTTGGGAGCCAAAATGGGCAGAGGTACAGACATCAGGGTGAGGGAGCAACAATTGGGGTGGCCCCTGCTGGGTTTCCAGAACTTTTTCAGAGCTGGACAGCTTCTTACGCAGCAGAAGTTCTATGGCCTGGCTGAGACAGGCCAAGATGGCTTGAGCAAATAGCCAACAACCTGCCCTTAGGAGATCACTACATCCTGAATGGCAACAAGTTCTGGATCACTAATGGCCCTGATGCTGACATCCTGATTGTCTATGCCAAGACAGATCTGGCTGCTGTGCCGGCTTCTCGGGGCATCACGGCCTTCATTGTGGAGAAGGTGAGTATAGGTGGGTGCAGGGCCAGGGAGGCTTCTGCCTCCTGACAGTGGTACCAGAGATGGCCCCTTCCACTGATCTCAAATGTGATCAATGTTATGTGTTCTGCAAGGTCCCCAGAGGTGGGGTGAGGCAGAGAGCAGACTGTAAGGAGGGTGACCAAAAAGTCCAGGGAGTCCAGGGCAGATAGCTCACTTCCGAAGACAGTGGAGCCATCCTCAGCGCCAGGCCACACAGGGAGGTCTAGGAAGGGGAGGACTGAAAGGAGGTCGGGATGTGACAGTCAGGGTACCACTGGTGGACCTGGTGAGCGTGGCCACGGGAGACTGAGGTGTGCGGGGGATGCAAGCGGAGCCTGCATCTGCGGCAGCCTTGACAGCAAAAGTGAGAAGGAAGCACAGCAGGAGTTCAGAGGAGAAGTTGGGAGTTCGGGTTTGTTTTTAGGAATAAAAAAACAGCAAATCTTTTGTCAGAAGGAGAAAAAAAAGAAAAGAAAAAGGAAAACGGAGGTAGGAACTGAGATGTGTGGGAAAGAGTTCACAGAACACAGTGGTAAGCGGGAGCAAGAGAGATAAGGATGGGTTACAGGTGATGGTGCAAGAACCACCTGCCTAACAATCAGGAGGAAGCCAGAGCCCTGAAAAGGCTGGGGTCACAGGGGTCGGGGAGTTGGCAGAGAGTTTCTTGAGTGAATATTGTAAAGGTCTGTGGTACCCTCCATAGAGACGGGGGGAAAGTAGCTGTCTAGGGTTGGAGCAGTGGGGACCTGGCTCAGATTGGAAATCTTTCTTTTTTTTTTCTTTTTTGAATCAGAGTCTTGCACTGTTGCCAAGGCTGGAGTGCAATGGCGAAATCTTGGCTCACTGCAACCTCCGCCTCCCAGGTTTATGTGATTCTCCTGCCTCAGCCTTCCAAGTAGCTGGGATTACAGTCACCCGCCACCACACCCAGCTAATCTTTTTGGGTTTTTTTTTTTTTTTTTCAGACAGAGTTTCACTCTTGTTGCCCAGGCTGGAGTGCAATGGCGCGATCTCAGCTAACGACAACCTCCGCCTCCCGGGTTCAGGCAATTCTCCTGCCTCAGCCTCCTGAGTAGCTGGGATTACAGGCACGCGCCACCATGCCCAGCTAATTTTTTGTATTTTTAGTAAAGACGGGGTTTCACCATGTTGACCAGGATGGTCTCGATCTCTTGACCTCGTGATCCACTCGCCTCGGCCTCCCAAAGCGCTGGGATTACAGACATGAGCCACCGTGCCCGGCTGAGTTTGGAAATCTCAAGGTTGCATAACTCTGCCTACATTACAGGGTGAAGGGCACTCTCATTACAGGCGAAGGGCAGCATGTGCCAGCACTCTGCTGGGCACCAACACGCTGCAACCCAGTAGTCCAGGTCAAAGCACAGAGGTGATTCAGTTCAGCCCTGGTGGGATCCCTTTGGGTACAGACAGGAGAACAACAGAGGATAAGGGAATTGACTGGGCTGGTGAGAGTGTCTTGAAAATAATGTCCCCTGGGGGAGGGAAACAAGGCCCAGTGGGGTCAGGAGGGCTCAGAGAATTGAGCATATGATTGAGAAAGAACTGTCCCCGTGAGAACTGGGGAGAACATAAGCTAGCAGCAGAGGAGGCTGGGATCAGTCTGGGGTGTTAGTAGCACCGGAAGGCCCTGAGGGGAGCGTGGGACTGGGATGCTGCCATGCCGTGCAGGTACGGGGACTTGATAGGAAAGTGGATGCGTTCTTCCCAGGGGTTCTTTCCTTTACCAGGCCCCCTTGGGGCTAATCTGTAACCAGGACCACCCTTTGTTTCCTGTAAAGGGTATGCTCGGCTTTAGTACCTCTAAGAAGCTGGACAAGCTGGGGATGAGGGGCTCTAACACCTGTGAGCTCATCTTTGAAGACTGCAAGGTTCCTGGTAAGTAGCACCGAGAATCAGTGAGCCCCTCTCCTGACCCCCTTCCAGGCTGATGTGGCTGTTCTCAAGCTGAGAAAGCCTCTGGGTTAGAGAGGCTCGGCACTGTGGCGCTGGGCTGGGGCTGCTGGACAGCACTCCTTCCTGCAAGCAGGAAGGATCCCTGCAGCAGCATGCCTGACTGGCATCGCACACTCCGCATGAGGTCTGTATTCAGTAGCCAGAGGAGAAGGGTCAGACCTACCCTTTCCCACTGATGTGCTTCAGTCCTTCTCTCTTTTGCCTGTCCGCTGCATGTAACTCATCAACTCATATTTTTGTAAAAAAGTTTTTTAAATGAGTTATTCATTTTTAGTATTAATGATGCTATAAAAACACATCTGAATCCACTGATGGAAGTCAGACTCAGTGAAGAGAAGGCAGTTCTGTTTGGGTGTGAGTATTTTCTCTCCTAAGGAACCGAAGTGTGACGTGGTGGAGCGCTGTGGGAGAACCAGTGCAGCCATCATGTACTAACCAGACCGGGGGCATGGATTTGTTGTTTAGGGTTTTTTTTTGTTTTGAGGAGTCTCACCCTGTCACCCAGGCTAGAGTGCAATGGCATGAGGTTGGCTCACTGCAGCCTCCACCTCCTGGATTTCAACGATTCTCCTACCTCAGCCTCCCAAGTAGCTGGGAATACAGGCACACACCGCCCTGCCCAGCTAATTTTTCTTTTCTTGAGATGGAGTTTCACTCTTGTTGCCCAGGCTGGAGTGCAATGGTGCGATCTCGGCTCACTGCAATCTCCGCCTCCTGGATTCAAATGATTCTCCTGTCTCAGCCTCCCGAGTAGCTGGGATTATAGGCACGTGCCACCACGCTCAACTAATTTTGTATTTTTAGTAGAGACAGGGTTTTACCGTGTTGGCCAGGCTGCTGTCGAACTCCTGACCTCAGGTGATCCACTTGCCTTGGCCTCCCAAAGTGCCAGGATTACAGGCGTGAGACACCATGCCTGACCAGGGGCATGGATTTGATCACGTTAGCTGTCTTCCTCAGCCATATACTATGCCTAATGCCCATAATCTGACAGCCCAGAAAAGTGTGCTTTAATTACAAGGAGCATCCAGGGAAGGGGATCTGTTCAGCTCCTTCTTTGGAGGGAAGAATTCAGTGAGCATTAAAGACAGGTCAGTGGTGTCAACTCATTTTCCTGCCCACACCTCCAAGACCATCCCATGTCCTGGCTTACTGGGTGGAGAGGTGCTCAGCAGCTTCTGTCACTAGCTCTGAATGGCCTGTCTCCTGGACAAAGAAGCTTTCATGGACTACCCTGCAGGGAGCTGACATTGGATCAGAGCTGACTCTACCTGGGGGAAAGAGTAACTCTCTGGTTTCTTTATAGGTGCCTGTGTAGAAAGAGTCAGGGAGGGGTTGGGCGACTTCTAGACCAATTAGCTTTTCTTCTTTCCTGTCCAAGGGAATTCAGAGAGGGAAGGGAAAGATCTAACAACCCTGGGCTTTGTGGCTGGCCTTGTGGATGGGGTGGGGGTCCTGGTAGCTCCACTTCTGACTGGAAGGGGTACACTTGCTCCTTTTCTTTCACCTGGAACCTTAGTTGAAGGTCAGTTGACATATTTGCCTTACTTGAGAGCCATGTTTCCAAATCTAGTACCTTTGATAAAAGTGAGGAGGCTGTGCACAGTTCTCTCCCTCTGACCAGCATTTATCCTGGCAGCTGCCAACATCCTGGGCCATGAAAATAAGGGCGTCTACGTGCTGATGAGTGGGCTGGACCTGGAGCGGCTGGTGCTGGCTGGGGGGCCTCTTGGGTAAGTGTGAGGCTTGGGGGAAGCTGGGCTCTGTTGTCCTCCTTGGTGGGTGACCCACCATGAGCAGCAGCAGCCTTCCCCTTGGGTAGCCAAAGGGAGCCATCTCCTGGCCCTGCACTCTCCTGGGAGACAAAAAGAACCTCCTCCTCCAGTGTTTAATTTCTTCCCACCGCAGGGAAACATCATTAAGTGACAGACAAAAGGCCTGAGGAGCAGGGGGTGATTTACTCAGCTGTGAAACGACATCTGGGCTCTAATGCCCCCTGTACCTGTGGTCGGTCAAGGCCATAACTGTGGCAAGAGTTTCTGAAGCTGCTTTTCTCCTCCCTGGGACTCTGGCCTTCCCACACTAGCATTTTGCCTCTGCACCTGGTGGTGGGATGAGGAGGTGCTCATGGGGCCTTTCTCCTTTCTGGTAGGCTCATGCAAGCGGTCCTGGACCACACCATTCCCTACCTGCACGTGAGGGAAGCCTTTGGCCAGAAGATCGGCCACTTCCAGGTGAGCTGAGTGCTTTTGCTGACATGTGCTCTTCAACTGGGCTAAAGTTTTCTTTGAAGAGAGAGGAAGTGGGGCGAGCACCGTGGATGTTTACTATCTTCTCTAGCAAATTCAGCTTGACTGCTTGGAATGCAGTTTTCCTCAGTGTGCAGCTGGGCTCTGGAAGTCATCAGGAAGTTTGTCACATTGCCACCTCGATTCCTGTGTAAGGTGGATGAACTAGATATTGTGAGGTTGGAGAGTGAAGCATGCAGGTTGTGGGGGGCAGAAGGGAAAGAGGTTGACATTTGCAGTTAGACCTTCTGGTCTGAAAAAGCTGCTGGAAGGTAATAAGCATTGCAGTAGATGGTGCCTTGGGAGCCATGCCTTTCAGAGGCAGTGATGGCCACTGTAGGGTTCAGTGTGGGCCGTGGAACAGCCACTCTCTGGCCATGCTAACTCCCACATCTGCCTATCCATCTCCGCCATCCTGGGTAAATCCCATCTCCTCTCCATGCACCTGCTTCCTCATCCTTGGCTGTCTTATTGCCGTTGCTGACCTGCTTTTCGTAACTGGGAGAGTGTTCCACCATGTTGACCTGTGACCTCCCTTTGTGCCCAGTTGATGCAGGGGAAGATGGCTGACATGTACACCCGCCTCATGGCGTGTCGGCAGTATGTCTACAATGTCGCCAAGGCCTGCGATGAGGGCCACTGCACTGCCAAGGTGAGGGCCGGCCTCAGTGGAGGAGAGGCAGGGGCAGTGAGCCGGCTGCTGGGCCTTGCTGTCTGTGTGCCTCGAAGGCCCCTGCTGACCCGAGCTTCCTCCTGTAGGACTGTGCAGGTGTGATTCTTTACTCAGCTGAGTGTGCCACACAGGTAGCCCTGGACGGCATTCAGTGTTTCGGTGAGTGGCCCCCACTCCTCATTCCTAGGGCTCCCTCGCTCGTGGGGCCTGTAGCTGCTTCAGAAAGCGGTTTCAGGGTGGGCGCAGTGGCTCATGTCTCTAATCCTAGCACTTTGGGAGGCCAAGGCGCATGGATCACCTGAGGTCAGGAGTTCGAGACCAGGCTGGCCAACATGGAGAAACCCCATCTCTAATAAAAATACAAAAATTAGCTGGGCATGATGGCGCATGCCTGTAATCCCAGCTACTTGGGAGGGTGAGACAGGAGAATTGCTTAAATCTGGGAGGTGGAGGTTGCAGTGAGCCAAGATCACACCATTGCACTCCAGCCTGGGTGAAAGAGCGAGACTCCATCTCAAAAAAAAAAGAAAAAGCAGTTGCCTCTCCAATTCTCACTATGTGCTTATGCTAGGCCCAGCTGAGCTGGCACCTTTAGGCTCTTTCTGTCCCAGTTGCAAGGAAGAAATGGAAAGCTAATGAGAAAACTGCTAGAGACCAGGAGTTGCTGTTGCCTTTGGCAACACCCCCATCTCATCCTCCCTGCCCGGTCTCATAGACACCAGGAAATGGGGAAAGGGAGATGTCTCAGGTAGACCAGCCTTGTTTCCATCCAGTGCAGTGGTTAAGAGCACAGACTTGAGCCGGGCAGCCGAGGTTTGAATTCTCGAGCTGCTATGCCAGCGTCTTCTCGTCCCTGCTTGCCATGTCTGTCAGTGGCTCCGCCATTTCTTTGTTTGGTATCCTCAACACTCTGGGTGGCCTTTCAGCCACAACCTCTTACCCACCCTACCCCCAACAAGGCACAGGAGTCCCCTCTTTTCTTCGGCTTGTCTCTCCATGGTTTCAGTTACTGTGGTCAACCAAGGTCCAAAAATACTAAATGGAGCTGGGCGAGGTAACTCATGCCTGTAATCCCAGCAGTTTTGGAGGCCGAGGCAGGTGGATCATCTGAGGTCAGGAGTTGGAGACCAGCCTGGCCAACATGAAGAAACCCTGTCTCTACTACAAATACAAAAATTAACTGGGCGTGACGGTGCGTGCCTGTAATCCCAGCTACTTGGGAGGCTGAGGCAGGAGAATCACTGGAACCTGGGAGGCGGAGGTTGCAGTGAGCTGAGATTGCGCCATTGCACTCCAGCCTGGGTGACAGAGCAAGACTTCATCTCAAAAAAAAAGAAAAGCATGGCCAGGCTTGGTCGCTCACACCTATAATCCCAACACTTTGGTGGCTGAGACAGGTGGATCATCTGAGGTCAGGAGTTGGAGACCAGCCTGGCCAATATGCTAAAACCCTGTCTCTACTAAAAATACAAAAAAAATTAGCCAGGCATAGTGGCAGGCACCTGTAATCCCAGCTACTCGAGAAGCTGAGGCTGAAGAATCGCTTGAACCCAGGAGGTGAAAGTTGCAGTGACCGGAGATCGCACCATTGTACTCCAGCCTGGGTGACAAGAGCAACACTCCGGCTCAAAAAAAAAAGCCAGAGGCCAGGCGCAGTGACTCTTGCCTGTAATCCCAGCACTTTGGGAGGCCGAGGCGGGCAGATCACATGAGGTCAGGAGTTTGAGACCAGCCTGACCAACATGAAGAAACCCTGTCTCTACTAAAATTACAAAATTAGCCAGGCGTGGTGAAGCATGCCTGTAGTCCCAGCTACTTGGGAGGGTGAGGCAGGAGAATCACTTGAACCCGGGAGGCAGAGGTTGCGGTGAGCCGAGATTGTGCCATTGCACTCCAGACTGGGCAACAAGAGCGAAACTCCATCTCAGGAAAAAAAAAAAGCAAGCTAAATGGAAGTTCCTAGAAATAAACAATTCATAAGTTTAAAGTCCACGCCATCCTAAAAAGCGTGATGAGTGTTGTGCCATGCTCCTCTGTCATGTTTGGTAGTGAGTCATCCTTTTGTGCAGCATATCCATGCTGTGTGGGCCACCTGCCTGTTGGTAATCACCTAGGGTATCCATTCAGCCATCTCAGTAACACCGTGCCTGTGTCCAAGTAACCCGTATTTTACTAAGTGGCCCCAAAGTGCAAGAGTAGTGATGCTGGCATGTGGTTATAATAGTTCTATTTTAGCATTATTATTGTTAATCTCTTACTTTGCCTAACTCATAAATTAAACTTTCTAATAAGTATGTATGTATAGGGAAAATATATATGGGGTTTGGTACTGTCCACAGTTTCAGGCATCCGCTGGGGTCTTGGAATGTATCCCCCAAGGATAAGGAGGGACTAGTGTATTCCCCAAACCCCTCCCTCTCGCTCCCTTTTGCTCGTCTCTCCTCCGGTGGCCTGTTCTATATACTTGGCCTTCTGTTTGCTCTTTGTTACACCCACTGTCAGTCACTTCCTTTCTTCTCTGCCCAAACCCTGGTTGCAGGTGGCAATGGCTACATCAATGACTTTCCCATGGGCCGCTTTCTTCGAGATGCCAAGCTGTATGAGATAGGGGCTGGAACCAGCGAGGTGAGGCGGCTGGTCATCGGCAGAGCCTTCAATGCGGACTTTCACTAGTCCCAAGACCCCCTTTCCTTGCACCTAGAGGCCTTTCTTGGGAAGTATAGATGTGGCGGCTCTCCCACCCTGCCCGCAGCAGGCTCTCCTGCCCAGCCGCTCTTCTTGCGTCAACCCTCTGGCCTCTGGATGAGGTTGCATTCTACAACATTCTACATAACGGCTGCCAAGCACATGGGCCTCACAGCCAGGCCAGTGCCAGGACTAGTGTTCTGTAATTTAAAATGGACTCAGCAGGAAGCATATTGTCGGGGGATTGTTCGGATGGGCTTTGGTGACTCTGTGCCCTTGCTCTCTAACTTTCGAGCCCACTTCCCAGGGTAGGCACCTGGGGGCAAGCAGGTACCCACTTCTTCTTCTTGGGTGAGGCCTCTGACAGGGAGATCTCTCTGCTCAAGCACAGCAGAATCATGGCCCCCTCCAGGTACTAGAACTGGGTACAGGTTGAATATCCCTAATACTGAAATCTGAGACACTTCTGGTTCCAAGCATTTTGGATAAGGCATACTTAACTTGCAGCCTCTTTTCTGGGAGAAAAAAAAATACAAAAAGCCTAGCCCAGCCAGGCACAGTGACTCATGCCTATAATCCCAGCACTTTGGAAGGCCGAGGTGGGTGGATCACTTGAGGTCAGGAGTTCAAGACCAGCCTGGCCAACATGGTAAAACCCTGTCTCAACTAAAAATACAACAAAATTAGCTGAGCGTGGTGGCAGGCACCTGTAATCCGAGCTACTTTGGGAGGCTGAGGCAGGAGAATTGCTTTAACCCAGGAGGGAGAGGTTGCAGTGAGCCAACATTGCACCATTGCACTCCAGCCTGGGTGATGAGAGCAAAACTCTGTCTCAAAAAAAAAAAAAAGCCTAGCCCTTGTTTCTTCCAGTTTCTAGAGACAGCAGCTCCTAGCATGTGAGCGCATGTGCTTGGCCAGGCATGGTGGCTCACACCTGTAATCCCAGCACTTTAGGAGGCCAAAGTGGGAAGATCACTTGAGCCTAGGAGTTCAAGGCTGTAGTGCGCTATGATGAGGCCACTGTACTCCAGCCTGGGCAACAGAGTGAGACCCTGTGTCTAAACATAAAAGTAAATGGGCTGAGCGTGGTGGCTCATGCCTGTAGTCCCAGCACTTTGGGAGGCCGAGGCAGGTGGATCACAAGGTCAGGAGTTTGAGTCCAGCCTGGCCAATATGGTGAAACCCCATCTCTACTAAAAATACAAAAAAAATTAGCCAGGCATGGTGACGCATACCTGTAATTGCAGCTACTCAGCAGGCTGAGGCAGGAGAATCGCTTGAGCCTAGAGGCAGAGGTTGCAGTGTGCTGAGATTGTGCCACTGCACTCCAGCCTGGGTGACCAAGTGAGACTCCATCTCAAAAAATAATAATAATTTAAAATTTAAAAACGATGCCTGGGTGCCGTGGCACACGCCTATAATCCCAACACTTTGGGAGGCCGAGGCAAGTGGATCACTTGAGCTCAGGAGTTCAAGACCAGCCTTGCCAACATGGTGAAACCCTGTCTCTACTAAAAATACAAAAATTAGCCAGGGATGGTGGTACTCGCCTGTAATCCCAGCTACTCGGGAGGCTGAGGCAGGAGAATCGCTTGAACCCAGGAGACAGAGGTTGCAATGAGCCAAGATGGCACCACTGTACTCCAGCTTGGGCCATAGAGCGAGACTGTCTCAAAAAAGAAAGATAAATGAACACACGTGCTGCTAAGAATCTGCAGTGGGGCAAAGCAGAAGGCAGCGTGCTTTTGTGTGCTGTTGGAGACTGGCTCCTCCTGAGGAGCACCTCTGAACCCTTGTGCACTGCCCTGCCACAGACACCATCCAGTCCTGGCCATGTGATCACCCACAGCTGACTGGGCAGCAGGCACAGGCCCTACCCGAGCATGCCTGAGTGGGCTGGCCTGACTCCAGCTGAGGCTGCCTGTGTACCTTTCTCCAGACACCCTATGGCTAATTTTGTTACAACTGCAGAGTGACTGCTGCCATTTTGTATTAAATACGTTGCGAAGCAAACCCTCTGCTTCTAAACCAGTGTTTTTGGGGAGAAACAATCTGTTCGCCACTGCTTCCTGTCTGGATTCAGCTTGTGTCCTTGGAGAGTGGCTGGTCCAGGCCCTATTCATGCCCTCCAGCCCGTCCTTTCATGAGAGACAGGAAGGTAAAATCAGCCCTTAGGATAGAGGTCTCAGCCTCCCTTTCCCAGATCTCCCAGTGAGTTTTCAAGGAAGCAGGGAGCCCAGAGTGGTAAGTTCATACAGCAGAAGGAAGCTTACAAATTTCTGAAAACCACCTCTATGTTTTTAAAAAGATCAACACAATTTGGCTTTCTTTAGGTCTAAACTGGAACTAGAATCCAGATCTGCTAGTGTCAAAAATGTGGGTGTTCTGAGAATTCCAACCTGGGGCCCCACTATACAGGAGTCTGGATAGAGGATGGTCTGAGAAGGGAATGGGTCTGGGTTGTTAGACTCCTGAGCTCCTGTAAGAGGGAACTGGTTTTCTTGGGTCTCAGCCCAGCCGCGCCTATCCTGGCTTTTGGTCCCGGCCTGCAGCCAAGTGCTGTTCCAGCTTAAGTCTCCACAGGTGGGGTTAGCTCCTCACCAACCCTAGTTCAGTCCCATCCTGAGGGCAAAATCCTGGGCTCATAGGCAGTCCCTTCACATCCCTGTCTTGCCCCCTGCTGTGTTGGAGATGAATGTGACTAAAAGGGCCATCTCGCTGGCTTAGTGTGTGGCTGGAGCGACCACACACTAAGATACAATGTGGCAGAATTCATCCAGTTTGTCTAAGCCCTGCCGACTTGGGGAGGTGATTGCTCTCCTGATTCTGTGTGTGACGCAAAAGAGAAATGTTTTAAAAATAAAAGCAAAAAACCAAAATGAACCATGTAGCCTGCGTGGTAAATGGAAGAGCAAGGGGCACGTCTGCTTTGGTTCTGGTGGGTGTGTTTGGTTGTCTACACGCGTTGGGCAAATCTGCAGCACAGCTGCCAGCACTGCTCCCGCCGCGGCTGCCTCTTATTCCACTCCAGTTTTAGGCAGGTCACACTCTCAGGACAGAGTGCTGCTGTTGATGCTGCCCGCCCTGTGGAAGGGCAACAGAACCTAGGGATGTTTTTTAAGCATGGTCTGAGCACACCCCTTATCAGAATTTGGCAACCAGGAAGAAAAATGCAGGTTCCTCGATCCTGCCCCAGACCTAATCGCATCCCCGCAGGTGATTCTAGACAACGGCGACCACCATGTGGGTCCTAGAGCGGGCTTCCCCAGGAGTCTGTGTCCTAATTCTAAATCCATATAATCTAATGATAACAACCGTGTAACCCTCTCAAGTCTGAGCTCCTTAATCTTTGCACAACCGGTGCGGGAGGCAAGGTTTCGCGCAAGGCCCCCTTCCAGAAGACCGGTAAGGTGAATTGCCCTCGGCGGGATGGACTAAAGCTGGTGTAAACGCAGTATGTGGTCTGGGGAGGGGTGCCCAGTCCACCACCTGCCGGGCAGGAGCTGGGACCTAGGCCCCGGGTGGTCATCTGTCGAGACCCCCAACCTAGGGTGGGTCCAGAGTCCTTCCTCTGACCCTCTCCCTCGCGGCAGCGCACTTCTTGGAGCGCAGCACTGGCTCACCAGACCCACCCAGCTCAGGTGCCGCATGGAGCTTGCCTGCCCCCTGCCGGCCGACCACAGGATTGCAGACGCGCGGAGCCCGTCTTTCTGGCCTTTGCCCGGAGTTCTGGTTCCAAGGCTCCCAGTCTGGGATTTCAGGACTCAACGACGTTTTGTTTTAGCCAATAAGTACATTAAAGGGAAGGGGGCAGGAGAAGGCTATCCTCTGTTATCATCATTTCATACAAGGCCTTTTTTTTTTTTTTAAGAGTCTCACTTTGTCACCCAGGCTGGAGTGCATGGCGCAACCCGGCTCACTGCAACCTCCACATCTTGGGTTCAAGCGATTCTCATGCCTCAGCCTCCCAAATAGCTGAGATAACAGGTATGTGCTACCATGCCAGGCTATTTTTTGTATTTTTAGTAGAGATGGTTTCACCATGTTGGCCAGGTTGGTCTCTAACTCCTGGCCTCAAGTGATCCACCAGCCTCAGCCTCTCAAAGTGCTGGGATTACAGGTTTGAGCCATGGTGCCTGGACAAGAATGGTCATTTCTAACAAAAAGTATAAAGGGGTTGGCACGTTGGCTCACACCTGTAATCCCAGCACTTTGGGAGGCCAAGGCAGGTGGATCACCTGACTCCAGGAGTTCGAGATCAGCCTGACCAACATGGAGAAACCCCGTCTCTACTAAAAATATAAAAAATTAGCCAGGCGTGGTGGTGAATGCCTGTAATCCCAGCTACTTGGGAGGCTGAGGCTGAGGCTTGTTGCTCCAGCCTGGGCAAGAAGAGCAAAATTCCATCTCAAAAAAAAAAAAAAAAAAGTTAAAGGATACAAACTCAGACAATGGCCAGGATTTTTATTCATTTATTTATTTTTGAGACAGGGTCACACTATGTCACCCAGGCTGGAGTGCAGTGGCATGATCTCAGCTTACTGCAGCCTTGACCTCCCGGGCTCAAGCAATCCTCTGGCTTCAGCCCTCCCCCTTGCCAGCCCCCCAGTATCTGGGACTGGAGGCATGAACCACCATGCCAGACTAATTTTTGTATTTTTTGTAGAACCAGGCTTTCACCATGTTGCCCAGGCTGGGCTCAAACTCCTGGGCTCAAGAGATCCTCATGCTTCTGCCTCCCAAAGTGCTGGGATTATAGGCACTGACCCAATGTCCCCAGCCCTTAAATTTTTGTATGTGCTTCATGTTCACGATTTTTAAAAATACTAGTGTTCAAAAGCTTATTTTTAAAAATAAAAGTCCCCTGTCCCTCCTATCCCCATTCCCAATCCCAGGACAAAACCACTTTTGAATCTTTAAGGAGCTTCTTTTGGTAATTCACTTCATGCCTCTAAGTGACATGCTTACTTACTGATTTAATTGTAGGCTTTTTTTTTTTTTTTTTTTTACAGAATCTCTGTCACCCAGGCTAGCATGTAGTGGCGTAATCTAGGCTCACTGCAACCTCCGTCTCCCGGGTTCAAGCAATTATTCTGCCTCAGCCTACCAAGTAGCTGGAATTATAGGCACACACCACCACGCTGGCTAATTTTTGTATTTTTAGTAGAGACGGGGGTTTGACCATATTGGCCAGGCTGGTCTCGAACCCCTGACCTCATGATCCACCTGCCTCGGTCTCCCAAAGTGCTGGATTACAGGCATGAACCACCGCGCCCGGACCAAGGATAGTTCTTTAAAGTATATACGTTTGATTTATGAAAAGTTATGGCCATACTTTTTTACTTCCTCTGGCCAGCCCTGTCCATGGGCCAGTGTTTGGGAGCCCTGGAATCAGGTGCTGCAGAGCCCCATCCACATTCCTGGATGTCCCCAGCCCCTGCCCACACTTGGTACCCAGAGCCCACAGCTATGCTAGTGCCAAGTGGGAGCTCTCCTCTCCCTGTGTGCTCTACCCGGTTACTTTTGCAGGGACCATTCCAGAATTCAGCCTCTCCCTCACCCACCACCCACCTGCTCTCAGAGGCTAGCCTGGTATCTCTTAAATATTTCTTGGATCTTCAACATCCTGCCAACTTGCCTCCCTTCATCCAGGCCATGCCCCTTAACCCTTCCTCTACACTGAACCAGTGAACTATCAAGCTCCCCAAAAAATTCTTCAGTAGCTGCCAGCACCTATAAGATCTAAGGCTTGGCAAGGCAAATATGACTCTAATCTCCCTGGGCCTTCCCCTTCTGCTACTTTCCTCCTTCCCTGCTGAATGTTCGTGTTCTTGTTGCAAGGAGTCCTCACTGCTGTGTTTCTTTTTTTTTTTTTTTTTTTAATTGCATTTTAGGTTTTGGGGTACATGTAAGAACATGCAAGGTTGTTGCATAGGTGCATACATGGCAGTGTGATGTGCTGCCTTCCTCCCCATCACCTATATCTGGCATTTCTCCCCATGCTATCTCTCCCCAACTCCCCACCCCCGCTGTCCCTCCCCTATTTTCCCCCGACAGCCCCCAGTGTGTGATGCTGCCCTCCCTGTATCCATGTGTTCTCATTGTTCAACACCCACATATAAGTGAGAACATGTAGTGTTTGATTTTCTGTTCTTGTGTCAGTTTGCTGAGAATGATGGTTTCCAGGTTCATCTGTGTCCCTACAAAGGACACAAACTCATCGTTTTTGATGGCTGCATAGTATTCCATGGTGTATATGTGCCACATTTTCCCTGTCCAGTCTATCATCGATGGGCATTTGGGTTGGTTCCAGGTCTTTGCTACTGTAAACAGTGCTGCAGTGAACATTTGTATGCATGTGTCCTTATAGTAGAACGATTTATAATCCTTTGGATGTATACCCAGTAATGGGATTGCTGGCAAATGGAATTTCTATTTCTAGGTCCTTGAGGAATCACCACACGGTATTCCACAATGGTTGAACTAATTTACACTCCCACCAACAGTGTTAAAAAAAATATGGAATGCTTCACGAATTTCCATGTCATCCTTGCGCAGGGGCCATGCTAATCTTTTCTGTGTCGTTCCAATTTTAGTATATGTGCTGCTGAAGCGAGCACGCTGCTGTGTTTCTTACCCCTGTGCCTTTGCCCCAGCTGGTCTGGGGCAGCTCGGGAAGTCCTTCCAGCCCTTCAACCTTTCTCTTGCTTCCTCATCTCTAAAGCCTTAAGCCAGGGCCTGCCTCCTTCAGGAAGACCTCCCTTCCCCAACCTTTCCTCACTCCTCTGTCCCCATGTCATCCATCCTGGATGGGTCCCCTTCCTCCTTCTCCCTGGGCATATCTACACTGATGGGCTTGCCACACAGTTGTGTTTCCTCGGCATTAGGCAGGCTATGAACTTGAGGGCCAGGACTGTGATTTTTTTTTTTTTTTTTTTTTTGAGACAGAGTCTCACTCCGTCTTGCCCAGGCTGGAGTGCAGTGCAATGGCGTGCTCTCGGCTCACTGCAACCTCTGCTTCCCAGGTCAAGCAATTCTCTGCCTCAGCCACCTGAGTAGCTGGGATTATAGGCACCCGCCACCACACCCAGTTAATCAGGACTGTGATTTGACTGTCTTTACATGATCACCATCCAGCACAGTTCCTAACATGTAATAGGTGTACAACAAATGTTTATTGAAAGAGTAGATGAGTAGTCACATGACACTTAGCTCACATTTTGCTGGTATACAGTTTTTTTTGTGTATATGGTGCTCTCTGAGTGTATTATACTATCTTTGAGGTCAAAAACCATCTCTCACTTATCTGAACCCTCCCAATAGCACCCAGGGCTCACAGTAAGTGCTCAGTGGCTATGTTCATGCTGAATGAGTGAAATGACAGGTGGGCCAGAGCCCTGGCCTAATCCCAGCATTGGCAGAAACAGCAGGGCCAGCCGGCTTTGCCTGGCCCTGTTTTCTCCAGGCCTTCCCACCCTGGAGTGGCTGGGGCCCAGCTGCAGAAGAGAGGCCCTCACCCCCCATACTCCTCTGACCCACTCAGAGACAGAAGGAGGAAGCTGTGATAAAAGACCGTGACCCCTCCTCTGCCAGCTCAGGATGAGAAAGGGAGCTGGACGGGGAAAGGGGCAGAGCAGAACCACACATCATCTGTGTTCTTGTGTAAAATGCATGGTATATATGGGAGAGTATGTAACATGCACATATGCCGTGTGAAAAATAATAAAATAAACTCCTGTGTACCCAACATGCAGGTCAATGAAGAGTATTCCAAGCCCATGTGCTCCTCCTTGACACATTTGCCCCAAGAGAGCCACCATCTTGAATTTGGTGATAATCCTCCCCCTTTTTTTTTTTTTTACAAGATGAGGTTTCATCATGATGGCCAGGCTGGTCTTGAACTCCTGACCTCAGGTGATCCACCCACCTCAGCCTCCCAAAGTGCTAGGATTACAGGCGTGAGCCACCACGCCCAGCTCCTCCCCTTACCTTTCTTGATGACTTCCTGCCTCTGTATAGTTCCCTGAACAATATTAAGTAGCCTGATTTCAAACTTTCTATAGCTGGATTCATACCATATATATATTCTTCCATGTCTTGCTTTTTGATTCATCATTATATAGGTTTTGTTTTCTTGCTTTTTTGTTTTGTTTTGAAACAGGGTCTCACTCTGTTCATAATCACAGCTCACTACAGCCTCAATCTCCTGGGCTCAAGCCATCCTCCCACCTGGGCCTCCCAAGTAACTGGGATTACAGGGGTGTGCTATGATGCTCAGCTAATTTTTGTATTTTTTGTAGAGATTAGGTTTCATCATGTTGACCAGGCTGGTCTCAAACTCCTGGGCCTAAGGGATCTGCCTGCCTTGGGCTCCCAAAGTGGCCTCCATGCCTAGCTCTTTTAAATTTTGTATTGTTTTTGAGACAGGGCATCACTTTGTCACCCAGGCTGGAGTGTAGCGGCACAGTCATGACTAACCACAGCCTTGACCTCCCGGGCTCAAGTGATTCTCCCACCTCATCCTCTCCAGTAGCTGGGATTGTAGGCCCAGTTCAGCTATTTCTTTTATTTTCTTAAATGTTTGTAGAGACAGGGTCTCACCATGTTGCCCAGGCTGGTCTCCTAAGCTCAAGTCTTCCTCCCGCTTCAGCCTCCCAAAGTGCTGGGATTACAGGTATGAGCCACGGCACCCAGCCTCATTCATGTTAATGAGCAGGACTGTAATCACTTCCATTTTTTTTCCACAATGTGGAAATATAACAATTTAATTGTCCATTCTACTGTTGATGGACATTTGGGCTGTTTCTAGTTTGGGGCTATTCTAAATATTCCTGGCCAGATGCAGTGGCTCATGCCTATAATCTCAGCAGTTTGGGAGGCGAGGTAGGCAAATCACCTGAGGTCAGGAGTTTGAAAAGAGCCTGGCCGACATGGTGAAACCCCATCTCTACTAAAAATACAAAAATTAGCCGGGCATGGTGACGGGCGCCTGTAATCCCAGCTACTTGGGAGGCTGAGGCACAAAAGAATCACTTGAACCTGGGAGGTGGAGGTTGCAGTGAGCCGAGATCACGCCATTGCACTCCAGCCTGGGCAATAAAGCATGACTCCATCTCAAAAAAAAAAAAAATGAAAAAAATTCCTATGGGTATCTTCTGATACAGATGTGCAAGTGTTCCTCGAGTTATAGTCCCAGGAATAGAATTTCTCTGTTGTAGGCTGTGCACCTGATCAACTTTACTAGATAATTTAAAACTGTTGTTTCCATAGTAGTTGTGGGTTTACTATTTTTTAGAATGATGCCACCAGAGATGACTTGGGGCAAAAGTTGAATGCCAGCCCCAGGGCCAACCTCATGAGCTTATTTTCAGCAAGGGAGAGAAGTCAGATGGCAAAAGAGTGTGCATCTGTGCATTGCTGCTTCCCCAGCCAGTCCCATAAACCACATGTTCAACAGACCTTTATAGGCAAGCTACTAAGACCCATGCACTGGGCGAGAGGCCTGGGAGACAGTGATGATTTAGCACAGACCAGCCTCAGAGAGCAACAATTATGTTTCCATTTACCCTGCCAGGCAGCCAGGTGCTCCAGTTTTGCCCTGGAAGACATGAGAGAGTAAGGCCAGATAGATAAGTGGGAATTTTCTTGAAGTAAAAAAGGTATTTTGGGCCCCAGGATATCTCCGCACAGGCAGAACCTCCATTCCTCAAAGGTGGACAGTGGATCAGTGGCAGAAGTACAGAGGGCTGCCCTTGCTGGCAGGAGAAGGAAGGAAGGAAGGAAGAAGAGAATACTAGGGCTACGCTCGGGCTGGCAGAGATAGACACAGCTCCAGGTCCAGATCCATTCAGACGCAGCTTGTGCCTTGTGCCAGTCCAGGGGCAAACATGGGTGAGCACACATATGGACATGCATACCTCCGCATACACTTTCAGTGAGGCCGTCAGACACACTGCAGGAGCGGAGGCAAGGAGCGTGAACACGCAGCTGCTTGTGGGAGATAAGCCCAGCGCTGGGGGCTGCCTGCCTGGCCTGCCTTGAGAGTCCACTTGCACATCTGCCTGGGTTCCCAAGAGGCAGCCTCTACAAAGATATGTGTTTTCAGGACAACCTCCCTCTCCCACAAATTCTTTTTCTATTTACAGGAATGGAGTAGCAAAATCTTAGTTCATATTTGAGTCCTGTCTGATGCTGCCAGGCTGGCCAGGGCTGGGAATACTGTAGGTCTCTTTACTTGTTGAAGTAAAATAGTTAAATGAAACTTACTATAAGATAAATTAAGATAACTTGACTATAGGATCTATGAAGATTTAAAATAGGGGGAAAGAGGAACCTGAAATGCAAAAGGCTAGTGAAGGGAGACTTGATGTCCTTCATAACTGGCCTGCATCCTGCCCAGCCCCTCCTTTCTTTCTAGTGGCCCAGAGTGGAAGGGTGGGGGTCGGACCAGTGCGAGGTTGCTAATTAAGACTGGACTGACAGACAGGTCGACGCCTGAAATCCCAGCACTTTGGGAAGCTGAGGCAGGGGGATCACCTGAGGTCAGGAGTTCGAGACCAGCTGGCCAACATGGCAAAACCCCATTTTTACTAAAAATACAAAAATGGGCTGGGCATGGTGGCATGCGCCTGTAATGCCAGCTACTTAGGAGGCTGAGGCAGGAGAATCGCTTGAACCTGGGAGATGAAGGTTGCAGTGAGCCAAGATTGGGCCACTGGACTCCAGCCTGGATGACAGAGTGAGACTCCATCTCAAACAAACAAGCAAACAAAAGACTGGGCTGTTTGTGGATTTGATGTGACTGCTGCTGTTTGAGAGAGCTGGGATCTACTCTTCCTTCCTAAGACTGCCCCCAAGGCCCAAGCTGGCAGCAGTTCAGAATCACCACCTATATATTGAGATCCAGCCAATCCCAGCTCCTCTTGTACCTCTTCCCAGCTCCTCCCTCCCAGGTACCCCTGGGCAGAGTATACCTTCCACTCCTTTGAGGATGGAGAAGTGGGTGGTTGTGAAGCAAGCTGGCCTTTGGGACCTCCATCTCCCCTGATACCCTCCCTTTCTGGGAGGCTGCCTGGCTCCTGAGTGAAGGAACAAGTGGGGGCCCTCTGTAGGCTTCTCCTTCCATGGCCAGGCTGCCTGGGTGCTGGGAACCCGGCCATACTCACCCTGGTGCCCCATTCACTGGTGTCAGAGACCTTTGTGCTGCAATTTTTCCATCCTCCCACCTGATCACCCACACCTTCACAGGGGCTTCAGCCTTGTGTTTGTGACTCCTGAGACTAGAGAGAGGCCATGGGGGTGGGGCAAGAGCCCTGGGAGTGCCCCCAAGTGTGAAGCCTGTTGCCAATAGGGGCAACAAGACAATCTTTCTATAGGATTGACTGTGAGGCCTCTCCAAAGAAGGAGTGGGTAGAGAAATGCAGGCTCCTCAGCCCTGCCTGGGACATCTGCAGCTGCCTCAGAGCTCACACTGTGTGGATCCCAACAGCACTGCCCTCACTAATGAGGACCCCGGCCCTGTCCCAATTCTGCATTCCCCTCTTCCCCAAGGCTGGAAACCCCTGTGGCCATTCCTGTGGGCTCAACCATCTTACACCACAAGCTCCTCTGATAAGCCCCATCCCTCCACCCATCCTGCCCACTTACCAGGAACAGCCATACAACTCATTTCCCTGCTGCCCCATGGAAACTTCATCTCTCTGTGTCTCAGAGAGTCTGCTGAGCCCCTGTGGCCCACCATCCCCTGACAGTGAATGCCACACGTGGCCAGCCTCCTCACTCAGGCACCTGTCCCGCAGCCGGCACACCCCATGGTCAGCCCACTCAAGTGACCTGCCCCCACATCCACCAGTCCCCTCCTCAGTTAAGAACTGGCATTTGCTGAGGGATTGTTATGTCCCAGGGTGCCAGGGGTTCAAAGACAGTATGGGGCCAAAAAAGTTTCCCAGTTAGCTGGGGAGAAAGACATTAAAACTATGAGACATCTCAGTCACTCCAATCAATTTTAATGTTACCCATTCTTTAAGACCCAGCATGAGCACTACCTGCCCACACACCCACCTGTCTGGTTTGCTGCTGTATCCCCAGCACTTTGCACTTGGCTCAGTGGAGACCCTCTCCCTCCAACTAAATACTTGCACAATGAATGCCTGCCCTGGGTGGGCAGTGGAGGTCGGGGGGCAGAGGTGGGCTGCAAGAAGGATAACTTCTTTCCTTCACCCTCCACCAAGCTTATCTAGATGAAATCAGATTTAACTAAAACATCAAGGGCAGCCTTGGAGCGGGGAGGGCAGGAGTGGGCAGTGGGGAATCTCAAGGCTTTGCCTTGAACTAAATTCTCCCATCTTTTTAGTAGCAGCTAAAAGAGCAGAGTTCTGGGGCCACAGCCTCTAGCTTCTTGGGGAAGCTATCTGAACTGCTGAAGCCAGAACTGTAACTTTTATGCCTCCAGATTTCAATGAGTCTGCTTTGTCAAACCCATAACCAATTGTTATCCAGTTGTTGAATGAATCAGGTCAGGAATTTTTATAGTAAAAATATGCACACATCACAAAAGTACAAATGTTGGTGATCACTCCTGAAAACAGGCAAATTGGGTCAGGATGAGTGTGTCTAAGGGCAGCGGGCAGAACCTGGCATGCAGTGTGGCAGCAGGAGGTATTTTTCTAAGCTCATATGGAAGTCTAGCACTGTGGCCACCTGGCAGAGCAGTCAGACTGCAGAGTTGCTGCCGCATATGCAAAGGGTTGATTTCTCTGCCATTCGGTCATCACTGAGTAGCTGCTACTGAGAACCTATCATGTGCAGGTACTCAGTGGGCTGTGAGGAAACAGCAGGACCAAGGCAGATGCAGATGTGGTTTTCACCCTAGCCTAGTCAGGGAGGCATGTCTTAGTCAGGAATCACCAGCTTGCCAGTCTCGCTAGGAAGAGAGCATCGCAGGTTGCAGAGTGTGACTGAGCTCAAAGGATGAGATCAAAGAGCCTCCTGGCTGGGACGGCAACAACAGTCAGTTCCAGATTTGGATCTTTATCCTGAGTGTAAGCAGGAGTCACAGAAGGTTTAAGCAGGAGTGTGCTATGATGCAGTCTATTTTGGAAAGATCCCTCTGACTGAGGGCCCTCTGACTGGGGCAGAGTGGATGCGGGAGGCCGGGCTATGGTTGGTCACAGAGGTGGGAGGAGATGTGAGGCTGCAGGCTCCAGTAAATGACAGGCTGTGGTGATGGATTAGCTATGGGTGGTGGCTGGGAGGTGGGGAGAGGGAGGTGCCAAGGATGAGTCCAAGGTTCTTGACTTTTAAAACTGCCGGTGCCTTTACCCCACAGTGGAAACATTGGGAGAACACTGAGTTTGCCTGTAGTTGCAAGTTGGCTGAAGTGAATCTGATTCTCCTGAAAGACCATATTCATATTTCAGTGTCAAAGTGAGTGCAGAGGGCAGGGAAAAGGTACTTTTGATAGGGCTTTGTCAAAGGAATATCTTTTTATAAAGAAATATGACAATCGACTTGCAACATTTTGTCCCCAATCTA
Source organism: Aotus nancymaae (assembly GCF_030222135.1). NCBI lineage: Eukaryota > Metazoa > Chordata > Mammalia > Primates > Aotidae > Aotus > Aotus nancymaae. The sequence goes on from NW_026988422.1 coordinate 41,326,873, forward strand.
ACAGCGAGATGAATTTGCTCACAGCAACTTCATGTGAAAAATTCGAAAGGTTGCTAATAGATATTTGGAAAACATAAGAGTAGAGAATTGTTTGGGGAAACTCATTTAAGAAGTGATGGAGAAATCATTAAAAGTGACAAGGCTGGGATCTAAACTCTGGCTCCACTATTATTAATGTGACCCTGGGAAGTTACTGAACCTCTCTATACCTCAGTTTTCTCATCAGTAAAATGAGAATAATAACGGTATCTGCTTCATAAGACTGGCTGGGGATTAAGAGTGTGTGTAAAAAACTTAACACAGTGCCTAACTCATGGAATTTCTCCAGGAACATTACCTATCACTTCAGAATACACCCTGACAGAAGAAGGCAATTGCTGGTTTCCCATAATCTCTTTCAACAAAGAAAAGTTGTTGTCCATATAACTAAGTGTACTTTTTATAAATGCCCTCATAAGATTTTTAAAAATAGTACAATATTCACAAATCAGGGGGAAAAAATGTCAGGTCTCTCATATCTAAGTCTTTTTTTTCTTTCTTTCCTTTTCTTCTTTTTTTTTTTTTTTTTTTGAGACAGACTCTCACTCCATCACCCAGGTTGGAGTGTAGTAGCTCGATCTTGCCTCACTGCAATCGCCACCCCCACCCCTGTTCAAGCAATTCTTGTGCCTCAGCCTCCTGACTAGCTAGAACTACAGATGTGTGCCACCATGCCTGTATAGACAGGGTTTTGCCACATTGGCTGGACTGGTCTCGAACTCCTAGCCTCAAGTGATCCATCCACCTTGGCCTCCCAAAGTGCTGGAATAACAGGTGTGAGCCACTGTGCCTGGCCTATCATATCTAAGTCTTGATGTCACTTTTCCGGCTACTAATCATCTGGCCCAGTCTAGCTTTGGTCATATACTCTGATGCACTCTTCAGTGCCTCTACTAGGTGGAGTAGCTTTGTTTTTTAAGAAGCAATGCTATCTGCATGGTTTCCCGTCTTCTTGGTGCCTGAGCAGTGCAGAGCACAGGTGGCATCATGGTTGGTTAACACCATACTTGTGGCCCAGACTGTAGTCCCCGCAGAGGGTGTCTGCTGGAAAGGGCTGGTGCTGGCTCTTGCTGTGGGTTCACTGAGGTTAAGTGAAGATGGCAAAAGAGTCACAGGTGATTCTCTCCTCTGCTCTGGGTTTTGCAAGACTAGAGAGGTCAGTGGCTGTGGCTGGGAACCTATAGGAGATGGAACTACCTCACCTTGAGGAATGTGATTAGAGATGCCACAGAGAATCTTTCCAGAAGAGGGAAATGGCTTAGGGCCACAGAAATAGTCCTGGCTTTGAGAGGGTGGAGTGGAGAAGCCATGGGAAGAGGGGCTGGCCTCTCCCCGAAACCCAGCAAAGGGAGCCATCCTGCCTGACTGAAGCCAGACTGGGGCCCACTGCTGGGTGGACAGAATACAGCCACAGGCACTACATTGTCAGGGCTCCAGATGGGAGACAGGGAGTACAAAACAGGGTTGGAAGACTGGATTCCAGTATGGAAGCAAGGCAGGTTCCAGGCATGGCCAGATTTGGGCATGATTAAGTAAATTCACAATTGCTAATGTTCTGGGGGCACTTGGCTACCTCAGGTGCTATTCTAAATACTTGATATGTTTTAAGAAGCTGTAGAGCCAGGACTCTACTCAGAAAGTCTGCATTCTTAACCACTACACTATGTGAAATATAGAAAGAATAAAGGTTTTAGAACTATAAAGGGCTAGACTTCTATTTTATATGCTAAATGCCGTATGAAAAAAAGCAAAGGTTTTGGAGCCACTCCATGCCTATGTGATCTTGGGCAGTTACTCAGATTCTCCAGGTCTCAGTTTCCTCATTTGTTTGTAAATTTGAGAATACATTTACCGACCAGAGTTCTTGAGGATTAAATAAAGAAACGTATGTTGAGTGCCTGTTCATGCCTTCTGTAAGACACCTGCCCCCTTGGGACCTCCTGCCAGCTTTGGAGGCTCTCAATACACTGCCCATTCCAGATCTGGATTTCCTCATCTCTCTAGGGGTCTGCAGGTCTGGAATAAAGGAACCAACCATAGTGGATGCACCCTGGACTTCCAGTCCACAGTGTCGGGAGTTCCTCAGGGGAGAAGTCATACTCCAATTTGATATCTGAGAGGACAAATGTTATGTTAACAGTGAAGGAGGTGACCCTGGAAGCTGAGGTCTCAAGCAACCCAAGCCTAGATCATCACAGAAATGTCATGCTTCTTGGAACAATTCTTCCCTCTCTGTGTATTTATCCATTCAGTTTCTATTTACCAATTGTTTACTATTCAGTTCACCAAACATTATTAGGCAACTACTATTTGCCTGGTATCATGCCATGTTCTCAGGAGTCACCTAGAAGAGCCCACAAACTCTGGACCATGTTTAATTTCCCTTTTCATCTCCAGCCTGGACCCATGGATCTTGGAGTGTTCTCAGTAAACATCTCCTCCTGCGGCAATAATGAAGGTACTATGAGAGATTGGCATGAGAATGCAACATGGCTCTCTGAGTAGGTTCAAGGGAACTAGACACTCCAAAGGCCTGCACCACAATACCCATCCATGTCTCTGTGGCCACAATGTAGGGCAAATATCACACACCTGAAAACCTTCAGGACTTAGGTACCATGAATGCCCCATGTGGGCAAGGTGGGACCATGGTAAACTGGAGCATGCCTACCCCATAAAGATGGCATTTGCTACTTAGCATCAACCTACTGTTGCAAGTGAAATTGTGACCCAAGGGTAGTAAATCTTCTGATTTTTTTTTTCAAGAGAAACTGTAAACCTAGGTTTTTATTTTAAATCTCCAAAAATTTCAGCATTGGTCCCTAATTTTAATCTTTTTTGAAAGCCCCATAGACAGTTAAGAAGAATTTGTCTGCCTGCTTAATTCTGCTCAAATGCTACCAGTTTGGGAGCCTAAGTGTGCCTGTGAACGGAGAGAGGTAGAGGGCTGTGTGTCCTGGGGCCAAGTTAAGAAAGACCTAGAATGCCATCCTTTCTTGGGGCCAGGACTGTGCTAGACACACAGAAAGCCATAAAGAGGATGGTAAAGCCATAGGCCTGCCCTCCAGGGGTTATAGTCTTATAAATAAAGACTTACAGGCAAAGCAGCCGATGGTCAGGAATGTGTGAGAAGGAAACAGCTTGGACCCTGTGGAGTTCAGGGCAGCAGAGAGCAAGGTGGACTTGGGCTTCGGGAAACCTTTCCAGGAAGTCAGGCTTGAGACTCTGAGGATTAGGATTCTGGAGGAGTCTGGGAGATCCATAAACAAGTATGAATGGGCTGGAGACCCCAAAGAAAAGCCCCAGGGAATCTGCTTCCAGGTGTCATGGGAAAAGGCTCACAGGAAAGGGCAGGGCTATAGCATGAGGCTTCACTGACACCCCCAACACTCCTTCCTATTGAACCTGGCCATCCCCGGCCTCGGAAGTCCAGTGGGTGAGCCTCTCCACGCTTGTAGAAGTCAGTGCTGAGGGCTTGGGCGAGTGGTACAATCCCGCTGGGGTATAAGCCCCACCTGTGTGGCTCAAGCCAGGCACGAATGGCTCTGAGTCTCAATTTCCTAATTTATGAAATGGCAACAGTAATTGCATATTCCTACTGGGATTGGGGTGAGAATGAGAAACCAATACAGGATGTCGTTTGCCCCTGTTCCTATATGATTTTCATGAGAAACGTCCACCGCCAGAGGGTTGGTCTCCAGTGAGGTGGGGAAAAAGTACCCGGAGGTTGAAGCTCGTCCCCATGTTTGTCTTTCTTGTCGTTGCTCCGGAAATGGCATAGATTCTGGGAGGGCTGCCTATCTTAGCGGGTGAAGGAGGAGATGGGGCATGGGGCTCTCTCCATTTCTTCCCCGGGGACAGAGAAGGTAGAGTCCCCGGTTGGCGGCAGGCGGGAGCGGCTGGGCTTGGGGGCGGCGCTACGAGGACTCTTTCCCCCAGGGCAGACCCTTTCCGCCCAACACCTACCTGGGAGGGAAGGCAAGACCCAAGGTCAGACGTCCCTGGGGTAGGTGAGCACTGCGAGGGAACTGAGGTGCAAGATTCTCCTGCCTGAACTCACACCCCGCGTGCTGCTCCCCCAGCTTGCCTCTCGGATCTGACCAGAAGCTTCCTTTCCTCAAAGTCCTCCCATGTTCTCCAACGCCTTTGGGACAGAGCTCCTTGGCATTGTTTACAAAGCTTAGGTGGCCCTATCCACCTCTCCAGCCTCATCTCCTGCCTCACCCGCGTACCACGGCTCTGCATCTTTGCTGAAGCTGGTACTTGGGCCTGGGGTGTCCTCATCTTTCCCCCACCTATGGCAGTCTGCCCGAAGAGTGCCTGCTCCTTCAGGCTCCGCTCTTGGCTTAGCCCCTTCCCGGAACGTCCCAGCACCTCACCCCAGCCCCTCGCCAGGGGCAGACCAGACCCTGGCAGCCTTCCCTCCTCTTCAGCAGCCATTACGTGTTGCTGTCATAAAGTTATCACTCTGTTTTCTGTCTACTTGTCTCTCTAGACCCAACCCATCGCAGCCCCCGACTGCAAGCTCCTGGAGAGCATGAAAGCCTGGCTCCCCGTGGTAACCCTAAGGCAGGCCCTCTGTCTGGGGCGTCCTGGCAACCCACGCGGGCCGGAGAAGCAGGCGCGGACGCGGCGAGGGGGCGGCCGGGCCGCGGGCTCGGAGCCGGGGCTGGGGGTGGGAGAGGGGAGTCCTTCGTCCTTGCGGCGGGCTCCTGCCCAAGCCAGGCCACCCGGCCCAGCTCCAGCTCCCGCTCCCGCTCCCGCTCCCGCTTCCCCTCCGGAGCCGTGCCCACCGGGCCAGGTGATCTCGAACCTTCTCCACACACCCCAACAACAAACAACCTTCCGCGCTCTCCCTCTGGAGAAAGGAGGTGGAGCCTGACCTCAGCCGGAGGCTGCCGCAGCTGCCGGGGGGAGGGCTCCGGAGCTCCAGCCCTTGGGGGAGCCTTTCCTCCAGGGAGTGGCTGGGGTGGGGGCCCTGGCGGGCTCCGGAGCGTCCGGGAAGCTCTCCCCAGGCTGTGCCGACCCTCCCTCGGCGAAGGGAGGAAGGGCGGGGGGGTGGCTTCAGTGAGTGCCCGCTTCCGACTCTGTCCCTTTCTCAGGCTGGAGTGCCCTCGGACACCTCCTCCCCCACTTACACCCACCCCTCCTTGAACTCTGCAGCCCCAAAGGCAGGGTGAGACTGGGGGCCGAGTGAGCCCAAGAGCGAAGATGCGACTCTGAGGGGCTCCCGGGAGCCGGGGGGTGCCCATCCCCCACCCCCTTGACGGGAGTTGAGGGGTGGGCGGGTGAGACGGATCTCGGGGACACTCTGATTAGGGCTGGAGAAAGCCTGAAATAGGGTGTAGTCCGCAGTTGTTGGTGCTGCGTAGGAGGCCACTGGGGTGAGGGGCAGAGAATGCACCCCAAGAGAAAGGCCTGGGGCCCCAAAGAGGGTAGGAGACGGGATTCAGAGGACGGGAAAGAGAATGCAGAAACAGCTTTTTCGGGGAGAGGCAGACTGCAGAGACGTCCCCTGGCCGGCAATCTGGAGGCTAGAGCTGGGCAGATGGGGGTTTTGGACACAACACCATGGACATGTGTTCCCCGAAGTCTGAGCGCATGTAGCCCCGTTGTTCCTTCTTGTGCAGGGACTGAGTCCCACACAACCCCTTCCTCACCGGGACCTCCTCACCCTCAAGGCCGGGGCAGTAGGTGCCTTTAGGGGAGGGAGAGGTTCTGTTCCTCGCTGGGCGCTCAACAACTGGCTCCTTGGTGGCAGAAGGGTACCCTGCCCCTACAGCTCAAGAGTCAGGGGGACACTTCTACCTCCCCATCCCTAGGGAAGAGGGCCCCAGCAGGTGAAGACCAGACTTCGGCGCTAGGATTTGCCTGGGGGCAAATAATTTCTGGAGATCCCTTTAAGGAGGGGTGTTCCAATCCCTTTAAGAGGGAGTGGGTCACAGCAAAAGGACTATAAAAGTCCAGCTTTCTTTATTCCCCCACCCCCGGGGGCTTCCTATGATGGGGGAGGGGGCAAGTGTTGCTGCCGCATTTAATTGGTGCCTTGGTGTCCCTCCCCCAAAGAGCTTTGCTGTTCAGTTCGTCCAGTGGGGCTGAGGAGCCAGGTGGCTGAGTAAGTGTTGCTGGAACCTGGACTTCAGGTGCTCTGAGGGGTGGGAGAAGAGCTGCCCCACCTCCAGAAAAGAAGGTGGGACCTGGGCACGGGCTGGAGGGAGGAGAAAGTGGTCACTGCCACCACCGCAGGGACTGCCCTGCCTTTGGGGTGCCCTGCCTGGTGCCAGGTGGTTGGATCTTAGGCCAGGCGGTCTTCGGGGACTGCGGGGGAGTGGCGGGGAGGCGCTGGGGCTGGACTGGAGATGGGGGAGCAGCCAGTCTGTCCCGGCTGTCAGTCTGGTTGTGTGTGGTGGGGGAGGGGTGCGCCGCGTGTTCTCCCTGGCCCTGGCCCTGGCCCTGGCCCTGGATGTTTTCCTCTCAGGCATCTCCCTCTGAGGCAGTTAACCCTTCCCGATGGATCTAGAGGTGTCTGGGTAGAGAGAGCCCTTGCCTAGCAGCAGCCCGTCGAAGACTCTGGAGACCTGATGGACCCATTCCTCTTTCTAGACCAAGTGCCAAACCCTTTTTTCAGTGAGGGACCTCCGGGCTGCCGAACGTGCCAGGGAGAGGAAGAGCGATGGGCCCCAGGCACTGGCACAGCTCCCCAGTGAAGTGGGGTGGGGGGCAGCATTCACTCAGAAAAGGTTACAGGACAGAAGGAAGAGGTGGAGCCCTTTCCAGCTGTGGAAGGACTTTGGACTGGGAAAGAGGGCGGCCCAGTCACAGAGGTCTCTGAAAGTTGGGTGAAGGAGGCTAGGAGAGGCCAAAAGGTCCCTTTGGGGGACAGGCAGGGTGTAGCCCTGCCTCTTCTTTGCTGACTTGTTTTTACAAGCAATAGGGAGGAAGGGGGGATAGAGGTGGCTCAGTGAGCTGGCACAGGAGGAACACTTAGTGCCTTTAGCCAGCCTGTGTCCCCACACCATAGCCCACTCAGCCAGAGCCTCCTGGGGCAGCAGAGACAGCCACCCACATGGGAGGTTCTGAAGGGAGAACTCCTCCAGCTGCTGGGCAGGCGCTGGTGGGGTGGGCTGTCATGACTACCCTGCCTCTTCTCCAGTCAGTATTCCTTCCTTTCCCTCCCACTGAGACCCCAGATAAGAAAACTTTCCTCTGCTCACCCCAGGACCCCCTGATGCCAATATAAAGAAAACACCCAGTCCTGCCACCTCATCCTGCCACCATTTCCTCGGCTGATTGCAAGCTTCCTGCCACTTGGGTCTCCTTCCCTGCCACCAGGTACATTTCTCTTCTGACCCTCCTGACCTCCATCCCTGTCCGTTATCAGGCCTGATGTGGCTGCCAAGGTCAGCACCGCGTGGGCTGCAGACAGGAGCCCGGCCTCTCTTCTCTGCCTTGGCCTGTAGCATCGCTCTGCTCCCGTGGCCACCATTGCTGTACCCTCCACCACCAATCTCTGATAAGGAGTGGGGGCCACCACGGAGTTAATTTGCCCATGGGACAGACTGCGACAGGGAAAGGGGGAATTCTGTGAGATGGCGGCGAGTAGGGCTGGCCTGGTGTGTGTTGGCGGAGGGTGGGTGGGGGCCGCTGCTGGGAACCTCTGTCCTGTCCAAAGAGGGGAGAAATCTTTCCGTGTCCTCCTTTTACAGCTTTGGAGGTTTTGCCTTCCCCAAGGGTGGGAGGTGGGAGAAGTGGCAGTGGGAGAACGTGGCCCTTTGAGACGTTTCTGTGCCACGGTCTTAGCTTTCAGCTTCCATTCACCCATTTTCCCTGCTGAGGGGGCCCATCGTTTAAACGTGTCCCCCAAAGTAGCAAAGACAGTCTGGGCCCCCTTGACAGCTCTGGAGGCAGATGGGGAACTGCTTCTGGGGGGTTTGTTTCCCAGCCATATTGGCTAGCAGTTCTGATTGTCTTAAAAGGCTGCCTGGGTGAGTGCTGGAGTCCCAAGGTCTAGGAAAGTCTGGGCGCTGTGTGTGGTGCAGGAAGAGCCCCTCCGAAGCCCCTGGGCTACACTCCAAGGCTGGGTTTTCCTTGCTTGCCTGGGCAGCCTCAGCACTCCGGGTGCCTCTCTCTGCCCAAGGCGTTCCTGGGCCCAGCCCCTCCCTGGGCTGCTCCAGCGCTCTGGTGACTTGACACTACCCTTTCTGCCGCTGCTCCTTTTACCTCCTAAAGCTCCCCTCCCCCGCCTGAATTGGGAATGAGGCTTTGTTCAGGGGTGAACTCAGCATTTCTCAAGAACCTACTGTGTGCATATCCCGGGCTTAGTGAAGTGAAGTCCTAGGCAGGCTCTGGCACCACTAGGTGCCCAAGACACAGCTCCTTCCAGCACCTAACAGGGACTTCCCATCTCTCTCTGTGACCTCAGCCCGCCGTGCCACCCACCCCACTGACCCCGCGAGCGTGCTCGGGCTTGGGAAGGCACGTCTGTGAGGGGTGAGAGACCGAGCCACAGCATTCGGTGACTAGGGGGAAACCAGGTAAGTGGCTACACTTGGTTCTCCCGTAGCTTGGGGACGCGAGGGAGGGAGTCCAGCCGCGCCTGTCAAGCTGCCCGCCCCTTTCTCCCTCCCCCGGAGAGCTCTGATGTTCCCCGCGGTGGTGGAAGAGGGTGTGTGGGTGTCAAGGACTCACAGACCAGGCTCTGCTGTCAGCTGGAAATGGATGAGGGCTCCACACTCTGCTTCTGAAGAGGGTGAATGAGGAGCTGGGGTTGGGGGCGGTAGGTGAAGGGCAGAAAGAGGAAAAAGAGATGCGGGTGAGGGGTTACCGAGCCAGGACCGACCTTGCTGGAAAGGAAAGGAGACGTGGCAGGCAGGGAAGTCGGAAAGATGAGGCAAGGGCGGGAGGGGCTTCTCAGCAGTCGGGGCCCTTTCGCAGGAGTCTGGGGCCCTTTCTGCAGGAAAGGGGGGCTGTTCTCGCTTGATTTTAGGCTGGTCTTCCCGAATTTTTGCCCTGGGGGCAGCAGCCTTCGGCGAGGGTGGGGTGTTCCTCGGCCCGCAGTTTTCTCCAGCGCGTGCTGAGGAGGATATAGGGGAAAGGGGATGTGGAGGGGTGACGGCCAGGGCGGGGGGAGATAAGATTTTTCCGGGGGGGGCTAGCAGCTGGGGGATTGGGGTCGAGTCACCGTGGGATACTGGCTCAGGTTCTGAAGACGAAGAGAAAAATCCAAGAAGCCGGCAAAGAAAATCACCCCTTGCCACCACCCTTGGCACCGCACCCCTCCCCCCAGGCCCCACCACTCCCCGCACCGCCTCCCCCGGCCGCCTCGTGCTGCCCCCTGCGTTGGGACGACCGACCCACGGTTCTGATTGGTCGGAGACCGGGAGGGGGAGCCGAGGGCCGGATTGGCTGGCGGAGCCAGCGCAGGGCGGGGCTGCTGATTGGCGGAGCTGGCCGAGGGGCGCGCTGCTGATTGGCTGGGGACGAGGAAGCAGGAAGGAGGGCGGCGGAGGCTCCGCTCTCGGGGAGTTTGTGGGGGAACCGCGAGCGGCGTAGCGGATCCCGGAGCCCGGCCCCCGCCGCCCGCCCGTCCGGCTGCCTGCCCCGCCCGTCCGGCCCCCGCCGTCCGCCCGCCCCGGCTAGGAGCGCCCGCCCCCCCCGACGGCCCCGCCCGGCCGCGGTCCCCGCTCCGCCCGCCCGGCCCCGGCCCCCAGGAGGAGGCGCTGACGCAGCAGCGTGGAGCCCGGGAATTGAGCGCCCCCGGGGGGTTCCAGTCGCCGGATTCCAGCCCGGCCGGGGCCTGCGGGCGCCCAGAGCCGCGCCGTCCGCGCCGCCCGTTCTGGTGAGTCAGGGGCCAGGGTCGAGGAGGGGGAAGGGGCGAACTGGAGGGTGGGAGGGAGCGAGCGAGGTAGGCAGAGGAGCGAAGGGGGAGAGGACCGGCCGCCCGTCAGCGCGCCCCGCCGAGCGCGCCGCGCCACCGCCCCCGCCAGCCCGGGAAGGGACGGACGGACGGACGGACGGACAACACGAAGCAGGTGCGGCCGTCCGCCCGCTCGCGCCGCCACCCTCCCCTGGGTCCGGCACTACGGTCCCGCCATCGGGGAACGCGGCGCGCCTCGAGGTGACAGCCCCCGGGGGCCGCCCGCCTTGCAGGCCGGGGGCGGGGTGGGTGGCGGCCGCAGGGTGGCAGCTCGGCCGAGCGGCGGCGGCGCGGGCGTCCCGGGCTGCGGAGGGCGGGAGGACGCCGGTCTTTCCTCGCCACCGCGGAGCCGGCTCGCCTCCGAGTGCGCGGGCGGCAAGGCCCCCGCCGCGCCCCCTCCCCCATCGCGGTCCCCGAGGCAAGGGGCCGCGGCCGGGGGCGGCGCCGCGGGACCGCCCGCTCAGGGTGGGGGGCGCCCTCCCGCGCTAGGAGCTGACCGGTTATTGCTGGATGGGGGCTGGGGATGAGGGCCGCGGCTGGCCGGGGGCGGCGGGGTTGAGGGGGCTGGTGTAGACCCGACTCGATCGGGCTGAGAGGAAGGGAGGCGCCGAAGACGGAAGGGGACCGGTTCGAAAAGCGAGTGTGGGCCGCGGGAGGCCCGGCGGGGACCTTGCGGGGCGGCGGCCGAGTCCGGGGCGGGGGGAATCGAAGTTGTCAGACCGCCTCCAAGTGACAGCGGGACCCCGTGCTCGCGGCCCGGCCTGGTCTTGCCCTGCTCGCTCCGCCACCTCTCCTCTGGAGCTGGGGGCCGGGTCAGGTCGGGCCCGAGGGGCTCGCTCGGCGGTGAAGCGCCGGACAAAGGCGGCGCCGGAGCGGGCGCAGGTGGTGGCGTCGGGGAGGGGAGCGGGTCCGAGGCACCCACTTTGAGGGGCGGGCGACGGGGCCGGACTCTGCCCCGGGGACTGCGAGGGCCGGGGCGCCCGCCGGGAGGAGCTGCGGCACTGGCTCGCCGCTCTAGTAGCTCGCTGTTGGCCTCGCGGCTCTGGGAAGTGGGGTCGACTCGCCTGGGGCCGAGAGGCAGGGGTGGGGGGGTGTGCTCATGGTGTGCCCTGGCCGGTGGCGACTGGGTTGCTACTCACCGAAGGGACAGACCGGGTGAGCAGCTCTAGAGCCTTTCAAGAATGAGGGGTTTTCAGCAGGCAGAGTCTGCTTACAGGCAGAGGTCTAACCCCACCTGGGACATCTCTTCATTGTCCATTGTCGACAGTGTTAGAAGTGCAGAAGACTAGTTGGATTAGGAGGAGAGACATCCCCTCAGTGGGCTCCTGCCAGCCCTCCACAGCTGCCTCCAGCACTTTTCCTTAGCCACTAAGGAACCCACCTAGAGAAGTGAGAAGATGAGTTTGTAAATCCAGGCAGGAATTTAATGATGAAATAAAAAGGTTTTACTTTGTGCCACCCGAGACTTTTCTCCCCAGACTCTTCACCTCGCTATCTTCCACAAAAAAGGAAAGGGTCCAGATGGACCACATGTCTTAGAGGGATACCACTGTCCTTAGCCAGCTTGGAGGATGCTTGGGAACCACTGGCTTAAGGTGTGAGTGCCTCCAAATCCAGCAGTGACCAGCTGTGAGCTGGATGTTGTTTACCTGCTTGTAAAAACTCATTCAGAGTTCCCATGCCCCCCACCGCCCCCGTGTGAACCCCACACCCAGAGGAAGAGTTGGGATCATAAGGACAGGGAAACTCCAGCTGTTTTAGAATGTCGATTTTGCTGAGAATCTGAATCTGAGTTCGAGTCTCACCTCAGGTAGGGCTGGTTAGAAGCTGCTCTCAACTGTGGTTAGATGTAATCCTACCTGGGAAAGCTGCTTGTCTGCTTTGTCATAGGGATAACATGGGCGTGGGAATTTACTCATGACCACTCCCCATGGACCTCCTTAGAAGGATCCAGACCCCAGCCTGGATGGAGTTGAGGCTTGTGGGAAAGGGAGGTATTACCTCACTTAGGAGGCTAAAGTTTGTTCTGAGATAATTTGATTGCATGTCTAAAATCCAGAGGATGATGATGAATCTCAAGGTCTTTGTAGGTTCTGTGAGGCCACACAGTATGTGATTTCTTTTGATGGCAGTCAGAAGGGGGTGACCTGGTCTGGCCACTGGAATATGAAGGGGAGTTCATATTCCAAATAGCATTTCCCACTTTGGTAGGGCTCTTACCTGGCAGGAGGCTCATGCCAGTAAGATCTGGTGTGAAGGAGGGTTTGCTCCAGAGAGTTTAGCTAGTGATTAAGTTCTTTTTGATATCTTCCTCTCTTTCTTCATTTCTGTTGCCCTGCTGTCCCCATGTCAGGCCTGTGTTTTTGTTACAGCCTCCCTGTCCCTCCTGCTTCCTTTGGCCCTTCTGATGCCGTCTGTATGCAGCTACCAGATCTTTTTTTCCAAAAATACCCCTTCCCTATGTCACTCTCCTTCACACAAACTTGAAATGGCTCCCTTTTCCTTACAGTCTGACCCTAGACGGTGTCCCCTCTAGCTCTTCCCTGGCCATACCATGCACATTTTTTCTTCCTGGGTCTTCACTCCTGCCACTCCCCTTCCTTTACTCCCACTTGAATCCCACTTGTCCTTAGTCTTGTTGTTGCTCAGGCCACTTTAGGCCAACATAGTCATCTGCGTCTGAGCTCATGACAATGGATTTTCTAACATGGTACCTCTTGAGTGGTTTTGTAGGTTGGAAATTTCTTAAGGACAGGAACAGTATGAGTGTTAAACCTGTGTGTGTGTGTGTGTGTGTGTGTGTGTGTGTGTGTGTATGTGTGAATATTCTGGTTTTTCTTGTACAGTGCTGTGCACATCATTTTTGTTGAATGAATAAATGTGGTTGGTTGCCGAGTTAGGCAGGAACAAGGGGGAGACCTTCCTTTCAGCTTCTCCAGAAATGCTCATATTAGAGTCCTTGGAGGTTTCTAGCCCTTTCTGTCAAAGGCATATGGATAGGGCATGTTTGGGGTGCTCTAAATGGGAAATTTAGCTGCTGTTTCTGATAGTTCTGGTGAAGAGTCCTGTGAATTGCTTATGTGATACCATATAGAGTTTGGAAAAGGGCTGTAATCCTGTTTTCCTCCTACCTCACTGGACCATTCTTTTTGCCTGGCTTTGCTGCTCTTACGCAGTTTTCCTTGTTGTCCATGCTAAATGAATCCATATGTTTTATCTCTTCTTAAACCGGGTGCAAATGAAGGAGAAAACATGATTCTGAGCGCAGAAATGAAAAATACTCCCGGGTCTGGCCCATAGATGGGACTTTTGGGGCTGGTTTGGAAGAGGTGTTTATGGGGGCATCGCCAACATAAGAGGCACAATCAGCCTTACATTGGACCGATCATAAAGGAAAGCTACAATCCCAGCTCTCTCAGGGTCCTGTTTTTGTTCACCATCAACCCTGGACCGTGGGGAAATGGGAAAGAGAACTGATGACTGCTTAGAGGCTAAATAGTGAAAAAATATATTCTGCATCCATCCCTTTTCCCCCCAAACCTCCCTTTTGTGCCCCAGTTTGATGATTAATGGACCAGCATTTCCCTTCTTCGCGGGAAGGCCACCCCTCACAGTTGCCATGGCAATACAGACCGCTCCCCCATCAATTAAAAAAATATCCCTACTACTTCCCTCCTCCTACTGTAGCAGGAGAAAAGCTACCTCAGAATGCATCTCCTGGGCTCTCTTCTCAGCTCCTCAGCTGTGTTTGCTATGTGTCCTAGAACACAGTCCTTCCTCTCTTTCTGGGGATTGCCTGAGTTTCTTCACTCTGAGCAAATCATGCCCCTCCTGGAGATAGCAGCCCTGGAACACTTACATCAAGAAACAGAGAAAATTTCTGTTTATTTATTCATCTTCAGTGCAAATTAAAAACCAGAGAGGGCTCTCCTCTGTCTTTTCCTTTTGGATTTAAAAAAATCCCTTTCACACCTTCTCTGGTTAGAGGTACAAGTTGGGGAGCATTTGACATCCAGAAAGGAAGTTTTAGTAAACCTGGAAGGAATTCAGCCTCCTAGCATACATACTTCAAATTGGAGTTCTATGGGGAATTTTCAAAATTATTTTCATTCCTCCCCACCTCTCTGTTCCAGCATCCAGGAGGACTTGTGTGTTTTCATTTTATCTGTTCTTATTCCTCTTGGCCTTGCTCTGGCAACATCTGGCCTCAGCACCCTGTCGCAAGGTGAGTCATTAAAGAGAAAAAAAAAAAACCTTAAGGAAAAAAAGTCTCTGGAGTTAAGAAGTAGCCTGTGTTGAACTAAGGCTGCCAGGCAAAGCTGCCGAGTTTATGGAGCATTATACGAACAGACTCGACATTAAAGGGCCTCCTTTTTATGAATGGGTTGTGAAGAATGTAAATAAAGCAGCATCTCTCAATGGGGAAGCATTTTACATAAGCAGTCCTACCCTGGCCCAAGTATTTATGGGAATTTGGTAGCACAGTCTGGACAGGCTTACTTCCTTTGTGAACTTGCCATTGTGCTGGGGACTTTGGAGGGACAGGGAGAGTGTGCTTCGGTTCTGAGGGCAGCCCGAGAACTCCCACTCTGCAGGTTTCCTGGCCTTGACTTGATGGGCCAGCTCATGGCTGGAAGTGCCTGTTAACCCTGAATGGCAGAAAATACCATGTGTAGTCAAGAGCTCATGATGATTAGAGGTGAGCCTCCTGATCCTGGTGTCCAGAGATTCTGTAGCTGCTGACCCCTCAGGCTGCTTAGACCTCCGCAGGACAGAGGACGGGGAGGTCTTGGATGATGAGACCTTGCCCAGTTTTATGGGAGGCACCTAACTGGTGTAAAATGGGCTGGTTTGAATTTCAGCTCCTTTATGTTCTCCTGCCCACCTCCTGGTACTGCCACTAATGAGCAGTAAAATGGCTAAAAGGGAGGAGGAGGAAGAGCAGCAGCAGCAGTGAGGCTCCAGATGGTCTGCTCAAGGCCAGGCAGCCTGACAAGCACATTCACTTCCACTGAGCACCGGCCCAGCCCTGGGGTTCCAACAGGGGTGTTGGTGTCCTGCCCCAGGTGACTTGGTAAGCAGGCCCCTGGGAACAGTCACATCCAGGACTTTGTGTTGTGTCCCTGTGGTTGGGAGTAGGGTCATCAGATTTCATTTTTTCTCAGTGGGAAAAACCTGCAAGGATGGTTATTTGCTTGACTTAGTGTCCCCCACATACAAAAAATCACATTGTCTTTAAGAGTCTCTGCAGGCCCAATCCACCTCAGCCTCCCTGATTTGAGTTGGGAGCTTACTTCCAAGCACTAAGACCAAGTTAGCTGAATGAAAAAAACAAGTGACTTTTTTTAGTCAGTATTATCAATGTCAGACAGGAACTTGGGTCTCAATATTTTTTCTTGCGTGTATTCCTTTTCCAGTGGGTTTGGGGAAGAGAGGTGCTTTGACCTCTTGTCCTTGGGTAAGGAGAATGAGACCTGTTTTTCCGCCTTTCTCTTGACCCCAGGGATCTCACCTGGAGTGGTACTGATGGCTCCTACTTTTGTTCCATCTCCAGTGCCTTTTGGGGACTCCTAGCTTCCGTTGGTGCAGCTTTGTCAGCTTCCTGCATGCAGTGGAGAGGGGTAGCCCACAGACCCTTCTCAACTCTAGTTAACCTGTCCACGCTGTTTGGGAGTAATTGTTAATCACGTTCTCATGTGGCCAGGTGATTTAGAGTTGAATTACTGGTTTTTAGAGGACCTTTGTAGAAATCCTGGGAAAGGCATTATTGGGGTGCCACCTGATGCCAGGAGATCCTGACAAGCATGCCAGAAGGAGGGGTGAAGTCACATTTCCACCATAGTCAGGGCCAGCAGGGCTTTCTTTAGTAGTGAGGGATGTCTCCTGCTTTGTGCCTGGAGAGGCTTCCACATTGGATAGAATGTAAAAAAGAATTATAAAAATGATTGAATAACTGAGAGATGATCTTCAGAGAAATTGAAAGGACTTGAATTTATTTGGCCCAGAGAGAGGTAGACAAGGGGCAGTTAATATGTCTTTGCATGTTAAGATGACAGTTTAGGCCGGGCGTGGTGGCTCACACGTGTAATGCAAGCACTTTGGAGGCCAAGGCGGGCGGATCACCTGAGGTCGGGAGTTCAAGACCAGCCTGACCAACATGGTGAAACCCCATCTTTAAAAAAAAAGATGACAGTTTAGAGCATGATGACCAGTTTTTAGTCTTCATTGCAGTCTGGGCTGGAGGAAGGGAATTTCACCTGAGACAAGACAAGAGAGAGATGCATGGGGGAGGTTTACCTTTTTCTGGATTTACTATAAAATCAGGACAACATATTTTTGAAGCTCTCCCACTCATTTATTTATTTTGCCCAGACTTCTTAGCATCTCACCTTTTTCTAGGATATAAAATATGTTTGTTTCAGCTGGGCATGGTGGCTCAAGCCTGTAATCCTAGCACTTTGGAAGGTCGAGGCGGGTGGCTTATGAGGTCAGGAGTTCGAGACCAGTCCGACCAACATGGTGAAACCCCATCGCTATCAAAAATACAAAAATTAGCTGGGTGTGGTGGCGGGTGCCTGTAGTCCCAGCTACTCAGGAGGCTGAGGCAGGAGAATCGCTTGAACCCAGGAGGCAGAGGTTACAGTGAGCCGAGATTGTGCCACTGCACATCAGCCTGAGTGACAGAGCAAGACTCTGTCTCAAAAAAAAAATTTGTTTAAAAAAATTTTTTTAAATTATATTTGTGTTCTAGCCCATAGATGCTGTTTAATTGGAGTACATCTTCAATTCCTTTGTGGTGGAAAAACTAATAATGTGTGGTAACGCCAATAATTAAAGCACAGGAAAATAAAACTGAACATGCAAGTGATCTTGCATCTTGGGCTGTGATCTAGCAGCTGTCCTATGAGGCCCTAAGTAGAGGCAATGTGTTGCAGTACAGGAAGTGTGGGTCTTAGTGTGGACACCGGGATGACTTGCCTCTATCCTCAGTCCCAACAGGATTATGGCAATTTCTTCTTTTTTTTTTTTTTTAAAGCCAATTCTGTCACCCAGGCTGGAGTTCAGTAGCACCATGATGGTTCACTACAGCCTCCACCTACTAGGCTCCCACCTCAGCCTCCTCAGTAGCTGGGACTACAGGCACACACCACCATGCCTAACTAGTTTTTTTATTTTTATACAGACAGAGTCTCACTGTATTGCCCAGGCTGGTCTCTAACTCCCGGCCTCCCAAAGCACTGGAATTATAGGTTACAGGTGTGAGCCACCACTCCCAACCAGCATCTCCTTTGGACTCTTAAAGTACCTGTTTTTTTCCTCATTAGGATGAAATGGTAACAACTAGCTCATAAGGCTGTTGGGAAGATAAATGAGATAGTGAATATAGTGTGCTTAGGACCTTGCCAGGGCATAGTGAGTGCTTAATAAACATTGGCCATCCTTTTACAGTAGACACCTCTGTAGTGAATCAGAGATTTCTGATCCTGCACACTTAGGGCATCTGGGGACTAATAAGGCTAACTCTAGTTCTTTGCTGCTGATTTCACCAATCTGTGAAATTTCTTTGTCTTGATGCAAGTGTCTATAGCCAGGCATGGTGTTGTGGGCCTATAGTTTCAACTACTCAGGAGGCTGAGGTAGGAGGATTGTTTGAGCCCAGGAATTCAGGGTTACAGTGAGCTATAATTGTGCCACTGCACTACAGCCTGGGTGACAGAGCAAGACCCTGTCTCAAAAAAAAAAAGGAAAGAAAATAAAAAAGGATGGTAATGAAGGAGGATTGTACCATGAAAATACAAGAGATTTTCTGTCGTAACCCTGTTGCACGGTGTATTAAATGGAAGATGCACTGTGGACTCCTGGGGATGGAGGAGAATTTGGAGTTCTAAGTCTAGGGTAAAGATGTTATACAAGATGGGGCAAGTGGACAGCCAGATCTTCATTCATTTTATTAAGCTCTTATTAAGTCATGTGGGTGGGATTTACGGGTAAGGAAGATAAAGCCTACCTGTCCCCATAGAGCTGGCATCCTATTGGGGTGCCACTTAACTAGCCACTTAACTAGTTAGGTGAGTGATACTTGGGTAGGGTGCCCATAACTCTGATAGAATCTGCCCTGTGATTCTGCTTCTGCTAGTGGAGTATGGGGGAGGCCTGGTCTTGGATCTTGTTCCTCACGGCTGGTTCATTCAGGAGGTTAGAGCTCTATCTTGGCCTGGCTGGCCGGTTTCTGTTCAGGACTGGAGCTAGCATCTGTAATCCTGGCAAGCCATTTTAGAAATCTAAGTTGTTGGTCCATGCAGTGTCCTGGTGGTTGAACCAACATGTGTTCTTTGCCATTCCTGGGTAGCTGCTTGGAGAAGGCTGGTGAGCTGTTCATGTGTTTTGAAGAATGGTGCATCAGGAGCACAAGGTTTCCCCCTGGTTCTGCTGAGACCTGTTGCTGAGCTTTGGGGTGCCCTGTCCCCTGTTTTATTTCTCCTACATTATAAGCTGCTCAGAGCAAATGGGTCCTGCTGCAGGTGTAGGTTTGCCTCTGGTTGATCCTGGGCAGTGTGGCATCTGGATGGGAGGGACTGAGGGAGCCTTAGGCCAGAGTTAAGGGGTGCTCCTCAGCTCCTGCCTGGAGTCATCCTACATGGAGCCAATAGGGGTGAGTCTGGGAAAAGTTGCATTTGTTTCCTGCTTTAAGACTTTAGCTCTTGGCCTGGGCGCAGTGGCTCACACTTGTAATCCTAACGCTTTGGGAGGCTGAGGCAGGCAGATCATTTGAGGCCAGGAGTTTGAGACAAGCCTGGCCAACATGGTTAAACCCTGTCTCTACTAAAAGTACAAAAATTAGCCAGGCATGGTGGTGGGCACCTGTAATTCCAGCTACTCGGGAGGCTGAGGCCGGAGAATCGCTTGAACCCAGGAAGCGGAGGTTGCAGTGAGTCAAGATTGTGCCATTGCACTCCAACCTGGGCAACAAGAGCAAAAACTCCGTCTAAAAAAAAACAAAAAAGAAGACTTTAGCTTTTGTTTGTCACCCCTTCCTGCATCCAAACATTTATGAAATGAATTTCTCAGAGTGCTGCCCACTCCCTACTGGGCTTCTGTACATGTGATATAAAGTAGGCCCTCAGTAAGTGTCTAAATAAAGGCCTGGCTCAGGTGTACCCTCTGAGAAGCTGCCTTGAGGGAGGACCCCTCAGCCAAGCTCTGAGCACTCCGTTGTAGCCCTTGTCACACTGTCTTGATCTAAGCCCCAGCCCGTGCTCCAGTTTCATAGTCTTGCATTTTTTCAGCACTTAGTCTGGTACTTGTAGGAGAAAGGGAAAATAAATGAGCTTGTATTGAGCACCTACTGTATTCCAGGAACTCTCCTAGGCACTTTACACCCATTTAACTTAATCCTCACAACAACCTTGCTGTGTAGACAAGGAAACCAAGGCTCAGAGTTCAGGCCGTTGGCTAAGCCCACGTAGGATTAGCAGTGGCATGAAGTGCCTTCCAGCCCCTCGTGGATCTCCCCTCTGCTGTGTGGGGATGTGCGATGGGGTGGGGGGTGAGCAAATGTTAGCTGAATGGGCAAAGGTCACAAGAGGCGCTGTGTGCCTGAGAATGAGCAGCAGGCTTAGCTGGGTTAGCACCTGTGGATGCAGGTCTACCTTGTGCACACAGGAGTTGTGTACCGGGAAGAAGCTGGGGGAAGGCACGTTGCCTAAAGTAGGGACACGTGCCTTTTAAGACAGCCTCTAAAGACTAATTTTGTACTGCATGTGATTACCTTCTAATTTGTCAGGTTAAAGTTCATAAGGCAGAACACTGGTATGACTAAAATACAATGCTCTCTCCCCACTGTCCTCATTCAGGTATCTGTGTGTTGTATAGCAACTTCTAGATCTGAAGGGTATACTCTTGTTTCTCTTGATCTCAGCTCCTGCCACCAGACTCGAGGGCAGTCTAAAAGCAAGCCTGTGTCCAGGTGGATCAGGCCACTTCCTTTCAGCTGCGCTCCGTGCTTCTTGCCTAGATGTTTTTAGGCTCCCAGTCTGTTTGCAGAATGAATTGAGTTCCTGCAGCAAGTGAGGCTGAATGGGCACTGAGGAGGCAGGACTGGTGGCTGAGGGCCCTGCCCTCTCTTTGAGGACAGTGCTCCCTGCAGGAGCTTTGTGCTGTGGAGCTGAGACTTCTGCTCTGCATGGGTGCCTGCAGTGAAGCCTCATTCAGGTGGCACTAAACAGGCAGGATGCACACCCACTGACCCCACCTCGTGGGTCTAGCCCTGCCCTTAGCATCTGAAGAACTTGCCTTTCACTGTAGAGTTGAGTGTTTCTTAGAGGCACAGAGGTTGTTCAGGGTGGTCTGTTGGGATAGTTTTTGCTCCTGCCCTCTTGCTTCATTGTAAACTGAGCCCCCTACAGTTCACCGCACACTGGGCCCTGCAAGGGAAAAGAAGGAGTGTCATCATTATTTTTCCTTGGGGTAGGCACTTAGGTGTTTTTGGAGGAATAGTGGCAGAGCAAAGTTCAGATGCAGGCTGAGTTTTCAGATTTCTCACTGGGATAGATGGAAGCTGCCCCGGACTCCTGCTGTGGGGAATGGCCAGCCAGGGCCAGCTGCCCTCCTCTGTCATGTTGGAAGGATGGAGGAGGTTGGCCTGCCTGCCTCTGCTTACCACCACTCTTAAGGAAGGCTCTTTTTGATATATCCATCTTAGATGAGGGATCTGAAGTTTGGAAAAGTTAAATACATTGCTCACGACGGGCAGACCATTTAAATCCAGGTCTGACTAACTCAATGCTTTGGTTCTTTCTGCTTTACCAGCTCGTTAAGAGATTCAGTAGAGGGGCCCGGCGCGGTGGCTCACGCCTGTAATCTCAGCACTTTGGGAGGCCGAGGCGGGTGGATCACGAGGTCAAGAGATTGAGACCATCCTGGTCAACATGGTGAAACCCCGTCTCTACTAAAAATACAAAAAATTAGCTGGGCATGGTGGTGCGTGCCTGTAATCCCAGCTACTCAGGAGGCTGAGGCAGGAGAATTGCCTGAACCCAGGAGGCGGAGGTTGTGGTGAGCCGAGATCGCGCCATTGCACTCCAGCCTGAGTAACAAGAGCGAAACTCCGTCTCAAAAAAAAAAAAAGAGATTCAGTAGATACAAGCTGTGTCTTTACCTGGCTTTACCATAAGAATTTCAGCAGCTTCATCTGTTTCTCCATAAAGTAACAACTACTAAATTTAAGTGAAAAAGATCCTGGTTTTGTGCTCTTGCCACATTTCTGCTCTGATAGAAGATTCAGGCAACTCAGTGCTCATGACAAGTGTTTTATTCCTTTCATGGGTGGGAAAGGTTATTCCAAGAGAGAATGCAGAGGAGGACAATGCTTAACTCAGTTCCCGTTGTGGTTTTAGCTGTAACTGGAAGAAGTTGGCTTGGGGCAGGGTCCTTCCAAGCCCTCACCCAGGTGACCTGGTCTGCCCTTAACCTAAGACCCCCCTGAATCCTTCCCTCTCATTAAAAATAAACTAAGCTGAGTATAGTGGCTCATGCCTGTAATCCCAGAACTGTGGAAGGCCAAGGTGGGGGACTACTTGAGCTAGGAGTTTGAGACCACAACCTGGACAACATAGTGAGGCCCTCCGCCCCCCCACCCCACCCCTCCGAACCTGTCTTCTACCAAATTAGCTGGGCATGGTGGCATGCACCTGAAGTCTCAGTTACTCAGGGGGCTAAGGTGGAAGGATCACATGAGTCCGGGAGTTTGAGGCTACCATGAGCCATGATTGTGCCACTGCACTCCAGCCTGAACAAACAGAGACCCTGTCTCAAACAACAACAAAAAGAAAGAAAGAAAAACTAAAGAGCAAAAGTTAAAGTGTAGTTCTGAAACCCTCAGGATGGTGTGCGGGGTGCAACCCAGAGCTGGGTAAGTATGGAGAAAGCAGCAACCACAACCGAGGGCCACTTCCTGCCCCGGATAACCTCTGCTTGTGGGAGTGATCTGGGCTGTGACCTGCCCTTCCAAGTTCCCACCCTTGTTTCCCCAAAGCAGTGCCAGGAGCCCATGCTCCTCTGGGACTCTGACTCTTCTTTGCTTGAACCTTCAGCCCAGCACGAAGCACCTTGGTTGTGCTCTGCTTATGCTGCTGGGGTTGGTGCATGGTGCTGCTGCAGCTCAAGGGCCAGAGCAGGGCGTCTGTCTGTCCCTTTCTGCCTCTGTGGAGATGACTACTCCCAGACCCTACCGTGACACCTTAGCTGGGCCTGACCTCCCCCTCAGTTTTGAGATCCTGATGCCCCTGCGGTGAAGGTGGACTGTTTACTCTCTTTAGAGTACACGTCTGAGGATTTGGGATTTAACCTGTGGTTCTCTGGGTCTTTGGCCTGGATGCCCACCAGCCAGCCACTGTCCTTCATGCCAGCTATATCAGAGCTGGGGACAGTCAGACTGGTTTTCTCCAGTGAGAGCTTTCTTGATACCTTTTAGTGTCAAGAAAGTGCCTTGGGGAATCCTTCCTAGAGACCTTCCCAAGGGGGCACAGACCACCCATGTCTGGGAGGACAACGCTTCCTGGAGAGGAGAGGTTAGTGCTAAGAGAGCCTGGCGCACCTTGTCCCCTAGCAGTGTTGAAAGTTTCTGGGTGAGCTAGTGTATAAGTGGGAGGGGCAGCAGGAGGATTGGCAGGGTTAGGAGTGGGGAATCAAGCCTACTACTCTGCTGGGATTCTCTCTCCCCAACCAGCCCAGCAGCTGGGCCATCCTTTGTGGGTTGAAGGGGCCCTGGCAGGCTTATAGCCCCTCCACCCAGCCCCACCCCAGGGAATAAACTGCAGCCAAGCTTCTTGCTTCTTACTGTGGCTTCAAAGCATGACTCACACATGCTATCCCCAGATTGAAGTGCAGTGAGAGGCAGGCAGCAGAGACCCCAGCCTCTCCTTAGGATGCTGAGTTGCTGAATGACTTTGCACCACATGAAAGCTAGGAGTTGTTTTGCAGTGTGCTTTTGATGGCCTTGGGTGTTTTTAGCAAGTGACAGGGGATTTGGCACATTTTAGGGAGGCTAGCAGGAGGCTGTTCTGCTTGATTTGGAAATGTGACTCGCACCCTGTGATTCAGAGGCTTCCCAGGATCATCAGCACCCTACCTCCCAGGGGAGCAGTAGGTGTCCCTGAGGGACTGGAAAGCCAAATGAGAGGTTAAACAGCAAGGTAGTCCACAAGGAACAGATTCTCAAATGGGCTCAGACACCTGAAAGTGGAAGCAGTGTAGTCAAGGCACTAACTCCTTTCCCACCTCTCTGCTTGGGACCTGTGTGATGAGAGGGAAAGACTGAGTGGGGACAAGTATCCCGGGATCTGAAGACCATCTGCCCATGCAGCCAGTCTCCCAGCAAGCTGGAGGTCAGGGGTGGCCAGTCATCCTCCTGCTGAGAACGCTTCCACTAGCCAGGCCTAACAGCACCTCCCTGTGCTATCGTTCCCAACCGCCGCCTTCTTGCTCTGTACTTTGTGTCCTGTTGTCAAAGACCACAACCCCAAGTGATCTCCACCTTGGCCCCCAGCCGTTCTCAGGCCCAGCCCCTCTGGTAACTTGGGGCCTGTTGAGGGGCTTTGGCCCCTGCTCAGATGCATTGTCTGTTCACTCATCCTCCATCTCCAGGCCCTTTGGGAGTGGAGGAGGGCTGGACCTGGGCTTCCTAGGAAATACTGATGTGCTTCTGCTGCTTCTGCTGCTTCTGGTTGCTTGTTCCTCCACTTTTGGCACTAGGGTGCCTGTGGGTTATAAGCTTTGGGATGCTTTTGAGAGTAAAGGAAGCATTGCCAGTAAGCCTGCTGAGCAGACAGGGACGGGTGGTCACCCTGATTAGAAGCAGGAAAGAGACTTATGGAGCCTAGCAGATGCCTGGGATTTTTAAGGAGCTCTCCGTCTGTGCTTCAGGAATGAATGAATTTGCCTTCTGTGACTCCGTCTTGCCTGGGGCCCGGTCTCTGAGCAGTGGCAAGTCCCTGCACGTGGCCAGAGCAAAGCCTGGCACGCTGCCTCTCCTTTCCAGTTTTCCATGTCCTTTCTCAGGGGTGAGGGTTGCCCACACCACCCTCAGCCTGGTTTTCTGAGCACTCTTTCCCAATTAATGCAGCATGTCTCTGGAGAGGAGGTGTCCAGTAACCCCACCTACTGGCCCAAGGCCATGGGAGCTAAACAGGGAAGGATTCAGGAATCCCTGGGAGTCCTCAGGCTTGGGAACTTTGAGGGTTTAAATCCTGGCCCAGCAGGGACTGCTCTCAGCTCCTCTGTAGAGTGAGTATGAACAACAATAGTAGTGGGGAAATTAAGCTGAAAAGCCTGGACCTGCTGAGTGGGGAGGGGTCGCAGGGGTGCCTGGTGAGGGGTAGAGCTTGTCTGGCACCTTACTTGCCAGCCCCTGTGGTTTGGGTTGAGTGGTAGGAAGTGAACAGCTCCGTAGTCTCTGACCACCACCCCTTGCAGTTCTTCATTGCCTTGGCTTTGCCAGCTTCCGGTGCGTAGCCAGCTCTGGCCTCTTTCACGCAAAATGGAGGCCCAGGCTGCCACAGGTATATGTTGGAGTGTTTTGCCAAGCAAAGTTAGGGGATGATGCCTGATTGTAGGCATTTTCTGTCCAGGGCTCTGGGCTTCCTGAGACTCTTCTCCACCTCCTTGCATCCTGCCCCTGCCTACAGAGAGGGAAAACAGCGCAGCTAACAAGGCAGCCCATTTGTCTCCTGTGTTAGTGCTTCTCTTTGATACTTTCTTTTCCCAACTCTCTGTGGCTGGCAGGGATTTAAGGCTGTATCGCAGGTCTAGTGCACAGTCCCTGGGTTTTCCCTAGCCCCAGGAATATGTTGATCCCAGCCTTACTGTTACCCTTGGCCTAGGTACTGGCACTCTTTGGGCTGCTCTTGCCTGGAATTTGAACCGAAGTGGGTCTGGCTTCTAGGGCTGGCTGAGACCTCTCCACTATGAGCCCTTCAAAGCCAGGCCTTCATCCTTAATAGAGCTTTTCCAGCAAGACCCAGGTTGTGGCAGTCTTGCTTTATGTGCCAGGTGAGAAGTCCTCAGAGACTGAACTTTGCATTCTCAGTGGCCCAGCAGGTGCGTTCCGCGCATCTCAACTCTTCCCTGTCTGTCTTCTTATCCTCCTGTGGCCAATCTCAGGAGCCCTGTGTTTGGGGAGGGGGTTGTTAGTGCCTTGGTTATACTTTTGAAAGAACAGATGGACTCCTACCACCCAAGCCCCCATCCTGCTGTATCTTCAGAGCCTCCCCCTATCCTGTGATGAGTATGTAGTGAGACAAGGACGGGGGGAGAGAACAGAGAGCTTTGCCACCAGCTCCTCTTGTCCCCTGTCTCTGGGGTCTGCTTTGCTCCATAGCTCTTCAGGGCCTTAGTTCAGAGATACCTTAGGCTAAAAGGAAAGAGGAGGAACCAGTCCTTGCACAGATGCTGGTGGCTTGATTACACTGCACCCTCACACTCTGGAAAGGGAGTCCCAGGAAAATCCATACTGGAGACAGGGTAGGAGTAGGCCAGAGTCATGTACCTGGGGCTGGGTAGGCTGCAGTAGGAGAGAAAGCAGGCAGGGGCAGGTCAGAAAGGGCTCCTCTCATTGCCCATCTTCTGTCCTGCAGGTTGGAAGTACTCCATGACACACACTCGGAGAAAGTCCCTTCCCATGCTGAGTTCGGGCCCCACTGGCCGCCGAGAGCCCCTGCAGATGGAAGATAGCAACATGGAGCAGGGGGCTGAGGGTGGGGAGCAAGGCATGCCCGAGAGCCCAGAGCACCTCACAGGGCGCCGCAAGAACTACCCACTTCGGAAGCGCCCATTGGTTCCTGAGAAGCCCAAGGCCTGCAAAGTGCTGCTGACTCGCCTGGAGAATGTGGCTGGTCCCCGGAGTGCAGATGAGGCTGATGAGCTGCCTCCTGACCTGCCCAAGCCCCCCAGCCCGGCCCCATCCAGTGAGGACCCTGGCCTTGCCCAGCCCCGCAAGCGGCGCCTGGCCTCCCTCAATGCCGAAGCCCTCAATAACCTGCTGCTGGAGCGAGAGGATGCCAGCAGCCTGGCAGGCACCCGCCGCAGTCGAGTGGGGGATCCCCACCGCAGCCGTGACCGTGACCGTGCGACGGGGGGCTGGTCCTCCAAGAAGCGGCCCCGGCTGGGGGAACTTGGAGGAGGAAGTCGGGACCTGTCCCCAGAGCCAGCACCAGATGAAGGTGCCCGCCGAGATGGAGACCCAGCTCCCAAGAGACTGGCTAGCTTGAATGCAGCTGCCTTCCTAAAGCTAAGCCAGGAGCGGGAGCTACCCCTGCGGCTGCCTCGTGCCCATGCAGAAGCAGATGGGCGCTCTACTGAGCCTCCAGCACCCAAGGCCCTGAGGCCAAAGTGGCCCAAGGTTAATGGCAAGAACTATCCCAAGGCTTGGCAGGGGGCCGGCTTTGGGGAGATTGCAGGCCCACCCGGCTGGCAAGGCTGCCCTGATGAGCCATGGCCTTCTGCCACTCCTCTTGGGTCATCCGTCCAGCCATCTCAGCCCCTGAGCAAGGCTCTGGAGAGTCCTTTGGGGCTGCGTCCTCACCTGCCCCTGCTGATGGGTGGACAGGCGGCTCTGAAGCCGGAGCCTGGGCGCCCAGGCGAGGAGTCACCTGCCCCTAAGCAGGAACTGCATCAGCCCTCTTTCCCCACACCTCAGCTGTCCCCGCTGCCGATGCCTGGCAACCCAGCCGACTACAATGGCCTGTGTGTTGGGCCTGAGCTCACTGCACTAGGCAGCTTCTACCTGTACTGTGGCCAAGAGGGGCTGCAGTGTGGGGGCTACTCACCCTGCCCCATGCTCCCTGAGGGCAAGCTGTCCCCAGTGGCTGCATCTCATGAGGGGCTTCTCTTAGCCCCGAGTTCAGTGCCCTCAGGCACCCCTTTCCAACACCCTTCCTGGGGCTCCTCTCGCTATTGCTCTAGTGAGGACACTGGAGTGAATGGCTACAGCTTCTGTGGAGTGTTGCCCCTGTCTGTCACCCGTGCTGGCACTACCTGTGGCGGCTGCCCATACAAAATGCCTTTTGCAGCAGGTGAGCCTTCCTGGGGCTAGGATGTACTGGGGAGTCTCTAAGACATGGTATCCCAGGAGGTTGGGCTATTGATCTGAGCAGGGGTCTCCCTTGGGGTCTGGTTGCTAACTGGAAGGTAGGGGGGCTTTGAGAAGTGAGAACTCGTGTAGTCTGTGCCTCAGGCTGTGGAGCATTCCCAAAAATGGGGCCCTACGTTTAGCTCTTGACAGCCTTGCTCTGCCCAGGCTGCCTATGGAGATTCTTGGCCTGGCAGTTAGGTAGCATTGCAGTGGTACAGGGCACAGGAAGGGGAAGGTCTCGCTTCCCTCCTCATTGGGATACCCATTCTTAGACTGAATAGCAGGTTAGAAATTAGAATTGGGACTTTTACCAAATTGTTCTTACAGCCCTTCTGCCCTCCTTGAGGAAAGCTAGAATTCCTTACTTTCTCAAAACCAGTACCCGCTACATGCTGACCAAGTTCAGCATTCATGGGAAGGGTGGTAGGTACCAGGCTTAGTAGGTAGTATTAGTAGGTAGTACCTACTGCACAGGGCAGCTTTGCCTTGGCTATACAGGCCTTGAAAGAGAAGTGCCCAGACTGAGCATCACTTTGCTGGGGGTGGATAGAGAGCTCAGACCCTGTGAACAGACAAGCATAGTTCCTGACATGGATGGAATGCGATCAGGGCCCACAGCTTTGGTGTCTGCCTGCCTGACAAGACCCAGACACCTGAGAGGCCCATGCTCTGGCTGTTGAAAAACTCAGAATCGTTTACCTTCCCTAAACTGGCAGAGGTATCCTCACCTGCCTCTCCACAATCCCTGCCTGCCTCCTGGGTGGAAATGAGGTGACCAGAGCCATGCCGGCCAGCAGGTCTGCCCTGCTGCTGGGGAGGTGAGGGCTGTTCCTTCCAGAGATCTCCCTCCCCCCACAACCTTTTTGTAGGGGTCTATAAAACAACTTTGTAGACCAGTTGGCCCTGGCCAGACTAGTTATTTCAGGTTGTGGCTTGAGTTAAAGCTCTTATGACATCAGAACAGGCTGCTGCTTGGGGTTTTCCTTCTTTTTTTTGTGCCATTCCCCAAGTCTAGACCCTTACCCCTTTCTCTAATAATAAGGACACCAGTAAACAACATATACCAGGCACTGTTCTGAGTGCTTTACATATGGGATGTTCCTTGGCATGTAATTGAGCACAGACCCCAGAGCAGGACTGCCTGGAATGAAATGTTCTCCCCCACTTTCCTAGCCATGTGACTATGGGACAAGTCAGTAACTGCTCTCTGTCTCAGTTTTCTTAGCTATAAAATGGGGGTAATGATACCTACCTCACAGGGTTTTTGTAAGGATGAAATGAGTTAATGTGTTCATAAGAAAATCAGCAAGTTAACAAATACGTGTGATATTCATAACTACTATTTATATTGCTTTGAGGGGCAAAGTGACTTGCCTGAGGTCACATGGCTAGTAAATGGCAGGACCCAGGCTGTCTGATTCCAGAACCCCTATTCCCAAGCATTATGAAAGCCTTATAAAGTTAATATATCAGGGCCAGGCACAGTGGCTCATGCCTGTAATCCTAGCACTTTGGGGGGCCGAGGCGGGCAGATTGCCTGAGCTCAGCAGGTTGAGACCAGCCTGTCTAACATGGTGAAACCCTATCTCTACTAAAAATACAAAAAAAATAGCTGGACGTGGTGGCGGATGCCTGTAATCCCAGCTACTCAGGAGGCTGAGGCAGGAGAAACACTTGAACCCAGGAGGCAGAGGTTGCAGTGAGCCAAGAACACACCACTGCACTTCAGCCTGGGCAATAGAGCAAGACTCTGTCTCAAAACAAAAAAAGTTAACATTGCAGTTAAAAAAGATGTTCCCACCACCTCTCTTTCAGACTAAAAGGGGAGATGCTAATCTCCAAGATCAGGAAATGCCCGTCCCCTTAGAGAGTCACTCTGACAATCCACCATAAAGGCTTCTGATCCCATTGGCCATCTCTGTGGCCTTTGGTTGCACACTTAGAATTAAGACAGGAGCAGCCTCTGCAGTTAGATGGGTGATGGGGGTCACTGCTTCTCCTGTCCTGACCCACTCTCTCCCTTTCCTAGAAGGCTGCAGATCCCTGGGCCAGCTGGAATTTCCTCTCCCGGAAGCTGGCCACCCAGCCTCACCCGCCCACCCCCTCCTGGGATGCCCTGTACCCAGTGTGCCACCTGCAGCAGAGCCCGTTCCCCATCTTCAGACACCCACCTCAGAGCCTCAGACAGTAGCCCGTGCGTGCCCTCAGAGCGCCAAACCTCCCAGCGGTTCTAAGTCAGGTCTGCGCACGGGCTCCGGCTGCAGGCACACTGCAAGAAGCAAGGCTGCCCGCAGGCCCAGCCACCCCAAGCAGCCACGTGTCCAGCGCCCACGCCCTCGCCGCCGTCGTCGCCGCCGCACTAATGGCTGGGTACCTGTTGGGGCTGCCTGTGAGAAGGCTGTGTATGTCTTGGTGAGTGCCAACTTTTAGCTGAGAGGGAGGGAGGTAGTGGGGACACAGAACCTGCAGTGAGGTAGGTGCTAAGAGCACCTGGTTCTAGCTACTCTGAGAGGTGACAAGGAACTCCAGTTTACTTGTACCCCAGGAACCTGCTGGCCCACCCTGCCTGCTTCCCCAGCCCCCTACTGATCCTGTACCAGACACCCCAGGGAGGTCAGGAGACACATAGTCATAGCTGGTGGCTGCCATCTCTGTGTCTTCCTGAGTGTCTTTCCCCTCCCTGCTCATTCTGTCCCTTACACCCTGAGTTGTAAAATGGAGGACTTTCAATGGAAAATTTTCTGGGTAAGTGCATAAGGAGAAGTTGGAATGGGCAGAGAAAATCAGTGATACAGAGAACATCTGGGATGATGAAAAGAGGCCAAGTGCAGTGGCTCACATCTGTAATCCCAGCACTTTGGGTGGCGGAGGTAGTAAGATCACATAAGGCCAGGAGTTCAAGACCAGCCTGGGCAATATAGGCTTCATCTCTTCAAAGTAAAAACATTACCCAGGTGTGTTGTGCACCAGTAGTCTCAGCTCTTTGGGAGGCTGAGGTGGGAGGATTGCTTAGGTCCAGGAGTTTAAGGCTGCAGTGAGCTGACTGTACCACTGTACTCCAGCCTGGGTGACAGAGTGACCCTGGCTTTTAAAAGTAATTAATTAAAAATAAAAAGAATGTCAACTAAAATTTTTTGAGACTGGGTAAGGTAGCTCATGCCTATAATCCCAGAGCTTTCAGAAGCTGAGGCTGGAGGATTGTTTGAGCTCAGGAGTTCAAGACCAACCTGGGCTACATAGCAGGATCCTGTCTCTACAGAATATTTTTTAAAATTAGCCAGGCATGGTGGCATGCATCTGTAGTCCCAACTACTTGAGAGGCTGAGGCAGGAGTATTCGCTTGAGTTTAGGGGGTTGAGGCTGCAGTGAACTAGGATTGTACCACTGCATTCTAGCCTGGGTGACAGAGCGAGACCCTGTCTCTAAAAATAAATCAATCAACAAACAAATAAAATTTATGGAGTACTTCTTAGATGCCAGAACTGAGCTAAGCACTTTGTAAGTATTATTCCCTTTATGCTCCACCACTACTCTATGTGGTATATATTCCATGTTCCTGTATTTATCCCCATTTTACAGATGTGGAAGCTGAGGCTTAGCAGTAGATTAAATAATTTGTCTAAGACTGTGCCCCTTCTAAGAGTGATTTAAGGGTTCAGACCGAGATTGTTCCATTAGGAAGCATGAGCACTTACCCAGTGTTGGGGGCTTGTAGTGAGAATCAGCTGTCAAAGGTATGGTGGTCAGAGCTCAGTCCCAGAAGTTTCAGGCCACTCAACCACCCCTGCCAACCCTGTTCCCATTTCCTGTCCTTTCTCCAACCCTGAGATATCCCCAGCCCCATCCAAACGTGCTTAGTGGTGTGACTACCTTAAGGAAATCGTAGAGAGTAGGTCATTCCCTCCCTCTGTCCTTACTCTGAGTGTGGCCCTCAAGCCTCTATGTGTCATTGGTTTGTTGCCTAGGATGAGCCAGAGCCAGCCATCCGAAAGAGCTACCAGGCGGTAGAGCGGCATGGGGAGACAATCCGAGTCCGGGACACCGTCCTCCTCAAGTCAGGCCCACGAAAGACCTCCACACCTTATGTGGCCAAGATCTCTGCTCTCTGGGAGAACCCAGAATCAGGTACCTCCCTCTGGTTGGGGACCCAAGGGGTAGCTGCCTTTAGCAGGACTGTAGGCCCCAGATTGGCCCCCGCCTAGGGTTTGACCTGGCATGAGTCTCCCCGTGTTCCTGGCATAGAGTCTGCCTTCTACTCAGCTGGGGTCTGCTGCAATGGCTGTGGGTGACCTTGTGGCTTGGGTTGGATCAGCTCATTAACCTTTCCAGCCAGCAGAGCCTGGGCACCTGTCTCCTCACCTCACCTGTCAGTGCTTTCTCCCCCTTCTCTCTCCATGCCTAACAGCATTCCAGGCCTCTGAATGCTTGGCCTGGGGCAGGGGACATGGTTGCCGGAGCCTGCAGGATTGGGCCAGGCATTGAGGGTGGATGAGCCTTCAGGGCAGCCAGCCAGCCTGTCTGCCTGTCTAAGTAACACAAATTGCCAGTTCAAGCCATAACCACTCTGTTGTCCCCCCAGGAGAGCTGATGATGAGCCTCCTGTGGTATTACAGACCTGAGCACTTACAGGGAGGCCGCAGTCCCAGCATGCACGAGGTGAGCTGCCTGGCACATGGGTCAGGGAGGGCAGGAGAGACAGAGGGAAAGGTTATGGCACTAAGACATGGTAGGGGGAGGGCAGCTGTGGGCTGTAGTCAAATCCCTGCGCTTGTCACCTTGGACTCCAGAGAACCTTGGAAAGGGCCCAGGGTTTATTCTCTTTTCCCAACACTGTCCCAATTCATGTTTCAAAGGGGATAATAACCTTTGTCTTAAAAAGGTGACATAAAGGGAACCCGTAAGGGTAGCAGGTGCCAGTGGGAGCAAGTGGTTGTGTCCTCCTGGCAACAGGAAAGGCGAGGTGGAGCCGCATACCTGGTCCCTTTTGGTATTGTCTGTAGTATGGGAGGCTGAGGGAGAAAAGACGACTCCTAACTCCCCATGGGCTCTCCACCAAGCTGTGTGCTAAAAGAGGTGACTGCCATCTGTGTGTGCCCTGGGCTCACCTTTTATTTCACTTTCCCTTGCAGGGATTTTTCATCTAACTGGGAAGATGAAGAACATTTTCCCTCTCCTCTACTAGGCAGGGCTGGGGGTTGGGAGGTCAGTGACAGTCAGGGACTGGAGCAGGTACCTGGCTATTCTGGAGAAGGAGGGGACCTAGGAGGGACTTAAGAGGACTGCTTGGCAGTAGGTGAGGCATACTTAGGCTGAATTTCCAGGGAAGCTCCCTGGCTTGTTGGAGTCATCTCAGTTCAACATGCCCAGCAGAGGGGTTAATACCTGCCTTGTTTCCTGGAATGAGGTGCTTTCCAGCCCTGGTAACAACCTCCACCTGTCTCCCTTTGAGCCCTTGCAGAATGAAGTCTTTGCATCGCGGCATCAGGACCAGAACAGTGTGGCCTGCATTGAAGAGAAGTGTTATGTGCTGACTTTTGCCGAGTACTGCAGGTGAGTGGTTTCCTGTACCCTCTGCCTGGCCTCTTCCCTCAGGTTCCTCCCCAGACATATTTGGGGGCTGCCTGGAATTCACCAAGAGGATCTCATTCTGCTCTCTGCCTGATTTTACTCACTGAGCCTAATCTCCCAGAACTTACTTACTTATTGCTTGCCTCTGCCATCTGATTTTTTTAGAAGGAAGAAGAAAAATTTGTTGCCTCACTGAGGTAGAATGGTTGGAGCAGCGTTCATTACTTAGCTTGGAAAAAAATCTAGGAGAATTGGCAGGCAAATGGAGGGAGGCCCTGGCTAATGTGGTTCTTCAGTGACAGAGAAGATACTTCGTGGTTGGCAGAGCAGACATCACCCCTGGGATGAGTAAAGACAGCACCACCCCTGGGGAGCTAGGATAGCCCAGCTCTCTGGGTAGGGTAGGGAAGGAATTGGTCTTCCTGCAAAGATGGCTGGAGTAAAGGCAGTGAATGGTATCTCTCTGCAGGTTCTGTGCCATGGCCAAGCGCCGAGGCGAAGGCCTCCCCAGCCGAAAGACAGCACTGGTGCCCCCCTCTGCAGACTACTCCACCCCACCCCACCGCACAGTGCCGGAGGACACGGACCCTGAGCTGGTGTTCCTTTGCCGCCATGTCTATGATTTCCGCCATGGCCGCATCCTTAAGAATCCTCAGTAGCCTCCCTGTGCCCACGCTGGGGCTACCCATGGGCAAGTGGGGCTCGGGGTAGGGGGCACTGCTTGAAGCACAGCACTTGGTTAGAGGGCCATAGAGGCCTAAGTTTGCTGGCCTGTGGTTTTCTTGGGTGGGGGGAGGGCAGGGGCCCCTGTGGGTTCTGGGCCCCATGGGAGGGAACTGGGGAGGCCAGGGTATAAGAAAAGCATCAGAGCTCTCAGCTTGCCCCAAGGTACCTTCTGTGGTTCCCCTGGGTGGCAATTTCCGAAGAAGTAGTCTCTGAGGCTGGGCCAAGCCTGAGGGACATGGGGCCCTAGGAGGGTGGGCATGGGAAGGAGGGGCAAGGTCCTCCAGGAACCAGACCCTACAGGCCCTTCTGTAGCTTCTCCCGGGCCCTCAAAGGGGGAGTGGGAGCCAGCTTTACCTCACCCACTGTGACCCACCGCTTCCCCTTCAGCCTGGGACCAGGCTTTTCTAGAACCCAGCACAGCTCTGAGCTTGTTCCTTTGAGGCAGAGAGAGCCAGAGTCTGGCTTCCAGAGCATTGACTTCCTCTTCCTAGACTTGAGGCCTTTCTCTGGCTTTCCTCCTTTGCCCTGCAGTAGCCACTGGTGCTGGGACAAGTTGACCCACCCCTCACAGTCATGGGTGTGGCCCACTTGTGGGAGTCTCCTATCCAGCTCCCAGAGAGGGTCACCCAGCAGGTCTGGCTTCCCAGAAAGTTAACTGATCAATGTGGGGTTTATCATGTCTGGGAGGGAAGATGGGTGCTGGGAGAGGGTTGGGGGCAGGGGGCAAGGAAAATTGCTACCTGATTTGTTGAAGATTTTTCCTCTTGCCTTACACTTGGAGGTTCCGGGAAACCTCTTGCAGAACTTCACACATGACTCTTTAAGCCACACCTACCTGAAATCAAACCAAAGGAGTGCTGTGGCTCCCCTTGCCCTGCCACCCTTACCCTAGTCTTTTGTAGATTGCACTAATTTACATCCCAGCGAGAATCAACACTGTATCAGTCCACAGACCTGCTGAGCTGCAGCCACTTGCTCTAGGAGTTACGGACCTGCATTTTCAGTTTGTTCCTGTTGCCCAGAGACCCTGTCCTCACCTCATGCTGCTCCCCAGAGTAGACTTAAGAGACTCAGTCCCCTGTTGTCCTTGCAGAGACTAGGCCTTGGCCTTGACCCTGAGACTCTGTGAGGGGGCTGGAGCAGCCTGGTTATTTCCTATTTGTACCAAAGAGGAGCATGGTGGGAGAGGGAGTGGAGTGCAGTGTGGCTTGGGCCTGGCACTGGGAACCTGCTAGCTGAGCACTTCTGCAAGGGCATAATCCCAGGGGCAGAGGCTGAGAACTGCAGCCCTGGGTCTTCCCTTAGGAAGGAGGGGCAGACGAACTCAGCAGGCTGAGGAGGTGGCACTGGGTGAGGACAGTTGGGCAGGGGCTGCAGAGAGAGGTGGAAGTGAATCCTGAGGGCTCCCCTGATATACCCTGTCCTGTCCTTTAGTAGATGAGTTGCTCCTGTTGGTCATTGGGTTTGGGTGAGGCCTGGAGGCTTCAGAGGTGAATTTATGCTTGGGAAGCCTGATCCCAAACCTGAAGGGAAGAGACTTGGGTCTCCTTGTATTGAATAAGCTGTTAGGAGGAAGGTGTCAGTCTGGGAGGATGGGGCAGTAAGAGAGGTTGGCAGAGTGGCAGTGGGGGCTCTGCAGAGCCAGCCTTGGAGCCTGCTCATTCTGGGCCCTTGGCTGCCAAGGAGCCCAGTCTCACCTAGCAGGAAAGGAGATCAAGGCCCACCTCCCAGGAGGTAGGGTCTGCTGCCCAGAACCTAAATGCTTTTGAAATCTCTTAGATGTGGAAATATTTTTTCGAACCTGAAAATGCAGCTGGTAGAATTTCAATGGAAGCATAATCCATGTAAAATATATTTTAGTTGATATTTTGTAAAATGCACTTTTTGTGTGTGTTGATCCTGGTTTCCCAGATCTGTATTTCAGTGTTTACAAGGGAGGAAGGACCTTTCCTCACTTCCCTTTTGACAGAGATTAGAAGTACTTCTTTAAGAAAAAAATAAATTTGAGAAATTGTATTGATTTAGAAAAGGATCATTTCCTGTGTGTCCTGTCATCTTTTGGTATGTGGGTGTGAACTCACTATTCTTAACTTCAGAGGTCCCTCTCAACCCCTGTGGCATGGATGCTCACCGAGGCCAGTGAACAAAGAGGGCAGGGAAGCAGGGGGAAAAGAGTGAGGGGAGGAGACAGAGACTAGGAACTTGGAGTTGACTTCTTGATTTCATGGTAGCCACAACTGCCTGCTTAGGTCTGTGTGGTTGCCATCCCCCACTCACCTGGCAAGTGACCTGGAAATTGGTCCCCAAGTAGGTACATGGTAAAAATACCTTCTCATCACTGCCCTCAATCCCAGTGCTTTGGGAGGGAGAGGCAGGAGCGTCACTTGAGCTTAGGAGTTTGAGACCAGCCTGGGCAACACAGTGAGACCCTGTCTCCAAAAAATTTTTAAATTAGCTAGGTGTGTTGTTGCATGCCTATAGCTCCAGCTAGTCAGGAGGCTAAGGTGGGGGTATTGCTTGAGCCCAGGAGTCCAAGGCTGCAGTGGAGCGTGATCATACCACTGCAGCCTGAATGACAGAGTGAGATCCTGTCTCAGAAAAGAAAAAAAAAGATAATATCCTCCCCTGGGGAACTGGTCAGCACTATCCTAGGGCCTCAGTGTCTTGCAGCTGGTGCTTCTTGCTTGCTGAGGAAATGAAGGCCTATCATGGGACCAAGGGCTTGTGGCCAGCTGACCAGCTTCAGTGCAACCCTGGTCCCAGCCTGGAAGCCTCAGTGTTAACCATGTTCCAGATGGGACAGTTCTAAGGCTATCGAGGTTCTTGGGAGGCCCAGCACGCCCCTCACCTTCTGCGTTTTGCTAAGGCATGGTCCATGTGGCAGGAACATTTCCATAAAAGTTATTGGTGGCATAAACACCACCATGGACTTTACTAGCTCTGCGTTCAATGTGCAGTCCACAGACTCCCTTGAGATGAGTGGTAGCCTGTCCTCAGTTTACAGACAAGAAATTGGTATGGAGATGAGTACCAGGCCCAAGGAGTCCCCCTGCCTCACCCTGACTGCTAACACAGAAAACTACCCTCTAACAAAGAAAGGAGCACATGTAGCCATATTATCAAAAAAGTTTCAAGGTCTAAGGTCTTTTTTCCTCTCCTAGTTTAAAAGACATACTTACTGGAAAACATGATTTTAATAGAAAACCCATCACCAGAAATGTATACCTTTAGGGCTATTGGAAGCAAGAAGCAGTGTAGTCAAGGCTGAACCTTCACACAAACTTCTGATGGAGCAAATGAACATGTGGTGGCCTGCAGATGCACCAGGGCAATCAGATGGATCTGGAGAACTGGAAGGCTGCAAGGCTTTGCTGTTCCTTCCCCTGGCTCATAATGTGTGCTTTCCTGTTACTGAAATTGGGGGGCCATCAGTGAGCCCTCTGGTATCATCTCATCCCTCAGAGTCCCCTCACCCTTCTGAATTCATCTGATCACTGGTAGCTCCATTCTCCTACTGGTATATTTTCCATCACTCCCTCTGTACAGTCTGCCCTCAAGTCAGCTGCTGCTTCCCTTCTAGCCATTCCATGATATGCTCCATTAACCCCTGAAGAACCGTGATTAGGAATTTAGGTTTTAGAATCAGAACGACCCATACTGAGTCTCAGCTTCCCTCAGCCTCTTGTTACTTCCGTTCTACAAATGGAATTCCCACACTAGCTCCCAGCCAGGGTGGCTGTAACAACTAAAGGAGATAATACAAAACACTTAGCAGGTGCTGCCCTCAATACACTTGGGCTCTAATCATATTGCTCCACTGCTTCAGAGCCTTGCTGGCTCCCACACGCAGCAAGCACGTAGCTGGGCGAAGTCTGGC
Organism: Aotus nancymaae; assembly: GCF_030222135.1. Lineage (NCBI taxonomy): Eukaryota > Metazoa > Chordata > Mammalia > Primates > Aotidae > Aotus > Aotus nancymaae. The sequence continues at coordinate 41,364,127 of NW_026988422.1, forward strand.
TGCTGAGCCAGGTTCCCAGTGGGAAATGATGGCTGCTGACATCCAAAGCACTTGGGCTCAGCTGTCCGCCCAAGTGGCCAGCCTGGTGCCATGAAGTACACGTTTAGCTCCAGGCAAGGAGACTGCATGCTGTTTCCCTGCTGTTATGTGCCACCAGCTCCTCACCCTTGCGATTGTGTGTTGGCCACACCAGCAGCTGACAGACCAATGTGTCATTAGCCCCTCCCCAGAGTCCCCCAATTATCCCGCTGCCTCATGCCTAGTGGGGAGAAGGCAGAGGAGGGGAGATTCCTTTTCCAGACATTTTAGCATTACCTAGTGGACAAGCACTGTAGTCAGTCCCCAGGTATTGCTAAACACAGGGGTCACCATGGAGACACTGGTCAGTGTCTGACAGTCCTGCTTCTCTTTCCTGGAGTGGCGACGACCTGTGGGACGGAGGGAGATAAGGGTGGCAAAGGGGAGCACACCAAGGACTCTGCTTCCAGCTGGAAAGACCAGCCTCTGGCAGGTCTGAACTGAGAGAGGCGCTGCTAGCCTCCCTGCCTCCAGACCCGTTGCTGGAGGCAGGGCTACGACAGGCCTGAGTTTGTGGCGGATCCCCTCTGTCCAGTTCCCTAAGGACACACACTGCAAGAGAGCGGCCTCGAGTCTTTTCCGCCTTCAAGGTCTCAGCAGCTTTTGCCCCCAGGCCCAGAGGACAGGGGTGGCCCTGACTCAGGGGCCCTCTTCCGGGTTGGGGTCTGCGCGCGCCCTCCCTAGACCGCACCCCACAGGGGCTCCCGCCTGTCTCCCCGCCCCCGGCGTGGGCCCGCCCCCGCGCCTGTGTCACGGCGGGGCCGGGGGTGGAGAGCTGCCGGGCGGGACATCCGGCCCAGGTCCCTCGCCGCGCCCGCCGCCCGCCGCCCACCGCCCGCTTCGGCGCCGCAGCCTGGGAGCCAGCCACTTCTGCACCCGCCGGGGCCGCCCCCTGCCCTCCCCTCCCCAGCTCCCTCCCGGCTCAGACCCTCCTCCCGCCCCCAGCCCGAGCCCGCCTCCCAGGCCGCCCTCAAATTGGCCGGGCCCGCGCAGGCCCCCACCCCGGGAGCACCATGTTCCCCCGCCCGCTGACCCCGCTGGCAGCCCCAAATGGCGCCGAGCCCCTGGGCCGGGCGCTGAGGCGGGCCCCTCTGGGCAGGGCCCGGACCGGGCTTGGGGGGCCGCCCCTGCTGCTGCCGTCCATGCTGATGTTCGCGGTGATCGTGGCCTCCAGCGGGCTGCTGTTTGTGATCGAGCGGGGCATCCTGGCCGAGATGAAGCCCCTGCCCCTGCACCCCCTCGGCCGCGAGGGCGCAGCCTGGCGCGGAACAGCCCCCAAGCCTGGGGGCCTGTCTCTGAGTTCTGGGGACTCGGACCTGCAAGTGCGGCAGGATGTCCGGAACAGGACCCTGAGGACGGTTTGCAGACAGCCGGGCATGCCCCGGGACCCTTGGGACTTGCCAGTGGGGCAGCGGCGCACTCTGCTGCGCCACATCCTCGTGAGTGACCGCTACCGCTTCCTCTACTGCTACGTGCCCAAGGTGGCCTGCTCTAACTGGAAGCGGGTGCTGAAGGTGCTGGCGGGCGTCCTGGACAGCGTGGACGTCCGCCTGAAGATGGACCACCGCAGTGACCTGGTGTTCCTGGCAGACCTGAGGCCTGAGGAGATTCGCTACCGCCTGCAGCACTACTTCAAGTTCCTGTTTGTGCGGGACCCCTTGGAACGCCTCCTCTCTGCCTACCGCAACAAGTTTGGAGAGATCCGAGAGTACCAGCAGCGCTATGGGGCCGAGATCGTGAGACGGTACAGGGCTGGAGCAGGGCCCAGCCCTGCAGGCGACGATGTTACATTCCCCGAGTTCCTGAGATACCTGGTGGACGAGGACCCTGAGCGCATGAATGAGCATTGGATGCCCGTGTACCACCTGTGCCAGCCTTGTGCTGTGCACTATGACTTTGTGGGATCCTATGAGAGGCTGGAGGCTGATGCCAACCAGGTGCTGGAGTGGGTGCGGGCACCACCCCACGTCCGATTTCCAGCTCGCCAGGCCTGGTACCGGCCAGCCAGCCCTGAAAGCCTGCATTACCACTTGTGCAGTGCCCCCCATGCCCTGCTGCAGGATGTGCTACCTAAGTATATCCTGGACTTCTCCCTTTTTGCCTACCCACTGCCTAATGTCACCAAGGAGGCATGTCAGCAGTGACCATGGGCATGGCGCCAGCAGCTGGTGGGGACTGGTTTCAACACCAGCTTTCTGTGCTTCTGCCTGTCATTCAGAGAAACCCTGGCTCTGGGGCTTGGGGCTTCTCAGGATGCCTGGATGGCAGAGACTGTCCTCAGAAGTTCCTTATCCAGGGTGGGTGCCCACAGTGGCTCAGAAGACAGGGCTAAGCAGGAGGCCTGCTGCTCCTCACTGGGGGGATCTCTTAGGGGGTAGACACGAGTTTGCCAGTGAAGCAACATATCTGATCTAAAGACTGGCTCCAGACCCCGGGCTGCCAGGATTATGCAGTCCACTCAGTCTACCTTAATTTAACCTGTGGCCAAACTCAGAGATGGTACCAGCCAGAAGCAAGCAGGACCAGAGCCAGGAACCCTGTGGCTCTGATCCCCCATTTATCCACCCCACGTGCCTCAGGACTGGAGTAAGCAATCCTACCTTATAAATGACTTTTGTGCCTTTCTGCTCCAGACTCAAAATTTCCTACACCTGCCAGTTCTTTCCATTTTTCCAAGGAAAGGAAAACGGAAGCAGGGTCCTTGCCTGGTGGCTCCAGGACCCAGCTCTGCAGGCACCCAAAGACCCCCTGTGCCTAGCCTCTTCCTTGAGTTCTAGGAACCTCCTCCCTAATCCTTCCTTCCCAACGCCTTTGAGGTTGTGACTGTGGCTGGTATATCTGGCTGCCATTTTTCTGATGCATTTATTTAAAATTTGTATGTTTTGTTAGAACCCTTGTAAGGGCTTTGTTTTCCTAATAGCTGACTTTTTAATAAAGCCGTTTTATATATAAGGTGAGCATTTCTGTGATTTCCCTCTGAGCTCCTGTGGGCCCAGCAGATCTCCTTGGTGCCTGTCTCCCATGTCTGGGGTGGCAGCTCGTAGGTAGAGAAAGTAAGATGTAACTTGGTTGGGTTGGTCCAGTAGGCCGCTGCCATTCCATGGAGACTTTGGGGGCTTTCTAATAGGCCACACCAGATCACAGACTCAGGTTCTGGTATGTCACCAAAGGGCAAGCCCAGTTAGGAATGACCTCAGGTACAGAGCATACGTACATGGATTATTCCCTAAAAAAGCAGGTGGGCAGGAGATACAGGATCCTCCTCCTCTTAGTGAGACTTGAATGAGAAGTTCCCACAGAGCATTTTCTTTCTTTTTTTTTTTTTTTTTTCTTGAGAGAGAGTCTTGCTCTGTCGTCCAGTCTGGAGTACAGTAGCACCATTTTGGCTCACTGAAACCTCCACCTCCCGGGTTCAAGTGATTCTCGTGCCTCAGTCTCCCAAGTAACTGGGATTACAGGCGGCGCCACCACACCCAGATAGTTTTTATGTTTTTAGTAGAGATGGGTTTTGCCCTGTCGGCCAGGCTAGTTTCAAACTTCTGACCTCAGGTAATCCACCCGCCTTGACCCACCAAAGTGCTAGGATTACAGCACTTTGAGCCACTGTGCCTGGCCTCAGAGCATTTTCAAATGAAAAAGAAAATTTTTGTGTGAGCAAAGAGAGATTCTTTTCTGGCATTACAAGGAAAGAAGGCAAGGAGGTTGAGTGAGGGTTAGGCTCTTGTTGACTTAGGTCCAAAGAATGTTGTGGAAGGAATACAGTTGGAGCAGCAGAGGACAGGCCTCAGTATGGCCCAATGCCCCATTGCTCTCCAGAGATCCCAGGCCCGCCAGCGGTTGCTGGGCCCATGGGAGAGATGCAAGGCCAGAGCTGGCTTTCTCTGTTAGTCTATTTCACATCCCCCGGTGGGAACCGCTGTACTTTAGGGACGTGAGGCTATGGTAAGAGGTGGGGCCCAAGGAAGGGAGGCAGGGAGGGGCCCCTTGCAGGTGCTACCTGTCCCTAGCTTTGCTATTGGTTGGACTTTGGAGAGGAAAACTAACACTATTTCCCAAATTTGGGGTAGGGGTTTCTATGGGCACTTATAGCTCTGTACCATGACTCATCGGGCAGTGTTGCTTCCAGGAGGCCTTACCTGACCAGATGTCTGGCTCAGATGTCCTTCCTCAGGGTCCCCTTGGCTCTGGGGACTTTACCTAGACCTATCAAGTCCCAGCCCTATTCCTCACCAGCTTACTATCTCTCAGAGCCTCTGTCTTCTCCAATGTGTCGTGGGAATAATAACACCTATCTCATGTAGATTGTGGGAGAGGAGGAATTAATGAAGACAAAATGAATAAAAGGGCCCGTCCCTGCACCTGGCTCAATGGATGTTCTTTTGGATGCTGGTTGAACATGTGACCCCTCAGAGGCCTATGGGGACAAGGGAGAAGCCAGGACACTGTCCAGCCCAGCACTGGAGGTCCCTGCTGCCTCTGGGCAGGGCCCCTTTGACCTCTGGGTTTACTTCCTCTCCCAGTCAGTCCTTCTCTGATCGTCCAACCCCACAGGACGCCCCTACTACACCCTCTTTTTCCTCTTTGCCTGGGACCTTCAGCAGCTCCAGACCTACAGCAGCTAATCAGTCTCCCTCACGGGCCTGCAGCACAAACCCAGAGAACCTGGAGAACACTGGGCCCAGCTGCTGTCCTCACTCCATTTCATCCTCACCACAGCCACGTGCCAGTGGAGTCATCCTGTTTTACAGACCTGGAAACCAGCACAGAGAGGATAAATAACCGGCCCAAAGTGTCCCACCCAGGTCTGTCTGCCTCCCAAATAGGAGGGAGGGAGGAAAGGAGAAAGGCTTATGAAAGGTGGGGGTAGGGAGAAGAAGGAATAGAGAAACAAAGTTAGAGGAAGGGTAGGTGGGGCTGGAGTCAGGGGCATTTGAAAACATTCTCCTTCCTCAGTTTTTTCATTCCTTCATTTGCAAAGAACCCAGTTGAGCCCAGCTGACTTTTACTAGTTCCTGCCCTGGATGAGTGGGAGACAGATAGTGCTCTTGATGTGATTAATTGATTGGCTACTCTCGTCCCAGGCAGAAAAGGGGTGCTGGGCCATAGAGAAATCTGACAGCCACAACTGGACACCTGTGGTGTGGGGAGGAGGGTGTGGGGAAGAGGAGAGGATAGGGACAGGGGAGACAAATGCCACCTCCTGGTTCATTATTTTTCCTCTAGTCAGGCCCTGAGGAAAATAATTTGTCATGTAGCCTTCCTTTCAGGAAAGCAGACTTCTTAAAAGAAGCTGCCAAGGAGGTGGCATAGAATTATGGGGTCCAGCGGGCCCTGGTTAGACCTGCTTTATGCTGGGTACCCAGGCCAGAGCTGGAGGCACTACCCTCTGTGGGTCATCGGAGCAGAGGCATTCTCAGGACTGGTTGCCTGGACTGTGTCTTCTGGGGATTCCTCCTTTTTACTGCGTCTGCTCTGGCTCCCTACCCTACCACCTAGCCCCTCAAAAGACAAGGGGCCCCTTTAGAACTTACTCCCTGGACAACCCAACCCAGGTCCCCTAGGCACAGGGGCTAGCAGTTAACTTCTCTCACAGCTGAGGCCCATGAGCAAAGGGAAGGGGAGGAGCCCAAAGCAGGCTGCCTTTCTCGTCTCGGCCCTGACTCTCTTTCAGGCTCCAGTTCGTGTCCATTTCTCCTCCCATCTGAAGCTACTGCCCAGAAACCTTCGTAAATTTGGAGGCTCTTCCGCTTCTCTTCCCACTCTCGCCTCTGCCCCTACACCCCAGGAGCATCACACCACACAGGACCCTTCAGGACACAATAAGGGCAGAGTGGGGCAGTTTACCCACCCCCCGCTCAACACTGAATGCTTATCTTTCCGCGGGCCTATTGCTACTGGGCCAAGCTCCCAAGATCCTGCTCAGGATAGCTCTTTCTTTTCTTTTTTTCTTTTTGAGACGGAGTTTGCTCTTTGTTGCCTAGGCTGGAGTACAGTGGCACAATCTCGGCTCACTGCAACCTCTGCCTCCCAGGTTCAAGTGATTCTCCTGCCTCAGCCTCCAGAGTAGCTGGGACTACAGGTACCCCACCACGCCTGGCTAATTTTTTGTATTTTTAGTAGAGATGGGGTTTTACTGTTGGTCAGGCTGGTTTCAAACTCCTGACCTCATGATCCACCTGCCTCAGCCTCCCAAAGTGCTTGGATTACAGGCATGAGCCACTGTGCCTGGCTGTTTTTTTTTTTTTTTTGTAACAGACTCTTGCCCTGTTGCCCAGGCTAAAGTAGCACAATTATGACTCACTGAAGCCTCAACTTCCCAGGCTCAAGGAATCCTCCCACCTCAGCCTCCTGAGTGGCTGGGACTACAGGTGTACACCACTATGCCAGGTTAATTTTTTCTATTTTTTGTAGAGACAGGGTGTCATTATATTGCCCAGGCTGGAAGGATCTTTCTTTTTGAATGAGCCCCTGCTTGGCTTTAAACAAGAGGAAGGCATTCTTTCTCTTCCTAAACGGGAAAGCTAATAATGAACAATAGCTACTGTGAACTGAGAGTACCCGTGCCGGTGCCTTCCATGCGTCATCCTCTCCATTCTTACAACAACCCAGCAAGGTAAGTAAAATTATTTTCATATTCTAGATGAGGAAATTGAGCCGAAGTGACTTGTCCAAAGAGATGGCAGGTTGGGATTAAAACTCAGCTCCATCTCAGGTTTTTCTTTCTCTAATTTTCTTTCCAACTTTTAGGTTCAGGGGATACATGGCAGGTTTGTTCTGTGGGTAAATTGCGTATTGCAGGGGTTTGGCATACAAATTGTTTCATCACCCAGGTAATGAGCATAGCACCCAATGGGTAATTTTCGGATCCTCACTCTCCCACCCTCCACCCTCAAGTAGTCCCAGTATCTATTGTCTTCTTTGCAGCCGTGTATACTCAATGTTTAGCTCCCACTTGTAGGTGAGAGCATGGAGTATTTGGTTTTCTGTTGCTGGTGTTGATTTGCTTAGGATAATGGCCTCCAGCTCTGTCCATGTTGCTGCACAGAACATGATTTTGTTCTTTTTTTATGGATGTGTAGTATTCTGTGGTGTGTATGTACCACATTTTCTTTACCCAATTCACTGTTGTCCATCTAAGGGTTGCTCCCCTCAAGATGAATATGCGTTATACGCTACCCAGCTAATTGGATTTGCTGATGTGCCGCGTGTTCCTTTTCTCTGATTCATGTACCCTTCTCCAGCCCTACTTCTCAACACTGCACAAATGATTCGGTTCACAGGTCTCTCCAGCTATTATAAAATCCCCTAGATTTGCCTACCTGAAGATCAGCTTTCCAGTACTGTTGGACTTAGACCATGAATGTACTGGACTATCAGTTCAGATCCTCTGAGGAGATACAAAGACAGAATTAGATGTGAAAGAGATTGGTGAAAACAGCTGTGAAGGATAAAGGAGACGGGAAGAGCAGGAGGCAGAAAGAGCCTACACTTGTGAAAGGAGAGAAAGAAGGAAGCATTGGGTAGGAAGTCTCAGCTGACAGAGCAGCTCTGAGAAAGTCTCTGTAAGGCCAGTAGAGAACCACAGGCAAACACTGCCTATTAGAAGCGTCCTCTGTGGGTAGAAATGGTGCAGCGTTAGCACCTCAGGCATGTTCAGGCGTTGGGTAGAAGCAGCTAGGGGAACATGAATACTGAGCCAGGCAGAAAGGTGTGGCAGCTGGGGGTTATCAGCCAACAGCACTTCTCCCAGCAGGTTCTCTTGAAGAACAAGCTAGGCAGTGCACCTCTGTGCAGACCAGGTATGGCTGCTGTGACTTATGGGTGTTGTCCCCCAGGGGTTTTGTTGACACAGTGACCTTTCAAACAACCAGAAAACAACTGTAGGTCTAGCAAGAGCCCTAGGTGTCCTGGGGGTACTGAACGGAGCTTTCCCCCATGGCCATCCCCTGGCTTTCTAGCTGGACCGCTGCCTCTGCCCTCCTTTTGTTGTTGTTTGTTTGTTTTCTGAGATGGAGTCTCACTCTGTCGCCCTGGCTGGAGTGCAGTGGTGCGATCTAGGCTTGGTGCAACCTCTGCCTCCCACGTTCAAGCAATTCTGCCACCTCAGCCTCCTAAGTAGCCAGGAATACAGGCGCCTGCCACCATGCCCGGCTAATTTTTGTATTTTTAGTAGAGACGTGCCTTCGCCACATTGGCCAGGCCAGACGTGATTTCACCATATTGGTCTCGAACTCCTGACCTTGTGATCCTCCCTCCTCAGCCTCCCAAAGTGCTGGGATTACAGGTGTGAGCCACAGCGCCTGGCTTTTTTTTTTTTTTTTTTTTTTTGAGACTGTCTCACTCTGTTGCCCTGGCTGGAGTACAGTGGTATGATTTCAGTTCACTGCAATCTCTACCTCCTGGGTTCCAGCATTTCTTGTGCCTCAGCCTCCTGAGTAGATGGGATTACAGGCACCCGCCACTGGGCTCAGTTAATTTTTGCATTTTTAGTAGAGACATGGTTTTCTCATGTTGGCTAGGCTGGTCTCAAACTCCTAATATCAGGTGATCCACCCACCATGGCTTCCCAAAGTGCTGGGATTACAGGTGTGAGCCACTGCACCCAGCATCTGCCTTTCATTCGAACGTGGAAGACATGCAGCACCACTGTGCCAAAATGCCCATGCTATGATTTTCAGGATATTTTCTCTGCAATTTACCCAACTTGCTGCAGGTTTTGATTATGTTTGGTTTGTGTCTTTGTCATTAACTGGTGGATATTGATGCTGACTTTCGTCTAGTTTCCTCTCTTATAAGCTCACAGCCTTAGCTGGGGGTAGGGAGCAGACTCACCCAGAGGCCAAATCTAGATGCTAGTGTCACGGACTTCCCAGGGATATAGTTCAGCCTTCCTCTCAATGTGATTATCTGGCTGACTTAAACTCCAGGGGCAGCCTGAGAGGGAAGGGAAATTCCCTGAAAGAGAGTGTCTAGGGAACTGCATGCATATGAGTGTCAGATTTTCTGTAGCATCCTTCTACTGAGCTCTTCAGCTCATTACTGCCTGATCCTGGCTTCGGTGGACTCATCTACAGCGGAGAAGTCATAGAGGCAAAGGGAATCACAGGATCAGCCTTGATCTGCCATTGTGATGGGAAGAGGAGGACCAAGTTTAGGCCAGGTCGTTTGCTGCCTCCTGAACCCTCCAGGAGGGAAGCTGTGTCAGCCTCAGCCTTGGGGTAGGGCACTGAAGAACAGAGAGAGATGAGGAGCTTCAAGGGTTTAGGAAAGAGGAGCCTGTGGTGCCATCACTGCCAATGGCCCAGCAGTGTCCTCAGACTTGCTGGGCTGCTGCCTCACTGCTGGGTTGCAGATGGAGAAAAGCAGATATTCAGCCTCACAGCAGCCCGAGAAGCAGGAGCCCACCAAGCATCACCTGATTCTTTTTCTGTTCCCAGTGCTGGAGAGATTGAGCTGCCTCTGTGACTCCTGCCAGAGCCCTCAGAATCCAAGTACCATGGCCAGAGAGGCCACCAGAGCAGAGGAGTCCACAGGAGGTAGAGAAGGACGGGCTGGACTCTGAATGTTCTGCTTCGAAGGGCCACAGGCTGCCTGGAGGAAGGCACTGGAAGCAGGTCCAAGAATAATGGCATTGGCTGGGTGGGGCCAGGCTTTCTGGTTGAGGAGCTAAGCAGACTTGGGGGTTAGCTGACTCATGGCAGCACAGGCATCCCTCTTTCCCCCGTGAGAATCTATAATGAGCCTCTTCCATAGAAGCTACTGGACACAGTGGCAGGCCAGTCTACTGGAAGTTCTGCTACCTGGGTACAAGACTCCAGTAATATAAAGAAAAGAGAGAGCTGTTCTGACAGATGAAAGAGAACGAGCTGGCCTAACTAAAGGAGGAAAGCCAGGAAGGAAAACGCTAGCTCCTGTGCAACTTTTGGGGAGGGGTCTTTGATTTTTGCCCACTGAGACTATCCTCAGCCCAGGTAGCAACAGATAAAAAAAATGACGAGGTAGAGGACTGGAGAAGCGATGGCCACAGAGGAGGAAGAGAAAAGGAAGGAAGTTGATAATTGCAGCTCAGATCCTGGTCCTCCCTGAGGCCTTTGTCAGTTACTGACTAGTTGGCCCTTTCTTCCTCTGAAGTCTCATGGTTCCTAGTGCGTACTTCTAGGAGAACTTTCAACACATGCTGTTACTTATCTATCCTACAAACTGAGGACTTTCCAGAGGCAGGAGCCAGGTCTTGTTTCTCTTTTTACTTTGTACATAGTAATAGCAGGTGCTTGATAAATGTTGAATCAGGGGAAGGCCTGATGATTGATTGGATGGATGGATAGGTATGTGTGTAACATATGTGAATGGAAAGATGGATGACCAGATAGATAAATAGTTGAATGGATAAATGGATGAATGGAACAACGGATGGGAAGAGGAACTTCTGCAGGAAATCACGAATCTCAATGGACATCTGATAGTTGGCATATTGCCTCTTAAAGTGAGGCAACTGGAAGGAAGGAGAGGTGTTCCACTAAAAAAGCGGTAGCAAAGTCTTGGGATCCAGGATGGAAGGAGTGGTGAAGGCAGCGCTGGGTCTTGGGCTTGGCCTCCTATGGTTGTTAAAGAGTCCCTTGGTTATAAAGGAGACAGAGCAAGCAGATTCTGACATTCCAGTCCAGGCTCTGCACTAACCTCTGCTGACCTTGAGCAAGTCCCTTTGAGTCTTGGTTGTCTCCTCACTCATCACCTTCACCACCTTATGGGATCTTGCGGCTCACACGAGGAAAGGAGTTTTGCACAGCATAAAACTCCACACACAGAAGAATGGAGTGCAGCAGTGCCATGAGAGCTTTGGAGTCAGGAAGTCCTAGATTCAGATTCTTGCTCTGTTGCTCTGGCACTTACTGGCTGGACTGACTGAACAAGCCTCTAAACCTTTTTGAGTCTGTTTCCTCACATGTGAAATGAGCAAAATAATATCTATCTTGATGAATTGTTGTGAGTTTGAAAATATGTCACAGAAAGTGCCTGACATTCAATAAATAGAAGCCAATATTACATACAATGGATTGATCAGGGCTGGTGTCTGTGTCTGTGCAGCTGGTACCAGGACACAGGTGGGGTCTCCAGATGAAGGAATCCTCATTCTCACAAAGGTACCATCTGCTCTCTGAATTCCATACCTAGGGGGCTGCCTCCAACAAGCCTGGGATGAAAAGTGTCATTTTCAGTTCTAATTCCTTACCTTCCACAGAGAAGTCTGAAGGCCAGACTCTGAACTTGGCTGATGACCTAATCTGGTTGGGCCCAGACATCTTCCTCCTACATTGTGCAGATCATGATGCTGCCATCTGCGGGGGGAGCCCTCTGTGTCTGGAAGTACTGTTCACACTCCTTGAACAGCCAGGCAGCCTGGGGAGGCTCCAGCACCCAAAGTCCTGCCACTATCCCACGCCAGGAGCCTGTCATTCCACTGTTCTATGGCATTTTTCTCTTAGTTTAGAAAATTACCCCCATGTAGATGCCACCATCAACTCATCATAGCAAGGAGCCAGCATTTGCTTGTTGCCTCTTTGTGCCAGGCGCTGTTCTAAGAGGGGTCAGTACACTCACCTTTTTCCTTCTCTTTTTTTGAGACGAAGTCTCTGCTGTCCAGGTTGTGGGGTGCAATGGCACGATCTTGGCTCACCACAACCTCTACCTCCTGGGTTCAAGTGATTCTCTTGCCTCAGCCTCCCGAATAGTTGAGATTATAGGCATGCGCCACCACACCTGGCTAATTTTTGTATTTTTGCTAGAGACGGGGTTTCACCATGTTGGCCAGACTGGTCTTGAACTCCTGACCTCAGGTAATCTACCCACCTTAGCCTCCCAAAGTGCTGGGATTACAGGCGAGAGCCACTGTGCCCGGCCCCTTTTATAAATTTTGAAGATGCCCATTGAACTATTTTTATAACTATTTTATAATAGTGAACATCCATGATCTACATTCACCACTGAACATTTGCCATATTTGTTTTATCTCTCTATATATGTACGTTAGGCTAAGCCATTTCAGACTCCATTACAGACATCGTGATGCTTCGTCCCAAAAAACTTCCGCCTGTGTCTCCTAAGGAAAAGAACATTCTGCTAACTGAATAGTGTAATCAAAACTAAGTCATTTTACGTTAATACAACAGTATTACATAAGTCCACATTCAAATTTTCCTAATTGACTGAATAATATGTGTTATGAGTTTTAAAAAAATCCAGGATTTAGGCCGGGCGTGGTGGCTCATGCCTGCAGCACTTGGGGAGGCCAAGGAGGGCGGATTGCTTAAGACCGGGAGACAGAGACCAGCCTGGGCAACTTAGCGACACCTTGTCTCTTTTAGAAAAAAATCGGCTTTTGATCAAGGATAATGCACTACATTTTGTTGTCATGGCTTCTTAGCCTCCTCTAATCTAAAACAAGCCTTCATTTTATTATTATTATTATTATTAATATTATTTGGTCTTTCATTCCATTGCCATTTTGAAGCATTCAAATCTGCTGTTTTGCAGAATATCCCTTAATTTAGATTTTCCGATGGCTTCCTCATGTCGGATTCCAGTGTACCTGCACATTTCATCCTCATAGTAACTCTGACAGGTTTTTTACTCCATTTTATAGAAATGGGGACTGAAGCTCAGAGAGGGCTGTCCCATAGCTACTAAGTGGCTGCCCTGAGTTTGGATGCTGGTGGTTTGCTTTGTGCACTCCTATCTCAAGCAGCTGTGAAGTCTTAGCAGTTGAGTTCTTTTTATGATGACTTCATTTATCAGCCCCCTTTAGCACCTTGGCCGCAAATGAACAGCAGAGTTTGACAGGGTCTGGCTTGGGAGAAACGAGGGTAACCCAGGGGAGGAGACTCCTGCAACATATTCTCTGCAGTGAACTCTGGCCTCCATAGTCAGCTTTGTTTGGAACCCCTCTACCCCAAGTGGTCCCTTTAGGCTACCTTAGAAATATGACTTTTTCTGCCCCTTGTAGACCTCCAGGGAAAGTGATGCATCACATCACACACACACACACACACACACACACACACACACACGGATGTAACAATCTTCTGGTTACAGTCATCACTGAATTCTGTCCCGTTGCCTAGCAACCCTAGGACATTTCAGCCCTTTCCAACCAGAGAGTGGGTGGAGGGGGCAACCACATGACTGGCTGGTACCTTCTTACTCTGAGGGTCTCCTCATGACCAGTTGCATAACAGCCATGGTGGTCCTTGCACTCTGGGAAGTTACCCTCCTCCTCCCGGGGATGAGCAATCTCTTTAGGGTCTTTCTTCCTGGCCTGGGAGCCACACAAGTGTCCCATGGAATGTGGAGCTCCTTCCTGGGTGGAGTGACTGAGAGCTAAGGGGAGGATGACACCTCCCCCTGCAGTGACTCTTTAAGAGAAAAGGGTAAAAGGAGAAGGTCCAGATAAGAACCTCATCATGCCAGGAGAGTTAAACTTCTCAAAGAATGGTTCCACAGACGTTCAGAGACCTGCCGGCCAGAAGTGCTGGGTTTGGGGCCTGGCGGTGCTTCTCTGTGAAAGGAGAGAGATGGATGGTCCATATGCCTGGGCAGATCCTAATCATCCAGGACTGCAGTTACTCTTGAGTACATGTGTATTATTTTAACCATCTCACTTGGGCAAGTTTTAGGCCAAGAGTCATTACCTGGGGTCTTCAGAACCCCTTAGGGGTGTGTGGACAGAATTCACGGGGTTGGTAAAGTTGGAGGAAAAGTTACCTCTTTATTTCCACTAACCTCTTCTGAAAGGTATAAAATATTTTATGAAATAGTAAAATCTGTGACTTTATCATTTATAGAAATCATAGATATTTTTACATCACTTTACAGTTGCTGAAATGTCAATTATACTCACCACCACTTGGAAATTATGGGAATTATTCAATCTGTCGATCGATCCTTAATGTGTTCATAGGTATAGTCATCCCCTTCTACCCACAATGTTTCCAAGAGTCCCAGTGGAACTGTAACTAGTACCAAACCCTATATATACTATGTTTTTGTTTTTGTTTTTTTTTGAGATGGAGTCTTGCTCTGTCGCCCAGGCTGTAGTGCAGTGGCATGATCTCATCTCACTGCAACCTCTACCTCCCGGGTTCGAACAATTGTCCTGCCTCAGCCTCCTGAGTAGCTGGGATTACAGACATGTGCCACCACACCCAGCTAATTTTTGTATTTTTAGTAGAGACGGGGTTTCACCATGTTGGTCAGGCTGGTCTCGAACCCCTGACCTCAGGTGATCCGCTGGCCTAGGCCTCCCAAAGTGCTAGGATTACAGGCGTGAGCCACAACGCCCGGCCCATATACTTCATTTTTTTCTATACATACATACATAACTATGGTAAAGTTTAATTTATATATGAGGCATAGTAAGAGACTGACAATAACCAATAATAAAATAGAAAATTTATAATATTTTGTAATAAAAGCTATGTGAAATGTGATAGCTCTCTCAAAATATCTTATTGTACTGTATTCAACTTTTCTTCTTGTGAAGAGAAAGGGACAGTGCAGGATGGTGCCAGGTTTCATCATGCTACTCAGATGGTGTGCAATTTTAAATTTATGAATTGTTGATTTCTGGCATTTCCCACTTAATATTTTTGGACCATGGTTGATGGCAAGTAACTGAAATTACAGAAAGCAAAACCACAGATAAGAGGGTGGGGAATGCTCTACATGTCAATATTGTATTAAAATATTTTTAATATTTTGATAATTCAATTTCAATACAATTAGTTTCATTTGCAGTCTGATGTATTTTTTTATACAAAGCATTTCTCTGAGGCTTCACCAGACCACCAAAGGGGGCTGTGGTACAAAAAAAGGTTAAGAGCCTCGGGTTTAGGCTATGGAAGTTTTTGTCAAACGAGGACTCGAGGAAGTATTTTTGGGAGTCTTCTAATTTTGAATTTTAAATGTTGATGGTAATCTAAACAAATTATTATATAATATTCCTAGTGGCTGGAATGACTGCCTTATAGCAGAGCACTGCCACTCCATTGCAGCTTCTGAGTTTACACTTACAACGGAGGTAGTGCCAAGCAGCTCCACCCAAATTGTTCCATTCTGATGAGGAAAAAGCAGTCAGACCTAATAAGTAAATGGTGATGATATAAAAAAAAATTGGTGAAGAAGTTGAACCCTTGGTAAACGAACTTACTAAACTCAAAAAACCTGTACTCCAGCAGTTGGCACCATAGTTAAGTGGGTAGAATTCAGTTGCAGAAAACATAGTATCATTTGCCATATAAAGTTAATGATGTTAATTTGAATTGTTTCTGTTGTAATTTTGTTTGAATTTGTAAGGTTTTTTTCTCTTAGCATAAGTGTCCTTAGCTTCATATTTGTGCTTGCTTGAGTACATGCCCAGAGATCTGGGCATTTTTTCTTATTCTTTAATTCGGGGTACTTTACTCAAGCATGAGAAATGCTGTGCTCTGTTACTTACTGATAACTGTTTATGTTTTCCTCTTTAGTTCACCCGTTTCTTTTGAATGACTGAGTTCAGGTTTTGAATATTAGAGTGACTTGATTTTCACCAAGTCTTCCCAGATACAGGATTAAATAGCAAATTACCCAGTAATTTCTAGAGATGTCAAGTGTGTGATTCTGGGTTTGTCTGAAGTCACTTTTCCACATTGTGAGAACAGAAGCATATTGGTAGTTTTATTACAGTAAGTCTTGTTGGACTGCTGTTTGAATTTCTCAAGGTACAGCTTCTTTGTAATGTAAGCACCAAGCATGAGGTGAAGGGACCACAGTGTCATGCTGCCCAGGGGACAGGTTGGGCTGAACATGTTGTACATAAATATTCCCCTTTCCTAGTCTACTTCTGGGAAGCATTTATGTTTTCTATAGTTAAATTCATATAAATATATAAAATATATAAATATATGTGTGAATCTATTCTTTTTTAAGTCTGTGGCCTGGCCTGTAATTGTTAAAATGAAAATTAGAAAACATGGCAGATTAGTGCCCTCAAATAGTTGAAAAAAAAAAAAAGAAAGAAAATTAGAAAACCTACAAAATGTCAGAGGATTCAACTTTAGAGTCTATCTCAAAGGACTCACAAAGTAATAATTCATCTTGACCCCCTCAAAGATCAAATATCAAGCAATTTACCAGTTAGTGTTTTAAAATGGTGTGTAGCCCTAATTGGACTCTAGGTTTCATTCAATATGGCCTTGTCATTCCCAGAACTGCAGGCTTTTCTCCGTCCTGCTCCCTCACTAATCTTTTGAACGTCCCAGTTGCTCACATTGCCCCTCCACGACATGATTACTTTTCCAGTTGTTCTGGTGACCTCACTGTATGTTTCTGTGCTACGAAACAGCCTGTGGAGTGGCGGCCAGCCTTGGACAGTGCTCTAGTCCCATGGCTATGCCCTTCTTTGGGGGTAGCTTCCTCCTGGCATTGCCTCCTCCCTGCCCTCAGGGCACACTCTCTTCTCTGCCATCTTCCTCTGCATCCTTATTCAAAAATACAAGTCCCCGTCCCACCACACCTGACTCCTTGACATTGGGTAGTTTCTCTTCTCTCATTCCAGCTCTTGAAGTGTCTAGAAAACTAAGTTTTATATTCCTTTTCTAGAAGAAACCTGGAAAATAAATCTTCCAGGGCCTGGCTGGAGGATACAGCTTGAGAAACATCACCCAGAGCAGCATTACGGGATGTTTCTAGACCACAATTTTGTTTTTCTTTAAATTGGGATAAAAAAACATGTAACATCAATTTTCCCTCTTAACAATTTTAAAATGTATAGCACAGTATTACCTACATCCACACTCTTTTTTTTTTTTTTTTTGAGATGGAGTTTCACTCTTGTTGCCCAGGGTGGAGTGCAATGGCGCCATCTCATCTCACTGCAACCTCTGCCACCCCAGTTAAAGCGCTTCCTGCCTCAGCCTCCCAAACAGCTGGTATTACAGGTGCCTGCCACCATGCTCAGCTAATTTTATATTTTTAGTAGAGATGGGGTTTCTCCATGTTGGTCAAGTTGGTCTCAAACTCCTGACCTCAGATGATCCGTCTGCCTCAGCCTCCCAAAGTAGTGAGATTATAGGCGTGAGCCACTGCTCCTGGCTACATCCACACTCTCATACAGTAGAGCTCCACACCTTTTCATTTTGTGTGACTGAAACTCTATGCCCGTTGAACAATTCCCCATTTCCCCTCCCTCCCCACCAGCCCCTGGCAACCACCACTCTACTTTCTGTTTCTACGAGTGTGATTACTTTAGATACCTCATGTAAGTGGAATCATACAGTATTTATCCTTTTTGACCGGCTTATGTTGCTTAGCATAATGTCTTCAAGGTTCATTCTTGTTGTAATATGTACTTGAATTTCCTTCTTTCTAAGGCTGCGTAATATTCCATTATTACACCACATTTTCTTTCATCTAGCAATGGACATTAGGTTGTTTTCACATCTTGGTTATTGTGAATAATGCTGTAATGAATGTGGGCATGCAAATATCTCTTTGAGATATTAATTTAGAGTCTTTTGGATATATTCCCAGAAGTGGGATTATTGGATCATATGGTAGCTCTATTTTTAATTTTTTGAGGAACCTCCACAGTGTTTTCCATAGTGGCTGCATTATTTTACAACCCTAACAACAGTGTGCAGCGTTTTCAATTTCTCTATATCCTCATCAACACTTGTTTGTTTGAGATGGGATTTCCCTCGGTTGCCCAGGCTTCACCCACATTCCTGGACTCAAGCAGTCCTCCTGGCTCAGCCTCCTGAGTAGCTGGGAATAGAGGCACGTGCCACTGTCCCTGACTAACACTGTTTTCTGGTGATGTTTTGTTTTTTACAGTGGCCATCCTGGGATGTGAGGTGATAATTCATTGTGGTTTATGATTTGCATTTCCCTAATTAGCCTTTTATAGGCTTGTAGGCCATTTGCATATCTTCTTTGGAGAAATGTCTATTCAAGACCTTTGGCCACTTTTTAATCAGGGTTGTTTGTTTGCTATTGAATTGTAGAAGTTCTTTATATATTCTGGGTATTAACCTATTATCAGATATAGGCTTTGCAAATACTTTCTCCTACTCCATAGGTTGCCACTTCACATTGTTGATAGTTTATTTTGCTGTGGAGAGGTTTTTAAGTTTGAGATAGTCTCATTTTTGCTTTTGGTGCTCCATCTGAGAAACTAGTGCCTATTCCAATGTCACGAAGCCTTCCCCCTATGTTTTCTTCCTATAGTTTTATAGTTTAAGATCTTATGTTGGCTGGGTGCGGTGGCTCACTCCTGTAATCACAGCACTTTGGGAGGCCAAGGTAGGCGGATCACGAGGTCAAGAGATCAAGACCATCCTGGCCAATATGGTGAAACCTCGTCTCTACTAAAATATAAAAATGAGCTGGGCATGGTGGCATGTGCCTGTAGTGTCAGCTACTCGGGATGACTGAGGCAAGAAAATTGCTTAAACCCGGGAAGTGGAGGATGCAGTGAGCCAAGATCACGCCACTGCACTCCAGCCTGGTGACAGAGCGAGACTCTGTCTCAAAAAAAAAGATCTTACGTTTAGGTCTTTAATCCATTTTGAGTTAATTTTTGTATATGACATAAGAGACCATCTTCATTCTTTTACATATGAATATTGTTTCTCAGCACCATTTGTTGAAAAGACTACCCTTTCCCCATTGTGTAGTCCTGGCATCTTTGCTGAAGATCATTTAGCCACATAAATATGGGCTTATTTCTGAGCTCCCTATTTTGTTCCATTGGTCTATATGACTGTCTTTATGCCAAGACCATACTATTTTGTTTACTATAACTTTGTCATGTTTTGAAATCCAGAAGTGTGAGGCCTCTAGCTTTGTTCTTCTCTTTCAGATTGTTTTGTACTATTTGGAGTCCTCTTAGATTCCGTATGAATTTTAAGATGATTTTTTTCTATTTCTGCAAAACATGCCATTGGTAGACAAGGGTTTCTTAACCTGTGGTCTCAGAATCCCTGGATGGCATTCAGGGTGCTGAGGGCCCCTAACACTGTATGTTTCTGCTGCTGAGCATTTGTATCTGGTCTCTGCTGAGATATATAAGCATTCCCAGGAGGCTGCAGTCTAGGCTCCTAATTCCACACTTCACAAAGTCAAGAGTGATGGTCAGAGGCAGTGAATTTTTCACGATGCAAGGGGAAATCACAGATAGGCATCAAATCCTAAGGAGGTCATGGAATACAAATCTGGCTTTATTTTTATTTATTTATTTATTTAGAGACAGGGTCTCTCTGTCACCTGGGCTGGAGTACAGTGATATGATCATAGCTCACTGTAGCCTCAGACTCCTAATTGCTTGCTTAGGCTCAGCAATTCTCTTGCCTCACCCTCCTGACTAGCTAAGCCTACAGGCGCATACCACCACTTGGCTAATTTTTTTTTTATTTTTGAGATGGACTCTGGCTCTGTTGCCAGGCTAGATTGCAGTGGCGCAATCTTGGCTCACTGCAATCTCTGACTCCCTGGTTGAAGCGATTCTCCTGCCTCAGCCTCCCAAGTAGCTGGGATCACAGGCACACGTCACCATGCCCCGCTAATTTTTGTATTTTTAGTAGAGACAGGTTTCCCCATGTTGGCCAGGATGGTCTCCATCTCCTGATCTCCTAATCCACCTGCCTCAGCCTCCCAGAGTGCTGGGATTACAGGCATGAGCCACCTTGCCTAGCCCGTGCTTCAATAATTAAAAAAAAAAAAAATTTGTAGAGATGGTGGGGGCTCACTGTGTTGCCCAGGCTGGTCTTGAACTCCTGGCCTCAAGTGGATCTGCCTGCCTTGGCCTCCTAAAGGGCTGAGATTACAGGTATAAGCCACTGCACCTAGCCCTGACAGTATCAATTTTAGTTGTCCTTGCTTTCATCCTGTTAGGTGTAGGTGTTTGTGATGAAAATGTTACTTGCACCAGGCGCGGTGGCTCACACCTGTAATCCCAGCACTTTGGGAGGCCGAGGCGGGTGGATCACAAGGTCAGGAGTTGGAGACCAGCCTTACCAACATTGTGAAACTCTGTCTCTACTAAAAATACAAAAAATTAGCCGGACGTGGTTTTGTATGCCTATAATCCCAGCTACTCGGGAGGCTGAGGCAGGAGAATCGCTTGAACCTAGGAGGTAGAGGCTGCAGTGAGCCAAGATTGCACCACTGCACTCCAGCCTGGGCAACAACAGCAAAAATTCCATCTCAAAAAAAAAAAAAAAGGAAAAAGAAAAAAAAATATTACTTATGTATGTTCCCTGGTGGTATCCAGCAGGTTGGGGAGCAGCTTCATACTTTGTTTACATATTTTGTTCAGTAGCTTGTATTTTTTTTTTATACCACCTCAGAACATGCCACATTAAGTAGCTTGTATTCTTAAGCTGCTACTGGAACAATAACATTTTTAAAATAGTCATTAATTTAATCATTGTTAATGAGACTACTGCTGATTAAAACACAAGTCAAATAACAAGATCTTATGCTTTATTTTTCATAATTTAAGGCATTCCTTTCCTCCGGGAAAGCACCACCTGAAATGTTAGAATAATGCTTCCTTGCACCCACAAAGCAAATTTGCCAGTCTTGTGTTGGTTTCCTCCTCCGCATCTCTCTTTGACTACAGTGGCTATGGCTTTGTCCTCATTGCCTTTTCCTCCTGAGCCACTTTTCTTAGGGGTCTAAGCAAACTTTACCATTCAGAGTGTGCTGTCACGAGCATCGCTGGTCAGGAAACCATTCATGCATTCCAAGATCATTAGTGAGTGCCTACCTTGGGACAGGCAGGTGCTAGCGTTTCCCCAGAGGAACACTGCAAGTTGCATTCTGGTGACAGGCCTAGTGAAAAGTTTTGGTGGTTAAATATGTTAGGGAAATCCAGAGTTACACAACATTTAAAAGATGACTACAGGCCGGGAGCGGTGGCTCACTCCTGTAATCCCAGCACTTTGGGAGGCCGAGGCGGGCAGATCACGAGGTCAAGGATCGAGACCATCCTGGCCAACATAGTGAAACCGCGTCTCTACTAAAAAATACAAAAATTAGCTGGGCTTGGTGGTGTGCGCCTGTAGTCCCAGCTACTAGGGAGGCTGAGGCAGGAGAATTGCTTGAATCCAGGAGGCAGAGATTGCAATGAGCCGTGATTGCACCACTGTACTCCAGCCTGGCGCCTGGCGACAAAGCAAGACTGTCTCGAAAAAAAAAACACTACAGAATGTTTCTTTTTCCTAATACGTTAAGGTGTCTCCTATATTTGCGTAAGAGGTGTAGACAACATAACATACACTGTTCTTCCCAACTTGTTTGGCCACGTAATCCTTTTTTTACAAGCCTGAGGTTCCTCTGAATTCGCTTTGGGAAAGATAAGTTTCTAGGAGGCTCACATCGGCTCCTAAACCAGCTTTGCCATTTTTACTGTTTCCTGTAGTTAAATACATATACTAAATGTTTTCATCTTTTTTTTTTTTTCCTTATCTGGTGAGACAGGATCCCTCTCTGCCACTCAAGCTAGAGTCCAGTGGTGCAATCACAGCTCACTACAGCCGCGACCTCCCTGGCTCAAGAGATACTCCCATCTCAGTCTCCTGATCCCCAGTAGCTGGGATTACAGACACGCACCACCGTCTGGCTAATTGTATTTTTAGTAGAGACGGGGGGTGGGTGTGTCACCACGTTGCAGAGGCTGGACTCGAACTCCTGCCCTCTGGCAGTCCTTCCACCTGGGCCTCCCACATTTCTGGGATTTTGGGCATGAACCGGATGGCCGCCTACATCTTCTAACTTCTGGCAGAGCCGAGATGATTCAGCGAGAAAGGGGACGTGCGGTTTTTAAATGGCGGCTTGACTTCCCCGCCCCCCAGAAAACCAAAAACAAATATGCAGCCCGAGATTTTTCCCTGTGACAACTGGGGAGCTTAGATTTGAGGATGAGACAGATCCTGGGGGCATGAAGTGAAAATATTCCAAGCAAGCAGTAAAAAAATCGGACTTCCTACAGCCGCCACGCCCCTCCCACCACTGATCCCCGCACTAGCGCAAGGAAATTCCTCCCCTGGCGCGCGGGTGCGCGGGTTCGCGGGTTCGCGGGTTCGCGGGTTCCATGAAGGGGAAAATGAGGTCCCAGTGTTAACCACCTTTCCCACCGTGTTGGATTTCCTGGCAGGAGGCCTGTCCTTGCCTCAGCGACGGAAAACGTGCCTGCTGAGGGGAGCCACGTCCCCAGGACAGGCGGAGAGAAAGGGGGCAGTGGGTAGACCACCATACCCGACCCTGGAAACTGCTCTGTAGCCAGCGGAGACAAACAGAGCGCCTCGCTGGAGGAGGATGGTTCCCAGGTGCTTGGACGCCAACCCCTAGGCAGCCTTCCTGCCCAGGTAGACAGGGGATGGGTACCTGAGCATTTATTTTATTACTCTTCAAATTGTGCGTATATTTTATGTATATTCCCTTGAACAGATACATATTTTTTCCAGAAGTTATGTTTTCCGGCTTGGCACAGTGGCTCCTGCCTGTAATCTCAGCACTTTGGGCGGCTGAGGCGGGCAGATCACCTGAGGTCAGGAGATCAAGGCTAGCCTGGCCAACATGGTACAACCCCATCTCTACTAAAAATACAAAAATTAGCTGGGCACCGTGGCTCATGCCTGCAATCCTAACACGTTCGGAGGCCAAGACCAGCAGATCGCTTGAGTCCAGGACTAGAAAGACCAGCCTGGGCAACATGGCCAAACCCTATCTCTACCAAAACAACCACCGCCACCACCACCACCCCAAACCAAAACATTAGCCAGGCATGGCTGCTGTCCACACCTGTGGTCCCAGCTACTCGGGAGGAGGGAAGATTGTGTCCACCAGGCGGAGGTTGCAGTGAGCCGAAACCATACCACTGCACTGTAGCCTGGGCGACAGCCTGGGTGACAATGTGAGAACTTGTCTCCAAACGTTTATTCATTCATTTTCGTAGAGGTGAGGTCTCGCTGTGTTGATCAGGCTGCTCTTGAACTACTGAGCTCAAGCGATCCTCCCACCTCAGCCTCCCGAATAGCTGGGGTTACAGAAGCACATCACTGTCCGGCTAATTTTTGTACTTCTTGTAGAAACGGAGCGGGGGGGTGCGGGGGGGGGGATTGGTGTCTCTCCATGTTGCCCAGGCTGGTCTCAAATTCTTGCCCTCAGGTGATCTTCCCGCCTGGGCGTCTCCCATCTCTGGGATTCCCGGCATGAGCTTCTTGGGCGCCTCTATCTTCCAACTTCTGGCAGAGCCGAGATGATTCAGCAAGAAGAGGGACTTCTGGTTTTAAAATGGCGGCTTGACTTCCCCGCCCCCTAGAAAGCCAAAGACAAATATGCAGCCCAGAGATTTTCCCCAGCAACAACCTGGAGCTCAGATTTCAGGATGAGACAGATCCCCGGGGGAGTGGGTGTGGGGGGAATGGAAAAGTGAAAATATTCCGAGCAAGCGACAGGAAAATCGGGCTTCCACATCCGCCACGTCCCTCCCACCAGTGATGCCTGCACCAGGCACAGGAAAACTCTTCTCCCAGTGCGCAGGTTCCGTGGTGTGAAAAATGAGTCCCAAGCGTCACCCGGCTTTCCCACCATGTTGGGTTTGCTGGTCGGAGACCTGTCCTTGCCTCAGCCATGGAAAACGTGGTGCCTGCTGAAGGGAGCCACGTTCCCAGGACAGGCAGAGACTAAGAGGGCGGGATTACCATCTCCCGCCCTGGAAACTGCTCTGTAGACGGCAGAGACCTCAATCATAGCGGGTACTCAGCAGTGCCTCGCTGGAGGAGGATGGTCCCCAGGTGCTTGGGCGCCAACCCCTAGGCAGCCTTCCCGCCCAGGTAGAAGGAGGGGATGGGTACCCGAGGGTTTATTTTATTCGTCTTAGAACGGTATACTCCTTTAAATGTATTTTTTTCCCAAAAGTTGTTTTTCGGCCAGGCACGGTGGCTCACGCCTGTAATCCCAGCACTTTGGGAGGCTGAGGCGGGAGGATCGCCTGAGGTCAGGAGTTCGAAACCAGCCTGGCCAACACAGTGCAAACCCGTCTCTACTAAAAATACAAAACTTAGCTGGCACCGTGGCTCATGCCTGTAGTCCTAACACTTTGGGAGGCCAAGGCTAGCGGATCGCTTGAATCCAGGACTATAAAGACCAGCCTGGGCAACATGGCAAAACCCCGTCTCTAACAAAACAAAACAACAACAACCCCAACCCAAAACATTAGCCAGGCGTGGCTGCCCACACCTGTGGTCCCAGCTACTCGAGAGGAAGGAAGATTCTTTGAGTCCGCGAGGTGGAGTTTGCAGTGAGCCGAAATCACGCCACTGTATTCCAGCCAGGGCGACAGCCTGGATGAAAGAGTGAGACCTTGTCTCCAAAATTTTATTTACTTATTTTTTTGTAGAGGTGAGGTCTGGCTATGTTGATCCGGCTGCTGTGGAACTCTTGGGCTCAAGTGATCCTCCTACCTCAGGCTACCGAGTAGCTGGGATTACAGATGCACACCACCGGCCCGCTAATTTTTGTATTTTTTGTAGAGACGGAGGCGGGGGTGGGGTGGGGGGTGGGGGGGCGGAGTCTCTCCTTCTGCCTGGGCCTCCCACATCTCTGGGATTCCAGGCATGTGTCCCGTGGACGCCTCCATCTTTTAACTTCTGGCCGAGCTGAGATGATTCAGCGAGAAAGGGGACTTCCAGTTTTAAAATGGCGGCTTCCCCGCCCCCTAGAAAGCGGAAAACAAATATGCAGCCCCGAGATTTTCCCCAGCAACAACCTGGAACTCAGATTTCAGGATGAGACAGATCCCCGGGAGAGTGGGGGGGGGGCATGGAAAAGTGACAATATTCTGAGCAAAGGGTAGGAAAATCGGGCTTCCACATCCGCCATGCCCCTCCCACCACTGATGTCTGCTCCAGGCGCGGGGAAACTCTTCCCTCAGTGCGCGGGTTCCGTGGTAGAAACAATGTGTCCCAAGCGTCAACCAGCTTTCCCACCTTGTTGGGTTTCCTGGCCGGAAGCCTGTCCTTGCCTCAGCCATGGAAAACATGGTGCCTGCTGAAGGGAGCCATGTTCCTAGGACAGGCAGAGAGAAAAGGCGTGGTCGGTGGACCACCTGGAAACTGCTCTGTAGCGGGTGGAGATGCTCAATCAGAGCGGGTGCTCAGCAGCGCCTTGCTGGAAGAGGATGGTCCCCAGGTGCTTGGGCGCCAATCCCTAGGCAGCCTTCACGTCCAGGTAGACGGAGGGCGTGGATACCTGAAGGTTTATTGTGTTACGCTTCAAACTGCACATATTTTACTCATACTCCTTTGCATGTATTTTTTCCCCCAAAAGTTATGTTTTTCGGCCAGGTACGGTGGCTCTCGCCTGTAATCCCAGCACTATGGGAGGCTAAGACGGGCGGATCACCTGAGCTCAGGAGTTCAAGGCTAGCCTGGCCAACATGGTGCAATCCCGTCTCGACTAAAAATACAAAAATTAGCTGGGCACCATGGCTCACGCCTGTAATCCTAACACTTTGGGAGGCCAAGGCTAGCGGATCGCTTGAGTGTAGGACTAGAAAGACCAGCCTGGGCAACATGGCGAAACCCCATCACTACCAAAAAACCAAAAACCAAAAAAAAAACCCAACAACCCAAAACCAAAAAATTAGCCAGGCATGGCTGCCCACACCTGTGGTCACAGCTAGTGGGGAGGAGAGAAGATTGAGTCCGACGAGGTGGAGTTTGCAGTTAGCTGAAATCACGGCACTGCACTCCAGCCATGGCGACAGCCTGGGTGACAGAGATCTTACTCCAAAAATTTATTTACTTATTTTTTTGAAGAGGTGAGGTCTCGCTGTGTTGATCGGGCTGCTGTCAAACTCCTGGGCTCAAGCGATTCTCCCACCTGAGCCTCCCGCGTAGCTGGGATTACAGATGCGCGCCACCGTCTGGATAATTTTTGTATTTTTTGTAGAGACGGGGGTGGGGGGGCGGAGTCTCTCCTTCCGCCTGGGCCTCCCACATCTCTGGGATTCCGGGCATGAGTCCCGTGGGCGCCTCCATCTTCTAACTTCTGGCAGAGCTGAGATGATTCAGCGAGAAAGGGGACTTCCAGTTTTAAAATGGCGGCTTGACTTCCACGCCCCCTAGAAAGCCAAATACAAATATGCGACCCTGGGATTTTCCCCAGGAACAAACCTGGAGCTCAGATTTCAGGATGAGAGATCCCTGGGGGAGTGGGGGGGCCTGGAAAAGTGAAAATATTCTGAGCAAGTGGCAGGAAAATCAGGCTTCCAATCCGCCACGTCCCTCCCACCACTGATGTCTGCACCAGGCGCGGGGAAACTCTTCTGTCAGTGCGCAGGTTCCGTGGTGTAAAAAATAAGTCCCAAGCGTCAACCAGATTGCCCACAATGTTGAGTTTCCTGGTCGGAGGCCTGTCCTTGCTTCAACCATGGAAAACGTGGTGCCTCTTGCTGAAGGGAGCCACGTTCTCAGGACAAGCAGAGACAAAGAGGGCGGTAGGCGGACCACCATCCCCCGCCCTGGAAACTGCTCGGTAGAGACGCTTATTCAGAGCGTGTACTCAGCAGTGCCTTGCTGGAGGAGGATGGTCCCCAGGTCCTTGCGCGCCAACCCCTAGGCAGCCTTCCCCCCTAGGTAGACGGAGGGGATGGGCAACCGAGGTTATTTTATTCGTCTTAGAACTGTATACTCTTTTGAATGTATTCTTTTTTCCAAAAGTTACGTGTTTTTTTTTTTTTTTTTTGGCCACGCATAATGGCTTACGCCTGTAACCGCAGCACTTTGGGAGGCTGAGGCGGGTGGATCGCCTGGGGTCAGGAGTTCAAGGCTAATCTGGCTAACATGATGCAACCCCGTCGCTATTAAAAATACAAAACTTAGCTGGGCACCGTGGCTCACACCTGTAATCCTAACATTTTGGGAGGCCAAGGCTAGCAGATCGCTTGACTCTAGGACTACAAAGACCTGCCTGGGCAACATAGCGAAACCCCATCACTACCCAAAAAAAAAAAAAAAAAACCAACCCAACAACAACCCAAAACCAAAAAATTAGCCAGGCGTGGCTGCCCACACCTGTGGACTCGGCTACTCAGGAAGAGGGAAAATTGAGCCCAATGACCTGGAGTTTGCAGTGAGCCGAAATCACACCACTGCACTCCAGCCACGGCGACAGCCTGGGTGACAGTGAGACCTTACTCCAAAAATTTATTTACTTATTTTTTTTGTAGAGGTGAGGTCTCGCTGTGTTGATCATGCTGCTGTTGAACTCCTGGGCTCAAGCGATCCTCCCACCTCAGCCTCCCGGGTAGCTAGGATTACAGATGCGCGCCACTGTCCGGCTAATTTTTGTATTTTTTGTAGAGACGGGGGCGGGGGGCGGGGGGCGGGGTCTTTCCGCCTGGGCTTCCCACATCTCTGGGATTTCGGGCATGAGTCCCGTGGGGGCGCCTCCATCTTCTAACTTCTGGCCAAGCCCAGATGATTCAGCCAGAAAGGGGTCTTCCGATTTTAAAATGGCGGCTTGACTTCCCCGCCCCCTAGAAAGCCGAAAACAAGTATGCAGCACCGAGATTTTCTTCAGCGACAACCTGAAGCTCAGATTTCAGGATGAGACAGATCCAGGGGCGGGGTGGGGGAAGGGGAGCTTGGAGAAATGAAAATATTCTGAGCAAGCGGTAGGAAAATCGGGCTTCCACATCCGTCACGCCCCTCCCCCTACTGATACCTGCACCAGGCGCAGGGAAACTATTCTTTCAGTGCGCGGGTTCCGTGGTGGAAAAAATGAGTCCAAAGTGTCAACCAGCTTTCACACCATGTTGAGTTTCCTGGTCAAAGCCTGTCCTTGCCTCATACTTGGATAACGTGGTGCCTCCTACTGAAGGGAGCCACGTTCCCAGGACAGGCAGAGACAAAGAGGATAGTGGGCGGACCACCATCCCCCACCCTGGAAACCGCTCTGTAGTTGCCAGAGACCTCAATTAGAGCGGGTACTCAACAGTGACTCGCTGGAGGAGGATGGTCCCCAGGTGCTTGGGCGCCAACCCCTAGGCAGCCTTCCTGCCCAGGTAGACGGAGGTACCTGAGGGTTATTTTATTCGTCCTAGAACTGTGTACTCCTTTGAACGTGTTTTTTTTTCCCCAAAAGTTATGTTTTTCGGCCAGGCATGGTGGTTCGCGCCTGTAATCCCGGCACTTTGGGAGGCTGAAGCAGGCGGATCGCCCGAGGTCAGGAGTTTGAGACCAGCCGAGCCAACATGGTGCAACCCCGTCTCTACTAAAAATTCAAAACTTAGCGAGCACCATGGCTCACGCCTGTAATCCATACACTTTGGGAGGCCAAGGCTAGCGGATCACTTGAGTCTAGGATTATAAAGACCAGCCTGGGCAACATGGCGAAACCTCGTCTCTCCCAAAACCAAACAACCACAGCAACCCAAAACCAAAAAAATTAGCCAGGCGTGGCTACACCTGTGGTCCCAGCTACTTGGGAGGAGGGAAGATTCCTTGAGTCCGTGAGGTGGTTTGCAGTGAGCCGAAATCACGCCATTGCACTCCAGCCTGGGTGACAGAATGAGACCTGGCCTCCAAAATTTTATTTACTTATTTTTTTGTAGAGGTGAGGTCTGGCTTTGTTGATCCGGCTGCTGTCGAACTCCTGGGCTCAAGCGATCCTCCCACCTCAGCCTCCCAAGTATCTGGGATTAGAGATGCGCGCCACCGTCCGGCTAATTTTTGTATTTTTTCTAGAGACGGGGCGGGGTGGGGGTGGGGTCTCTCCTTCCGCCTGGGCCTCCCTCATCTCTGGGATTCCAGGCATGAGTCCCGTGGGCACCTCCATCTTCTAACTTCTGGCCGAGCTGAGATGATTCAGCGAGAAAGGGGACTTCCAGTTTTAAAATGGCGGCTTGACTTCCCCGCCCCCTAGAAAGACAAAAACAAATATGCAGCCGCGAGATTTTCCCCAGCAACAACCTGGAGTTCAGATTTCAGGATGAGACAGATCCCTGGGGGTATGGAGAAGTAACAGTATTCTGAGCAAGCGGTAGGAAAATCGGGCTTCCACATCAGCCACGCCCCTCCCACCAGTGATGCTTGCTCAGGCGCGGGGAAACTCTTCTCTCACCGCGCGGGTTCCGTGGTGGAAAAAATGAGTCCTAAACTTTAACCAGCCTTCCTGCCATGTTGGGTTTCCTGGCCAGAGGCCTGTCCTTGTCTCAGCCATGGAAAACATGGTGCCTGCTGAAGGGAGCCACGTTCCCAGGACAGGCAGAGGCAAAGAGAGCGGTGGGCAGACCCATCCCCCTGCCCTGGAAATTGCTCCGTAGTCATCAGAGATGCTCAATCATTGCCAGTACTCAGTAGTGCCTCGCTGGAGGATGGTCCCCAGGTGCTTGGACACAAACCCCTAGGCAGCCTTCCCGCCCAGGTAGACGGAGGGGATGGGTACCCGAGGGTTATTTTATTCGTCTTAGAACTGTATACCCCTTTGAAGGTATTTTCTTTTTTCCCCAAAAGTTATGTTTTTCGGCCAGGCACGGTGGCTCATGCCTGTAATCCCAGCACTTTGGGAGACGGAGGCGGTGGAACACCTGAGGTCAGGAGTTCGAGACCAGCCCAGCCAACATGTTGCAACCCGGTCTTTACTAAAAATACAAAAATTAGCTGGGCACCGTGGCCCACACCTATAATCCTAACACTTTGGGAGGCCAAGACTAGCGGATCGCTTGAATCCGGGACTAGCAAGACCAGCCTGGACAACATGGCCAAACCCCGTCTCTACCAAAAATAACACCAACGACAACCCAAAACCAATAAATTAGCCAGGTGTGGCTGCCCACACCTCTGGTCCCAGATACTCGGGAGGAGGGAAGATTGTTAAAGCCCGCAAGGCAGAGTTTGCAGTGAGCTACGATCACGGCCACTGTACTCCAGCCTGGGCGACATCCTGGGTGACAGAGTGAGACTTTGTCTCCAGAATGTTTTTGTTTTTGTAGAGATGGCGTCTGGCTATTTTGTTCCGGCTGTTCTGAAATTCCTGGGCTCAAGCGATCCTCCTACCTCGCATCCCGAGTAGCTGGGATTACAGATGCGCACCACCGTCCGGCTAATTTTTGTATTTTTTGTAGAGACGGTGTCGGGAGATGGTTGGAGGGGTTTCTCCATGTTGCCCAGGCTGCTCTCGAACTCCTACCCTCAGGCGATCCTTCCGGCTGGGCCTCCCACATCGCTGGGTTTCCGGGCATAAGCCCGGTGGCTGCCTCCATCTTCTAACCTCTAGCGGAGCTGAGATGATTCAGCACCAAAGGGGAGTTCCCGTTTTAAAATGGCGGCTTCTCCAGCCCCTGGAAAGCCAAAACCAAATATGCAGCCCCGAGATTTTCCCCAGCAACAACCTGGAGCTCAGATTTGAGTATGAGACATATCCCAGGGGCACAGAAGTGAAAAGCCTCAGAGCAGGGGGTAGGTAAATCGAACTTCCACATCCGCCACATCCCATCCCACCGCTGAGCCCCACACTAGGTGTGGAGAAACTTCCCTCAGCGCGCAGGTTCCTTGGTGGGAAAAGAGAAGCCCAAGTGTCAACCAGCTTTCCCACCATGTTGGGTTTCCTGGCAGGAGGCCTGTCCTTGCCTCAGCCATGGAAAACGGGCTGCCGGCTGAGGGGAGCCACATCCCCCAGGACGGGCAGAGACAAAGCGGGCAGTGGGCGGACCGCCATTCCCGGTCCTGGAAACTGCTTTGTAGCCGGTGGAAACGCTCAGAGCGGCTACTCAGCAGCACCGCGCTGGAGGAAGCCGGTCCCGTAGTGCTTCGTCGCCAACCCCTAAGGCAACCTTCCTGCCCAGGTAGATGAAGGGGCTGGGTACCTGAGCATTTATTTTATTACTCTTCGAACTGTTCATAAATTTTATGTGTACTCTTCTGCATGTATTTTTTTGGTTTTCTTTTCCAAAAGTTACCTTTTTCGGCTGGACACTGGCTCACGCCTATAATCCCAGCACTTTGGGTGAGGCGGGTGGATCACCTGAGGTCAGTAGTTCCAGACCAGCCTGACCAAAATGGTGGAAAACCCGTCTGTACGGAAAATACAAAATTTAGCCTAGCCTGGTGGTGGGCACCTGTAATCCCAGCTACTCGGGAGCCTGAGGCAGGAGAATCCCTTGAACCCGGGTGGTGGAGGTCGCTGTGAGCCGAGATCACACCACCGCACCCCAGCCTGGGCGATAAAGTAAGACACAAAGTTAAAACAAACAAACAAACAAACAAAAAAGGTTATGTTTTTCTCTTGCTTTTTTTTTTTTTTTTTTTTTTGAGACGGAGTTTCGCTCTTGTTACCCAAGCTGGAGTGCAATGGCACTATCTCGGCTCACTGCAACCTCCGCCTCCTGGGTTCAAGCAATTCTCCTGCCTCAGCCTCCTGAGTAGCTGGGATTACAGGCATGCGCCACCATGCCCAGCTAATTTTTTGTAGTTTTAGTAGAGACGGGGTTTCACCGTGTTGACCAGGATGGTCTCGATCTCTTGACCTCGTGATCCACCCGCCTCGGCCTCCCAAAGTGCTGGGATTACAGGCGTGAGCCACCGCGCACGGCCTTCTTTTGCTTTAATGATGAGCACTATAGCTTTTATAATCCCCATGTCATTATTTGTTACTTCCAGAAATGTAGAACCAGGCGGGCATGGTGGCTGACACCTGTAGTTCCAGCATTTCTAGAGGCCAAGGTGGAAGGGTTTCTTGGGCCCTGAGGGTCTCATTTTTTTTGTAGAGACAGGGCAAAACCCCATCTCTGCAAAAAATAGAAAAATTAGCAGGGAGTGGTGGTGGGCAACTGTAGTCCCAGCAACTCAGGAGGCTGAGGCAAGAGGATTTTTTCAGCCTGGGAGGTCAGGGCACCAGGGAGTTGTGATCTTGCCACTGCATTCCAGCCTGGGTAACAGAGCATGACCCTATCTCAAATAATAAATAAATAAATAGAAATGGATAATCAACTTCCTGAAGGTTTTTGTTGTTGTTTTGAGACGGAGTTTCACTCTTGTTGCACAGGCTGGAGCGCAATGGCACAATCTCAGCTCACCACAACTTCCGCCTCCCAGGTTGAAGCCATTCTCCTGCCTCAGCCTCCCAAGTAGCTGGTATTACAGGCATGTGCCACCATCCCTGACTAATTTTGTATTTTTGGTAGAGACTGAGTTTCTCCATGTTGGTCAGGCTGGTCTCGAACTCCCGACCTCAGGTGATCCGCCCGCCTCGGTTCCCCAAAGTGCTAGGATTACAGGTGTGAGCCACTGCACCTGGCCTGAAGTTTTAAAATTTTTATTTATTTATTTATTTATTTTTTAATAGAGATGAGGTTTCACCATGGCCAGGATGGTCTCAATCTCTTGACCTCGTGATCCGCCCGCCTCGGCCTCCCAAAGTGCTGGGATTACAGGAGTGAGCCACCCCGCCCAGCCGAAGTTTTTAAATTATAATAAACATTGACCATTTTTTGGTTTGTGCTTAAAAAAATATAGTAAGTCTAAAAATTGATAAGAACAAATTTATTTTCTCACCTACTATATTATTTTTTTCAGACTATGCATAAAAAGATTTTGATGCTTGGAATACCTGTAAATATTATTTCGTTGAACTGTACCACAGAATAGAACACCTCCACCTCTTCCCTTGTAAAGGCATATTGTCCTTGGGGTGTTTGGCATAGTAGTTAAGAGCACAGAGTGGGAAATCGGGCAGATTTGTGTTCGGATTCCTAGTGCACAACTTCTCTGTATGACTGGGTAAATTGCTTCACTTCTTGCAGCCTTGGTTTCTAGATCTGTAGTATGGGGTTTGGAGACTTAGATTGGGATAATGCATATAATACTCTATAAATTGCGGCCATTTTTCTAAAGTACTTACCAGCACCATTGTTGGATGTAATCTTATGAACTAGCCGGTAGAATGAATGACTGTTGGTTTTAGGTGCAGCAGCAGGTCTTCCTGTGCTCTATTTTTGTAATGGTTAATCTTACATGTCCACTTGACTGGGCCACAGGGAGCCCTAATATTTGGCTAAATATTATTCTGGGTATGACTGTGAGAATGTTTTAGGAAGAGATTAACATTTGAATGGGTAGACTGAGTAAAGCAGATTGCCTTTCCTAACATGAGTGGGCCTCATTCACCCAGTTTAGGGTCTCAATAAAACAAAAATGCTAACCTTCTCTCCAGAGTAAAGGGATAACTTCTTCTGCTCAACTGCCTTGAGTGGGATCCTGGTCTTTTCCTGCCTCAGACTTGAATTGAAACATAAGCTCTTACAGGTCTAAAGCCTGCCAGCTTTCGGACTAGAATTTACACTATTGGCTCTCCTGCTTTTCAGGCTTTTGGACTCCAAATGGAACTATACTTTTGATTCTCCTAGGTCCCCAGCTTGCCAATTACAGATCTTGGGGCTTCTCATTAGGATAAATCTTTCTATATTTTATATATATATATATATATATATATATCTCCCATTTGTCCTGTTTCTCTGGAGAACCTGACTAAAACAAATTTTAATAGCTATTCTCTTTAAATTTTTTTTAGACAAGGTCCCACTCTGTCACCCAGGCTGGAGTGCAGTGACAACAGTCTCAACTCACTGCATCCTTGACCTCCTAGGCTCAAGCAGTCCTCCCACCTTAGCCTCCTAAGTAGCTGGGATCACAGGTGCATGCCACCATGCCTGGCTTTTTTTTTTTATTATTATTATTTTTATTTAGGGCCAAGCACAGTGGCTCATGCCTATAATCCCAGCACTTTGGGAGGCTGAGGCAGGCAGATCACTTGAGTCCAGGAGTTTGAGACCAGCCTGGGAAATTGGCAAAACCCAGTCTCTAACCCCCCCAAAAAATTATTTGGATGTGTTGGCTTGAATATGTGGTCCCAGTTACTCAGGAGACTGAGGTGGGAGGATTGTTTGACCCTGAGTGGTGGAGGTTGCAGTGAGCCAAGATCATACTACTGTACTCCAGCCTGGGTGACAGAGTGAGACCTTTGCCCCCCAAAATTTTTTTTTTGTAGAGAAAAGGTCTTGCTTTGTTGCTTGGGTGGGTCTTGAACTCCTGGGCTCAAGTGATCCTCCTACCTTGGCCTTCCAAAGTTGAGATTACATGCGTGAGCCACTATACTTGGCTGATAGATTGTTTTTTTTTTTTTGAGATGGAATCTAGCTCTGTCACCCAGGCAGGAGTGCAATGGCACGATCTCAGCTCACTGCAACCTCTGCCTCCTGGGTTCAAGCCACTCTCCTGCCTCAGCCTCCCAAGTAGCTGGGACTACAGGTGCATACTACCATGCCTGGCTAATTTTTTTGTATTTTTAGTAGAGACAGGGTTTCACCATGTTGGCCAGGCTGGTCTTGAACTCCCGACCTCAAATGATCCACTAGCCTCGGCCTCCAAAAGTGCTGGGATTACAGATTTTTCTTTTTTTATCTTTTTTTTAAGTAATAAAAGTTATAAGGTAATAATGGCAAGTGTATCCATACACATATATTTACATACTGTAGTGGCTCACACCTGTAAACCCAGCACTTTGGGAGGCTAAGGCAGGAGGATTGCTTGAGGCCAGGAGTTTGAGACCAGCCTGGGCAACATAGCAAGACTTCTGTCTTTATACATACATACACACATTAAAAAAAGATATGTGCAGATGCTAAAACCATAATATTAAAGCTGAGATTGAAGAAAGAGTACAGTGGAATCATTCCTCCAAATCTGGTATGGTTCCCACCAATTCCTTCAAAAAATGAAAGTGGTGAACAGGATTATTGTCTTGAGCATGTGCTGCACAGAAGAGGTCTTGCTATAAACTTTAAGGTCCTATGTTGATAAGGAAGACAGATGAAAAGAGGTTGGAGGCAGTGTTGTGAAAGTAGGAGCCTGAAGCTTACAGAGAGGGCAGCCAAAGGGTGGCACCTTTTGGACATGCCTACTGTCCTATAACCCAACCAGCCAAGCCCAGCACCCACACCTTGCTCAGGCCCCCAAAAGTAGAAAGAACTCACTCCCATCTAACAGTCTAGAGACCCAGTCTTCTTGGACCCAGCACTGAGCTAAAACCAAAATGTAAATTTTGGCCTAGCGAGGTGGTGGGGTGATTGCTGGAGGCCAGGAGTTCAAGACCAGCCTGGGCAACGTAGTGAGGCCCTGTCTCTACACATGGTGGCTTGTCCCAGCTACTCAGAAGGCTGAGGTGGGAAGTGGCTTGAGCCTGGGAGGTTGAGTCTGCAATGAGCTGTGATCGTAACACTGCACTCCAGCCACCATGACAAAGTGAGACCTTGACTCTAAAAAAAATGTTGTTTTTAAATGTAGATTCTGGCTGCTTTGTGTGGACCCTCTCCACTGCAACACTCCTGGCCCTCTGAGAGTCTTTCTCCTACTCTCCTTCAGGCCAACTCCTTTTTCTGGAAGCACCATTTACAGGTGAGTGAATTTAAATATCTGAATTACCTCTGCAAGGGCTGTAAGTACTTACATTATCTCTAACTCCTGTTAGAAGGATTCCTGACTTGCACCCAGTAGGGAAGTTTCGTGATTGTAATTTGTCACTGTCCCCACTCTTCTGCCAGGGGTTCCTTTCCACATCTCTCTGTGCAGCCCAGGCTGGAGGCTGCCATCTGTCTGTGGAAATAGGTGGCTCTTCCAGGGGACCCCAGGGTCATCTGCGCACAGGCATCCTGCCTTGACCCACTTGCCTCATTCATCTCTTCTGGAGACATGGAAATATTGATATTTTCCCTCCAGCCTTACTGAGGTATAACTGACAAAAATGGTATATACTTAAGGTGTACAACATCATGTTTTGATATTTATATACATCGTGAAGTTATTAATGCAATCAAGCTAATGAACATATCCATCACCTCATATAGTTGTTACCTTTGTGTGTGTGTGTGTTGAAAATGTTTAAGATCTACTCTTTCTTAGATGACACAGCCTTGGGAGACAAAAAAAAAAAAAGATCTACTCTCAGCAAATTTCAAATATAATGCATTATTATTATTCTAGTTACCATGTTGTACATTAGAGACATCAGTATTTCTTAAAGTGAATCCGCGGTAGGAACCAGATACTTTGACAGGTCCTGTATCTTGTTGTTGTTGTTGTTGTTTTTTTAAGACAGAGTCTTACTCTGTCACCCATGCTGGAGTACAGTGGGGCTCACTGCAGCGATAACCTCCCAGGCTCAAGCAATCCTCCCACATCAGCCTCCCAAGTAGCTGGGACTACAGGCATGTACCACCACGCCTAGCTAATTTGTTTAATTTTTTGGTGGAGACGGGGTCTCCCTGTGTTGCCCATGCTGGTCTGAATCTTCTGGGCTCAAGTGATGCTCCCACCTCAGCCTCCTAAAGTGCATGAGCCTATAATAAACCTGGTGTGGGGTTTTTTTTTTTTTTTTGAGACAAAGCCTCACTTTTTCACCCAGACTGGACTGCAATGGCGTGATCTCGGCTCACTGCAACCTCTGCCTCCCAGGTTCAAGCGATTCTCCTGCCTCAGCCTCCCAAGTAGCTATGACTACAGGTGCGTGCTACCATGCCTGGCTAACTTTCTTAAACCCAAGGAGGAGCTTTCAGATGGGGAGAAGCAAGTACCAGATGTATGAATATAGAGAACTGTCACTGTCAAATAACTGTCCCTGAAAACTGTTCCCTTTAATATATGCTCAGCCTATGAATAAATATGTTCAAGTGTGCCCAAAGCCGTTTTTAAGTACCAGCGCTCTTAGTGCGAGGCATGGCTGGTGTCAATATGATGCGCCATTGAGATACTTGCCTTAATGAATACCAGTTTGAAAGTTTCAAACATTCTCTATTATCCTGACATATATTTCAACTTTTCAGGATAATAAAAGGGGTACCTGCCACTGAAACAGAAACTTCAGCTATGAGAAGTTAGGGTTAGGAGATTTTTGGCATGTGCACACAGATCAGGAAAGTGTGCTGATTCCTGTTCAGTACCAAGTGAGTGTTGTCAGTGTCTTCAAATTGGTCAAAATGTCTCAAGTATTGACATCCAGAATGACTGAAATAATCTGTTGCTTCTGACATGATCAAGTATCAAAGTGTGGGTTTCAGTGTATGTTTCAGTCCCCAAATCTCCCATTCCCTCGTTGTTCTTACTTGTGAATTGAATGAATGCTGCATGCCTGTGTTTCCATAGCAGACCTTGCCTCATGGTTTTGAAGTGATCTCTGTGCTATTTGACGTGTCACAGACAATGGTGGTGAGACCTGGGTGCTGATACATGAAGCGACTCAAGAGTTCTGATGTATACATCCATCACAGCGATTAGTCTCTTTTTCTGCCACTTCCTGTTCCTAGTAGATCAAAGAGCTAAAAATGCCCCTGTGTCAGTAATTGTCTACGAAACCATCTGTACATACAGATCATGCTGTGTAGGTTTACAGGTGCGTACCCAAAATGAAGACCATTTGTCTTGTTGCTATCATGATATATGTAGCATTCCTACCAAAATACAGGCTCCACAGATTCATTAAGGGGGCACCAATTCTGTTTTAGCATGTGGATTTCCTATGGACAAACAGTGGCTCTCTTTCCATTGAAATATGGTTTTCGCCTCAGTGAATCCTAATACAGTGGTTTCAACTTCACAATTGCATGTGCTAATAGAATACCCAAGCTTCTAGAAAGAGTTGTTTATATGCATTGTCTCCTTTTCTGAACTTCCTATTCATTCCTCGACTCCAGCCCCCATCACTCCATAGAATCATTTTCCCCATGATCACCAACGACCTCTGACTCACTAGATCCAGTGAGCATGTCAGGCTTCGTTCTTGACCTCCCAGCAGGATTCAGCCCTGAGAATCACACTGACTCTGCTGAAATACCCTCCTCCCTTAGGTTTCTGGACAGCCCCTCTGCTAGTGTTGCTTTTCACTCTCTGACCCCTCACTACTCCTCTGGCCCTTCTGTGGGCTAATTTCCTACATTCAGTCACTGAATGTTGACGCTTGTCAAGGTCTTCCCCAGGCCCCTTTCTCTTACCGTATGTTTTCCCCAGCTCTCTCATTCTTGCCCAATGTTTCCTTTTTCTTCTCTTTTTTAGAGATGAAGTCTCACTTTGTCTCCCAGGCTGGAGTGCAGAGGTACAATAATAACTCACTGCAGTCTCCAACTCCTGGCCTCGAGCAGTCCTTCCTCAGCCTCCTGAGTACTGGGACCACAGGTGTGCATCTCCACGCCTGTTTTATGTTGTTGTTTTTGTAGAAATGGGGTCTTGCTTTGTTACCCAGACTGACCTCAAACTACTGGCTTCAAGCAATCCTCCTGCCTCAGCCTCCCAAAGTGTTGGTATTACAGGCATGAGCCACCATGCCCAGCCAAATGCCTGATGTTTCAAGTACCATATATGACATTGATCTCAAATACAGATCTGTGGCCCAGGGTTCACCCTCTATGTTACAGAGTCATGTATCTGGATACTAATTAGCACCACCACTTAGACATCTCAGAGGTACTTATAATTAGACATGTTCAAAATTCTTGTTTTTTTCCCCCAAGAAAAAGTAGAGGAGGAAGTGTGTTAGTCTGTTTTGCATTGCTTATAAAGAAATATCTGAGACTAGGGGATTTACAAAGAAAAGAGGTTTATTTGGGTCACAGTTTGGCATGCTCTACAAACATAGCACCAGAATCTGCTCAGCTTCTGGTGAGATCCCAGGAAGTTTTTACTCAGAGTAGAAGGTGGAGGGGGAGCAGGTGTGTCACATGGTGAGACAGAGCAAGGAAGAGAGAAGGAGGTGCCAGACTCTTTTTTTGAGATGGAATCCTGTTTTGTCACCAGGCTGGAGTGCAGTGGCATGATCTCGGCTCACTGCAAACTCCATCTCCCAGGATCAAGCGATTCCCCTGCCTCAGCCTCCCAAGTAGCTGGGACTACAGGCACGTACCACCACGCCTGGCTAATTTTTGTATTTTAGTAGAGATAGGGTTTCACCATGTTGGCCAGGATGGTGGTCCACCCACGTCAGCCTCCCAAAGTGCTGGAATTATTGGTGTGAGCCACTGCACCTGGCCCGGTGCCAGACTCTTTTAAAACAACCTGATCTTGTATGAACTCACAGAGTGAGAACTCACTCATTACCGTGGGGACAGCACTACCAAGCTGTCCTACTTATGAGGGATTGGCACTCATGACCTAAACATCTCCCACTAGGCCTACCTCCAACATTGGAGGTCACATTTCAACATCAGATTTGAAAAGGACCCAACATCCAAACCATATCAGGAAGGGAAAAAGGAGAAAAGGGAAGGGGAAGGAAAGAAGCAAATAAAACAACAAGCAAGCCTTGCTTTTTAAAAATTATTATTAAAGACAGGGTCTTGCTCTGTCACCCAGGCTTGAGTGCAGCATCGTGATCGTGTCTCATTGGAGCCTTGAATTCCTGAGCTCAAGTGGTGCTTCTGCCTCAGCCCCGAGTAGCTGGGGCTATAGCCATGTGCCACCACACCCAGCTAATTTATTTTTTGTAGAGACAGAGTCACCTTATGTTGTGCAGGCTGTTCTTGAACTCCTGGCCTCAAATGATCCTTCTACCTTGGCCTCCCAAAGTGCTGGGATTATAGGCGTGAGCCACTGCACACAGCCCAGGCCTTGCTTTTGTACTCTATTCCTGTCACAATGAACAAGACTTCTATTCATCGAGTTCCACAGGCCACACACCTGGGAATCTTACTCAACCCCTTTTTCTCCCCATGTTCCAGTCAGTCATCACTTTTTTTTTCTTTTTTTTTTTGAGGCGGAGTTTCGCTGTTGTTACCCAGACTGGAGTGCAATGGCGCGATTTTGGCTCACCGCAACCTCCCCCTCCTGGGTTCAAGCAATTCTCCTGCCTCAGCTTCCTGAGTAGCTGGGATTACAGGTGCGCACCACCATGCCCAGCTAATTTTTGTATTTTTAGTAGAGAAGGGGTTTCACCTTCTTGACCAGGATGGTCTTGATCTCTTGACCTCATGATTCCACCCACCTCAGCCTCCCAAAGTGCTGGGATTATAGGCGTGAGCCACCGTGCCCAGCCAGTCATCAGTCTTGTTTTATCTTCAAGATGCCTCCACTTCTCTATATCTCTACTCCATCTCTCTAGTGCCACAATTAAGGTGATGATTAACATTGTCTTGTGTCTGAGCTATTGCAATAGCCTCCTTTCTATCTCCTCATATCTCCATTGTCCCATTCCAGCCCAATTCTGCTTACATCCTTTAATAGCTCCACTCTTAGGATAAAGACCTATATACTCAGCACAGCCGTAGAATAAAGACCTATATACTCAGGACAGCCATAGACCCTGTATGGTCCACCCTGTCTTCCTGTCTGACCTCCACTTCCTAAAACACTTCCTCTAGCCACATAAACCTTTCTGGTACTCAGTTACACCTTGTCCCCTGCCCACCACAGAGCCTCTGTACATGCTGTTGCCTCTGAAATGCTTTCCCTCCCCTGCTTCTACCTTGCATTGGCTGGTTAACTCCTTCTCATCCTTCAGACCTTCTCAATTGTCACTTCCTCAGGGGAGCCTCCTTGACCCCATCCAGTAGATAAGTTGGCCTGCCATAAGCTCTCACGGTGAGATGTACCTCATCTTTATGGCCCTCCTGTCTATTTGTGATTATATATCTCTTAGGGCAGTTATTTAATTAATGGCTGGCTCCCAGTTAGCCAATTAATTTCAAGGGGATAGAGACTGTATATCTAATTCTGCTTCCTTTGTACCTTTAGGTTAGCTATTGCAAAAACTAAGAATGTTAAACTGTTGAACGATAAAAGTGGTTTTTCAATTTTGCTTTAAAAAAGTACTTTAGTGGCTGTGCAGGGTGGCTCATGCCTGTAATGTCAGCACTTCGGGAGGTGAGATGGGAGGATCGCTTGAGTCCAGGAGTTCAAGACCAGCCTGGGCAACATAGTGAGCCCTCATCTCTACAAAAAAAAAAAAGAAATTTAAACAGGCCGGGTACGGTGGCTCACGCCTGTAATCCCAGCACTTTGAGGGGCCTAGGCGGGTGGATCACGAGGTAAGGAGATCGAGACCATCCCGGTCAACATGGTGAAACCCCGTCTCTACTAAAAATACAAAAAAATTAGCTAGGTGTGGTGGCGCATGCCTGTAATCCCAGCTGCTAGGGAGGCTGAGGCAGGAGAATCACTTGAACCAGGGAGTCAGAGGTTGCAGTGAGCCGAGAATGCAACACTGCACTCCAGCCTGGATGACAGAGTGAGACTCTGTCTCAAAAAAAAAAAAAAAAAAGAAAAAATTTAAACATTAGCCAGGTGTGATGGCATGTGCCTGGAGTCCTTGCTACTCAGAAGGCTGAGGAGGGAGGATTGCTTGAGCCTAGGAGTTAGAGGCTGCAGTGAGCTATGATCGTGCCACTACACTCCAGCCTGGGTGACAAAGCAAGACTTTGTCTCTTAAAAAAATAAATAAATAAGTGTTTCAGCAGATTTGTATTTGCATTTCCTTAAATAACCATAAATATAAAGGTTTCCTACTTGCTTCTTCTGATGTATTTTTCAATCATGAATGACTCTACAAAAAGGGAGGAAGTTGTGGGCACCCAAAGAGCCAGAGCCTGCAGTAAATGAGGTTTTTGATGTCCCATGTTTTTTTTTTTTTTTAAATTAAGATGGGGTTTCACCATGATGGCCAGGCTGGTCTTGAACTCCTGACCTCAGGTGATCCATCCATCTCGGCCTCCCAAAGTGCTAGGATTACAGGCATGAACCACCACGCCCGGCCTCAGGTCTTATTTAAATCCGGAATGTCACAGGTGTTATTGTACTACTGACTCATCAGTCCTGCTGAAAATGTCCTCCAAGAGACTGCCACTTGTTTCAAGGGACCATGAGCCATGTTACTTCCCAATTCTGGACATTTTCCAAACTATATCATCATGTTTTCATAATCTGACAACCTATGGGTCAGTTGAGGACGTAAAACAATTCTGTGATCTCTAAGACAAGCCTCCAACACATTGAAGTCACTTGGTGACATCTCAGCACCGGGGGCCTATCCTCTCCACAAGACTGACTGTGCAGCTCACTCTCAGCTGAAGCTTCCCTTGGCTTTCCCATGTCTACCACTCTGTGTAGCTGCCCTTTTCTTACTGCTGTAGCCACTGGCTGCCAAAAAGAGACCAGGGCCACTATCCTGGCCCTCGTGACATTCAACTGCAGCTGGCATCTCTGCTAATGCGAGGGGAGGGATGGTTCCTCCACTGTCATCAAGCCCAGCTCTCTTGAGTGTGGGCCAGACCCTGAATAGTCTGGCTTGTGAATGAGATACCAGCTAGTTCTTCCAGATGGTGTTCATGTGGCCCAGTGCGCTCCTACCTTAGGACAAGTTTCTGCCCACCCAGCTCGCTTCCCTCAGAAGTTTGGGGCAGCATTTTTCTACTTTTCTTATTTAGGAGCGCAGCCTGTTTTTGAAATGGAGTCTCACACTGTCACCCAGACTCTAGTGCAGTGGCACGATCTCGACTCACTGCAACCTCCACCTCCCAGGTTCAAGCAATTCTCCTGCCTCAGCCTTACAAGTAGCTGGGACTACAGGCATGCACCACCATACCTGGATAATTTTTGTATTTTCAGTAGAGATGGGGTTTTACCATGTTGTCCAGGCTGGTCTTGAACTCCTGACCTCAGGTGATACACCTGCCTCAGCCTCCCAAAGTGCTGGAATTACAGGCGTGAACCACCGCGCCCAGCTCCTACAGCCCAACATTGAATCCCAGCATATTCTCTGCCATTTCCCCAAGACACACAGTGGGCCTCTGATAAAAGACGTTTTTGATAGACAGTTCTGTTGCCCCAGGCCTCAAGGTGACCCTAGTGTAATCCTTGGACACTCTCCCCTATGCTGAGGCTTCTTCCCTAGATCCCCATTCTATCATGTACTCTGTGCACTCATTACTTTCTCTGGGCAGCCTCCTTGGACCTGCAGACCAGATCATATCTCTGTGGTTTGCTCCCTGATCACTGTGTCCCTCTCCTCTGTAGCTTTTACCACAGCTTATAATTCTATATTTGTTGCATATCTATATCCCCCTCTAGAAGATGAGGTCATCAAAGGCAGCAATTCCATCTTTTTTGCCCACACTGCATCCCCAGCATGCTGCTCATCTGGTCCATGGTAGGGCTCAGTGAGTATTTGTTAAAGGATTGAATGAACTGTACTTTACTTCATTATGTGTCAGTCTTTTGAAAACCTTTATCTGCAATAAACCCATTTCTCTATGATGGCAAGTAAAACATTTTTGGAGCTGGTCA
The DNA here is from genome assembly GCF_030222135.1 of Aotus nancymaae. Lineage (NCBI taxonomy): Eukaryota > Metazoa > Chordata > Mammalia > Primates > Aotidae > Aotus > Aotus nancymaae. Next base: position 41,407,563 of record NW_026988422.1, read on the forward strand.
TTAATCAGCATGTATTGCATGTGTGAGCACCACAGTATTTTTATACTGTGGGTTTGATAGTCCAACCACATACTTTATTAAAGTATTTCTTTCAGGGTTATAAAAACACTTCATTACTGGCTTGTGGGCAACCTGGCTCTGAGGGAAAGGGTCATGTTACAACACTGTACTACACATAGGTGAGGATACCAGTGCCAGGCAGGGAGGAGGCTGTGAGGATGTCCAGCTCCTGCTTGGCGACATTACTTCTTCCCCTTCAGTTTTGCAGATTGCAGAGTGCTTGAAGAAGGGACATAGGCAGTTCTAGCACCAAGTGGCAGGTATTCCTACAATCCCCAAAGTTATGAGGGGGCTCTTTGGAAGGGGTCTCAGAATGGGACTGTGTGGTTTGACTTCAGATATTTCCGGGTTTGCTTTGTAGATTGTCAAATCATCATACTGTATGCTACTGGCAGATGATATGTTCAACTAAAAAACGATAACAAAGCAGTTGTAATTTAGAAGGATGAGGCCAGACATGGAGTCAGAACCATCATCCGGTTCATTGGTTCTTGGCACATATTGAGAATGAACCCTTGTGGAATGGAAGGAGAAGCTCCTGGGAAGCAGTGTGCAAAGGTGAAAAGGGTCTTGTTGCCAAGGCAATAACCATTCACTTCCATGTAGCACTGGCCATGGGCAGGCGCTGTCCTGAGCACTTTGCAATGCATTACCTCATTTAACCCCACAGTTAACCTATGAGGTTTTTTTTTTTTAATTTCTCTTTCTTTCTTTTTTAGAGACAGGGTCTTTGTCATCCAAACTGGAATGCAGTGATTTGATGATAGTTCATGTAATCTCAAACTCCTGGGCTCAAATCATCCTCCCACCTCAGCCTCCTGAGTAACAGGGACTACACATGTATGTCCCCATGTCCAGCTAAGTTGGATTCTTTGTTTGTTTGTGACAAGAGTCTTCCTCTGTCACCCAGGCTGGAGTGATGTGGTGCAATCTCAGCTCACTGCAACCTCCACCTCCTGGGTTCAGGAGATTCTCCTGTCTCAGCCTTACAAGCAGCTGGAATTATAGGCACATACCACCACACCCAGCTAATTTTCATATTTTTAGTAGAGACAGGGTTTCACCATGTTGGCCAGGCTGGTCTCAAACTCCTGACCTCAGGTGTTCCACCTGCCTTGGCCTCCCAAAGTGCTGGGATTACAGGTGTGAGGCACTGTGCCCGGCCTTTTTTTTTTTTTTTTAATTCTTGTAGAGACAGGTCTTGCTATGTTACCCAGGCTGCTCTGAAACTCCTGGGCTCAAGCATTCCTCCTGCCTCAGCCTTCTGAGTCCCTGGATTACAGATGAGAGCCACTGACCTGGCCAATGAGGGTTCTTATTATCATCATTTTCCATAATGAAGTCAAGTGTCAGAGTGAAAAAAATGTGCCTGAGATAACACAGCTAATATATGTCAGAGCCAGGACTTGAAGCTAGTTCTGTTGGACTCCACATCAAGCCACTTAATCTTGGGGTACACTGGTTATCAGGTAAGTTGGATTCAAGCCCTGGCTCTTCCATTATGGCTGTGTGTCTTTATCATATTTCTGTGAAAACATTATGTGTAAAATGTGAATAGTAATACCTATGGCAGAATATTTCTGTGAAGATTAAATGAGACAGTATGGATGAATGCTTTAGAACTGCACTGTCTGATACAGCAGCCATTAGCCACATGCGGCAGCCATTAGCCACGTGAACTTGGAATGTGGCTAGTCTGAATTGAGACGTTTTGTTAAGTGTAAAAACATACACTGGACTTTAAATACTTACTGGGGAAAAATGTAAAATATCTCAATTTTTCTATATTGAATACATGTTTAAATGATATTTTGGATATACTGGGTTAAATATATTACTAAAATTAATTTCACCTGTTCCTTTTTATTTTTTAAACGTGGTTACTAGAAATTTAAAATTACGTTTGTGACTCACATTACATTTCTATGGTACAGCACTGCTCTGGAGCCCTATAAATATGATTTATTATTGTTATGGTAATTTCTTTTTTGTTATGGTAATTTCACTCAGAACAATATTCCATTTCATCACTGAGGTCAGCACCTAGACTGAGTCTTCCATAGAATGAGTCCCCATTATTCTATAAATATGAGTTTTAGCATATTAAAAAAACTATAAGTATTCCTCTTTTGAATCCAGTCCTTCTCATGTGTATTTTATTTTTGTTTTTAAAATATACAGGGTCTTCCAAGGAGACAGAAGTCCCTATGTCTGGAGAAATTAATCCACTCAAATATATAAATGACAGTTTAAAACATTCTGACCCACATACTTTATTTAGATAACTGGAGAGTAACCTTCATCTTGTGGAGCACAGAATCAGTTTTCCCTTGCACATGGTGGAAATAATTCCCTTTTCCACCCACATTACTTATGAAATGTTGCATATTGCAATTCAAAATAACGTCTGAATCATTACTGTTTCAAACCACTATCTGTGAAAGCATATCACTTTAATGCATGCTTAAAGTTTGTGTTCTTACTTTGATCCATCATTCCAGCCTGGATACTTTTGGATCCTGATTTTCTCATTGAACATCATACTGTCCCTTTCTACCTTATGTTTGTATGCAAATTTTATTTTAGACTTTCTGTTATTCTTTCAGGTCACTAAATGATAAAAGAAGACATGGCTAAAAATAGACCAGTTAACTAAATTCTAACATCCATAAGGACAGAGGGCTCAAATTTACATACCTGAAATAGAGGACTGGTCTACATTCCACATGAAGTTAGATTCTAAGAAAATGCATTTACAATGAAAAGATGTTTGGTTTTCTTTAGGGTAACACTGGGTATTGTAACACATAATTCCAACACCTAAGAGGTTTAATATAACAAGTTTATTTCTACTACCGTAATAGTCTAGTGCTAACATTCCTGGTCAGTTGGGTGCCTTTCCTCCTCTAGTGATTCAGGCCCAGGTGATTCCTTTTCACGTAGCGCCATTATCTCTTTGGCTTTGTCATCCATGCAGCCAATCAGCAAAGAGAGAACTTGGAGAAGGCACACATATTTCTTTAAACTGGCCTGCAAGTGGCACACAATTACTTCAGTTCATATTCCGTCATGTGCATTTATCACTTGGCCCCACCTAGACACAAGGGGAGCGGGAAAGACATTTCCTGGATGGGAAGCTTTTTCCTAGCAATACACTATGCTACAAAGAGGAGCATAAAGTCTGGTAAACAGCTCCTCCATCTCTGTGATAACTGTTTTTTTCTTTTTTGAACTGAAGTCTTACTCTGTCTCCCACGCTGGAGTGCCATGGAGCGATCTCGGCTCACTGCAACCTCTGTCTCTCAGATTAAAGCAATTCTCCTGCCTAAGCCTCCCGAATAGCTGGGACCACAGGTGCGTGCCACTGCGCCAGGCTAATTTTTTATATATATGTATTTTTTAATTTTTTTACATTTTTAATAGAATGAATGGAATGAGGAGGCATAGGAGGATGAAGGAGTGGCAAGATGACCAATGTCCACATCCATTCACTCAGTTGGCAGTCAGATGCAAAGACAGGGCAAGAAGATTCCATATGAGGGAGGCCGTAGTCTGGTGTCCTTATTGCTCTTAAAATTAGTAAAGAAGTATCAACTGTTTTCCTCTCTTAATTTTATTAACAAAAATCACATGGTTATTCATATTTGCTCTCTCCTGGCCAAAGTTTCTAGATGACTTGCTAGCTGAAAATCTTGGAAATATGGCTTAACACCCACGTTGTCATATGTCATATAATTATGTGCAAATTTATGTAAAAGGTGAAAGGGTAAACATGAACAATGACCCCTCATTTCTTTATATTCCCCATAGTGCCTGGCAGTGCCTTAACACAGCAGGCGCTTGCTAGATGTGTATTGATTTTTGATGGTTTTAAGTGGATCCAGTTTGTTATGATTGTGCCTTACCTGAGTCTTCTGTTCTAAAATATTTAAGTTTTACATATATTATAGGCATCAATCCTCTTCATAGATACTTCTTTCTTTGATGTGAAATGAGTGCATTGTATAAAAATGTCCTCAGGCTGGGCATGGTGGCTCACTCCTGTAATCCCAAATCCCAACACTTTGGGAGGCTGAGGTGGGTGGATCACCTGAGATCAGGAGTTTGAGACCAGCTTTGCTAACATGGTGAAACCCCATCTCTGAAAAAAAAAAAAGGTCCTCTAAATTGAGGTATCCCCATGTCTTTAGTTCTGAATCTGCTGTCCAGTTCTGAATCTGGTTATTGACTAAGGAATTAAATTTGTTTTTTATGTTAATTAGAACATAATAAAGAAAAGTATCTTTTTTTTTTTTTTGAGACAGATTTTCGCTGTTGTTACCCAGACTGGAGTGCAATGGCACGATCTTGGCTCACTGCAACCTCCACCTCCTGGGTTCAGGCAATTCTCCTGCCTCAGCCTCCCGAGCAGCTGGGACTACAGGCGCGTACCACCATGCCCAGCTAATTGTTGTATTTTTACTAGAGACGGGGTTTCACCTTGTTGACCAGGATGGTCTCGATCTCTTGACCTCGTGATCCACCCGTCTCGGCCTCCCAAAGTGCTGGAATTATAGGCGTGAGCCACCGCGCCTGGCCAGAAAAGTATCTTTTAAAAATCTGAATATGGACATTTGTTTAAAAAGGCAGTCACAGTTAGGTATGGTGGGTCATGCCTGTAATCCCAACACTTTGGGAGGCTGAGGCAGGCAGATTGCTTTGGGCTCAGGAGTTCGAGACCATCCTTGGCAATATGGTGAAACCTCATCTAAACAAAAAACACAAAAAAATTAGCCAGGCGCGCTGGCATATGCCTATAGTCCCAGCTACTCCAGCTACTTGGGAAGCTGAGGCAGGAGGATCACCTGAACCTGGGAAGGTCAAGGCTGCATTGAGACGTGATTGTTCCACTGCACTGCAGCCTGGGTGACAGAGTAACACCCTGTCTCAAAAAAAAGTCACCTTGGGGCCAGGCACAGTGGCTTATACCTGTAATCCCAGCACTCTGGGAGGCCAAGGCAGGCGGATCACCTAAGGTCAGGAGTTTGAAACCAGCCTGGCCAACATGGAGAAACCCTGTCTCTACTAAAAATAAAAAAAATAGCCGGGAGTGGTGGCGGGCACCCATAATCCCAGCTACTCGGGAGGCTGAGGCAGAAGAATCACTTGAACCAGGGAGGCGGAGGTTGCAGTAAGCCGAGATTGCATCATTGCACTCTAGCCTGGGTGACAGAGCAAGACGCCATCAAAAAAAAGTCCCCTTGGATCATATTATCATATCATATGCTTAGTTATCATATGTAATAATGTAGGGCAGGAGTAGGGATCAACATTATGCAATAAATACTTCGTTTTATATAGTCTTAAACAAATATAATATGTTGGCCAGGAGCGGTGGCTCATGTCTGTAATCCCACCACTTTGGGAGGCCGAGGCAGGCAGATAACCTGAGGTCAGGAATTCAAAACCAGCCTGGCCAACGTGGCAAAACCCCATTTATACTAAAAAAATAAATACTAGCCAGGTGTGGTGGCGAGCACCTGTAGTCCCAGCTACTCGGGAGGCTGAGGCAGGAGAATCGCTTGAACCCGGGAGGTGGAGGTTGCAGTGAGCCGAGATCATGGCACTGCACTCCAGCCTGGGCGATAGAGTGAGACTTCATCTCAAAAAAAAAAATATATATATACATATATATATATTTATATATAAAATAAAAAATATATATATAATATGTACATTTTATATATACATATATATATGTATGTGTGTATATATATATATAAAATCTGGTGTTTTAACAAGCTCCTCCCTTAAAATGGGAGACCTTTCTATCTATGACTAAACTCCAGCAGCCACACAGAAAGAAAGAAAAAAGAAAACTGGACATATTTAACGCACTAAAAAGAAAAACTTCCCTGCATGAAAAGAATACTACTATAAGCAAAGTCAAAAGACAATGTAAAATTTGTGGAAATATTTGCAACTTGTATCACAAAAACTTAATTTCTCTGTTACATGGGAATTCTTAGAAATAAACAAAAACCGGAAACTAATAACCCAATAAAAAATGAGTAAAGGGTATAAGAGTCTGTACACAGGGAAAAAAAACACATTGAGCTTTAAATATATGAAAAGATGTTCAGCCACATTCATAAGATATGTATAAATTAAAACTACACTGAAAACCTTCATGAAAAGTTCAGCAAACATTCAAACCTTTGATAACATAGTCTGTAGGTGAGGGCCTAGGAGGGCGATGTGAGACAGCCTCTGCAGAGAGCAATTTGACAGTATCTCTCAAAACTGAAAACCTACTTCCTTCTACCCAGCAAACTCTATTTTAGAAATTTACCATAGAGATAAATTTATGTGCAAAATGACATGTTATAATAGGTTATTCACTGCATTATTGTTTGTAATGGCAAAACATTGGAAACCACCTAAATGCCCACAGATAAAAGGACTGGATAATTATGGTACATTCATACAGTGAGATACTATCATATTATGAGAAAATTATTTTTTAGTGAGACAGCTCTCTAAGCTGACATGAAGATTTTCATCTGGGCGAAGTGGCTAACCCCCTATAATCTCAGCACTTTGGGAGGCTGAGGTGAGAGGACTGCTTGAAGCCAGAAGTTTGAGACCAGCCTGGGCAACAAAATGAGCCCCATCTCTACAAATAAAAATAGCTGGGCTTGGTGGCGCATTCGTGTAGTCCCTGCTACTTGAGAGGCTGAGGTGAGAGGATCCCTGGAGTCCAGGAGTTTAAGGTTACAGTGAGCTATGATCGTGCCACTGCACTCCAGCCTGGGCAATAGGTGAGACCTTGTCTCTAAATAAATACATTTTAAAAATCAATGAGACAGACATGGTGGCTCTTGCCTATAATCCCAGCAGTTTGGGAGGCTGAGGCGGGTGGATTACCTGAGGTCGGGAGTTTGAGATGAGACTGACCAACATGGAGAAACTCCATCTCTAGTAAAAATACAAAAAATTAGCTGGGCATGGTGGCACATGCCTGTAATCCCAGCTATTCAGGAGGCTGAGGCAGGACAATCGCTTGAACCTGAGGAGGCAGAGGTTGTGGTGAGCCAAGATCCCCCCATTGCACTCTAGCCTGGGCAACGAGCGAAACTCTGTCTCCTAAATCAATCAATCAATCAATCAATCTTCAAATATACTAAGGGGAAAAAGCAAGATATAGAGCAGTGTGAAGAGTGTGCTATATTTTGTGTAAAAAGGAGGTAGATTGTTCCTATGTGTGTGTTGGTACATAAAGCAACTCTGGGATCAGATTAATAAAGTAGAAGGAAAACAGATGGGAAGAGTGGCTAAGAGATGCCATAGGAGGGAGACTTTTGTGAAAATGTTTTAAATATCTCCTGACGGTTGAATCTTGTTAACAGATTGCCTGTGCAAAAAGTTAAATGTAAAAAATTCACATCATTTCAGTGAACTTTTTTTTTTTTTTTGAGACAGAGTCTTGCTCTGTCACCATGCTAGAGTGCAGTGGCACGATCTCGGCTCACTGCAACCTCCGCCTCCTAGATTCAAGCGATTCTCCTGCCTCAGCCTCCCAAGTAGCTGGGATTATAGGCATGAGCCACCATACCCAGATAATTTTTGTATTTTTGGTAGAGATGGAGTTTCACCATGTTAGCCAGGATGGTCTCGATCTCCTGACCTCGTGATCCGCCTGCCTCAGCCCCCTAAAGTGCTGGGATTACAGGTGTGAGCCACCGCACCTGGCCTTCAGTGAACTTTTAATTCTCCTTTGGTAGGATGATGGTGGTGTTAGGAAAATATGAATCTTCATGACTAGTGACATAATTACATGGTACAGACCATCCTGTATAGCTAATTGCTTCTTGTGCCTAAGTCTTGTCTCCCCAGTGAAATCAATCACCAGCCCTCCTCACCTATTTTGGAACCTTTGCAGTGTTTAACCTGGGAAACCAGTGAACGTCTGAGGACAACTGGTTGGTTGATTAGGGTTCCCAAAACTTTTATCCCATTTCATCATGAGCACTTCTCATATATTTACAACTTTTCTTTTTAAGTAAATCAAAATATTAACACACAAGAACAAGTCATGCGGAAAGGCACATAGTTGCCAGGTAAATTGGGCCTCCTCAGAATGTATCTTATGGAAAAAAAAAAAGACAGTTTCCGTCTTTTTTTTTTTTTTTACCTTTTTGCTTTTTTTTCTTTATATCATTCCCCCACAATGTAGGCAGTTTCCATCTTATTGATGAAAATGTGTTTGCTTTCTATTTAGTTAATTACCTATTGTATGTTAGATGGTATTTCGTGGGTCCAATGGCTGTCTGTATAAAATGCCAACATTTAAAAATCTATTTCCTCCACTCCTGTTTTTTTTTTTTTTTTTTTTTTTTTTGAGACGGAGTTTCGCTCATTACCCAGGCTGGAGTGCAATGGCGCGATCTCGGCTCACCGCAACCTCCGCCTCCTGGGTTCAGGCAATTCTCCTGCTTCAGCCTCCTGAGTAGCTGGGATTACAGGCACGCGCCACCATGCCCAGCTAATTTTTTGTATTAGTAGAGACGGGGTTTCACCATGTTGACCAGGATGGTCTCGATCTCTTGACCTCGTGATCCACCCGCCTCGGCCTCCCAAAGTGCTGGGATTACAGGCTTGAGCCACCGCGCCCGGCCTCCTCCACTCCTGTTTTAATGTCAACAACTCTGTTGTTAGAATCTGCGAGTTGGTGTCTTTGGAACCAAAGGATAATTCAGCTCAGATTTTTGATTTTACGATTCGATGTGATCTCACTTCTTCATGTGAGCAGCTTCCAACAAAATCACTTACTGAAGAAAAGAGAAAAAGATGCAACAGTCCGTTAGCACGCTGTGCAGACCGCGGGGGCTGTGTCAGGGAGCCGGCGTCTGGAACACTCCCGCCAAGGCCAAAGGGGCTCCCCGCCTCCCCTCCTAGCGGTGGAAACGCGCCCTCCGCCAGCCTCTGGTGGTGGGAGTGGCTCCCCCTGCAGGTTCTGCAGAGACGCCTCCTGAGCTTTCCATTTGCGCCTCGCATTTACCCGGCGCCTCGGGTTGAAGGCAGCTTAGCTTAGTGCTGTGCCCGTCTGCTCAATGCTTCCTACTGGGAGAGTTTGGGTGAGCAATGGCAAGCCAGGGGGCCCGAGAAGCTGGCAAGGAGTGACGTTGTCGGCCAACCCCTAGGCAGGACCCCAGAGCTCAGCCGGGACAGCCCTGTCCCCTGCCTACACCCGCAGCTCCTCCCCCAGCACACAGACAGGACAGTTCAAGGCTGGCTCTCCCAGGTTAGCATCTCTTCCCTCCCACCTCCCAATCTTTTCCCAGCCCCAGCTTTCCTGCTTTCCCATCTAGAGAAACTCCAGAATACATATGCTTGGGCGAATTATTCTGGGGCAATTAACGTGGCTGGGTCTCAGTTTCGTTTTAGAAAACTATTTGGTAGTTTCTTATAAAGTTAGACTGGGGGCGGTGGCTCACACCTGTAATCCCAGCACTTTGGGAAGCTGAGGCAGGAGAATCGCTTGAGCACAGGAGTTCGAGACCAGCCTGGGCAACATAGAAAAAAAGGATTAGCAGAGTGAAGTGGCACACACCTGTAATCTCAGCTACTTCAGAGGCTGAGGTGGGAGGATCGCTTGAATCTGGGAGGTCGAGACTACAGTAAGCCGTGATTGCACCACTGCACCCAGCCTGGGTGACAGAGTGAGACCCTGTCTCAAAAATACAATAGTAAAATATAAAAAAGAAATAAAATAGTTAAATAATATGCTTTACTGTGTGCTTGGCAATTCAACTCTTAAATATTTATCTAAGAGAAATTAAAATCTATGTCCACCAAATCACTTGCCCACAAATGTTCATAGCAGGTTTATTCATAATAGCCAAAGACTATAAACAATCAGATGTCCATAAACAAGTAAAGTCATAATACATCGTGATTTATTCATATGATGGAATCAGCAATAGCTCAGCAAGAAGAGGCACAAACTATTGATACATACTACAGCATGAACGAATCTCAAAAGCATTGGATTAAATCAACCACTCTATAAATCCATATAATGATCTGAAAACATTAAGCTGGCCAGGCGCGGTTGCTCACACCTGTAATTCCAGCACTGTGGGAGGCCAAGGCGGGTGGATCACGAGGTCAGGAGATCAAGACCATCCTGGTCAACACGGTGAAAACCCGTCTCTACTAAAAATACAAAAAATTAGCTGGGCACGGTGGCACGTGCCTGTAATCCCAGCTACTCAGGAGGCTGAGGCAGGAGAATTGCCTGAACCCAGGAGGCGGAGGTTGCGGTGAGCCGAGATCGCGCCATTGCACTCCAGTCTGGGTAACAAGAGTGAAACTCCATCTCAAAAAAAAAAAAATTAATAAATAACTAAAAGAGGCCCGGCCCAGTGGCTCATGCCTGTAATCCTAGCACTTTCGGAGTCTGAGGGGGGCAGATCACCTGAGGTCAGGAGTTCGAGACCAGCCTGGCCAACATGGTGAAACCCCATCTCTACTAAAAATACAAAAATTAGCCAGGTGTGGTGGCACATGCCTGTAATCCCAGCTACTTGGGAAGCTGAGGCAGGAGAATTGCTTGAACCTGGGAGATGAAGGTTGCATGAGCCAAGATCGTGCCACCACACTTCAGCCTGGGCAACAGAGCAAGGCTCCACTTAAAAAAAAAAATAGCTAAAAGAGTATAATTGGAATGTTTGTAACACAAAGAAATGATAAATGCTCAAGGTAGTAGATAACCTCACCCTGATATGATTATTATGGATTATATGCCTGTATCAAAATATCTCATCTACCCCTAAATAGATATACCTATTATGCAGACATAAAAATTAAAAAATAATTTAAAAATATCTTTCAAAAAATTAATAGTTTCTACTTCATAGGGTTGTTGTAGTTATTCGATTAGTTACTATGGAAAGTATTTAGAGCAGTACCTGGCATATAGATGTTATAATATAAATATTCATATAGCATTTATAGTGTGTGTATATATATATAGTATTTACATAGCATTTATATATAGTATTTATAATTAGTCTGAAATCTGTGACATTGTGGGAAAGATTTACCTTTTGAAGTACTATACGTTCAGAATTTTCCATAAAGGAAATTCACACTGTGGAAGGAGGAATCACTTTACCACTGTTTCAATCTTATAAGAGGTTGTGAGGATCAAATGAGGCCGTATCCTCAGCTACATCGGTATTTGATTAATAAAAGAAAATACTAGTGTGGCTAGTTGTCATCAGCTTAACTTGCCAACATAATTTCTATATCTGAGAAATGCTGCTTCAAGTCAAAATACCAAAGAAGCATAAAATGATGTGAGAACATCACACATTCTCATGACCTGCACACCACATACACAACAATTCCATGAATGCTCATAGATGCACCAGAAGATATCACCCAGATATGGTTCTTTAAACTGCTGCTCTGTGAGACTCCTTGGGGAGGGTAAATAACTTGACTGCCTGGGTTTGAATGCTGCTTGTGTCACTTATTACATGTGATACTGGGGGAGTTACTTAACCTCCCTAGGCTTCTGTTTCCTCATCTGTAAAATGGGAATGATATCTACCTCCTGGATTTCTGGACAAGTTGGATGAGAGAAGCTATGTGTTTCAGAAATAAAAACTGTTGCTGGCTAGGCGCGGTAGCGTGTGCCGGTAGTTCCAGCTACTCTGGAGGCTGAGGTGGGAGGATCGCTTGAGTCCAGGAGTTCTGGGCTATAGTGTGCTATATGCCAGGTACTGCTCTAAACACTTTCCCTAGTAACTAATTGAATAACTACAACAACCCCGTGAAGTAGAAACAATTATTAATTTTTTGAAAGATATTTTTAAATTATTTTTTAATTTTTATGTCTGCATAATAGGTATATCTATTTAGGGGTACATGAGATATTTTGATCGGGTGTCCACACTAAGTTTGGCATCAGTGTGGTGACCTCCCAGGAGCGGGGGACCACCAGGTTGCCTAAGGAGGGGTGAACTGGCCCAGGTTGGAAATGGAGCAGGTCAAAACTCCCATGCTGATAAGTAGTGCGATCGCGCCTGTGAATAGCCACTGCGCTCCAGCATGGGCAACATAGCGAGACCCCTTCTCTAGTTAAAAGGAAAAAAAAAAAAAAACTGTTGCTGACCCCTGCAGACCGTGGATGTTGGCAGTACAAGTCCTCATTGAGCAGGCTGTCTCATGTGGGTGAGAGTGTGTGTTCCCACTAGCAGTCTTGGAAAGGCAGGACTCGGGTGATCTTCTTAGGGAAAAGGGAGACTTGGAGAGTCCAGAGGAAGATCCTGGAGGGAGCACTTGGTCCTTGGCAAGATTCAGAGACTGCTCAGAGAAGCATGAGCAGTGTTTCCTTGAGAAATAGCCAAAAAGGAAAACAAGGGAAGAGATACGTAGTGGAAAGAAATGCTTCACCCTGTTGCTGTAGGTATGTAAAATCTCCTTTTCCCTTGGTCTCCTCTATAAGCCTTCAATAAAATCCACCTGTATGAGTGGATTATTTTGGGAGGGGTGAGAGAATTGTTAAACCCTGCTTCCAGGATACCATAGGAAGGAAAGGTAGGTTGCAAAACACATCTGAGTTACTTCTGTAATATGCCTGGCACAGTCCTAGGTTCAGAGTATGTGCATAATAAGTGACGGACATTTTACGTCGTGTTACATGTGTGCACACATTCTGGTAAAACCTTGCCTCAGTCCACGCCACAGGCTCATGTCAGCTGCCCAGCAAGAGTGTTTCTATGACAACCATGGCGTCTCTGAGCCTTAACGGTGGGCGCTTGTGGATGGGGATGTGGGCATAGTGGGTTCCAGTTCCGTCTTGCTAGTAGACCAGCAAATCCTCCCTGTTTTGGAGGTAAATTATTCCCTTCACTCGCCACTTAACTTCAGGCTGGTCGTAGGCTCTGGGCAGTGAGCTGCATCTCCGCTCTCCTGTGCCATAGTGGCCACGCAGGTCCGGGGCCTCCTCCAGGGGATCTGGCCACGGTGGCTCCTAACCTGGCCGGTGACAGGCCCTTATGTGCTCCGCTTGACCCCGGCGTGGCCCCGAGAAGGGCTGGGGGAGTTGTTACTGCGCTCCCTCTGCTCATGGCTCAGGCCTCAAGCTGTCAGCCGCTGCGTGAGAGCCGAAGAGTGCGCAGGGGCAGGCTCCCCGGCCGGACGCTCCCTCCCCAGGGCCCCGGCTTGGGTCAAGGTCTTGGATCTGCCAGCCCGCAGCGCCGCCCCCTGGCGTGGAGCCCGCGGGAACGTGCCGGCCGCCCCAGCGCCGACCTTGGGCAGCCGGTTCCGCTGCGGCTGCCAGGGCGGAGACTGGCCGCCCACTTGGACCCGGCAGGGTGGAGCGGAGGCCGCGGCCTGGGCGGCAGCGCGTTGCGAGCTGTATGTGCCTCCCCGCCACAGTCCATGGGGCCTGCGTTCTGCCTCATTGGACGGAAAAGAAAGTTTTATTTTTTTTTTTTTATTTTTTTTTTTTTGGAGATGGAGTTTCGCTCTTGTTACCCAGGCTGGAGTGCGATGGCGCGATCTCGGCTCACCGCAACCTCCGCCTCCTGGGTTCAGGCAATTCTCCTGCCTCAGCCTCCTGAGTAGCTGGGATTACAGGCATGCGCCACCATGCCCAGCTAATTTTTTGTATTTTTAGTAGAGACGGGGTTTCACCATGTTGACCAGGATGGTCTCAATCTCTTGACCTCGTGATCCACCTGCCTCGGCCTCCCAAAGTGCTAGGATTACAGGCGTGAGCCACCGCGCCCGGCCAAAGAAAGTTTTAGATTGGAGTTTTAAGACGACCCTCCTGACGCCTCTTGGATTGGGTACAGGCATGTGTAAAAACAGGGTCACAGACTTAGCACACTCAGTGGTGACACAACTGTGACCGAGCCCAAGCCCTCCAACAGGCCTCCAAAACCACAGAAGAGCGCAACCCCTCCCCATGTCTGCCCCCCACCGGCCTCTGCCCTCCTCTCTGCTCCCCAAACCTCTACTTTGGGGATAAGTATGAACTCTCCTGGCTCTGCCATCCCCACCTGATGAAAGTCTATCTCCAAGGACCTAGGGTTGCCCTACATGTTTTTGGGCCCTCTTTTTTCAGGCCTCTGGCTTTAGCCATGGACCTTGGTGTTTGTCCTGCTTCCTCCTCCGCCTCACTATCACCCTGTTTTCCCTGTGACCCAATCTCCCCTCAATGCCCCCGTCTCTTCAGCAGCCCCACTCCTGATGCCTGAGCAACTTCATTAAAAATAACTACCATCCACCATCAGCCCAGTATCACTCAGCTCCTTCAGCTGTAACCCTAAATTCAACTCTCACAGCCATCCTCGCCTTGGTTTCTTAGACTTGACAATTCTGTGGTTATTTCTGACTCTCTATTCCCCATCCTTACTAATCTCCATCCTTAACATGCCCCCACATGCTGCCCTCCAACTTTTTGTCTTCAAGGTCCCTGACTCAGACCTTCCTTCCTGACTGGGGCCCCCACCTCCCTTGAATCTGAGATCACTGGCCCAGCCCAGCACAGAATCTTCTCCTGATGTTGGCCTGATGGAGTTTGTGTGTCCTGTTGGTGTCCTCACGGTGAGACTCTGTTGCTGCCCTGCTCTAAGCCCCAACCCCAGCCTGCATCCTCCCAGACCTGTCAGTGGAGTCCAGAGGCTTGGCCAGACCCTATTCTGTCCAGCAGGCTTGCTACAGTCCACAGAACAGATTCCAGTTCCTGCTGCTTCTGCTGAAGAAATTGGAATCCCATTTCTTTTTTTTTTTTCTTTTTTCTTTCTTTTTTTTTTTTTGAGATAGAGTCTTGTCTTGCTCAGGCTGGAGTGGAGTGGTGCAATCTCGGTTCAATGCCACTTCTGCCTGCTTGGTTTAAGCAATTTTCATGCCTCAGCCTCCAAGTAGCTGGAATTACAGGTGGGTGCTACCACACCTGGCTAATTTTGTTTTTTGTATTTTTAGTAGCAACGAGGTTTTACCATGTTGGCCAGGCTGGTCCCAAACTCCTGGCCTCAAGTGAACCAACTGCCTCAGCCCCCCAAAGTGCTAGGATTATAGCAGTTTGTTCGTGAACCACTGTGCCTGACTGGAACCCCATTTCTTAATCTCACCTGTCATTGAGGATCCTGCATCCTCCTGGAACAGAGGTTATACTAGCCTTCATGGTGAAGGAGGAGCAGTGAGCACTTTGCCTCATCCTTCCTCCCGGCACACCCAGGGATTGCTAATGGGTCAGCCAAACATTCTCAACCATGAACTGGTAAAGGAAACAAAGACTGGTTTGATCTTCAGAGTCATAGCTGCCCCAGTTTCCTAAAATTGATAGTGGCTACATGGTCACTCTCCAAGTACCTACTGAGTATAGTGAGGGACTACCAAAAGGGGAAATCATTGTCCTCTCCCCTGGCTTAACTAAATCTTACTCCTTCCATTAAGGCCCAAGTCCTACACAGCTGAGGGCTTAATTAGAGCCTGCCTTTAAAGGCAGAAGATCACTTGCTGTGATCTTCTCTGTCATCGCTGTTTCCAGAAAGAGACAGTGATGTCAACTCTGTCTCTCTGGTCAGCTCTGGAGCACCTGCCACATCTTAAGCTGGACAGCCAATCACATGCCAAGGGAGGCTGGACTCACCTTTCTAGGGGCTCTCAGGGTGTGTGCTATGGATATGTGCCCAAGAAGGTGTGTGCTCATGGGTCTCTCCTATCCCAAGAAGCCTCTGCGGAGTTGTTCTTGGCCCATCGCTGAGGACACACTGTGTCCTCCCTCTGGATTCTGGATGAGAGCAGTAGTCCATCCTGTCAGAGATTCACACTAAAATACTGCTTCCCACATTTGAGGATTTCTTGCACCAGGAAAGACTTTGGGGGAGGGGTCATCAGGGGAGGCTAACTTACTTTGCCAAGCAAGTTCATTCAAAATAATTATTATTGGCTGGGTGCAGTGGCTCATGCCTATAATCCAGCACTTTGGGAGGCCAAAGTGGGTAGATCACTTGAGGTCAGGGGTTCAAAACCAGCCTACGAAACATGGAGAAACCCCGTCTCTACTAAATATACAAAAATTAGCTGAGCTTGGGGGCACATGCCTGAAATCCTGGCTACTCAGGAGGCTGGCACACAAAAAATCATTTAAACTGGGGAGGCAGAGGTTGTAGTGAGCCAAGATCCTGGCAGTGCATTCCAGCCTGGGTGATAGAGTGAGACTCCATCTCAAAAAAAAAAAAACACCATCTATTGTCTCATCAGTTCATAGATAAAGAGTTTCTTTTCTTTTTCTTTTTTCTTTTCTTTTCTTTTTTTTTTTTTTGAAATGGACTCTTGCTCAGCTGCCCAGGCTGGATTACAGTGACATGCTCTTGGCTCACTGCAACCACCGTCTCCTGGGTTCAAGCGATTCTCCGTCTCAGCCTCCCGAGTAGCTGGGATTGCAGGCATGTGCCATCATGCCTAGCTAATTTTTGTATTTTAGTAGAGACAGGGTTTCACTATGTTCGTCAGGCTGGTCTTGAACTCCTGACGGCAGGTGGTCCGCCTGCCTCAGCCTCCCAAAGTGCTAGGATTACAGGTATGAGCCACTGCACCCAGCCCTAAACAGACTTTCTAATTCCAAAAATATGGAAATGACATCATTTTCAGATTAATAACAATTTTTTTAAACTTTTTATTTTGGAATAATTTCACACTTACATAAAATTTGCTACAATAGTACAATGAAGTTCTATATATTTTTCACCCAGATTCACCATATTTTACTATATTTGATTTATGAGTTTCTCTTTTTAAAAAATTTTTTTTGTGAGACAGAGTCTCACTCTGTCACCCAGGCTGGAGTGCAGTGGTGCAATCTCATCTTACTACAACCTCCGTCTCCCAGGCTCAGGCAATTATCCTGCTTTAGTCTCCCAAGTAGCTGGGATTACAGGCATGTACTACCATGCCCAGCTAATTTTTGTATTTTGAATAGAGACAGGGTTTCACCTTGTTGACCAAGCTGGCCTGGAACTCCTGACTTCAAATGATCCACCACCTCGGTCTCCCCAAGTGTTGAGATTACAGGCGTGAGCCACTGTGTTCGGCCTTGGTTTATGATTTTCCTTGTCTCTACATTCCCACACACAGAGAAAGAGAACACATGCACAAGACACAATGCTCTCTGTATATATAAATTTCTTTAATTCTTTTTTTTTTTTTTTTTTGAAGACAGAGTCTCACTCTGTCACCCAGGCTGAAGTACAGTGGTGCGATCGTGGCTCACTACAACCTCTACCTCCTGGGTTCAAGTGATTCTCCTGCCTTAGCCTCCCAAGTAGCTGGGATTATAGGCATGCACCACCACACCTGGGTAATATTTGTATTTTTAGTAGAGACAGGGTTTTACCATGTTGGTCAAGCTGGTCTCAAACTCCTGACCTCATGATCCACCCTCCCAGGCCTCCCAAAGTGCTGAGATTACAGGCGTGAACCACCAAGCCTGGCCCTTACTGAATCATTTGAGAGTAAATTATAGACATTGTACTTCTTTACCGTGAAATACTTATGTACTATCAGCAAAACCAGGAAACTTAATATCATTGATACAATATTATAATCTACATACCTTATTAAAATTTTGCCAATTATCCTAATAATGTCCCCCCTCCCTCCCCCTGCTGCTACTGTTCTCTCTTCCCCTCTTCTCCCCCTCCACACCCTCCTTTTCTTCCTCTTTATCTTCACCTTATTCCCCCTCTTCCTCCTCTTTTTCTTTTCTTCTTCCTCTTGTAGGCATTGCTTTCTCTGGTCCAGAATCCATTCTAGGATCACATGTTGCTTTTGGTTGTCATGTCTCTTCAGTTTTCTTCAGTCTGTGACAGTTTCCTTAGTCTTTCTTTTGTCTTTTATGACATTGACATTTGTGTGTATGAAAAGTACAGGCCTGTTATTGAGTAGAAGGTCCCTCAATAGGAGTTTGTCTGATGTTTGCTCATGGTTATACTCAGACAGTGCATTTTTGCCAAAATACCACAGGCATATGACATTGGTTTGTCCTATTTAAGAGACGTTAACTTTAATCTCTTAGTCAAATTACTATTTTTCCCTTTATAATTAGTAAATAATTTGTTAAGTGGATTAATAAGTCTTTTTAAAGGAAATAAAATCTTCATTTTAAGTCTTCCTAAATAAGTCTTTTAAAGGAAAAAAAGCCTTTTGAAAAACTCATAACATAATCCTTATTTTGGACTGACTCTTAAAAACCCTGGCACAAGGATGCAAGCAAATTACTCATTTATCTATCAAGTCCTTGAATACTGCACGTGCCAGGTACTGCTCCAGACCCTGCCTTCTCCATCTAACTCCCTCTTTTGTCATCCTGGGCAGACTAGCCCCAGGCTTGGGTCCCCAAAGCAGTTTCTTGAGCTGCTTGAGAGGAGGAACTGATAGAGAGACACAGTAGGTAGTGGTTCTGGAATCTAGGGAACCCAGAGAGTAGCAAGGAGACTTCCCCTTAACTCTGTGGATACAGCAAGGCTTTTCTGTGATGAAAGAAATAATGTTGCTGACGTATGTGTTTATGTTTTAATTAGCTTTCCCTGAGTTGTACTTTAGTAACAACCCAAAAATCCAGTGGCTTACAATAAGAAAGGTTTATTTGTTATGCACATGTTATGTCGGCTCTGGTCATTGGTGGTTCTACTCGGTGTTGTCGTCCCCATTCTGGGATCTGGGCAGAAGACGTAGCCTCTGGAACGTGTCATTCTCATGGCAGAGGGAAAAGGAAAGTGATAGAAGTCTGCCATAGTTCTTAAGCCTTCTGCAGGGAAGAGCATAGTCATTTCCACTTACATTTATTGGCCAAAGCAAGTCGACTGGCCCTGCCTGCCATTAATAGAGCAGTGAAGTGTATTCCTCCTAAAAAGAAGTGCTGCAATTCACATAGCAAAAGGAGAGGATGTATAATCACCTGACAGGAAAGGATAGAATAAATCAGACCGATAATGCAAGCAACTATGGTAGAATTCTCTCTCTTTTTTTTTTTAATTGAGACAGAGCTTCACTCTTGTTGTGCAGGGTGGAATACGATGGCATGGTCTCAGCTCACTGCAACCTCCACCTCCTGGGTTCAAGTGATTCCCCTGCCTCAGCCTCCTGAGTAAGTGGGATTACAGGCTCCTACCACCACACCCGGCTCATTTTTTAGTAGAGACAGGGTTTCAAAATGTTGGCCAGACTGGTCTGGCCTGCCTCAGATGATCCACCCCCCTCAGCCTCCCAAAATGCTGGGATTACAGATGTGAGCCACCGGGTCCAGCCGGTAGAATTCTTCTATACAGGTTCTCTAGACCAACTTTACAATTCATACAAAACAGAGAGGTCCAGAGGAACAAGTTAACACCAGGAAGAAATAATCACTCAATCCAAAATGTGGAACATTCTGTAAGAAAGCTGGCCTGGAGCCCTTCAAAAAGACAATGTTATAGAAAAAGAAAGAAGAGACTCTTCCAGCTTAAAGGAGATAACAATTCATAAGCTTGGATTGAATCTGATTTTTAAAAATCTATAATTAGGGACAATTGGGTAGAATGTTATATAAACTAAATATTAGATGATATTAGATAATTATTGTTAATTTTTTAGGGGTGATAATGATTTTGTAGTTATGTAGGGAAATGCCCTTCTTTTAGGAGATGCATACAAATATATTCAGAGGTAAAGTGATGTAACATTTGCAATTTACTTTCAAAAGGTTAAGCAAAAAAAGTATTCGTATATATATATTAAGAGAGTGAGCAAAGTTGTATAATGCTTAAAATGTTGAAGGTTGGTGGAGGGATGTTAATACAATTCTTTCAAATTTGCTGGTTTAGAAATTTATAAAAATTAAAAAATAGGAAAAGTATATAGGTGTAGTTGTAACTGGTAAAAATAAAGCTCACTTTAAAATGTTTCTGATGGCCAGGCATGGTGGCTCACGCCTGTAATCCAAGCACTTTGGAGGCCAAGGCGGGCGGATCACCTGAGGTCGGGAGTTCAAGACCAGCCTGACCAACATGGTGAAACCCCATCTTTTAAAAGAAAACAAAACAAAAAAAAAAAACCTTTCTGATGCCAAGCAAGGTGGCTCATGCCTGTAATCCCAATACTTTGGGAGGTGGAAGCAGGTGGATTGCCTGAAGTCAGGAGTTGAGTTCAACACAGTGAACTCCTGAAGTTCACTGACCAGCCTGGCCAACACAGTGAAACACCATCTCTACTAAAAATAAAAAAAATTGGCTGGGTATGGTGGTGGCCACCTGTAATCCCAGCTACTCAGGAGGGTGAGGCAGGAGAATCGCTTGAACCCAGGAGGCATAGGTTACAGTGAGCTGAGATCGCACCAGTACACTCCAGTCTGGGCAATAAGAGCGAAACTGTCTCAAAAAAAAAGATTCAGCAACAAGGAAGTTCATCTCAGCATTATTTACTTCAGTGAAAAAAATAGGTATAATTTAAATATTCCAACAATAGTTGGTTAAATAAACTATGGTCCAGGCACCCAAAGAAAGGAATACAGTACGGCCATCAAAAATGATGTTGTGGGCCGGGAGTGGTGGCTCACTCCTGTAAACCCATCATTCTGGGAGGCTGAGGCAGGTGGATCACTTGAGGCCAGGAGTTTGAGAGCAGCTTGAGCAACATGGCAAAACCCCAACTGTACAAAAACTACAAAAATTAACTGGGTAGTGGTGCATGCCTGTAATCCCAGCTAATTTAGGAGGCTGAGGTCGGGGGATCGCTTGAGCCCAGGAGGCTAAAGCTGTAGTGAGCAGAGATTGCACCACTGCACTCCAGCCTGGGTAATAGAGCGAGACCATGTCTCAAGATAATAAAATAAAAGGTACTGCAGAACAACAAGTGAAAGATACTCATACAACATATTTTAAAAGTGAAGAGATACTTGTTCAATATATTTAGTTTATAAGACAACAGTATGTACTGTATAATCCTGTTTTTGTTGAAAAAGAAAAAGAAAACTTAGAAAAAAGACCAGAGGAATATACACCAAGTGCCTAATCTTGGTTATCTCTGGAGGTTGGATTTACAGATAATTTTATTATTTTATTTTTCCTTATATATACTTAACAAATTTTATAAAGCAAACATGAATTACTTGTAAATTAAGAAGAAAATGTAAAAATGATATTTGAAGGAATGCTACTGAATTGCCAAATGTTTTCTTCTGAAGAACATGAAAGAGCCCCCTTGAGGGCCACTGGGGCCTTAATCAGAGGTGAGACCAACCCGAGCCGCAAGGTGGCAGTGCTGCTCAGTGAGGCTGCCCTCCGGCTGGGCACTCTTGGGCCACACCCCCAAGAGTGGCCCCTCCCCCTGCTTCCCTTTTACTCCAACACATATGGGCACCCCCTGAAAGAAGAGATAACCTGGTGTGCACAGCTGCTCCGCCCTGTCTCACCTAAGTCGAGGGTGACAGGGGAGTGGAGATGACAAATCAAGAAATATCCTTTCCTTGGAGGAAACTCGGAGGCTTCCCCCAACAACTGTTGTCTCTAGATGTGGCTCCCACTACCAGAGAGAGAGAGAGAGAGAGAGAGAGAGAGAGAGAGTGTGTGTGTGTGTGTGTGTGTCTCCAGTTGCCAGATTGTGTGTGTGTGTGTGTGTGTGTGTGTATTCTGTATGTTTTGCTTATTATATCATTTTTCTTGGATGTTCTGTATTTGTTTAAATGTTTAGAACCTATTCTTTTATTTCAGGACAATATGAACAGAACATGATGTTGAAGAAAATACATTTACTTTGTACCCAATTCTGTGCATATTTTCTTCTGCTTTTCAGTCCACACATTGTTCATACTGGAAATCCTTTCTATACCTGCTTTGAAGCAGGATTAATGAACTATACTGATATAATTTCAGCAAATAGCCACTGACATGAATGCATAAATGGCATCTTTTGCATTCTGCTCTGTAGAGTTATAATAAAGTACTTTGTCTACGAAGCAGTAATGCAAATATATAAAATCATTTTCTAATTAAGAAAATGTTCAATAATTTATGAAAGTGGACATTTGCACAATCTTTTTTTATAGTTCATGAAATTGTTTAAAGTGTAAAATTGAATGTTTTTTAGTATAGTCACAGAGTTCTGCACCATCACCACAATCAATTTTAGAATACAGTTGAACTTTGAACAACGTGGAGGTTAGGGGTACCAGCCTCCCTGCAGCTAAAAATCTGTGTATAATTTTTAACTCCCCCAGAGCTTAACTACTAATAGCCTACTGTTGACCAGAAGCTTTACTGATAACATAAACAGTTGATTAACACATATTTTGTATGCTATATGTATTATACTCTTACAATAAAGTAAGCTAGAGAAAAGAAATGCTATCGGGAAAATCATAAGAAAAATTATGTTTACTATTCATTAAGTGGAAGTGGATCATCATAAAGATCTTCATCCTTGTCATCTTCATGTTGAGTAGACAGAGGAGTAGGAAGAGGAGGAAAGGGATTTGGTCTTGCTGTCTTAGGGTAGCACAGTCAGAAGAAACTTCATGTATCAGTGGACCAGTGCAGTTCACACCTGTGTTGTGGGGTCAGCTGTAGTTTCATCACCCCCAAAAAAGAAACCCTATATCCATTAGCAGTCACTCCCGATTTCCCCCTATACATTTGGCTATTCTAGACATTGCATATAGATGGGATTATTCAATGTGTGGTCTTTTGTAAATAGCTTTTCTCACTTGGCATGTTTTCAAGGTTCATCCATGTTGTAGCATGTATCGGTACTTAATTCCTTATACTGACAAATCATTTTCCATTGTATGGAATTTTATGTATCCATTCATCAGTGGATGGATATTTGGGTTATTTCCACTTTGGGCTACTATGAATAACACTGCTATGTATATTCATATACAAGTTTTTGTGTGGGATATATCTAGGAGTGAAATTGCTGTATCATATGACTCTTTTCCAAAATGTATGCACTATTGTACATTCCCACTAACAATGTATGAGGGTTCCGGTTTCTCCGTATCCTAGTAGACTCTTGTTATTGTCTGTCTTTTTGTAATAGCTATCCTAATGATATCTCATTGTAGTTTTGATTTGCATTTCCATGATGGCTAATGGCCATTTCCTTATCTTCTTTGAAGTAATGTCTATTTAGATCCTTTGCCTATTTTTTTTTTTTTTTTTTTGAGACAGAGTTTTGCTCTGTCGCCTAGGCTGGAGTGTAGTGGCACTGTCTTGGCTCACTGCAACCTTCGCCTCCTGAGTTCAAGCAATTGCCTGCCTGACACTCCTTGTTTCTCCTTTAAGCTTTGAGTGCAGAGACCCAGGACATTGAGGATTCAGCCACAGGTGCTCAGGGAGTACTGGGTGGCTCTGGCTGGGTTCTCTAAGTCTTAGAAGCCACTTGTTCACAATGTCTGGCCCATCCAAAGCCCAGGCCCTTGGCAGCTCATACTTTGGTGTCTCGCCTTGGGTATAAATAAAACAGTGTCAGGCCGGGCGCAGTGGCTCACGCCTGTAATCCCTGCACTTTGGGAGGCCGAGATGGGTGGATCACCTGAGTTCAGGAGTTCGAGACCAGCCTGGCCAACATGGTGACACCCCATCTCTATTAAAAAAAAAAAATTAAATAAATAAATAAATAAAACAGTGTCAATAATTACATATCTTATCCTTGGCTTCCTTTTTCTCCATGACCCTGCAAGTTACCCTGGATGGTGGCTGGGGTGGTTGGGCTTTACTGTTCTTTCCCACTGAGAGAGGGGACGAAAGACCCCTGCAGCACCACCTGTGAGCTGCCTGGTTCTATGTGGGCCACCCACTGTGGCCTCACCTCACACAACATGGTCTGTGTAGACCAGAGCCAGAGAAAGCTAAAGCTGCTCATAACCTAGGGATAAACACAGTTGACAGTGGTCGTTATCTTTCCAGAACTTTTATTTCATGAAAATACGTGGGCTTATTTATAAGTGTGTGTTGAGGGTGTCATTTGTTTTTAACAGGCTAGGCTCAGGCTCTTTCAGCTCAACAAATATTTATATAGCTACTGTATGCCAGGCACTGTTTTATATATCTGAAAATAATACTGTAACTTGCTGTTTTTGCTTAAAAGCATAAAATCTTTCCACATCAGTACATATGATCTCCATCATTATTATTGATAGTCATGTGGTATTCCATAGCATGGCAGTATCACAACTCCAGAATTTCTTTAACTAATTTTAGACATTCACATTGTCTCCATATACTTTTCCATTATAAATAATGCTGCAGTGAATGCCTTTGTCATATAACCTTGTGCACATTTGTAAATATTTCTAATAGACTCCTAGGCTTCCAGCTTAGGAGCAAATGTGCTGGCTGGGCATGGTGGCTAACGCCTGTAATTCCAGCACTTCGGGAGGCTGAGACGGAAGGATCACCTAAGGTAAGGAGATCAAGACCAGCCTGGCCAACATGGCGAAACCCCATCTCTACTAAAAATACAAAAAATTAGCTGGACATGGTATGTGCCTGCAGTCCCAGCTTCTCGGGAGGCTGAGGCAGGAGAATCACTTGAACCTGGGAGGGGGAGGTTGCAGTGAGCGCCACTGCACTCTAGCCTAGAGGACAAAGCGAGACTCTGACTCAAATAATAATAAAGTAAAATAAAGTGAATATACTGAATATTCTTTTTTTTTTTTTTTTTTTGAGGCAGGGTCTTGTTTTGTCACCCAGACGGCTGTACAGTGATGAGATCTCAGCTCACTGCAACCTCTGCCTCCCAGGTTCCAGTGATCCTCCCATTTCAGTCTCTCAAGTAGCTGGGATTACAGGTGCAGGTCACCATGCCCAGCTAATTTTTGTGTTGTTAGTAGAGGCAGGGTTTCTCTGTGTTGCCTAGGCTGGTCTGGAACTGCATTTTTTTTTTTTTTCTGACATAGTCTCACTCTATCACCCAGGCTAGAGTGCAGTGGCATGATCTAAGCTCACTGCAAACTCCGTCTCCCAGGTTCAAGCGCTTCTCCTGCCTCCGCCTCCCAAATAGCTGGGATTGCAGATGTGGGCCACCACGCCCAGCTAATTTTGTATTTTTAGTGGAGACAGGGTTTCACCATGTTGCCCAGGCTGATCTCAAACTCCTGACCTCAAGTGATCCACCCACCTCGGCCTCCAAAAGTGCTGGGATTACAGGCGAGAGCCACCACACCCCGCTGAATATTCTTGTTGTACATAGGTGCTATGGTTTGAATATTTGTACCTCCAAAACTCTTGTTGAAACTTAATCCCTAGTGTGGCAGTATTGGGAGGTGGGGCCTTTAAGAGGTGACTGGATAATGAGGGAATGAGGGCTCTTCTCTCACAAATGGGTTCTTCCATTCATAAATTAATGGATTAATAGGTTATTGTAGGAGGGGAGCTGGTGGGTTTATAGGAAGAGGAAGAAAAACCTGAGCTAGCACATTAGCATGCTCAGCCCCTCACCATGTGGTGCTGTGCACTGCCTTGGGACGCTGCAGAGTTCCCACCAACAAGAAGCCTCTCACCACATACAGCCCCTTGACCTTGGACTTCTCAGCTTCCATAAGTGTAAGAAATATACTTCTTTTCTTTATAAATTGCTCAGTTTTAGATATTCTATTATAAGCAGCAGAAAACAAGTCTAAGATACCAGGTATCAAGATTGTACCCATTCATTCTGCTGCTACTAGTGTACGAGAGGACCCTTTCCCCTACTCCCTGTGGCCTGTCTTCAATAATTTTGTCAGTTTGATAGATGAAAATGGGCAATCATCTTTTCAACAGAAATCAGCCTCAGCAGTTGATACTGACTGAGCAGTTTACAGCCTTCAGCACAGGGCATTTCTAGAGTGTAAACTGAGAGAGGCAAAGCTCTGGCCATTTCCCCCACTTCATGGGGAAGATTTGGATTTGGCTAACAGTTGAGCGGTCAGTCATGTACTTTCACACACTTGGTCTTCTTTCTCCTTCACCACCACACTCTAAGGTAAATATCATTATCTAATTTTTAACAGATGAGGAAACAGGCCAGAGAGACTGAC
Source organism: Aotus nancymaae (assembly GCF_030222135.1). Classification (NCBI taxonomy): domain Eukaryota; kingdom Metazoa; phylum Chordata; class Mammalia; order Primates; family Aotidae; genus Aotus; species Aotus nancymaae. The sequence continues at coordinate 41,433,679 of NW_026988422.1, forward strand.
TTCTCCAAATCAAAAAGTTAAGAAGTAACAGCCCAGGGGGAGGGGTCTGAGAGTAAAGGGAAGAGTAGCAGAGGCATGGCCATCATTAACCCTGGAGCTTGTGTGGAGCCAGGGCTGGGTCTCAAGGCCAGGCCAGACGAAGGGAAGAGTGGAGGAGAAAATGATATGAAATTCTTTGCCGTGGGCTACAGACTGTGAAATCTGTTTTGCCTGTGCTCAGGGCTTGTCCTGGTTGGGCATAATGTAGAGGCTGCAAAGAGTCCAGGGCCCTCGAATCCAGGAAGGGGAAGGCCCCAGGTCTGGTAACGCAGAGGGGAGAATGCGCAGGGACGTTACCCTGGTGATGGCGGAGGTGTGTAGGAGTTCATTATATAGGCTCAGGCCTTGTCCACAAGCTAATGGGAAACTTCTTCCATCCTCCTAGCTGGCCTGCCCAAAGCCCTTAGCGCAGATCCCATTTCTCAAAAACCTAAATTTTAAAAAAAGTAAAGTACAAGAAAACCCCTGAACAGTCCTCTTTGCATAATGGTGGCTCTGAGCCTGGGAGTTCCAAGGACAGACTCGTGTCTAAACACCTCTGGCTTCAGCACGTGCTGACTGGTCCTCAGCGCTCGGCATTCTGAAGAAATATTTTCAGCAATCTCTGGGTGGGGAGACAGTGAGCAGCTAAGTGCCTTTCTCTGGAGAGTCTGTTCCCCAGCGAAGGTCACCTCAAGCGGACAGGCTTCCAGGGTCACAGAAACCTCTGTGGACCTACACGTACAAGAGGAGCAGCCACTCTGCAGGGGTGGCTTCATTTCAGCCCCTTTTCCCACATAACTTGGTGCACAATATGCTACTCTCCTCTGCCAGGGGTCTTAAGGGGAAGCTTAACATCATGGCAGCATCACTGGACTGGTGGTTTACCAGTGCTTTCAGATGACAGAGGTCCAAAGAATACAGAAAAGGGCCTTGCATCCTGAACCTGGTGAAATTGGGGCCCAAGATCCCAGGAAAAGAACACACATTTTTTATTTGTGAAAAATAGTACAAATAATAGAAACTCTATTCTTTTGGTTGGTTATGTGTTTATTCTTAGGAAATGCATATATATGCAGAGAGAGAAAGCAAAGGGAGAGAGAGCGCAAATACATGCAAATGTAGTAACATCAGTAAATCTGGGGAAAAGGTATTTGGAAATTCCTTATACATTCAACTTTTCTGAAGTTTGAAACTATCAAAATGAAAAGTGAGTACTCTCTTCTGCAGCGCATATGCTAAAGTTGAAACATACAGAGTTTAGCATGGCCGCTGTGCAAGGATGATCAGATGGTTTGGATGTTTTGTCCCTTCCAAATCTCACATTAAAATGTGACCTCAGGCCAGGCACTGTGGCTCACGCCTGTAATCCCAGTACTTTGGGAGGCCAAAGCAGGTGGGATCAGGAGTTTGAGACCAGTCTGGCCAAATGATGAAACCCTGTCTGTACTAAAAATACAAAAAATGAGCCAACTGTGATGGCACATGCCTGTAATCCTAGCTACTCAGGAGACTGAGGCAAGAGAATTGCTTGAACCTGGGAGTTGGAGGTTGCAATGAGGGAGATGACGCCATTACACTCCAGCCTGGGAAGCAAGAGCGAAACGCCATCCCCTCCCCCACAAAAAAAAGGCCAGGCACAGTGGCTCAAGCCTGTAATCCCAACACTTTGAGAGGCCAAGGCGGCTGGATCACAAGGTCAAGAATCAAGACCATCCTGGCTAACATGGTGAAACCCTGTCTCTACTAAAAATACAAAAAATTAGCTGGGCATAGTGGCACATGCCTGTAGTCCCAGCTGCTCGGGAGGCTGAGGCAGGAGAATCGCTTGAGCTTGGGAGCCAGAGGTTGTAGTGAGCTGAGATTGTGCCATTGCACTTCAGCCTGGGTGACAGAGCAAGACTCCATCTCAAAAAAAAAAAAAAAAGTGACCTCCAATGTTGGAGGTGGGCCTAATGGGAGATGTTTGGGTTATGGAAGCAGATGCCTCATGAATGGCTTGGTGCTGTCCTAAACAATAGTCAGTGAGCTCTCATTCTGAGTTCACAGGAGATCTGGTTGTTTAAAAGAGCCTGGCACTCTCTCTCTCTCTCTCTCTCTCTCTCTCTCGCTTGGTCCCTCTCTTGCCATATGACACACTAGGACCACTTTGCCTTCCACCATGATTGTAAGCTTCCTGAGGTCTTACCAGCAGCAGATGCTGGTGCCATGCTTCTCATACAGCCTGCAGAACCATAAGCCAAATAAACCACTTTTCTTTATAAATTACCCAGTCTAAGGAATTCCTTTTTTTTTTTAAATTTTTTTGAGACAGGGCCTTACTCTCACCCAGGCTGGAGTGCAGTGGCACAGGCTTGGATCACTGCAACCTCTGACTCCTGGGCTCAAGTGATCCTCCTACCTCAGCCTCTTGGGTAGCTGGGCTTACAGGTGTGTGCCACCATGCCTGGCTAATTGTTGTATTTTTTGTAGAGACAGTGTTTCACCATGTTCCCCAAACTGGTCTTGAACTCCTGAGCTCAAGCGATCCACCTGCCTCAGCCTTCAAAAGTGCTGAGTTTATGGGTGTGAGCCACCTCACATCTGGCCAGATATTCCTTTAGAGCAATGCAAAGTGGACTAATACAGATGACATGCAAATTTGTGAAGTGTTCCATATTTTTTACTGCATGTTCTCATTTATAAGTGGGAGCTAAATAATGTGTAGAGTAGAGTGTTCATGGAGGCTCGGGAGCATAGGAGGGTGGGAAGACATTGGAGGCCTTGGAGGATAGGAGGGTGGGAAGTGGATGAAGGATGAGAAATCAGGGGGTACAATGTGCATTATTTAGATGATGGCTACACTAAAAGCCCAGACTTCACCACTGTGCAATATATCTATGTAACAAAACTCCACCTGTACCCCTTAAATTTATATGTACACACATATATATACATATATATATATATTTGTTTTTTTTGAGATGGAGTCTCACTCTATTGTCCAGGCTGGAGTGCAGTGGCAGAATCTTGGCTCACTGCAACCTCTGCCTCCTGGGCCCAAGTGATTCTCCTGCTTCAGCCTTCGGAGTAGCTGGGATTACAGGCGTGCACCACCACACCCAGCTAATTTTTGTATTTTTGTAGAGACATGGTTTCACCATGTTGGCCAGGATGGTCTTGAACTCCTGACCTTGTGATCCTCCTGCCTCAGCCTCCCAGAGTGCTGGGATTACAGGCGTGAGCCACTGCGCCTGGGCTAATTTATATTTTTAAAAAGTAACGAAAAGAATAATTACAAAAACCAAAGAAGCATTTTTAGGTAAATTAATCTTCAGTCCCACCAGACTAGCCCAAGCATGGGTTTAAATTTTGCATAGATTTTGATTTTTGTTGCCGTTGTTAGAGATAGGGCCTTGTCACTTTGGAGGCCAAGGCGGGCAGATCACCTGAGGTCGGGAGTTCAAGACCAGCCTGACCAACATGGTGAAACCCTGTCTTTAAAAAAAAAAAAAAAAAGAGAGAGAGAGAGACAGGGCCTTGCTTTGTCACCAAGGCTGGAATGCAAAGGCATGATCACCGCTCACTGCAGACTCAACTTCCTGAGCTCAAGTAATCCTCCTACCTCAGCCTCTAAAGTGGCTCGGACCATAGGCACATGCACCACACTTGGCTAATACTTTTTAGAGATGGGGTCTCACTAGGTTGCCCAGGATGCTCTCAAACTCCTGGCTCAAGCAGTCCACCCACCTCAGCCTCCTAAAGATTTTGTGGAGTTTTTTTTTTTAATATGAAAAGACATGTTATTATTAATAGTACATAAACCAGATTGTACTTTCTCCAATGGCAAATGAGGCACAGGGTAATATTTCTCTTCAATTCCCTGAGAACTTCAATATCATCTGTCTTCTGGAGGATCCAGTTTCTTCTGACATCTGTGATACTGTCCATAAGGATAGCAACCATACTTAGTAGTAGAGAACATTTTGCAGAAAATTTTTTAAAAAAAGGAAAGAAAGAAAAAATATATCGGATGCTGATTCAGAGAAGAAAATGAAAAAAAGAAAAGAAAAAAGAACATTTTGCTAAGTTATTCTATTATGGGTTCTCGCTCAAGGTGTTCACCTTTTTCTTCTCTAGTTTTCAGCACTTGACCATGTGTTTCCTTATTATTACATACAGGATCAGGTCAAGGGATAGGTTTTGTGCATTCATACAGAATGTCTATAAAAGGATGGAAGCATGCTATTCTCCTGCCATCAGATGTCAAAGCAACGTCTACTTTTCAATTATAGTCAACTGGAAAAGAAGAGCATGTAGATTTATGACAAGCATAATATAAGGCTCCATTTTGGATTGAAAATAAATGATTTCCAGATAGTTCTCTTTGATATCACCCATCTTACTGCTGCTGCTGCCATGTAGCAAGATGCTTATCAGGTGGTATGAAAAAAGATGCTTCAAAGAGAATCTACTTTTAAAATCTTCATCTGGGCACATCAATTTTCATCCCTGCTTAGCAGTTCCTCAACATGAGCCCATCATCTTGTCTCCTTATTTTTGTATAGATCTTCAATTATTTTTACCCAGTTGTAATCATGAACACATTTGTAGTCTCTTTTTTTTACTTAACATTAGTTATAAACTGTTTTCCATACTGCTGCACATTCTTTGTAATTATCATTTTTATGATTTATAATTTTTTTTTTTGAGACAGAATCTCTCTTTCGCCAGGCACCAGGCTGGAGTGCAGTGGCACAATCTCGGCTCACTGCAGCCTGTGCCTCACGGCTTCAAGCATTCTCCTGCCTCAGCCTCCTGAGTAGCTGGGACTACAGGCACGCGCCACCACGCCCAGCTAATTTTTGTATTTTAGTATAGACTGAGTTTCATTATGTTGGCCAGGATGGTCTTGATCTCTTGACCTCGTGACCTGCCCACCTTGGCCTCCCGCAGTGCTGGGATTACAGGCATGAGCCACCACGCCTGGCCATTTAATTCTTTTAGTTGTTTTTTTTGTTTGTTTTTTTTTTTTTTTGAGACAGAGTCTCACTCTGTCATCCAAGTTGGAGTGCAATGGCATGATCACAGCTCACTGTAGCCTTGACCTCCCGGGTTCAGGTGATCCACCCACCTCAGCCTGGCATGTGCCACCAGGCCTGGCTATATTTTTGTATTTTTTGTAGAGAGGGGGTTTCACTATGTTGCCCAGGCTGGTCTCAAACTCCTTTGCTTAAGTAATCCTCCGCCTCAGCCTCTCAATGTGTTGGGATTACATGCATGAGCCATCATGCCTGGCCAATTTATAATATTATATGTCATAATTCATATTCTCTTGTTGGTGGACATGTAAGAGGAAGAAGACACTGGTTAATCATGAACTCTGTACCAGGTGCTGCCCACCACAGGCTATGTACAGGCATTATCTTATTTGACCCTCACTATCCTACTTAGCCCCAGGCTCTGTTCTAGATTCTTGGGAACACATCAGCAAATTACATAGACAAACTGGAGCTTACATTCTAGTCAGGGTCAGGGTTAGGGGGAGATGTACAATTAAAAGTATACATAATGCTGAAGAATTAAATGTTGAAGGAGTTTAAATTTTGAAAGTGTTTGCTATATATACTTGTCCTGCATTATTATAAAGAGTTTTCGGCACGTTTTTAAAACAAGGATATACATAATAAGTAAGAAAAGTATGTATTACGTTAGAAGATGCCAAATAATATGGAAAAACAGCAGAGTAAGGAGAGTAATGGGTACAGGAGAAGGGAGTGTTTTCATTTTAAGTTGAGCAGTTGGGGTAAATCACACCGAGAAGTTAACATTTGAAGAAAGACTTGATAAGAACAATTCCTGAATAACACATGAACAAATAAAATGACTTTTACGATACATTCTACCTATGCCATTAGGAGCCAGGCATTAGAATGACTAAGATCCCAAGAGGGGCTGGTGAAACTTGTATACATTTATGTCATTGGCTAAAACATGAATCAGCCCAGTTCGTTCGTTCGTTCTTTTTCTTTCTTTTCTTTTTTATAAAGATGGGGTTTCACCATGTTGATCAGTCTGGTCTTGAACTCCCCACCTCAGGTGATCTGCTCATTTTGGCCTCCAAAGTGCTTGGATTACAGGTGTGAGCCACCACGCCCAGCCAATCAGCCCAGTTCTTTTGTGAAGCATTATGTCAATTCACACAGCCATTTAAAATATTAATGTCTTTTGACCTGGTAATCTCACTCCTGGGAATTTGTCCTAAGGAAATTTTTGCAAAGAAGAGAAAAAGCTCTATGTGGAAAGATCACTGCCGCAGTATCCTTTTGTCTTAGTAGGTCTAACCTTAGTCAGGTTTATTTCTCACAGTTCTGAGGTTGGAGTCTGAGATTTAGGGGCCAGCAGGGTTTGGTTCTGGGAGAAAGCCCTCTTCTGGGTTAGTCCATTCTCACACTGCTATAAGAACATAGCAGAGACTGGGTAATTTATAAAGGAAAGAGGTTTAATTGGCTCACAGTTCAGCATGGCTTGGGAGGCCTCAGGAAACTTGCGATCATGGCAGAAGGGGAAGCAAACATGTTCTTCACAGGGCAGCAGGAAGAAGAATGAAAACCGATTGAAGGGGGAAGCCCCTTATAAAACCATGAGAACTTACTATCACAAGAATGGCATGGGGAAAACTGCCCCCGTGATTCAGTTACCTCCCATTGGGTCCTTCCCACCACACGTGGGGATTATAGGAACTACAATTCAATATGAGACTTGGGTTGGGACACAGCCAAACCATATCACCAACTGTCCACTTCTCATTCTATCCTCACATGGCAGAAGAAAACTAGCTAGATCTTCTTTTTTAATTGAGATGGAGTTTCGCTCTGTTGCCAGGCTGGAGTGCAGTGGCGCAATCTTGGCTCACTGCAACCTCTGCCTCCCGGTTTCAAGCAATTCTCCTGCCTCACCTTCCTGAGTAGCTGGGACTACAGGCGCGTGCCACCACACCCAGCTAATTTTTGTGTTTTTAGTAGAGACATGTTTCACCATGTTGACCTGGATGGTCTCCATCTCTTGACCTTGTGCTCTGCCCGCCTTGGCCTCTCAAAGTGCTGGGATTACAGATGTGAGCCACCACACCCGGCCTCTGGCCTCTTTTTGTAAAGGCACTAGTCCCATTGATAAAGGCTCCACTCTCATGACCTAGTTACCTCCCCAAAGTTCCACCTTCATATATCATCACATCAGGATTAGTGTTTCAACATATATGTTTTAAAGGGATACAAACACACAGTCCATTGCACCATCAAAGTAAGAAAGTGGTGGTTCAGAATGGTCTTGGAGTCAGGTGTCAGGGTCTAAGGTTTGGCTCTCTGATCTGCCACTTGGTATCTGTGTCGTCTTGGGTTTAGTGACTTGATCTTTCTGAGACCATGCTGGCTGTGATGGAAGGAGAGAAGTCAGGTTGGGAAAGTTCTGGGGGACCAGACTGTGGAGGGTCTTGACTGCTAAGCCAGTGACTCCAGGCTCTGTGCAGTCAGCAGGAGAAACATTATGGGTATTTGATCAGAGCTGTGCATCAGGAAGATTAATGTGATGGTAGCATAGAAGATGAATGGAACGAGGGAGAATGCAGAGGCAGGGAGGCCACTTAGGAGGCTTCTGCAGTAGTCTACGTGAGAGGCAATGACTAATTAAATGAAACAGCCCAAACTGTGTGAGCACCTTGTGGGTGATGAGCCATTATCATAAATCTCTAGCCTCCTCATAGCATCTTTTTAAAAGTCTGCACTAAACAGAAATGTTACAGAATAATGCTTTATATTTCTAAAGCCCTTTGTAATTCAAAAAGTGCTTTTATGAGCATTATCTCATTTGATCTCGGGTGTTTACAAATTGATATTTTGAGGAGTTTTTCCAGATATTGAAATTGGACCTATAGATTTATAGTTTTCAGGGCCTACCCTTCTCTCCTCCTCCACTCAGCTTCCTTATGTTCAATCTTCAGGCACTTACTGGTTCTTTATTCCTTTTCACAACCAAAATAAAAACAATGCATGCTGAACAATATACCAGGCTCCTTGCTAAGTCCCTCCAAAAGCAGAGAAGTCATCAGTGTGCTGGAGTTGAGCACATTTGGTTTATTTAATCATTTGTTCATCTTTCTCTGATTGCAGTGGAGTTTCACATGTTCCACCATATGCTGTCCCTGAAATGCTCTACACACACCAATGAGAGCCCACAAGGGGGACTAGCCTTCGACTTTCCTCCTTGTCTGACAGAATTAAAACAGGAAATCAGGTTGGGAAAGTCCTGTGGGACTAGATTGTGGAGGAGCTTGACTGCTAAGCCAAGGACTCCAGGCTCTATGCTGTCAGCAAGAGAAACATCATAGGTATTTGATCAGAGCTGTGCATGAAGGTTAATCCAGCAGTAACTCCCTCCAGCTTCCCAGTCTCAGGGGCGGGGGGAATGTGTTTTGCTTGAGTCCCCCAAATACCCCCAAGTCACACAGACACAATTCAGCAGACACAGGACTGGCAATTACCCAGGAGGCCTGCAGCCTGGGTCTCCACTGTGATTGAGGCTTCCTAACTCTGGCTTCTTGGGCTTCCAGAGGCACTAATGAGCAGGGCTGAGCAGTAATTAAGACTGTGCTCTGTTCCACATCATGCAGCACAGCTGCAGCTGCCAGGAGGAAGGGGAAGGAGAGAAGACTGTCTTCCCACTGTGAGCCCACTTGCTCTCCAGGCTCTCCAGTGCAGCAAGGTAAAGCCATGGGTTGAGGGAACAGCTACAGGAGATGGCTGCCCAGGGCTGGGGAAATAGCGTTCAGACGCCAGCCAGCTGTTGCTGCTCCATCCTGCATCCCAGGTAGGGTGCCAATGGGCCAAGCCATGGTTTTCTCAGAGGTGAAGAGCCCCTGCCTTGCAACCAGCCTGGCACTACAGGCCCTGCAGCAGGAAGAGGCTGTGATCTGGCCAGGGAGAGCTGGGTGGAGGACAAATATGACACATGAAGGTATGCCCATTGTCTCCAAGGAGTCTGGGACCTTCTCTGGCTCACATCCCAGAATAGGGGCCTCTCTTGGTGAGGGCCAACTGCAAGAACAAATACTCAGTGAGCAACACAGGGCCAAGCTCTAGAGGTTCACAGGTCACACTACAAGCCAGTTCATCCATGGAACACACTCTGCAGTGGAGAGGTGGAGGTCAAAACAGAGTCACGACTGCTACAGTGCTGATGAGAAAAAGTTCCATGGGACCACAGCGTCGCCTAGGGTAGACTGAGGACAGCTTCACTTGTATTCTGGCATTTGAGCTGAACCTTGAAGTAGAAGAGGGATTCACCAGAAAATACGGTTTTGGCAAAGGGAGCAGAGAACAAAGGCAGGTGGCATGAGATAGTTGGCAGCCAGACATGGTGGGCCTGGCCCAGAACATGAGTGGAGTGAGAAGGGAAGGATTCTAGACAAAGGAACCTAGAGAATCTAGAATTCTAAAGGACCACCAGGGGTTCCAGTTTCCAGTATCTGACAGAATGACCCACCTTCCCCAGCTTATACCACCTCAGGCGTTGGGCAGATGCTCCGTGACTTCATCAGGATCCCTGGTGAGCAGTGTCAGCCCCAGGTGCTGAGCTGGGGAGGAGATCACAGAAGAGTCAAGGGACTCACAGAGGGAAGGCAGCTGGAGGGAAGGGGCTTGGCCCTGGACTCTCATCCACTCCTGAAGCCCATGCGGGGAAACAGTGAATAATGCAGTACCTGTGTCCTGAGGTCCCTCATGTGAGGCCCTCAGGGTGCCAGCAGCCTTCTGTCGCCTGCCCATTGCTCTGGGGGCCACAGGTACCTGCAGGTTTCCAGAACCCAAGGAAGAGGCCAGAGGTTCAGTAATAGCTCTATAGGGGCTGAACAAGAGAGTGATGACCAACTCCCAAAATACATAACCTGTATTTTGTCAGAGACAGAAAGGTTCAAGTCTCAAAAATGCTGGATCTTGGCTGGAGGTGGTGGCTCACACCTGTAATCCCAGCACTTTGGGAGGCCGAGGCAAGTGGATCACTTGAGGTCAGGAGTTTGAGACCAGCCTGGCCAACATAGTATAAAACCCCATCTGTACTTAAAATACAAAAATTAGTCAGGCATGGCAGTGGGCACCTGTAATCTCACCTACTGGGGAGGCTAAGGCAGGAGAATTGCTTGAACCTGGGAGGTAGAGGTTGCAGTGAGCCAAGATGGTACCACTGTACTCCAGCCTGGGCAACAGAGTGAGAATACATCTCAAAAGAAAAAAAATCTGGAGCTTCAGTAATGCTGACCACTTTCAAATATATGTAATCAGCACTCATTCCAAATAGTTTTTTTTTTTTTTTAGACAGGTTTTCACCATGTTGGTCAGGCTGGTCTTGAACTCCTAACCTCAGGTGATCCGCCCGCCTTGGCCTCCAGAGTGCTTGGATTACAGGCGTGAGCCACCACACCCAGCCATTTCAAATAGGGGTTTTTTAGCAGCATGCTAACTTATGATTACAAAGTCTGTGGTCCCCTATCCTGCCAAGTGTCCCCTTCCCCTGTCTGAGTGCCTGTGCCGGAGGCAGTTCTTCAAGGGGACTTGGGGTTGTACTCCTGTATAAAAGAAAGCCTGTGGTGCTGCTGTGTTAAGTCACCCACCTATTGGCTGATGAGCGCCCCCTTCATGTCTTTGCTGAAGGTGGATTTTCAGTAAATAAGAAGACCATATTTTTTATTCTGAGGCTGTGGTCTTGTTTTCCATAGCAGTGTGTCCCAGAAAGCTCAAAATCTCTTGCATGGTCATGATTTGAAAGTCTGGAAATGGGATCCACCAGTAAGCTGTGTTCTCCATGGAGCTTATCTGAGGCTGCCCTGCACCCTTCGCATCTCCTTCAAGGGGTCACAGGGTGCCTGTGGGCACCTCTTCCTGTTGCCTGTATGTCTGCCCCAATAGGAGAAAGAGAGGGCATGGAAGGAAATGAGTCTCCTTCATTGGTTCAAATTAGGGGGAAGCCTGTCAGTCCAAGTCCCTTCACATTCAGACAATGACCAATCTGGCTTCCCTTCCTATGTCTTTGTCAGAGAAGTGGACACTGGGCCCAGGACTGTCCCTCCAACCTGGCAGTCATGGGAGGCAACTGTAGAGGGATTTTTTTTTCTTTTTTTTTATTTTTAAGACAGGGTTTCACCATGTTGGCCAGGCTGGTCTCGAACTCCTGACCTCAGGTGATCCACCCACCTTGGCCTCCCAAAGTGCTGGGATTACAGGCGTGAGCCACCGTGCCCGGCACTGTGGAGGAATTTTAGAGCCGGAAGAAGCAGAGGGAGGTTTGGAATACCTTTTATTTTTTTTTAAGTTTTCCATTTATAATATTTCTGTTTTTACAAGAATCATTTGGCTCTTTTTAATTTAGTATATTTTCCTTAGAGCAATAAAGGCTTTCGCAATATGGAAAAAGTGACATTTGATCTTAAGGAGTCTGGGGGAGCCCTGAGTATAGGGAACTGACCTTTAATACCTGCCCATGAGCGCTGCCGCCTGGGGGCCTAATGTCTAATGCTTGCCACCAGGTCAGCTCACCACAGGAGTCTGCCGGTGACCAGCCTGTCTCTCTTCCCATGGGTTCTCTAGCTGGCTCTGACTAAAGCCCTGTCTCTCTCATTGCTCTCTCGCCAACTATCCCAACTTCTCAGCTTCCCCCTTTTGCCAATCAGCCCAGCCCAGAAGTGCCGAGGGGTGGGCCAGAGGGAAGCAGTCCCTGCTGTTTTTCCCCAGCTCCCACTCAAACCTGACACCCACAGAAAGGTCAAGCCCACGTGGTTCTGCACATCCCCTGCCTGGCCCGCCCTGGCTGTTACCATGACGACTGCTGGGCTGGAAATGTCCTTCACTACCTCTACTCAGCACATTGGAGGCTGTCCCACACTCCATCCTCAGAAAAGCCACTCCTGCCAGGGGTTCTGGAGTTACAGGGCCTTTGGGAATAAGGCAGACAGAGACCAGGAAGACATAAAGCCAGAGGCACACACACTAACAGAGCCAAAGAGAGACAGGCATACATAGGGGCATGGAGAATGTGAAGGTGCGAGGAAATGAGGTGGTGACACAGCCTCAGCCACGCAGGACTGCAGGACGAATAAAGCAGAGACAAAGGGAGGCACGGGGGACATGGGGGCCCATGGCGCCACAGTGAGAGAAGCTAGGCAGAGGAAGAGAGGAAAGGCAGAGACCAGGGCAGTCAGCTTTCCGCTGCCCCTGCTCCCATCCCAGGAAATGTCCTTGCCCAGTAGGTCTCTCTTGGTCTCATCCTCTCTGATGTCAGGCAGGGTCTGTCTGAGCTGATTTGCTGGCCAGGCTGTTTCTCTGGCTGGACAACATTTGCCGCCGTAAGAGGGCCCCTTGCCTAATAACAGTGATCAAATTGTTGCCACCCTGACACACACACACCCACTCTGCTCCTTGCCCTTGATTCCATGTCACCCCAAACTTATAAATATCTACTCAGCCTCACTTCGCTTAGGTGGTGAAATGGGCACTAGAACACTGAGCTGGGTTGATTTTCAAATTGCAGCAAAATAGTGTGAATCTCAGAGATGAGGAAGCCCTGGAAGTAATGGGCAAGAGGATGGAAAAGACAGTCGGAACAGCGAATACCAGACAGGAATGCGGGGGCAAGAAAGTGGGAGAAGGGATCGGGGAACAGAGAGATGGGATCAGACCTCTGACCTGGGCAAGCCAGAGGGGTGGTAACAGGAGTGCCAGGCCAACTGGATTGGCCTTCAGGGCCTGGCAGGGAGACCTGCCTCCAACATCAGTGCCATGATTTCCCATCTTTGTTTTTTTTTTTTTTTTTTTTTTTGAGACGGAGTTTCACTCTTGTTACCCAGGCTGGAGTGCAATGGCGCGATCTCGGCTCACCGCAACCTCCGCCTCCTGGGTTCAGGCAATTCTCCTGCCTCAGCCTCCCGAGTAGCTGGGATTACAGGCAAGCGCCACCATGCCCAGCTAATTTTTTGTATTTTTAGTAGAGACGGGGTTTCACCGTGTTGGCCAGGATGGTCTCGATCTCTTGACCTCATGATCCACCCGCCTCGGCCTCCCAAAGTGCTGGGATTACAGGCGTGAGCCACCGCGCCCGGCCCGTGATTTCCCATCTTTGAGGGAGGTTTTGAAGGTCTCTGAATTTTGGGGCTTTCTTCTTCGCATTTTCTTTTTTCTTTTTTTTCAGTTGGAGTCTTGCTCTGTTGCCCAGGCTGGAGTGTAATGGCACAATCTCGGCTCACTGCAGCCTCTACCTCATGGCTTCAGGCATTCTCTTGCCTCAGCCTCCTAAGTAGCTGGGATTACAGGTGCCTGCCACCATACCTGGCTAATTTTCTTGTATTTTTAGTAGAGATGGGGTTTCACCATCCTGGCCAGTATGGTCTCAAACTCCTGACCTCAGGCGATCTACCTGCCTTGGCCTCCCAAAGTGCTGGAATTACAGATGTGAGCCACTGTGCCCAGCCCAGCATTTTTTTCTTAGAAAATGATTATGCTGTCAGCACAGGAAACTCTGGGGTCTGACCAATCTCTCACCTGTCCTAATTTTGACCACAGTGTGGAAGGACAGTAGAGTCAGTGCCCCTAATGTCACCATGTTCCAAGGTCACATATGAATACTGAACAGGTGCCAGCCTGGAGCACCCATTTCCCTGGTGCCCTCAGTCCAGAGAGCCCAGTGAGGAAGCTGGGCTGAGAAGGAAGACTTGAACCCAAGAGAGCTGTGGGTGGACATTCAGACAAGGCTGGGCTGAACTCACCAACCAGGGAGAACCACCCCCCACACTGGGTCACAGAGGCCGAAATGTCAAAACCAAGGGTCCCACACCGCCCTGGAAGGCGGATCCTGGCCTGGGTGGGAAAGGATCTGTGCCAGATGCTGACACACTGCCCCACATCCCTCCAGCCCATCTCTGACCAGCTGCAGCTGTGGTGGATGCTTCTGGTACATGCTCAGTTTCTCACTTCTCTTCTTCTCTGCATGAGGTTTTTCTCAGCCCCTACAGGGCTGCCTGAAAGTGGCAGGGGCTTAATACCTCCAAAGAGCAAAGCTCAGCCAATGAAGGATGGACATTGGTGGAACTATAACCCAGATGGCCCCCATCAGTCAGTGGCAAAATTCTGAGCCGTGATCTTTTTTTTTTTTTTTGAGATGGAGTCTCGCTCTGTCACCCAGGCTGGAGTGCAGTGGCACCATCTTGGCTCACTGCAACCTCTGCCTCCCTGGTTCAAGCAATTCTCCTGTCTCAGCTTCCCAAGTAGCTGGGACTACAGGCACACAGCACCACACCTGGCTAATTTTTGTATTTTTAGTAGAGACAGGGTTTTGCCATGAAAACCATGTTGGCCAGGCTGGTCTCGAACTCCTGACCTCAGGTGATACATCTGCCTCAGCCTCCCAAAGTGCTGGCATTACAGGCATGAGCCATCATGCCCAACCTGAGCCATGATCTTTATGTCTTCTCAGAGTGATCCCAGGGCAACAGCCCTAACTACCCATAGTGGACCTGTTCAACACAGGGAGCTGTCTCATTTTCCTTACTCCCTCACTCCTGCTCACCCCCATCAGCCACCTGCACACAGGTCCTTGTCTGATGGTACACATTCAGAGAACATAAAACACCACAAGAGCAACCTTTTTGTGATCTTCCATCCCAAGAGTCTGTCCCTCAGGGTTGAACTAAAATAAGAACTGTTGGAGGGCTCTGCCTCTGACCACTGGTTGGTAGGTGATCAAGTGTTTGTCATTATTATCTAGGGAGGTAAAAGAAGAACTTACCAGCTCTCCCTCCTAAATGCTGAGGAGACCAGGGCTGACTTATTAGCAGCAAGCCCCCATAGGTCTCCAGTGGCCAACAACAGATTTTCATAACTGGGAAGGACCTTAGAGGTGACCTGATCCAACTTTCTACCCAATGCAGGAATCCCCTTTACAACCTCTCTGACATCTGCTTACACACCTCCAGTGACAGGGAACTCACTGTCTTCTACAAGGCCACCCTGTGGTTGAACAGCTATTAGAAAGTTCTCCTTAACACTGAATGGTAATTGGTCTTCCTGGAACTCCCCACCACTGGTCCTAGTATGTCCTTGGTACTTCAGTGTCTCAGCTTTTTACCCAATACTCCAAATATTTTAAAGCCAACCAGATCTCTCTTAAATCTTCTCTTTTCTAGGGAAAACAATCTTAATTCCTTGTCCTGTCTTCGGATGACTCGATCTTCTGAGGCTGTTCACCCTGGACCCCTCCTCTAGGGAGCATTACAGTTTGTCAGTGCTCCTCTGTAGGAAAAGAGCCTGTTGCATGGCAAGAGTGGCACCATCTTGAAGCAAGACTGCCATAATGACTGATGTTTGACTCCTACATACCAAAGTATTCCTGTGGCAAGGTCGAGAAACAATGCCTGGGCCAGGTGTGGTGGCTCATGCCTATAATCCCAGCAGTTTGGGAGGCCGAGGCAGGTGGATTATCTGAGGTCAGGAGTTCGAGAACAGCCTGGCCAACGTGGTGAAACCCCACCTGTACTAAAAATACAAAAATTAGCTGGGTGTGTTGGCAGGTGCCTGTAATCCCAGCTACTTGGGAGACTGAGGCAGGAGAATTACTTGAACCCAGGAGGTGGAGGTTGCAGTGAGCCAAGATCAAGCCATTGCACTCCAGCCTGGGTGACACAGCAAGACTCTGTCTCAAAAAATAAAAATAAAAAAACTAGCCAGGTTTGTAGTCCCAGCAAACTCAGGGGGCTGAGAAGGGAGGATGGCTTGAGCCCAGGAGGTTGAGGCTGCAGTAGGCTGTGATAGTGCCACTACACTGTAACCTGGGTGACAGAGCCAGACTGTCTAAAAAGAAAAAGAAAAAAAAAATGTAAAAGACAGAAAAAGGAAGCAATGCCTGTAGCATAAATAACCCCTCATAAAGATGCTTATTTAACCTCCCCAGTGATCATGAAACTTGCAAGAAAGTCTGAGGTATGACCAGCTGCACATGTGTTCCCCTAAAAACTTGCTATACAAAGGATACTTTCTGGAGGCCGGGCACAGAAATTCACCATCTCATGACCACTCAAGATATGGCTTCTGTGCATAAGTTCCTATTAAATAGTTTTCTGAGAAACTAGATTTCTCAGCCTCTTTCTCTGGCCCCTCAGCTCTCTTGGCCTTTAGGGGTAGGTTTGCATAGACCTGCTCGCTGCAGAGCATCCTCCTACAATGTGGTGCCCAGACGATGCTTTCAGAGAGGTATGACCATTGCAGAATGTACTTTTACACTCTGTCCCAAGCACATTTCCACTATTGATTCCCAGAATGGTAACTGTTTTTGCAGCACACAATACTGCTGACTCCATTGAACTGTTAAGACCCTGAATACCTGTTGTTTGGGGTTTTCCATACCACTTTCCCCTTTCTTCAGGTAACAGCAATCCCCTTCCACTTCCTAATTCTTAGATGGTTCTGGTGGGACTGTTAACCACAGTATCCTGTACCCCTAACCATAGATCTTGCCCTGGTCATAGTCACTGCTCCAACCATGAGCATGTGACCCAGGTCAAGCCAATCAGAGTACTTCCCCTGTAATTTATTTATTTAGACAGGGTCTTGCTCTGTCACCCAGGATAGAGTGCAGTAGGGCAATCATGGCTCACTGCAGCCTCAACCTCCTGGGCTCAAGCAATCCTCCCACCTCAGCATCCTGAGTAGCTGGGACTACAGGCATGCACTACCATGCCAGGCTAATTTTTAAAATTTTTGTAGAGACGGGGTCTCGTTGTGTTGCCCAGGGCTGGTCTCAAACTCCTGGGCTCAAATGATCCTCCCATCTTGGCCTCCGAAAGTGCTGGGATTATTAAGCCTAAACCACTGTGCCGAACCCCCTGGGATTTGTTGTATGGGGTTGGAAAGCGTTGTCTTTCCTCTGGAGTTCCTAAACTGGAATGATGTCAGCCCAGAGCTCCCTGTGCTATACCAACACACAGAGTAGAGTCAACAGTGGGAGGAAGAGGAGGCTGAAGATACTGCTGGAATCCTTGGATTCAGTTAACAGGCCAGCTCTGTATGTCTTAGGCTAGAATTAAGTCTGGCTTGGATTTTTTTTTTTTTTTCAATAGCCTTGGAAAACTTTCCAGAGTCTGGCTTATTGGCTTCTGTCACTAGAACAAACTAATAAATACTCTGTTCTTCTCTGTCCTCTAGTTGTGTAGTTAATTTTTGATCCCAAATGAAAGATTTCACATTTCTCTGTATTATGTTTCATACTTTGTCCCATCACTCCAGTCTAGAAAAATTTTAGAATTGTCTCCTTTCCTGGGCACACATACACACATACACAATTCCTCTCACCCACCCCCACCTTTGCTTCCTCCTTCCCTACTTACCTGCTAAAGAATTAATTTTTAAAAGTGGATTAGGTCAACATGAAGGGAAAAGAGAGTCAGTATAGGAAAAGAAAACCTTTACTTTAGGGCAATGTGTGACACAACACTTGGGACAGAGGAGGTGGAGAGAATGGAGGGAGATGCATCTCTCTGCCACATGTTGACTAATGGGAACAGTACATTGAGGGCTTAGGAAAGCCTGGGGCTGGAGGCTAGGGAATCCAGGAGCAGAGCCTCACTACTGCTCCACTCTGCCCTGTAGGAGGTGGTGTAGGGTAGCAGCAGAGATCACAGGCACTGGAGAGCTAGGCTTGGCTCTCCATCCTGGCACTGCCACCTGCTAATCACCCACTACTACCTGCTGAGAGCCTGCAGCTCCCAAGACAGACACTCAGGTGACACACTTCCCTCCACTCAATGACCAAGCCCCAGTGGTTCTCCTTGCAAATGCCCCCATATCCACTTCTCTCTAGCCTTGCCCCCACACCTCATTCTAAAAGATAGTTATTTAAGAGATAACTATTATCTCTTAAAGATTTATTTTGCCCCATTCTCTCTCTCCTCACCTTCTGAGACTGGAATCACATGTATATTGGACTGTTACTGTCCCATAGCTCTTACAGATTTTGCTTTGTTGTTTTGCTTTTCCCCCATCCCATTTTCTCTTTGTGTTTTAGTTCAGAGGATTTTTATTGACCTATGTTCAAGTTCACTGGTTCTTCACCTATGCCTACCTACCAAAAGCCTGTGGAATCAATTCATCTCTAATATCATGTATTTTATTTCTAGCATTTCCATTAGAGTTTTTCTTTTTCTTTCTTTCTTTCTTTCTTTTTTTTCTGAGACAGGGTCTCACCCTGTTGCCCAGGCTGGAGGGCAGTGGTTTGATCTTATCTTGGCTCACTGCAACCTCCGCCTCCTGGGTTCAAGCAATTCTCTTGCCTCAGCCTCCCAAGTAGCTGGGCCTACAGGCGTGAGCCACCATGCCTGGCTAATTTCTGTCGTTTTTGGTGAGATGGGGTCCCATGTTGCCCAAGTTGGTCTCAAACTCCTGTGCTCATGCACTCCTCCTGCCTTGGCCTCCCAAAGTGCTGGTATTACAGGCATGAGCCACCATGCCTAGTCTCATTTTACTTTCTCTTAGTTTCCATGTCTCTGCCAAAATTCCCCATCTGTTCATGCAAGTTGCCCACCTTTCCCCACTATACTGCATAGTAATTATAATTATTTTAATTCCCTGATAGTTCCAATATCTGTGTCATCTGTGAGTCTGGTTCTGCTGATTCATCTTTTGAGAATGGATTGGGTTTTTTTTTCTTGCTTTTTTGTTTTGCAAAAAAAAATTTTTTTTGAGACAGAGTCTTGCTGTGTTGCTCAGGCTGGAGTGCAGTGGGGCCATCTCCGCTCACTGCAACCACAGGCTCCCAGCTTCAAGCAATTATCCTGCCTCAGCCTCTGGAGTAGCTGGGATTACAGGCACATACTACCACACCTAGGATATTTTTGTATTTTAGTAGAGACAGGGTTTCACCATGTTGACCAGGCTGGTCTCGAACTCCTGACCTCAGGTTATCCACCTGCCTCAGCCTGCCAAATTGTTGGGATTACAGGGGTGAGCCACAGGGCCCGACCTGTATTTTGCAGTTTTTAAACTAAATGCCCATGGTGTATAGAGCAGCAGAGACTGAGGTAAATAGTATCTGTGTCTGGGAGTGGGCCTGCCTTTTCCATCAGCCCGTTGGTCTGGGGGGTTGAGTCAGCCTTGTTAGGAGTTCCACACTGGAACATGAAATGTGTGGGATGGGTTTCGTTGTGCTCTCATTAACTTCAGTGTACCCCAGATTTTAAATTCCTTTAGTGTTGGGCTGCTTAGAGTGAGGACTAGGGTGTTAGGGCTTCCTCAGTGTTGCTGTCCCACCCTCAGCTTTTCAGCCAAAAGGAGACTTGCGTTGCTTGTGATCTGGTGCCAGGCTCAGGCAGGGCAGAGCAGGGTTGATTCTCTGTTATTCTGGCCCAGCATCAGTCTTAAACAGGTCCTAGGCAACTGAAATTCAGCAGTGGGCTTTCTCCATGTTTCTGCTTCTCTTCCCCCGGGCAGCCGAACTCTGCCTTACACCTGTGGTTCATCTGGGATTGGCCAGAGTTCTCATCCTCCCCACGAGTGGACCTTTGCTTGAATCCTCAGGCCAGGACAGTTTCCTGCTTCTGCCCCTGGGTAGGGGGTTTCTGCTTCTAGTCCCAGGACCAATGGGTCTTTGCATGTGTTCAAGAAGGGCAAGAAGGCTTTGACACCTCACCAGAAGCAGATAAGTTTTGCTTTTATTCCCCACACTGAAGCAATAGTTTGTTACCCCTCCCCCAGTGGATTAAGGCTTTTGCTTAAAAGAGAGGATGATTGTGGAAGTTGAGGGTTTTTGCTTTCCACCAGCAGCCGCACGCATGCGTCACCAAGAAAGAACATCGCCTCCATCGCTACCGTGCTCCCACTTTTCCCATGAACCCCAGGGGAAGCCTGTAGAAGAAAAGTTGCCTTTACGTGCAGACTCCTCTGTATTTGTTAACATTTTTATAGTTTTCTTCTTACCCACTTGTAATGACAGCCACATCTTTGCCAAAGTTGAAACAGTTGATCTGTCACTATCTCTCCTTGGAGGACTTTATTTGGTTGCTTTGTGACCTTGGCTTTCTGATGGGCTCAAGAAAAGTTATGATTTTGTACCGGCTTTTTCACATTGTTAGGATGGGAGGGACATTTTCTTGCAGTATTCTACATCCTAAGTGGAAAATGTTCTCAAGTACTGTTATCTCTTTCTTAGACAACTGCAGCCACCTCACAGCTGGTCTCCTGCGTCCAGTTTTGCCCTCTCCATACTGTAGCCAGTGTAAGTATTAAGTATTAAATTCTGCAACCATCAAACTAGAGGGGGCTGCAAAATAAAATACTTAAAAATTAGCTACATAAAACCTGACATTTAGCTTATGGTGCATTGGTTATCTATTGCTGAATAACAAATCAACCCAAAACTTACTGGCTTAAACCATGACATTTATTTTGTTCATGAATCTGTAGGTCTTTGCAGGAATAGCTTGTCTCTGTACCACCTGGTGTCAGCTGGGACAGCTTAAAAGCTGGGGGATTAAATCATTTGAATCATTTACTTATATGTCTGATGCCTGGGGTGGGAAGACTCAAACAGCTGAGACTCCCTGGTCTTCTCTTTCTCTCTGTGGCTGACTTCTTACATGCTGGCTCAGAATTATCAAGGAGCATGGTGAGAGATAGAGACCCCGGTGAGAGACAGAGACCCCGGGTGGAGTGCTTTTATGACCTTGCCTCAGAAGTCCCATTATTTGTGCTGTACTCTATTAGCAAGGTAGTTACATAGGTCTTCCCATGTTCAAAGGGAGGAAATATTGACCAACATTTCAGTGGAGGAGTGTCCGCAACACTCTGGAACATGAATGTGTGGGATGGGATACACTGATTTGGCCATCTTTGGAAAATACAATCTGCCATACATGATTCTACTTGTTCTGCAGCAGGGAAAAAAATAACAAAAATTGAAGTAGAAAATAAAAACAAAAACCATTTCACGTAGACATGTATCACTGCCAAGTGTGAATAACTTGTCCACCCTCAATCACTTTAATTGTGGCAAACCCCTGGCAGCCATAACCTTCTAGATGTAAATCTCTAGATGTAAATCTCATCTTGTCACTGCCCCTCTTAAAATCAGCCATTAGCTCCCTGTTCTCCCACAATAAACTCTTAACTCCTTAACATGGTTTATAAAACCCTTCACACCTGGCCTTATTAATTTCCACCCTCACCTCTTGTCTGTCCCTCCTTTGTTCTTTATGCTCCAGCTACACTGAACTACCTTCCATCCTCCAAGTTTTCTTTTGCCTTTAGGCCTTTGTACGTGCTGTTTTCCTTCTGGGACTCCTCTTGGTCCCCACGCTCTTACTCTTCTATTTCCTCTCATTCCTACTCATTTCTATGGACTCAGCTCCCTAACACAGCCTCTTTCCCACCCTACCCCAACTAGTCTAGGGCTCTCATATCTCCTTCCCACATGCTCTCAAAGCACCTCTGCTTACACCTTCCACAGAATTAATGAGGTTGGCTCTATTCCCCCTCCATCATTCTATGTGGGAAGATGCTGTTCTGCTTTATTTAACACCTTGCACAGTGCCTGGAGCATGGCAGGGGCTCAACCAATATTGTTTAGATGAATGAATCTCTGCCCTAAACAACCTATTCCTGGGTTCCAGTAAACAGCCCTCGAACAAACCTAAGATGGCAATGGCAGTATTCCATCTTGAGTCTTTTTTTTTTTTTTTTTTTTGAGACAAAGTCTCGCTCTTGCACCCAAGCTGGAGTGCAGTGGTGCAGTCTCGGCTCACTACAACCTCCATCTCCCGGGTTCAACCGATTCTCCTGCCTCAGCCTCCCGAGTAGCTGGGATTACAGGTGCCTGACACCATGCCTGGCTATTGTTTTTTGTATTTTTAGTAGAAATGGGGTTTCACCATGTTGGTCAGGCTGTTCTCGAACTTCTGACCTCAGGTAATCCGCCTGCCTTGGCCTCCTAAAGTGCTAGGATTACAGGTGGTGAGCCACCACACCTGGCTTATCTTGAGTCTTATAACTGAAGTAGGGCCAAAGCTGGTTGGGATAATTTAGAATTTTTGCTTCATGTGGCTGGGGCTGTTCTCAGCCTTGGAGGACTCCTTCCAAAGCAGGGCCAGGGAGTGATCTTCCAGCAATGGTCCTGGTGGGCAGGTCTGCACCTCAGCCACAGCTGGCGGGACGTTTGTTTACTTGCTGCGCCTACAGCCAGGGCCTATTTCTGGATCAGACACTGGATTCATGCCTATGTCACTCCAGCTCTGATCTCGCCTGGCACTGGGTGATGAGCACGTGTATGTGCCGAGAGAGAACAGTGGCAGTCACTTAGGTTATCTGCCTGGCTCCAGCCCAGCCTTCTCTGGGTGTACCAAGTCATTACAGCTTGGCCCCTGTTGATTACCCTCCCCTGGCTCTAAGGCTTAGCACTAAATATTGCTCCATTTGCTCTAACTTGCTGCCTGTTTCACTAAGGAGGAGGAAGGAAGAAAGCTAGGGGTGATAAGTAAGACTCTACCAACTTATAAATCTTACCGAGTTGAGGAAGCCTTAACTGGAGTTCCTTAGAGTTTTCAGGGTCAAAGGAAACAGATCAGCATTTTGGTCCAAAACTATTTTTTCCTATGGTTAGTCCAATCACTAAAAAGGAACTGGAACATGAACAGGTCACTTGACTTATTTACGACCATTCAGGAAGCCACAAGACAGATAAAGATGGCACCCAAGATTCTCAGTTTCAAATTTAGTGCCACTTCACTCGCCTAAGATAAATCTATATTAACAAGTTAGCTTTGGGATCCAAGGTCAAATATGGTTTTGATAAAGGGAGCTTCACCTTCTTTTAGAGCCATTGTTTAAGCTGTCACCTCTAAATCAATTAAGAAACTACAGTTACATGGGGTACAGTGGCTCACACCTGTAATCCCAGCACTTTGGGAGGCTGAGGAATGTGTATCACCAGGTCAGGAGATCGAGACCATCCTGGCCAACATGGTGAAACCCCATCTCTACTGAAAATACAAAAAATTAGTTGGGGGTGGTGGCACGCGCCTGTAGTCCCAGCTACTTAGGAGGCGGAGGCAGAATTTCTTGAACCCGGGAGGCGGAGGTTGCAGTGAGCCGAGATCACGCCACTGCAATCCAGTGCCTGGGCTACAGAGCGAGACTCTATCTCCCAAAAAAAAAAAAGAAAAGAAAGAAACTATAGTTACAATTCACTGGGTTCCGTGGAGTTGTGCCTCTAGTGCAGAGCTCCTCTCCCACCTTACCCAGGTTTACACATAGGCTAGAAACCACTCAGTCTTACAACTCCATTTCAGTTCCTCTAAAGCAATTCTCCACCCTCTCATATTCCAGTTTCTGTTTCTGAGGTAGAAAATGGGAAGTAGGGCCAGGCGCAGTGGCTCACACCTGTAATCCCAGCACTTTGGGAGGTTGAGGCGGGCGGATCACCTGAGGTCAGGAGTTCGAGACCAGCCTAGCCAATATGGTAAAACCCCGTCTTTAAAAAAAAAAAAGAGAAAATGGGAAGTAGGGAAAAGGAAAAGCTAGAATCTTGCCTGAATGACAGAAACTCTATTTTTGGGTACAGAAACATTCTCTTACTGTCCCATGATCTGCACTTTGGGAGAGTGTTTTGGGACCTCATTGCTTTTTTTTTTTTTTTCCTTAAATTGTTGTTTCTGAGGAAGAATAATTTTTGTTTGTTTATCATGCAGGGAGAGGAAAAATTTTAGTTTTTCTTTCTTTAAAAAATCTATCCTGGGCTGGATGCAGTGGTTCACGCCTGTAATCCCAGCACTTTGGGAGGCCGAGGCAGCTGGATCACCTGAGGTCAGGAGTTCAAGGATAGCCCTGACCAACCTCGTCTCTACTAAAAACACAAAAAATTGGCCGGGTGTGGTGGCGCACCTGTAATCCCAGCTACTTGGGAGGCTGAGGCAGGAGAATCACTTGAACCCACGAGGTAGAGGTTGCAGTGAGCCGAGATTATGCCATTGTACTCCAGCCTGGGCGACAAGAGCAAAACTAAGTCTCACACACACAAAAAAATCTATCCTGAAAGCCATCAGATGGCCCTGGAGAGGAGTGAGGCCTGGCATCTGAACTCCAGGTGGAAACGGCAGCCTGCAAGCCTGGACCAGGGCTGGATGACCAACATTACTCTGGCTTCCTCTATGGTGCCCAGGGGCTACAGAGAGCCACTCTCTGTGTCACATGTATCCTTCCAATAAAAAGCAGTAGGAGCCGGGCGCAGTGGCTCACACCTGTAATCCCAGCACTTTGGGAGGCTGAGGCGGGTGGATCACGAGGTCAAGAGATCGAGACCATCCTGGTCAACATGGTGAAACCCCGTCTCTACTAAAAATACAAAAAATTAGCTGGGCATGGTGGCGCGTGCCTGTAATCCCAGCTACTCAGGAGGCTGAGGCAGGAGAATTGCCTGAACCCAGGAGGCAGAGGTTGCGGTGAGCCAAGATCGCGCCATTGCACCCCAGCCTGGGTAACGAGCAAAACTCCGTCTCAGAAAAAAAAAAAAAAAAAAAGCAGTAGGAGGCCAGGGGCAGTGGCTCACGCCTGTAATCCCAGCACTTTGGGAAGCCGAAGTGGGTGGATCACGAGGTCAGGATATCAAGACCATCCTGGCCAACGTGGTGAAACCCTGTCTCTACTAAAAATGCAAAAAAATTAGCTGGGCATGGTGGCACACACCTGTAGTCCGAGCTACTTGGAAGGCTGAAGCAGGGTAACTGCCTGAACCCAGGAGGTGGAGATTTCAGTGAGCCGAGATCGCGCCACTGCACTATAGCCTGGGTGACAGTGTCAAACTCTGTTTTAAAAAAAAAAGCAGTAGGAATAAAGCTACTAAATCTACTAATAAAGGTGTTAACCCAGCCAGGGCAACATGGTGCAATCCTATCTCTACAAAAAATATAAAAAATTAGCCAGGCATGGTGGTGGGCACCTGTAGTCTCCCAGATACGCAGCAGCCTGAGGTAAAGACTGTGGTGAGCTGAGACCATGCCACTGCCCTCCAGCCTGTTCAATAGAGTGAGATGCTGTCTCAAAAAAAAGTTAACCATTAGTCAATGAAAAGAAAGGAAAGAGCCAGGCATGGTGGCTTGAACCTTCAATCCCAGCACTTTGGGAGGCCACGGTGGGAGGACAACTTGAGCCCAGAGGTTCGAGACTAACCTGGACAAAATAATGGGGACCTGTCTCTACAAAAAAAATTTTTTTTAATTAACCAGGCATGGTGGCACACGCCTATAATCGTACCTACTCAGGAGAAGCTGAGGCAGGATGGATTGAGCCTGGAAGGTTGAGGCTGTAGTGAGCCATGATTGTCACTGCACTCCAACTTGGGTGACAGAGTGAGGAGACCTTTGTCTCAAAAAAAAAAAAAAAAGAAAAAAAGGAAAGTGTATCTGAATATTAGAATTAAAATATTCATATCACTAAGCAAGTATATGGAACCACCTAGTTGTTTCCTGTCCTTTTGGGCAAGGAAAATACTTGATTTAGAAATGACCAAACAGTAGTGGGGTGTGGTGGCTTGCACCTGTAATTCCAACTACTTGGGAGGCTGAGGCGGGAGGATCACCTCAGTTCAGGAGTTTGAGGTTACAGTGAACTATATGATTGCACTACTGCACTCCAGCCTGGGCAACAAAGTGAGACCCTGCCTCCAAAAAAAAAAAGAGCAAATGTTCTCAGAAGATTTGTTTATTTACTTTATTTTTTCTTTTAGCTCCCTCTGGATCAGATTTTTATAGCCACCCTACTGATCATTAGGGATTTGTAAACTGTTACCCAGAAAGAAGGTCCATGGAGCTAAGGCTTCAGAATCCTACCCTCAGAACACCAAAGTCTGGACTGTCAGAGGGCACATGCTAGTAACAGGAGGCTGGCAAAGGTGGCCAGCTCCCGTGCCTTGACATGTATGTGTTTTTACCTCCTGCTGCCTGGGAGCATCCTTCTGGGAGGAGTTGTGTTACGAGCACCATAGACACTGCTATTCCATGGAGAAAAGTTTTACGTGGACAACACATACTGAACATGAACACAATAAACAGGGAGGGAAGCTCGGGCTCAGCCAGGAAAGCTGCCACAAGGAAGATGTTTGGAACTACCCAGGGGTAGTGTCAAACACTAACAGCATATTTACAAGTCTAATTTGAAACCTGGCCCTTTTTTTTTTTTTGAGACAGAGTCTTGCTCTGTCGCCAGGCGCCCAGCTGGAGTGCAGTGGCGCAATCTCAGCTCACTGCAACCTCTCGCCTCCTGGGTTCAAGCAATTCTCCTGCCTCAGCCTCCCAAGTAGCTAGGACTACAGGCGCGCGCCACCATGCTCAGCTAATTTTTGTATTTTTTAGTAGAGACGGGGTTTCACCATGTTGGCCAGGATGGTCTTGATCTATTGACCTCGTGATCCGCCTGCCTCGGCCTCCCAAAGTGCTGGGATTACAGGTGTGAGCCACTGCGCCCGGCCAGAACCTGGCCCTTTTTAAGTGCAGGAGGAAGCTGGAAGAGAAGCCATGCATGAAATAAAAATATATATATATATATACAGACATAAACACCCACATTTTCACACTTCTTTTGCTCGTTTTCTTCATAAGGAAAAAATGACACAGCCCAGCCTCTCTCCCTGGAGTCCTTATACTTACTACACATTTGTTAGAGAAGCCCAGATGGGGCTTGGATTCAAGAAGCAGACTTCACTCTTCCTGGCCCCACTCACCCCTGACAATTCACCAAGGAATGCTTGGGACACAAGCAATAATGTCCAGAAGAGGCAAGAAAAAATATGGCTCACTTAACTTACACATTACACATGAGGGGCCTCAGTTTCTCCAAGTATTTTCACATTCAATCCTTAGCAAGCTTCTAACCTGCAGTGACAGAGCTCAGCCAAGCTGTGAGACACAGAGGAAAGCAGCATTTTGATCCAGTGCGCACTGGATCAGTCACTTCATCCGAGACAGTCACACATGCCAGCCCCAAGTAAATCCCCATGGGCTTGCAGCTATTTTCTTTGTGGAGTGGAAACTTGGGTATTTTTCCCTCAGTGGATTTCTCCCTGTTTCTGCTGCTGAGCTCCACGCTGCTCCCTCTGGACCTGAGACAGCTGCTCGGCATGGGTGTGTGTGTGTGTAATTTACTGTTCTGCTGCTGCTGGCTTGTCCCCAGCTGCTGGCTCGTCCTCAGCCACTGGCTTCTCAACCTGTGACTCTGGAGGAATCAGATACTGGACCTCTTCTGTGCTGATGGCTACTTTATCTGGCTGGAGCCACCTCTTGAAATGTTCCAAGGTGCTGAAAAGGCATAAGAAAAGGGTGGTAGTGTCAGACCTCACTGATTAATTACTTAGTGATTATCTCAGTTACTCAAACATTACCTTCCCACCAACTACCAATTTCTTCCTACAGTGGTTTTTTACTGCTAACTTGGGGAGAAGAAGGATACTCCTCTGGCAGCTGTGCATCCTGGCAGTTCTGCACATAATTTACCCCATACTGGGCACTTTGGCTACAGGCAGCACCAGGCAGCATCCCTTAAAATGCAAAGCCTATGAAGGCTTGATGAGAACAGCTAAAGAGTTTATGCCTCAGTCCTAAAGGCCTAAAGATAGGTCTTTTTTCACTCAAAACAGGAGAGGCGAGAAATTGTCAAGGAAAAGAAACACTCAGATAAATACCAAATTATGGCTGGGCACAGTGGCTCATGCGTGTAATCCCAGCACTTTGGGAGGCCGAGACAGGCAGATCACCTGAGGTCAGGAGTTTGAGACCAACCTGACCAACATGGTGAAACCCCATCTATACTAAAAAAATACAAAAATTAGCTGGGTGTAGTGGTGCGTGCCTGTAATCCCAGCTACTCAGGAGGCTGAGCAGGAAAATTGCTTGAACCTAGGAGATGGAGGTTGCAGGAAGCTGAGATCACACCATTGCACTGCAGCCTGGGTGACAAAGCAAGATTCTGTTGCATAAATAAATAAATACCAAATTATTACTGAGGCAGAAATCTGAGCATCTTTTGCCTCTTATAGCTGAGGCAATCTGGGACTCCATTATACTTATACCACTTTTTTGTGGGTTTATTATTTTGTTTATTTCATCCTATAGCAAGTCCCTAAGATAAAAACATCTGAGCAGCAAATATCCCCCACAAGGGAATGACTACTATGCCAGAGGCCTCTCTTTTTGTCTGGATCTGTAGGGAGAGGGGAGATGTAATTGTCAAGCTCAAGGTCCCCTACCCACCTTCCTTACAGGACCCTATACCCTAAATCTATTAGTCCCAGTAAAATATAAGTGACTAGAAATAATGTCAACTTTATTCTGTGTTCCTCAATAGCACAAAGTCTTAAGAAAGAATACCATAACAGCAGATTTCAGACATCTCTGGGTGTATAGGGGAATTATGTTTTGGACAGTTGGATTTCCCAGCCCATTACTCCCTTGCCAAAAGCACACCACAAGGAGGGTCATGAACCTGGCCCTCACATACATAAAGACCTATACAACCCCATTGCAAAATGGCCTCTGCTTAAAAGATAAATTTTGAAGTTTGAAAACAAATGCACAGCTAGTGTTTCCTGGTGTTTGTTCTGAACAATGATAGAAACATTCCCACAGATGTAGGCTCTGGAGAAAAATCCAAATGTGAGAGGGCAATGAGAGCAGCTGATTGACTCTAGTGCTCACAGCTCAGGGGAATCAGGTGTGACATAGCATTTAATCTTGATTTACCACGCTTTTCATAGAATTGTTCAAATTATTTCCATACAGAAGGGAAAAACCACATTATTTTACATATTGATAAATCCACAGGAACATGCTGATCTGACTTCAAAGAAAGAGGATTTCTACTCGAGAATGACACAGGAGAAGTTTTGTCTTTTCCTCTCAGAGCTGTAGAGGAGGGAATTATTCGGGGGAGAGAGAATATAAGTAAATACCAAATTATCAGTGGGTCAGGAGTCTGCATCTTCAAATCTCCTATGTTTGGAGCAATTTAAGACTTAATTAGGTTAGACCTTTAAAGATAGAAAAAAGCAAAATGGATATGATTTCCTGAACCCTCAGAGGGTAGTTGGCCTGACCTTAGATGCTATGCTGATTTCTGAAGCATCTATAGCCATGCTGATTCAGCATTTGAGATAATGTAAGTGAAAGTATTTTGCAAATTTGTAAGTAAATGTGCCTATGAAGTTTTATTCACATACTGTCCTGATTTCAGCAGCATTACTTCCTCTGACATGATGGGACTCTCAACACCAATCTACCAATCTCCATATGTTACAAACTCAAATTAAATCACATTTCCCTAAGACCTTTTGTTAACATTCAATTTTTTACTCCCCCATTGATTTTTATTTTGAATAATTTCTTACAAAACTCTAAAATTCTGTTAGGAAGAATAATGTTAGTAACAGCCAACACTTCTGTAGTGCTTACCATGTGCTAGGCATTATTCCCTTTACAAATAGTAACTCATTTAACCTTCATAACAACTTATGAGGTAAGAGCTGACTGCTCCCATTTCACAGATCAGGAAACTGAGGCACACACAGGTTACTTACTCAAGAACATACAACCAGTAAGTGGCAGAGCCAATTTCCTGAGTGTCAAGCCCCATTCCTGTTCACTGTGCCAGCAGGCTCTCTCTATCCTTCTGCATCTAAACCACCTGCAGATACTGTTCAAGTCCTGCCTCCCTCTATGGCAAAACACCAAAGCCAGGAGGGAGCTCAGTGGTCTTTCAATTCTCAAAGCATGTTCTGTCACTTCTCAACCGGTCTTCTCTTATTGCTGCCTAGTATTGTTAGGTATCTCTTCATATATATTTGTCAACGGCCCTCAAGTAGTGCTGAGGACAAAACCAAATGGGTCTAAAACTTCCTTATACCATTCCCTCCCTTATGCCAAGCACAGTGCTATCACACAGTGGGCGCTTCATAAATTCATTCATTTAGTCTACATAAATTCATTGAGTGGCTACAATTTGACAATAATTCTGTAAGCCAGGTTGGGCACAATGGCCCACGCCTGAAATCCCAGCACTTTGGGAGGCCAAGGTGGGCAGATCACCTGAGGTCAGAAGTTCGAGACCAGCCTGGCCAACATGGTAAAACCCCATCTCTACTAAAAATACAAAAAGTAGCTGGATGTGGTGGCGCACTCCTGTAGTCCCAGCTACTCGGGAGGCTGAGGCACAAAAATCACTGGAACCCAGAAGGCAAAGATTGCAGTCAGCCAAGATCGTGCCACTGCAGTCCAGCCTGGGAAACAGAGTGAGATTCCGTCTCAAAAAAAAACAAAAAACAAACAAAAAATCTGTAAGGTGGTGGAAATTCAGAGGTAAGAAGAGATAAAGAGATAGTTCCAGAAAATAATCTGAGGATTAAATGGTTTTTTCTTTTGTTATAGTAACATGGTTTCTAAACCTCATGAGAAAGAATTCAAGAAAATAAAAGAGATTGATTGATTACTACCTTCTCAAGTGCATCGCATACTTAAAAATGAACACAATGGTTTATCCTCAACTCTATTCAATCTGTGACCAACATGTAGCTGCAGCATTTGCTTTTTGGCAAAAAAGTGTGTTCTTAAAAATCTACTGTTGGGCTAAAAACAAATAGAGCAACTACATAAAGTATGATTTCAGCTGGAACTAGCCTGGGAATCTATTACCTCTCATCAGAATCAAGTCCATCCACAAAGAACTCTGAGGCTAACTTCTCCTGGAGGAACCGATCCCAGCATTCCTTCTTGGCTTGGGCCAGGGTTCGAAGCATGTCCTTAGAAGTCACTTCCTGATTTAAACCTTTGATTCTTCTTAGCTTTTTCTCTAGAGAGAGAAGTAGAGCTTAATAAGGAAAGTGAGTATGAGATGAAATTTTAACTAAATCTAAAACTCAAAATACCAACTTAAAAATTCTCTCGCTGATTAGGACATCCACATTCCCTGCAAAAGAGGTCTTTTTTTTTTTTTTTTTTTGGAGACGGAGTTTCGCTCTTGTTACCCAGGCTGGAGTGCAATGGGGTGATCTCAGCTCACCGCAACCTCCGCCTCCTGGGTTCAGGCAATTCTCCTGCCTCAGCCTCCTGAGTAGCTGGGATTACAGGCACGCGCCACCATGCCCAGCTAATTTTTTGTATTTTTAGTAGAGACGGGGTTTCACCATGTTGACCAGGATGGTCTCGATCTCTTGACCTCGTGATCCACCCGCCTCGGCCTCCCAAAGTGCTGGGATTACAGGCGTGAGCCACCGCGCCCGGCCTAAAAGAGGTCATTTTTTAAGAACATTCTTCTTCCCTTTACAAAGTCCTCACCTTGCATTGTATCAAATAATGTTTAACCCCAGAAAAGGGAAAAGCCATAGGTTCTCATAAATAAATCAATGACATGTTTTCTTTGAAATCACATAAGCCCAGCAGGTATCTCTCTGAGGAATGCTTGCTTTCCCTGGTTTGACATATGTATACGACTGTCTTTTTCAACTCCTTGAAAATAATCTTTCTGAGGAGTAAGTGGTTTTTCTTTTCGTTACAGTAACATGAAGTGGTTTCCAAATGTCATGAGAAAGAATTAGAGAAAATGACGAAAGATCCATGGCTCATTAGATATTAAAATTGACTTGAGGAGAACTCAGTAATAAGAGACCTTTAAAATCTCTATGTGTGATTAAATTCTTGTTAAAAGAAAAGAATCTCCCAGCCGGGCACAGTGGCTCATGCCTGTAATCCCAGCATTTTGGGAGGCCAAGGTGGGCGGATCATGAGGTCAGGGGGTTGAGACCATCTTGGCTAACACGGTGAAACCCCATCTCTATTAAAAATACAAAAAATTAGCCAGGCGTGGTGGCATGCGCCTGTAGTCCCAGTACTCAGGAGGCTGAGTCAGGAGAATTGCTTGAACCTGGGAGGCAGAGGTTGCAGTGAGCTGAGATCTCACCACTGCACTCCAGCCTGGGCAACAGAGTGAGACTGTCCCCCTCAAAAAGAAAAAGAATCTCCCAACGTTTTTTAAAGTTGCTCAACTTGTGGCCTGGATGTTGGAGTCTAATAAAAACAAACGTCTTCTAATCTCATGAGAGTGGCCCTTATGGCTTCTTGATGGTAGAGGTTAAATTACTCTTCTTTGCTTTTTATCTCTAATTGTTTAACAGATTTTCCCTTTTGAAGAATACAAGAAAGGACATAACCATTTACCATCTGCCTTAATTTAGTTTTGCCTTCAACTATAAGTACATAGATAAATGATGGCAGGGTAGGGTGGTAAACATCAAGCTCAGAACCAATAGAAACTATGATCTGCAGTTCTGTTTTCATTTATAAAAAAGTCACATCAGCTAACACTCATTGATCAAAGCAAATACCTTTTGTTCCTGTTATCACCACCAAGAGCTCACCCATGTAAAAAAACCTGCAATCGATATATGTTAAATATTTGGGGGGTTTGTCATCTCCTTAAGGATATAAAAAGGGTTATACATAGCATACATTTAACTTAGATTTTAATTACTGCTCTTATCAGTGGATTCTCTTTGATATAGGTTATTTAGCAACAAAAACTTCGTATTGTCTGGCCTCAGTTGTCAAGGTAGAAGGTACTCTTTTGGGCTGGAAAAGATCTTCTCCTCTCTAAGTATGCTGAGTCCTTGGTCAGGTGTGATTTCAATAGGGCAGGCAGATATGGGCGTTAACATGTACCTGTCTGCCACTGTCTCCCAGTGCATGCCATAGGCAACAGAAATAACTCTTATTTTCTTCAAGATGAAAACTTCTTAACTGACTTTAGGAAAGATAAGTTAACTTTCCAAGCCAGTCTTCACTAATGAAAATCATCACTGTCTTCTTTCTTCTTTCTTTCTTTTCTTTTTCTTTTTTTGAGACAGTTTCACTCTGTGTCGCAAGCTGGGGTGCAGTGACATGATCTTGGCTCACTGCAACCTCCGCCTCCTGGGTTCAAGCGATTCTCCTGCCTCAGCCTCCCAAGTAGCTTGGATTACAGGTGCACACCACCACACCTGGCTAATTTTTGTATTTTTAGTAGCGACAGGGTTTTGCCATGTTGGCCAGGATGATCTTGAACTCCTGACCTCATGTGATCTGTCCACCTTGGCCTTCCAAAGTGCTCTCTCTCTTTCCTTCTCTTCCTCTCTCTCTTTTTCTTTTTTTTGAGATGGAATCTTGCATTGTCACCTGGGATGGAGTGCAAAGGCGTGATCTCGGCTCACTGTAACCTCTGCCTCCCAGGTTCAAGTGATTCTTCTTGCCTCAGCTTCCTAAGTAGCTGGGATTACAGGCACCCATCACCACACCTGACTAATTTTTTTTTTGTATTTTTACCATAGATGGGGTTTCACCATATTGGCCATGCTGGTCTCAAACTCCTGACCTTGTGATCCACCTGCCTCAGCCTCCCAAAGTGCTGGGATTACAAGTGTGAACCACCATGCTTGCCTTCTCTCTCTTTTTCAACATGGTCTTGCTCTGTCACCCAAGCTGGAGTGCAATGGCATGATTACAGCTAACTGTAAACTCAACTGCTGGGCTCAAGCAGTCCTCCCACCTCAGCCCCCTGAGTAGCTGAGATTACAGGCATCCACCACTTCAGGCTAATTTAAAAAAATATTTTTGTAAAGACAGTCTCGCTATGCTGCCCAGGCTGGTCTCAAACTCGTGGCCTACGTGTGATCCTCCCACGTCAGCCTCTCAGAGTAACGGGATTATAGGTGTGAGCCACCATGCCTGACTTTCATGAACGTTTCTCAGAAGCCCTGGGCATAGAAAACCAACAAGCCAAGGGATCTGGTTGTTCAGCTTTCTCAGACTGTTGCTTCTTCTCCTTATCATCATTAAACAGATGATCTTGCTACCACATACAGAATTTTCATCCCCTAGGCCATGGCTGCAAGCATTACTATACTATCTTTGGTGGCTTCCTGGCAAATTTCACATTACTTCCTATCTTTCTATCATTCCACCTATGTTTATCTCATATCTTTCTCTTCCAGTACATCATTAACAAAATTCCTTTTGTTTTCCCAAGATATTTCTTAGTTATCATGCAAGCTTCTCTTCTGACTCTTCTTTCTGTCTTCCCTCAGAAGTTCCTTCTACCTGAATTGCCTTTCCTTCCTCAAATAATTCTTCCCAGGTTTGCAGCTGATCTTTGACAAAGCATACAACAACATATATTGGGGAAAGGACACCCTATTTAACAAATGGTTCTGGAAAAACTGGCCAGCCACATGTAGAAGAATAAAACTAGATCCCTATCTCTCATACAAAAATGAACTCAAGATGGATATAAAACTTGAAATCTTCAAAATTATAAAAGAAAACTCTTCCAGACACTGGCCTAGGCAAAGAATTTATGACAAAGATCCCAAAAGTAAATGCGACAAAGATCCCAAAAGTAAATGCAACAAAAACAAAAATAAATAAATGGGACCTATTAAACTAAAAAACTTCTGCACAGCAAAAGAAATAATCATCAGAGCAAACAGACAACCCACAGAATGGGAGAAAGTATTTGCAAACTATGTATCTAACAAAGGACTAATATCCAGAATCTACAAAGAGCTCAAACAAATCAGAAAGAAAAAAACAAATAATCCCAACAAAAAGTGGGCAAATGACATGAATAGACATTTCTCAATGGGATTTGAGAAGATATACAAATGGCTAACAAACCTATAAAAAAATGTTCAACATCACTAATCATCAGGGAAATGCAAGTCAAAACCACAAGATACCATGTTAACCAGAATGGCCACTATCAAAAAGTCAAAAAACAATAGATGTTGGCATGGATGTGGTAAAAAGATAATGCTTATACACTGCTGATGGGAACGTAAATCAGTACAACCTCTATGGAAAACATAGGGAGATTTATCAAAGAACTAAGAGTAGATCTACCATTTGATCCGGCAATGTTTACCCAAAGGAAAAGGTGTTTTACCCAAATGAAAAGAAGTGTTTACCCAAAGGAAAAGAAGTCATTATATCAAAAAGACACCTGCACACATGTTTCACAATTCACAATTGCAAAATATAGAACCAACCTAAATGCCCATCAAGCAATGAGTGTTTAAAGAAAATGTGGAATATATACACCATGGAACACTACTCAGCCATAAGAAAGAATAAAATAATGTCTTTTGAAGCAACTTAGATGGAGTTGGAGGTCATTATCCTCTAAGTGAAGTAACTCAGGAATGGAAAACCAAATGCCATATGTTCTCACTTCTAAGTGGGAGCTAAGCTATAGGTACATACACAAAGGTATACAAAGTGGTATAATGGACTTTGGAGATTCAGAGTGGGGAGGTTCTGAAGTGGAGAGGAAACCAAGTTTGATGTAACAGAACTTCAATATGCTTCTCTAGAGCCATCAAACTTACCTAGAGATGCTAAATACACTTCTGAATCCTGCAAGGGAGCCCAAGGCTTTACAGCTGTCTGGACAGCAAAGTCGGCCACCTCCCTCTGGCATTCACCTTCAGGGCAAGAATCCACAAAGGAGTCGGAGAAGGCATTGTTAGCACCATCTTCTTGTTCAGGATTTGGCAGACAGGAACAAATTTCAGCCCAGAGATCCTGGCCAGATCTTGTGGCTGTAGAGTCAGCACTTTCAAACATTTTCATTTGGAATCTAAGCTATAAAACAGAAACTCAAGTGAGTAAGAACTGGCTTTAAAAATACAGCATAGGCCGGGCGCGGTGGCTCATGACTGTAATCACAGCACTTTGGGAGGCCAAGGTGGGAGAGTCACGAGGTCAAGAGATCGAGACCATCCTGGCCAACATGGTAAAACCCCGTCTCTACCAAAAATACAAAAATTAGCCTGGCATGGTGGCATGCACCTGTGGTCTCAGCTTCTCGGGAGGCTGAGGCAGAAGAATCGTTTGAACCCAGGAGGCGAAAGTTGCAGTGAGCCAAGATTGCACCACTGCCCTCCAGCCTGGCGACAGAGCAAGACTCTGTCTCAAAAAAAAAAAAAAGAATACAGCATAAAACAGGGAGAGGCGAGTGTAAAAAATAAAAAATAATACAGCATAAGGTTGTGCACAGTGTACTCTCAGCCTGTAATCCCAGCACAGCACTTTGGCAAGCCAAGGTGGGCAGATCACTTGAGGCCAGTTGTTCGAGACCACCCTGGGAAACACTGCAAAATCCCATCTCTACTAAAAATACAAAAATTAGGCTGGGTACAGTGGCTCACGCCCGTAATCCCAGCACTCTGGGAGATCAAGGTGGGCGGATCACGAGGTCAGGAGTTCAAGACCAGCCTAGGCAACATAGTGAAACCCCCGTCTCTACTAAAAATACAAAAATTAGCTGAGTGTGGTGGCACGCACCTGTAGTCCCAGCTACTCAGGAGGCTGAGGCAGAAGAATTGCTTGAACCCAAAACGGGGAGGTTGCAGTGAGTCGAGACCACGCAATTGCACTCCAGCCTGGATGACAGAGACTTCATCTCAAAATAAAATAAAATAAAAATACAAAAATTAGACAGGTGTGGTGGTGCATGCCTGTAGTCCCAGTTACTCCAAAGGCTGAGGTGGGAGGATCACCTGAGCCCAGGAGGTAGAGGCTGCAGTGACTGATCACACCACTGCACTCCAGGGTAACACAATGAGACTCTGTCTCATAAATTAATAAACAACAAAAAAATGGAATTCCTACAAACCAGACACAAAAGGCAGATACTGTGATTCCACTTATGTAAGGCACCTAAGTAGTCAAATTCATAGAAACAGAAAGGACAGTGGGAACTGGGAGGTAGAAAGAATGGAGAGTTATTATTGAATGGGTACAGGGTTTCAGTTTGTGAAAATGAAGAAGTTCTGGAGATGGATGGTGGTTATGGTTGTACAACAATGTGAACACCACTGAATCATACACACAAAATAGTTAAAATGGTCAATTTTATGCTACATATATTTTACCACACATATACACACACACACAAATCTCTAGGGCATTTCCAGTGTGGACAACCAGCCTGCACTTTTCTCCAAAAATCTCCAAAATGCAACAGTTCTATCCCCAATCAATTAAATTCTGTTTTCAACAGAACACAAACTAAAGGTCTTTCACAGTTCCACATACATGAATATCCTGCCTGGTGAAAAGTGTCACAGAGTACTGTCACAATGCAAGGGCTATGTGCTCAGCGCATGCAGTTCAGCCATATGCCTCATGTTCTTATTTTAATACAAACACTGAAAGATAGGTATTTTCACCATGTTACAGATGAAAAAATAAGGCTCAGAAGGGCAACTGCCCCAGGGCATATTACTGATATGTGGGGAATCCTTGACTAGAACCAGATCTGTGCTGCTCCAGAATCCATGTGTTTTTTTGTTTTTGTTTTGTTTTGTTTTGTTTATTATATCAGCAACTGCATCTGCATAGAATCCATGTTTTATCAAATACTATCCTGCCTGTTTGGAAAACATAAAGAAAGCAGCCCAAGCAAGGGCAGATAGCAAAAGCTACGCAAAGAGCCTGGAGGCTTTTGAGGGGACTTAGAGATCTGGAAGGCTGCCTGAGGCAAGGTCTGAATAAGGCCAAGAGACGGAGCCCAGCCAGCGTAAAGGCCCGGAAGTAAAAGGGCCAGATATGCCACGGCGGTCCTGGGTGAACTGATGTCTAGGGCGCCAGTGAACCCCCACCCAAAGTAGTTTCAAGCCACCCAAAACCAAGACTTTGCTCACACCAGAGCCCCGCATGCCCCCTTACCCCACCGCAGTGCGTCCAGAACCGCGCAGGAAATTCCGGCGTTCAGACCCCAGGCCTCAGTCGCTCAGATCTCTAGGGCTGTCTGGATGGGATGAATCAGGTCCCAATACTTCTATGTGGTATTTCGAAGCCGGGCCAGAGTAGGAGATCCAAAACGCTAGGCACCCCAGCCCCAAATCACTCTCCGCAACAGCTGCCCAGCAAACGCTTGGCTCAGCTCCGTCGCCCGCAGTTCAGAGGAAATCGGGAGGGGCGGAGTCTCCGAGTGACGGAGCCTAGGAGTCCTCCAACTACCTTCCTACCCGACGATGTTCTGTGCGTCGATTGGTCGAGAGGAGCTCGGCGGGTGAAGAAGTGCGGAGCCGCGAGCGGTGGGCGGGTCTCTGGTTGCCGGGAAACGGATTGCCCCTCCCGAGGGCCGAGTTGATTCCTTGTAGATCCAAGGTTCCAGCCCCTGCTTGGATAGGGAAGCCCACCCAATTTCCAAGATTTTTGACTTCCTGGTCTCCGGAGCCAGTTCACCTCCTTCACAATTATCTCTGCCTGTGTTTGTCTTCCAAAAATTTCACCCCTTCGTTACCCAAGTTAGAGCACTTCCGTGGCTTCTTTCCTTACTCTCCCAGGAGACCCATGTCTCATTCATCAAGTTATGAAGCTTTTCTTCATTCATTTAGTCAATAGATAGCAAACTCCTGCTGTGTTCTAAGCATCGTGTCGAGTTTGAATTCAAGACACATATGATGTGGTAGACGTCCCGGATATCCTTACAGCTTAGTTGTTTAGAACGGGGGTCCGCCATGGAGGCATAAAAGTTTACAAATAACAGTAAAGAGTTATAGACAGCTGGGCGCAGTGACTCACTCCTGTAATCCCAGTACTTTGGGAGGACAAAGCGGGTGGATCACCTGAGGTCAGGAGTTCGAGACCAGCCCGGCCAACATGGTGAAACCCCATCTCTACTAAAAATACAAAAATTAGCTGGGCGTGGTGGTGCATGCCTGTAATCTC
Source organism: Aotus nancymaae (assembly GCF_030222135.1). Lineage (NCBI taxonomy): Eukaryota > Metazoa > Chordata > Mammalia > Primates > Aotidae > Aotus > Aotus nancymaae. The sequence continues at coordinate 41,472,500 of NW_026988422.1, forward strand.
TGCTACTCATGAGACTGAGGCAGGAGAATCACTTGAACACAGGAGGCGGAGTTGCACCACCGCCCCTGGCCTGTAATCCTAACACTTTGGGAGGCCAAGGTAGCTGCATTATGTGAGCCCATTTCGAGACCACCCTAGGCAATGTGGCAAAATCTCGTCTCTACTAAAAATACAAAAAATTAGCCGGTCATGGTGTTTCATGTCTGTAATCTCAGCTACTAGGGAGGCTGAGGTGGGAGGATCACCTGATTTGAGAAGTTGAGGCTGCAATGAGCCAAGATCATGCCACTGCACTCCAGCCTGGATGATGAGAGTGAGATCTTGTCTCAAAAATTTTTTTAATGTTAATTAATTTAAATGTCATTAGCCACATGTAGCTATTGTACAGCACATAGCTAATGGTGACCCTATTGTGTTTTGTTTGTTTTGTTTTGAGATGGAGTCTTGCTCTGTCACACAGGCTGGAGTACACTGGTGCAATCTCGGCTCACTGGAACTCCGTCTCCTGGGTTCAAGCGATTCTCCTGCCTCAGCCTCTTGAGTAGCTGGGACTACAGGCACATGCCACCATGTGTAGGGCTGAGGGCCCCACAGGGTCGTGGGGTGTCCCTTATGCTGTGCTGAGGCACAGGATCCGAGAAATAAAGAGGACACAGAAGTACAAGGAAAACACAGATGGGCTCAGGGGGGCCACACCACCTATAAGCGAAGTTAAGTGAGGCCCCGAATGTCCAGAAGCATCAGTATTTATTTTGTATAGGTTAGGGAGCAGGGCAGTGAGTGAAGTTATCTTTAAGGATAGTGATAGGGTCGTGAGCAATAAAACAAGGGGTCCATTTCCCTTAGGTCACCTAGGCTAGGAGGTGGACAGTGCACGGCAAGGGGTTCATTCTCATTAGGTTATCAAGGCAAGGAAGTGGGCCGTGTACAGTAAGGGATCCACTCCCATTAGGTCACTGAGGCATGGAAGTGGGCTGTGTGCAGTGAAGAGGGTGCAGTGTGCAATACCTCTATCAATTGGCAAGCTACTTTTAAAAAAATTTATAGGAGAATGCTTTCAGTCACACAGCAGTAACAAAGCTGTCAGAGTTACCGCCACCTGCTGGCAGCTTCCAATGAATTATATAGGAAAATGCTTTTCAAGCAGCACAGTAACCAAGTAAAGTTCACAGTCACCAAGGTGCAATTATCCGGAAGGGTTTTAAGCCCTCAGATGCTCGAAGGATTGCCAGTCTGAGGGCAGCCTTCCACAAAAACTAGAGCAAGGTCCTACAACTCCTTTATCAGGAGAAATGACTCTTGCCCCAAGCTTGCCATACAACGGGTATCTTTACGATACTGAACGCTGTCGCCTGGGCCATAGCTTCTTGTCTTGGTATAACTGTTTTTCCTTTAAATCATGCTCTGCACTGTGTCTGCTCCAGACATTCCTCCAACTATATTAAGTAGTTCACAGAACCTCAAGGTGGGTGGAGAGTCAGGCTTTAGGTCTATACAGCCAGGAAGAGTATCTAAGCCTCACTGAGAGACTGCGCAGGGAACACCCTATGGCCACTGAACATATATAGCTGGCATCATTTGTTGTGGGCACTGGACCTGAGAACCTCCCCTACTGTTGGCCTCCCAGATTAGATGCCTCCATTGCTACCTTGTTAGACATAGATTTCACACTGGGCCCTCTTCCTCGACTGTGTGCCTCTGAACCAAAGTCTCTGCCTGAGAGATGGAGCCCAGGTCGAAGGCCTCTGTCCAAGCTCCAAAGAGTGTGGGAAGACTCTAGCTTCCACCTCTAGGGGGCAGTAATGTAATGTGAGAAATTCCCCCACCCAAAAGAAGGGTGTTCAGAAGATACTGTTTATAGAATATGACAAATGTCTACTCTACATGGTCTATGCCAGTGCTTCTCAAACTTTAACATGCAGAAAAATCACCTGGGGACCATGTTAAAGTGCAGATTCTCATTTAGTAGGTCAGAAGGGGAGGGGGAACAAGATTCTGCTGTTTTCTGTCTTCACAGTTTTGCCAGGCACTATTCAAAGTATTTTACTCATTTAATTATCCCACCCCAATCCTATGGAGCAGAGAAGCTAGCTAAGAATAAATACTTTTCTTTTGGATAAGTTTCTACTCTCACTGTAAATATCTTAATAAGATGACAGACTTGAGGGATGATGTCTCTCCTGTGAAGTAATTTGGTTCTAATATACCCCACAATCAATGGAAAATTCTACCTCTTATTTCTGGAGGGAGTCAGGAATCAGGATTTCCAGCATATGAAGTTCTGCAGCTGTGAATACCTCAGTTGCAGCCCCTCAGTTAGTTTAGTGAGACTGACGACTTGAAGAAGAAATTTAGCTAAAAAAGATGTTCCTTTTTCCTCTCCAGAATACAAATGCATAGGATAAGAATTATACCGTGTCCAGATTTTTGTTTTTTGTTTTTTAAACTAACATTGAAATGCCTCCTTATTTGGAGGAATCCCACTCTGGATACTAAAGGGCGTTAGAGTCTTGGTCAGGTACTGTGGCTCATGCCTGTAATCGCAGCACTAATAATACAAAAATTAGCTGGACGTGGTGGCAAGCGCCTGTAGTCCCAGCTACTTGGGAGGCTGAGGCAGAAGAATCGCTTGAACCCAGGAGGCAGAGGTTGCAGTGAGCCAAGATCAAGCCACTGCACTCCAGCCTGGGCAAGAGTGAGACTCTGTCTCAAAAAAAAAAGGAGGGGTTAAATTCTTCCCCAGCCACCTGGAAGTGAGGGCTCAGACCAATGAGGTTTGCCTGATGGAAGTCCTCCCCTGCAGTCCTCTGAACCTTGGGAGAGGGACACACAGACACAAGGAGATTTATGGGCCTCCAAGGGGTGGCAGGGCTGCAGGAAAAAAGGGTCCTTTGGCACAACATAGTGTCTGGTGTCTACAGAACCCCAACTGGGTTTCTTCCCTGACATCCCTGAAGCCAGGCTTTCAAAAGACTTGGTTTTCTTTGATTTGGCCCTTTTCTGAGCCTATTCTCCAGCTGTCTTGTGAATTCTATGAGGCACTCATATTCTTCCCATAATTCCCTCTCTGATGAAGTTAGCCAGAATTGGTTTATTTTGCAATTAAGAACCTCGCAATGTATCCTGTAATCTATTTGTAGTTTTAATCTCAGGATGGAACCATGTGGGAGGCGAATGGGGATCTCTAATCATTCTCATGCTGTTAGGGGGAAACACAGGTGTGAACACACTGCTTCTGGGGTGCTTGTGTGTGTGTTGTAAATACATATATAACAATCTTGTTGAGATATGTCACATACTATAATATTGACCCTTTTAAAGTATACAATACAGTGGGTTTTAGTATATTCGCAGAATTTAGCAATCTTTATTCTGGTTGTTAGTTTTTGTTTTGTTTTAAATAAAGCTCCTTTCAAGCGTTTCTCCAGACCCAAAGAACTAATCGGAATCTACACGACCAAATGCTGCCATGGCCTTTACACGAAGCAATTCCAAGGGTTTCCTTTATAAATAACGTCGTATCTCCTAATACGAAGACATCTGCGTAAGGTCACTTTTGGTGAGACATTTACAGTCTTAACGCCGCTCATTCAATTCACCTAATTCAACTCGAGTAACTCACTCATTCTCTCACTCAACGCAGACCCCGCCTCGGGACTGGACCTCTCTGATTTGCTGGGGCCGAGTGACGTCCTCAGATCGCGACCCCGGAGTGGGGGCAGCGTGGTTATGTGGCTGAGACGCCGCGGATGGCCCGGGGCTCTGGGACTGTGGCGCTACGACCTCCGGCGCCCTAGCTTTGCCAGGTCTTGGAGTGGCTATAAGGGCCCAATGGCAGAAACACTGTCTACCCAGGTTGGGACAACGGGCGGGCTAAAGGCTCTGCATCAGCAAAACGGTGACGCTGGTGGCGACGCGATGGTTGAACCTCCCCTGGAGACCCCGAAGCCGGCGGGCCAGGAAGTGGAGCCTGCCCCAGTTGGCGGGGAGCATGCCTCGACTGCAGCCCAGGGCCCGGGCAAGCGTAAGAAGCGCCGCGGCGCAACCGGGGAGCGTGTCGTGCCGCCCCCGAAGAAGCGGCGGACCGGGGTGAGCTTCGGCGATGAGCACTTTTCAGAAACCAGTTATTACTTCGAGGGCGGCCTGCGTAAGGTGCGGCCTTATTACTTTGACTTCCGGACCTACTGCAAAGGCCGCTGGGTGGGCCACAGCTTGCTGCACGTCTTCAGCACCGAGTTCCGAGCTCAGCCTCTGGCCTACTACGAGGCCGCGATCCGGGCGGGCCGCCTGCATCTCAACGAGGAGCCGGTGCAGGACCTCAACATCGTGCTCAAGGTGGAGTCCTGTTGGGGCTGGCCAGAAGCCGGCGAGTAAATGGGGTGGTTTTTTTGTGTTTGTTTTTGTTTTGGCTTAGTAAAGCATAGGTACTGGATTAAAATCATGGCAACTCTAAAGCTTTCGCGCTTTGATTTGGAACACTCTTTTGGCCCCCGTTTTCCACCCTCGAAAGTGGACAGAGTCTCTGTGCTTCAGAACTCAGCCTGTTTATCCTCTTTTTCAGGGCAGCTTCCTTGTTACCAAAGGACAGAAGTTGGAATTGTCATAATTCCTTTAAACACTGTCTTGTGGCAAGGGCACTGATCACTTTATCCTGCGTTGTAGATCTCTGTGCAAATAGTAATAATAGGGGCTATCGTTTATGTCTCTTTACTCTGTGTTGGGCACAAAGTTAACCATTTTATGTCCATTAACGTTTAATTCTAATGACAACCTCGTGAAGTAGGTATTGCCACTCCATTTTACCTATGAGGAAACTCAAGGAGTAAGGCCAAACAATGCCACTACCAAAGCCCGTGCTCCTTATAACTAAAACTGTTTAATGTAGAGCCTGATACGTTAATAGAGTTGGGAGATGTCAGGGATAAAGACTAGAATTGTTTAGCCCAGTGTTTTGACTCCTTTCAAATTCCATCACAGGTATGAGATACCAGACACCCCTGTCAGAAGTTATACTGTTTACCTGTAACAGTGGTTTACCATGTTGTGAGTGGAGGAAAGCATTTGGGGAATGGATGGTTTTAGAGTAACTTATCCCATTGATCAAGCAATTTGAGTCAATACATAACAGATTTGCTTTGACGAATTCCCTCTCCTATCCCAATTCTAAAAGCACAGTTCTGGTCTAACCCTCACATTCCACAGGAAATGGAGACCCAGAGAAGATAAACGACTTGCCCAAGAGCGTGTAGTGAGCCTGTGCCAAATCCTGGTCTAGAGCCCACATCCCTGGACTTAAACCTTAGTTTTGTTTGTTCGAGATAGTGATAAGTGATGATTTATGGAGGTTTTCCTCCATTAAAAAAGTTTTATCTTGCCAGGCGCGGTGGCTCATGCCTGTAATCCCAGCACTTTGAGAGGCCGTGGTGGGTGGATCACGAGTTCAAGAGATCGAGACCATCCTGGCCAACGTGGTGAAACCCCGTCTCTACTAAAAAATACAAAATTTGGCTGGGCATGGTGGCACCCGCCTGTAGTCCCAGCTACTTGGGAGGCTGAGGCAGGAGCATTGTTTGAACCCGGGAGGCGGAGGTTGCAGTGAGCGGAGCTCGCGCTACTGCACTCCAGCCTGGCTACAGAGCGAGACTCTGTCTCAAAAAAAAAAAGTTTTACCTTTAAAATACCTTTGTTGTTGAGAAAATACAATCAGCAAAACCAAAAAACATTCATAATCTCACCATCAGATATCACAGTTAACATTTCTGTGTATGTTCTTCTAGTAACTTCAATGCCAGCTATATGCCTGTGTCTGTCTTTTTATAAATTGAGGTCACACTGTGCACACTGCTCTTTGTGCCTAAGGATGTGCTGTCAACATTTTTCCATGTCAATAGGGAAGAGGGGAAGCTGGGTATGGAGTTGACTGATTACAAGCTGCTGGTCCCTGGGCTGACTTGTTATCTTTGTCTTTGACAGGACAATGATTTCTTGCGGAACACAGTGCACAGGCATGAGCCACCAGTTACAGCAGAGCCCATTCGCCTGCTGGCTGAGAATGAAGATGTGGTGGTTGTAGACAAGCCTTCCTCCATTCCTGTCCACCCGTGTGGCCGCTTCCGACACAACACAGTTATCTTCATCCTAGGCAAGGAGCACCAACTCAAGGAGCTACACCCATTGCATCGGCTTGACCGCCTTACCTCCGGGGTACTTATGTTTGCGAAGACAGCTGCAGTCTCTGAGAGAATTCACGAGCAGGTTCGGGACCGGCAGGTGAGTCAGACTTTTGTCTCCTATGGGCCGTGTCTTGGGCTCTAGAATGCTCTGTTTCAAAAGGGCATCACGGAGTTCTGAAGTGGGCCTTTATATTTGACTTTCCTTCTTACCTTACGGCAGGTCAACACCTAAAGTGCCAAACGCAGGATATCTCTTAATGTTTCCAAAAAAATCTTTAGAGATGACTTACACTGCCTTTCTTAGTAGTTTGGTGTTTTGAAGTTTTAAAATGCTGACAAGGCCAGGCACGGTTGCTCACACCTGTAATCCCGGCATTTGGGGAGGCTGAGACAGGAGGGTGGCTTGAGCCCAGGAGGTTGAGACCAGCCTAGGCAACATAGGGAGACCCTGTCTCTACAAGAAAAAAAACAGCCTGGCATGGTGGCACATGCCTGTGGTTTCTGCTACTTGGGAGGCTGGGTAGGAGGATCTCGGGCCTGGGAGGTTGAGGCTGCAGTGAGCCATGATCATGTCACTGATGTCCAGCCTGAGCTATAGAGCAAGAACTTGGTCTCAAAAAAATAAAATAACATAAGAAAATAAAAGGCTGACAAGCTGAGCAAGGCTTTTAAGATTGTTGGGAGAAGGGGCCGGGCGCGGTGGCTCATGCCTATAATCCCAGCACTTTGGGAGGCCGAGGAGGGTGGATCACGAGGTCAAGAGATCGAGACCATCCTGGTCAACAAGGTGAAACCCCATCTCTACTTAAAAATGCAAAAATTAGCTGGGCATGGGGGTGCACGCCTGTAGTCCCAGCTACTTGGGAGGCTGAGGCAGGAGAATTGCTTGAACCCAGGAGGCGGAGGTTGCAGTGAGCCAAGATCACGCCATTGCACTCCAGCCTGGGTAACGAGCGAAACTCCGTCTCAAAAAAAAAAAAAGCTTGTTGGAAGAGGCTGCTTGGTGGAAAGCTTCTAGATGTAGTTGGAAAAGGCTTGATACAGGAGTTAAATGGTAATAATTGTTGTCTTGAGACTTGTAATTCTGAATCTGAATCATAATACATTTATTGAGTGCATACTATATACCAGGTTTAGTACCATGCACATTAGAGCCTAACTTACTAAATGCTTATCACAGCCCAACGAGGTAAATGCTTTTCTTTTTCTGTTTTGAGACAGAGTTTCACTCTTGTTGCCCAGGCTGAAGTGCAATGGTGCAGTCTCAGCTCACCACAACTTCCGCCTCCTGGGTTCAAGCAATTCTTCTGCCTCAGCCTTCCAAGTAGCTGGGATTATAGGCGTGAGCCACTATGCCTGGCTAATTTTGTATTTTTTAGTAGAGACGGGGTTTCTTCATGTTGATCAGCCTGGTCTGGAACTCCCAACTTGAGGTGATCCACCCACCTCAGTCTCCCAAAGTGCTGGGATTACAGGCGTGGGCCACTGCACCCAGCCAGTAAATGCTTTTCTAATTTCACATTTTCTAGATGAGTTAGTAGGATTTAGAGGTTAAGTAATGTAACCAAGATCACAAAACTGGCAAATGGTAGAGCTGGAATTGGGATCTTCTGTCTGACAATGGTCCTTATCACCCCACAGAGGGTTTGGCCTCCATGAATTTCGGCTTTGTACTGACTTTCTTCCTCTTTCCTCCTATGTAGCTGGAGAAGGAGTATGTGTGCCGGGTGGAAGGGGAGTTCCCTACCGAGGAAGTGACCTGTAAAGAACCCATCTTGGTGGTGTCTTACAAAGTAGGGGTGTGCCGTGTAGATCCCAAGGGCAAGCCCTGTGAGACAGTGTTCCAGAGGCTAAGCTACAATGGCCACTCCAGTGTGGTACAGTGCCGGCCACTCACAGGCCGTACACACCAGATTCGAGTCCACCTTCAGTTCTTGGGCCATCCCATTCTCAACGACCCCATCTATAACTCAACTGCCTGGGGTCCCTTCCGAGGCCGGGGTGGCCACATTCCCAAAACAGATGAGGAATTGCTGCGGGACCTGGTAGCAGAGCACCAGGCCAAACAGAGCCTGGATGTGCTAGATCTCTGTGAGGGTGACCTGTCGCCAGGACTCACAGACTCTGCGGCCCCTTCCTCAGAGTTGGGCAAGGACAACCTGGAAGAGTTGGCTGCTGCTGCCCAGAAGATGGAGGAAGTAGTTGAGGCAGTGCCTCAGGATTTGGACACAATAGCGTTGGCACCAGAGAAGGCATTTGAAACAGACGTCATGAATCAAGAGACAGACCCACTCTGTGCAGAGTGCCGGCTGGTACGACAGGATCCCTTGCCCCAAGACCTTGTGATGTTCCTACATGCCTTACGCTATAAAGGGCCAGGCTTTGAGTACTTTTCGCCAATGCCTGCCTGGGCACAGGATGACTGGCAAGAAGACTGAAGGCTGTGGACATTGGAGGGATTGCTTCTTGGGTTGTGACAAGGATGGGCCATAGGGGCAAGGGCTGACCCCATGGGCTGGTACTTGGGGTTTCTATGAGGGACCTGCTCCCACTTGCTACCTCCTTCCAATGGGAATTTGGAGACTTTTTGGTTTGTAAATAGATCTCTTTTTCTAACATCTTTTGTGTCTGGTTTTCTTACTTCTGGTTTCTTTTTTATTATGATTGATGTAAAATTCACAAACCTAAAATTAACCACTTTAACTGGCCAGGCACTGGGGCTCATGGCTATAATCCTAGGACTTTGAGAGATAGAAGTGAAAGGATCACCTGAGGCCGGGAGTTCAAGGTTAAAGTCAACTGTGTGCTGCTGCACTCCAGAGCCTGGGTAACAGAATGAGACCGTGACCCTTAAAAAAAAAAAAAAAAAAAAAAAAAAGCTCCTCGTGCAATCCGCAGCCTCTGGGCATGTTCCACCTCGCCATGACTTCCTACAGCTATTGCCAGTCATAGGCCACATCATCCTTCAGGGGCCTGGGTGACGGCTCCGTGTGATCTCCTACCTGGAGGAGGTACACACCCTTGAGGAGGCCAACGGTGAGCTGGAGGTGAAGATCTGTGACTGGTACCAGAAGCAGGGGCCCAGACCTTCCCGTGACTACAGACAGTACTACAAGACCATCTAGGACCTGTGGACCATGCCCAGCCGGAATTGTTTTCTTAATTTCATGTTTAGAGTATTTATTCATTGCTGCTTTATAGAAATATGATAGAGTATTGGCTGGGCACAGTGGCTCATGCCTGTAATCCCAGCACTTTGTGAGGCTGAGGGGTGGATCACCTGAAGTCAGGAGTTCAAGACCAGCTTGGCCAACATGGTGAAACCTCGTCTACTAAAACTACAAAAATTAGCTGGGCATGGTGGCATGCAGCTGTAGTCCCAGCTACTCAAGAGACTGAGACAGGAAAATCACTTGAAGCCAAGAGGTGGAGGTTGCAGTGAGCCAAAATCATGCCACTGCACTCCAGCCTGGGCAACAGACTGAGATGCCGCCTCAAAAAAAAAAAGACTGATTTTTGTATGTTGATTTTGTACTCTGCAATTTTGCCGAATTTGTTTATTAGCTTTTTTTTTTGTGGATTCTTTAGGGATATATACATATTATATAATATATAGATTATACCATGTGTATTATATGTATTTTTATACATATATAATCCATGTCATCTGTAAATAGAGATAATATTACTTCTTCCCTACCCATTTAGATGCCTTTTGCTTGTTTTCTTGTCTAATTGCTGTGGATAGAACTTCCAGTACAACGTTGAATAGAAGTAGCATAGGGAAAGTAGGAATCCTTGTCTTGCTCCTGATCTTAGGCAGAAAGTTTTCAGTTTTCATCATTGTGTGTGATGTTACCTGTGGGCTTTTCATAAATGCCTGTTACCATATTAAGGATGTTCTTGCCCTGAATTTCTGCCTAGACAGCCCTTCGACTTCTGCTCAGGCAGAAACCTTTTCTGTCCTGTTCCTTCTGTTGTACATCTGTCATGTATGTTCTATTTTTTTGAAGTACTCATAAAGAGGACCATGGAGTTTTGTTTTCAGGTAACTTCCTTGTGAGTAACAAAGGCTTATTCATACCAAATCTATTGTCTTTGACCAGCACATAAGGAGCAGAAGTAGTGTTGGGGAAAGCGATTGTGTTTATATTCTTTTAATGGTTCATAGTTGTTGTTAACCACCTTCTATATGCCAAACATTATTGCTGGGATCTGGAGATGAATGTCTGGCCCCTGCCCTTTTAGAATACACATAATGAAATGTGCAAGTACAAAGGGAACCAGTGGAAATATGATATAATTCTGTCTGAAAGTACCAGTACAGATTTCCCAGAGAAAGAGGCATTTCACAATGACTTAGAATTTGCCTAGTAGAGATATAAGAGAATTCCAGATAGAGGGGCAATTTGAGCGAAGGTAATCATATTCCAGAACTTGAGAAGACAGAAGAGGAGATACCCAAGGAGAGCATTTAACCCTGGGATTCCAGTATATGGCTCCCTATCACTTACTGTTGAAGCCTTTGAGTGACTTTTATATCACAAGGAATAGAAACAACCCCAGTGATACAGCATTGTCTCTCTTTTTTTAATTTTTCTCTTTTGAACCTGAAGAAAGAGATACAGGATTCTCATGAATCTGAATATTTGCTCAGCTTCAAGAAAACTCTTTATTCCATGAGCCAGCCAACTCTCCTTATCACCGAGACCCTCCATAACTCAGGAGCTGTGGTCTCCTAGGACTGGAAAGAATCAGAATCAGATATCCAATAATTTCATCTGGCAGATATTTGAAAGCCAACTATGTGCTGGATTTATACTAGGCTCTGGGTATATAATGGTGAGTAAGACAAATATGGTCTCTGCTCTTATGAAGTTTGCAGTCTGAATGTCCAGCACAATGTGGTAAAGTAAACGAACAATGTAAATGTTCTGTGTGACAAGAGAAGGAGAGAGGCAGAGGCTACCTTCACAGCTACTGCGGTTGCTTCCGGGATCCCAGGGTTCTGAATGGGGGGCATTAGCATTTGCCTGTTTTCTATCTCATCTCTTCAGTTCTGAATTTTACCCTCTCTAGTGCTGTTTATTCCATTCTCATTATTTCAGAGGTTCTTGAGCTAGAGACACATGGATGAACTTGAAAGGATCCCTGGATCTCCTGAAATTTTATGCAAAATTTTGTATATGTGTGTACTTTCTTTCTTTTTTTTTTGAGATGGAGTCTCACTCTGTCACCAGGCTGGAGTGCAGTGACACAATCTTGGCTCACTGCAACCTCTGCCTCCTGGGTTCAAGTGATTCTCCTGCCTCAGCCTCCCGAGTAGCTGAGATTACTGGCATGCGCTACCATGCGTAGCTAATTTTTTTATACAGACGGGGTTTCACTGTCTTGGCCAGGCTGGTCTTGAACTCCTGACCTCGTGATCCACTTGTTTCGGCCTCCCAAAGTGCTGGGATTACAGGTGTGAGCCACCACGCCCAGCTGTATTTTTTTTTTTTAGTAGAGACAGGGTTTCACCATGTTGGGCCAGGATGTCTCTATCACCTGACCTCATGATCTGCCCACCTTCGCCTCCCAAAGTGCTGGGATTACAGGCGTAAGCCACCGTGCCTGGCCATGTGTATACTTCTCTGAGAAGAGTCTATATATTAATATTTCAACAGATTTTTTTTTTTTTGAGACAAAAGTCTCACTCTATTGCCAGGCTGGAGTGCATTGGCACGATCTCTGCTCACTGCAACCTCCGCCTCCCAGACTCAAACAGTTCTCTTGCCTCAACCTCCTGAGTAGCTAGAACTACAGGTGTGCACCACCATACCCAGCTAATTTTTGTATTTTTAGTCAAGACAGGGTTTCACCATGTTGGCCAGGCGGATCTCAAACTCCTGACCTCAGGTGATTCGCCTGCCTCAGACTCCCAAAGTTCTGGGATTATAGGCATGAGCCACCACGCCCGGCCTTCAGCAAATTTTAAAGCTGCATGGTCCAATGCTGGCCACATACGGCTCTTTTTTTTTTTTTTTTTTTTTTTGAGACGGAGTTTCGCTCGTTACCCAGGCTGGAGTGTAATGGCGCGATCTCGGCTCACGCGCAACCTCCACCTCCTGGGTTCAGGCAATTCTCCTGCCTCAGCCTCCTGAGTAGCTGGGATTACAGGCACGCACCACCGTGCCCAGCTAATTTTTTGTATTTTTGGTAGAGATGGGGTTTCACCATGTTGACCAGGATGGTCTCGATCTCTTGACCTCATGATCCACCCGCCTTGGCCTCCCAAAGTGCTGGGATTACAGGCATGAGCCACCATGCCCGGCCACATATGGCTATTTAATTAAAAATAAATAAAATTAGCCGGGCGCTATGGCTGACGCCTGTAATCCCAACACTTTAGGAGGCTGAGGCGGGCAGATCACGAGGTCAGGGGTTTGAGATCAGCCTGACCAACATGGTGAAAACCTGTCTCTACTTAAAAAATACAAAAATTAGCTGGGCGTGGTGGTGCACACCTGTAATCCCAGCTACTTGGGAGGCCGAGGTAGGAGAATCGCTTGAACCCAGGAGGCGGAGGTTGCAGTGAGCAGAGAGCACGCCACTGCACTCCAGTCTGGGCGACAGAGGGAGACTATCTTGAAAATAAAAATAAAAATAAATAAAATGCAGTTCTTCTGCTGCATTTGTCCCATTTCCAGTGTTCAAAGCCACTTGGTCTGGTGGCCCCCATTATACAGCACAAATATAGAATACTTCCATTACCTAGCAAAGTTCTATTGGGTGGCATTGCTTCAAAGGATCGCTACATGAAACAAGAGTTCCTGACTACAATTACTTCACTAGCCTGCAGACACCTAAAACACGGGGTGTGTTTGTGTCTGTGTGTGTTCTTCCACCTTGTACATACTAATCGAGTAGTTGGTCTTTGTGTATTAATTAAATGTGCTAGGATAATACAAAACCTGTGACAAAGGTACTCCCTGTAAGGAGCTGGAGTTGAATCTAATTGGCCTTTGCTACGGTTAACAACTGTTCTTTTTTTTTTTTTTTAATTGAGACGGATTCTCACTCTGTTGCCCAGGCTGGAGTGCAGTGGCTCAATCTTGGCTCAGTGCCACCTCTGCCTCCCATGTTCAAGTGATTCTCCTGCCTCAGCCTCGTGAGTAGCTGAGACTACAGGTGGGTGTCACCACGCCTGGCTAGTTTTTTGTATTTTTAGTAGAGATGGGGGGGCATGGTTTCACTGTGTTAGCAAGGATAGTCTCCATCTCCTAACCTCATGATCCACCCACCTCAGCCTCCCAAAGTGCTGGGATTACAGGCATGAGCCACCATGCCCGGCCAGAACTTGCATTTGCTAACACTTCATCACCAAGGCATCTAGACGCAAGATTATTGAAAATGTTTCAGTAATTCAAGTAAATAAGAAGTGATGCAATTATTCTGGTTCTTTTTTCTTTCCAACATTCCAAATTTTGAAGTTAAGGTATGTTAGAAACTTTAAAAGAAAAGCTTTATATCTCATCTAAATGCCAAATCTTCCAGTATCACAACTGATGCAAAATTGCAAGGATTAGTAATTTTATAAGCCAAGATACACCAGAGACTGCCAATAAACTACAGAATCCAGGAGAGAGATATGAAATAGATTCTCCCTCACCCTCCTAAGGAAACAACCCTGTTGATAACTTGGTGTCAGACTTCTAGCCTCCAGAACTGGGAGACAGTAATTTTTGTTGTTTAAGCAAAATTTTTTGTTTTTTTATGTTTTTTTTTTTGAGACAGAGGCTCGTTCTGTCACCCAGGCTGGAGTGCAGTGGCATGATCACGGCTCACTGCAGCCTGGAATTCCTGGGCTCAAATGATCCTCCTGCCTCAGCCTTCTGATTAGTTGGGACCACAGGTGTGCACACCCATGCCTGGCTAACTTTACTTTTTTTTTTTTTTTTGGAGACAGAGTCTCACTCTGTCCCCTAGACTGGAGTGCAATGACATGATCTTGGCTCACTGCAACCTCCATCTCCTGGGTTCAAGCAATTCTCCTGCCTCAGCCTCCCGAGTACCTGTGATTACAGGCACATGCCACCACCCCCGACTAATTTTTGTATTTTTAGTAGAGACGGGGTTTCTCTATGTTGGCCAAAATGGTCTCGAACTCCTTACCTCAAGTGATCCGCCTACCTCAGTCTCCCAAAGTGCTGGGATTACAGGCATGAGCCACCGTGCCCTGCCGCCCAGCTAATTTTTTTAATTTTAATTTTATTTTTTGTAGAGACAGGGTCTCACTGCATTACCCAGGCTGGTCTCGACCTCTTGGCCTCAAGCAATCCTTCTGCCTTTGCCTCTCAACATGCTGGGATTACAGGCGTATGCCACAGCACCTGGCCTCAAAAAAGAATTTTAAAGGCCGGGCGCGGTGGCTCAAGCCTGTAATCCCAGCACTTTGGGAGGCCGAGGCGGGTGGATCACGAGGTCAAGAGATCGAGACCATCCTGGTCAACATGGTGAAACCCCGTCTCTACTAATACAAAAAATTAGCTGGGCACGGTGGCGCGTGCCTGTAATCCCAGCTACTCAGGAGGCTGAGGCAGGAGAATTGCCTGAACCCAGGAGGCGGAGGTTGCGGTGAGCCGAGATCGCGCCATTGCACTCCAGCCTGGGTATCAAGAGCAAAACTCCGCCTCAAAAAAAAAAAAAAAAAAAAAAGAATTTTAAAGCCTTGCATCTTGGGCTGAAAGAAAGGCCACCTCTGATACTCCTAGGTTATATAAAAAATGACTACTGACAGTCATTGAAAGGAGAATTGATTGGAAGTGATCTTTTCTGTGAGTACGCAGAAACCGACATTAAGGAACAATTCTAGTTTTTTTGCTGTTTTGTTTTGTTTTGAGACAGAATCTTGCTCTTGTCACCCAGGCTGGAGTGCAATGGCACAATCTCGGCTCACTGCAACCTCTGCCTCCCTGGTTCAAGTAATTCTCCTGCCTCAGCCTCCCAAGTAGCTGGAATTACAGGTGCATGCTGCAGCAGGAGCGGCAGGGAGCAAACCTTTTGAACACCGAACTGAGGAAGGAAGTGGCTTTTTATTTGGCCGGGGGTTGCAGGGTGCTTCAGCCTTATTTACCGAGCTCCCCAACCTACAACTTCTTTTCCTTTTATAGGCTTACAATACTAAAGGGGAAACGAGGTGGAACTATGTTATTGTCCATTTGCTGGACATCTGACCTTACAATCTTTTGGCTTCATTGATTTGCTAATTTATATGCAGTGCAAGCGAGGACCAGCAAGGGAGGGGGGCTTACAGAGACAAGACAAAAGCAACAAGCTGTTTATTGGCAGAGGTGTCACCAGGAGGGAGCAGGAGGGAGCCTGGTCTGTGGAGACATTGGGGCATGAACCAGTGCCAGGCTCCAGCTGGCAGATATAGCATTCATTTGCAGCTCTTTCAAGGTTAACAGATAGCAGAGAAGCTGGGAACTAAAGAGGGAGTTATTTTCCCAGCTCTTTGGTATTTTATTTCAATTTTTTTTCCTTCTTCACTCTCTCCCATCTGGAAGGTGAGGGAAGAAGCGAAATTGAAGGAGGTGAAGGGGTCTCCCCTCTCAATGCCACCACACCTGGCTAATTTTTGTATTTCTAGTAGAGATGGGGTTTTGCCACTTGGCCAGGCTGCTCTCAAATTCCTAACCAGCCTCATGATCCATACTCCTTGGCCTCCCAAAGTGCTAGGATTACAGGCATGAGGCACCATGCTCGGCCTGGTTTTTTTTTTTAAAGCTAAAACAAAACAAAACAAAACAAATTTTTTCAGATGTCGAGTTTCTGTGTTATTCAATAATTTAAAAATCCAAATTCTGTGTGAGTACGGTGGCTCACACCTGTAATTCCAGCACTTTGGGAGGCCAAGGCGGGTGGATAACCTGAGGTCGGGAGTTTGAGACCATTTTGGCCAACAGCCTGGTCAACATGGTGAAACCCTGTTTCTACTAAAAATACAAAAATTAGCTGGGTGTGGTACACACCTGTAATCCCAGCTACTTTGGAAGCTGAGTCGAGAGAGTCACTTGAACCCAGGAGGCGGAGGTTGCAGTGTGCCGAGGTCGTGCCACTGCATTCCAGCTTGGGTGACAGAGTGAGACTCCATCTCAAAAAAAAAAAAAAAAAATCAGAATTCTAAGTCCATAGCTATTATTCGCTATCAACAGAAAGTTGACAATTGGCCGGGTGCGGTGGCTCAGGCCTAAATCCCAGCACTTTGGGAGGCCGAGGTGGGTGGATCACGAGGTCAAGAGATCGAGACCATCCTGGTCAACATGGTGAAACCCCGTCTCTACTAAAAATACAAAAATTAGCTGGGCATGGTGGCGCATGCCTGTAGTCCCAGCTACTCAGAAGGCTGAGGTGGGAGAATCACTTGAACCCAGGAGGCGGAGGTTGCGGTGAGCCGAGATCGCACCATTGCACTCCAGCCTGGGTAACAAGAGCGAAACTCCGTCTCAAAAAAAAAAAAAAGAAAAAGAAAGTTGACAAGTGAGATGACTTGATTTTTTTTATTGGCCTGTTTTAAACAACTGGCTAACTATCCATCACTACCTTAGCATGAGATATACCATCAAGTGTTACAGTGTTATTCCCTATTTCCCCAAGTCTTTGGCATTTACTCATTTGTCTTGGCTTTCCTAAACAACGTTGCTAAAACTGGATTTCAGTTTTTCTCTACTGCTCTTCAATATGAAAATGCTAGTTTTCAGCTCAGTAGACATTCTTAGAAGCTGTTGTAGTGTTTTCACATGATGGCATGCAGCTCAGGGAATGATTTTAGCAAAGAAAAATGTTTTGGGTTGGTGTTGTAGACTCAGAGAAGAATGCCTGGATTCACTCTGGAACCTCTCCAGACCCTGTCACTACTGTCTTCCCAGAGATGGTTCTCCAGTGAGAGAACCTAATGGTAAGGAACAAATTGACTTCACTTCTGTCATTGACTGCCTGTCAAAACCAGTCTTTGCAACCCTTGGAGACTGAGATCTGGGTTTTTATTGCAAGAGCTAAGAAATAAACTTTAGACATGTCAAAAAAAAAAAAAAGCCAAACCAAACAAAAACAAAGCATTGATTTCAATTCTTCCTTCAGAGCTATGTCATATAAGGGCTGTTGACACATAACAGCCTGTCTGGGCTTTGGACCAATTTATTATTTCATAAGAAATAATGAACACTGTTTATTATTTCATTATTTCATAATCAACATTGGCCATTGATTTCCAGAGAACCTCATTTTCAAAATGTAGAATTGGTCCTCTTAATGCTGGCCCTAGATAATGAAGTCCATTCCTGACACTAAGTGGTAAAAGAGCTGCAATATCTTGGTAACATATTTAACTATGCAATAGTCCTTTCTTGTGGTCTTCCAGAGGTTGAGGTGTCTGCAATAGTTCAGGATAGTACTTGCAAGGAAGAACCTTGGTGTTAGTAGAGAATGGTTTCTTTGAGCTGTGGTTTGTTGAAGAATTTGGGGAGTTAATGGAGATCTTCGTAGATTAGAACATCCATCCATCCCTGTTGATTAGAACATCTTGTCTAAGTTTTGCAGTTGCAGCTGCTCCAGTAGATGGCGCCTCTAACTCTTTTACTGTCAGCTTCTTACAAGTTTCTCTTCCGTTTCTAATTCAAATATTTCTTTCCTTGACTTTTATTTTATTTATTTATTTTTTGACACAGGATCTCACTCTGTTGCCCAGGCTGGAGTGCAGTAGAGCGATCACGGCTCACCGCAAAAGATAACTTCCAGGGATGAAGCTATCCTACCACATCAGCTTCCCTAGGACTATGGGCACTAGCCACCACGCCCAGCTAATTTTTGTATTTTTTAGTAGAGAAGGGGTTTCATCATGTTGACCAGGATGTTCTTGATCTCTTGACCTCATGATCCGCCTGCCTCTGCCTCCCAAAGTGCCGGGATTACAGGCGTGAGCCACAGTGCCCGGCCTGATAAATACTGATTATTAATCTACAGCACAGTATAGGTGGGTGATTCAGCCAGTGTCCAATAGATTTGGATTACACTGTCTTTTCTGCAATTTAGAAGCTGTATAACCTTGGGCAAACTAATGTTTTAGTCTCCTCATCTGTAAAATGGAGTGATAAATATATCTTTCATGGGTTATGGTGATGTTATTCACAGAAAACATGTGGTGCCTGTAGATTAAAAATACTGGGTAAAGTGTCTCGCGGTATCTTTTGAAGTGAAACCTGGTATTTCGTAATCAGGAGAGGTATTAAACACCCCAGAGTAACAGTCTACAATAATTGAAACTCCTCAGTGAGGAGCTAGGTTAAAGTTGGAACAGAGCAGCATTGAAACATATGGGATGGTAATAATTGTGGAATTCTATGCACTGTTGTTAACTTCATATAAAAAGAAATTAAATCCAGTACATTTTCTGATTCCCCAAATGTCTCTTTCCCTCCCTTTTTTCTTATCTGTGATGTCAGAGTGTTCCAAATACTGTATTTTAAGCATTTCAGACCTGAGATTGATGATGCCAGATTAATTGGGTAATAAATGAGTGGAGTATTCAACTTTTTCCTCTCTGCGAATTTACATTGATTATAAGCAGAAAAAATAAAAAAGAAAAACCTTTTCTTTCGACGAGGATGGGATTCGAACCCACGCGTGCAGAGCACAATGGATTAGCAGTCCATCGCCTTAACCACTCGGCCACCTCGTCCCAGAAACCTACTGTTTCCTGCTTGCTATAGGGAGTAGTATCAAGGGGATGTGACGCAATGTTATGGAAGCCGCCATTTTGTACGGAAGCCAAGGTTCAAAAACTTCTATAGCAAGCAATCGAAAGAAGATGGCGGCTCCCATGATTGTAAGGAAGGTCTGCACTGGGGAGGGGCAAAGGAAATTCGGTCGAAAATGAGATAAACTTGAAGCAAATGAAATTGGCACCAAGGCTGGGAAACTACTTTGATTTAAGCAGTCTTAGAAATGGGGTTCGTCTGGCGCCTAAGGGGCGGAGCCGAAGCGTAGAGCTGCTTTGCGCGTGCGCAACACCTAGGCGGTTAGATTTGAATACTTCACTAAGGCTAGCTGGGCGTTGTAGGGTGACGGCGAGAGGCGGCGGTGACTTTCCGCTCTGAGAAGCGTGTAGACCCCAGACAAGTCTGCGCAAAATTTGTCGGGCGTGTGAGCCGCGGCAGGTAAGGAGAGTGACCCTTTAGTTCTGGGCTCCAGGGAAGGCTTCGGGTTTTGTCTGGACCCCCCAAAGTTCCGGCGGTGGGAGGTGGGGAACGCTCCCTCAGCCTGGCGGCCTCTGTGAGCGCCGGGCCAGTAGACCCCTCTTTCCCCTACCGGGCCCTGGGCTTTTTCCTCTCTTCGGCCTGCACGTCGTGCCGCCTCCCTCTTCCCTAACACTTCTCCGCCCGCACCTGGGCCCCTCCGGCCACCCGGCTCGGGTTGCGTGTCCGTCGCTCTCTCCGCTCCCCTTCCGCTCCGCCCTGCTGTCTTCTGTTAGGGCTCGCGAACTCTTCTTGCACCCCTGCCGCTATTCCCTAGGGACCTCTCGGCTGTTTGTATTTCTCACTTAAGCTTTTCTTGGCTCTAAATGAAATGACACCAATGAGTGATTTTAAAATTCTCAGCCTTTTGTGATTTAAGGTGTCTGCTCAGAGTACCGGCAGCACGTAACAGATTTTTCATTTCCTGCAGATATGATAGTATTAACAAAGTAAATATTAGTACGCCGCACATTAGTTTTAAAAAATCCTCCTCTGTTCATTATTCCTCAGGATTTAAGCCTCTATTCTTGATGTTTACTCAAGTTTGAGGGGAGAAAAATATTGCCAATTGGAATTTTACAGATAGGTTTAATAGGCATTAATAGATGAATGATGTGGATGAAGATCAAAGGAGACTCTTACTTCCAGTCTGGATATTAAGACTGAAGTTTTCACTTATGTTGAATTCCATAGCTATTTATTGGGTTCCTTATCTTGTGATAGGGCTGGGGACAAATGATAGAGTCCCAAACCTAGAGGGGTTTACAGTCCAGAAAGGAAAATAACTAGTATACACAAATAACTATAATGTAAGACAGAATGTGAAAGATTATAGGACATTCTAAAGTGTGGGAGCACAGAAAAGGGAAAGCTTATTTGAGAGCTTATTTGATGCTTTTGGAGATAGATTATTGGAGAAGGCTGTGTTTGAGGTGGACCTTGGAGAGATGATTTACAGAGATAGGAGTTAATATATGATAAAATTTTGGTAATTAACGGTTAAGTTCAATGCAGTATAATTCTGACTTTGAATGGCTGGAAATGTTTACAAGATGATAAATACATGTAAATTAGATTAAAATGTTTGGGATGGTAGAATTATGGATGTGTTCGATGTTAAACAATAGACTGTAAAAAATACTAACTCTAGGGCCGGGCACGGTGGGTCACGCCTGTAATCCCAACACTTTGGGAGGCCGAGGCGGGCGGATCACGAGGTCAGGAGATCGAGACCATCCTGGTCAACATGGCGAAACCCCGTCTCTACTAAAAATACAAAAAATTAGCTGGGCATGGTGGTGCGTGCCTGTAATCCCAGCTACTCAGGAGGCTGAGGCAGGAGAATTGCCTGAACCCGGGAGGCGGAGGTTGCGGTGAGCCAAGATCGCACCATTGCACTCCAGCCTGGGTAATAAGAGTGAAACTCCGTCTCAAAAAAAAAAAAAAAATACTAACTCTAGATATTGACAGTAAAGCAGTGCTGTCCAGTAGGACTTCCTGTGAAAATGGTAATGTTATATCTGCACTCCAACATGGTATCCATTAGCCACATGGGACTATGGAGCACCTGAAATATGATTTTTGTGACCGGAGAACTGAATTTTAAATTTTATTTTATTATTATTTTTTAATAGAGACGGAGTTTCACCACGTTGGTGAGACTGGTCTGGTACTCCCGACCTCAGGTGACTCACTCGTCTCTGCCTCCCAAAGTGCTGGGATTACAAGCATGAGCCACAACGCCCGGCCTATTTTATTTTATTTTAATTAATTTAAATGTAAATAACTACTGTATTAGACAGCACAGGTCTATAGTCTATCATTTCACTCTTATCCTCCTATAGTCCTGGAAAATACTAACTCTAGATATTGGTTTTATAAATGCAGGAGTGGGGAAAGAGCCAGAGAGTAAATATTTCAGGCTTTGCAGCCTACATGGTCTTTGTCACATATTCTCTGCTTGAAGATCTAAGATTATTTAGATTAGTGGTTCTCAAACTTTCTTGATGCATGGCACCCTTAGATAAAAAAAAAATACCTAACAGTTCTATTTATTGAGTACAGTGGTTGTTGGGTCCAAACATTAAGTACATATGTCACAAACTTAGTAGCCATTTAAAAAAATACATAAATTGAAGGAAAAGATGATTTTGAAAATTTTATTCTTAAATAATCACACTTACTCACTGGATATATATGCCCGTTGGACACTGCACAACCTCCCAAACTTTGGAATCAGTTTATATCCTGCCACCCTCATTTCATGTACCACTTTAATAAACGTACTTGTTTTTTATCACAGCAGCTGTGAACAATTTATCTTTACAGTGATGTTATTAAAACTAATGTAATGCACATGGTACTATTTTGAGGTAGTAGTTTATACAGTACCTGACAGATGTTCAGAATTGCCGTGCATCTCTCAAAATTTTTAAATATACCAGGACACCACTGTGAGTATGCTGCAGCACCCTTGGGTGCCAGGTACACAGTTTGGAACAAGTAACTTTTTTTTTTTTTTTTTTTTTGAGATGGAGTCTTACTCACTCTGTTGTACAGGCTGGAGTGCAGTGGTGCCATCTCAGCTCACTGCAACCTCCGCCTCCTGGGTTCAAGGTATTCTGTCTCAGCCTCCCAAGTAGCTGCGAGTAGCTGGGATTACAGGAGCACGCTACTACACCCAGCTAAATTTTTTGTATTTTTAGTAGAGACAGAGGTTTCACCATGTTGCCCAGGCTGATCTTGAACTCCTGGCCTCAGGTGATCCACCAGCCTCAGCCTCCCAAAGTGCTGAGATTACAGGCATGAGCCACTGCACCTGGTCCCTGGAACCAGTAACTTAATGTGTCAATAACCAAGAGTTTGGCCATAACAGTGTTTTATAAATGAAGCTTAATCTGTGAGTCTGGAGTCTCCTATTTGTGTTGAAAGTGTAACTTTGGCCGGGCGTGGTGGCTCACACCTGTAATCCTGGCACTTTGGGAGGCTGAGGTGGACAGATCACCTGAGGTCAGGAGTTCAAGACCAGCCTAGCCAACATGATAAAACCCTGTCTCTATTAAAAATACAAAAATTAGCCAGGTGTGGTGGCGTGCGCCTGTAATCCCAGCTACTTGGGAGGCTGAGGCAGGAGAATGGCTGGAACCCGGGAGGCGGAGGCTGTAGTGAGCCGAAATTGTGCCACTGTACTCCAGCCTTGGTGACAGAGCAAGACCTTGTCTCAAAAAAAAAAAAGAAAAATAGAGCTTAACAGTTATAGAATATTTAAAAAGGGGGACTTCAGTAACCTTTGAATTTCATCAGTTAAGTGCCAACTAATTGGTCTACAGATTGGACAGGAATTATGCTTTTAATGACTATTTTAAACAGCAAAGATCATTAGGTGATGTTGAGTTGATAGTAGTTAATATTTTTATCTGTGAATTTTGAACATGTACACTGAATTTGAAAATATTTTCAAAGGAGAAAAATACACAAGTTGGTGGTCAAATAATTGTTTCTTAATTGCTCATTCAGCAAATGTTTATTGAGGCAGGGCCTGCTGGCTTATACTTGTAATCCCAGCACTTTGGGAGGCCGAGCTGGGAGGATCACTTGAGCCCAGGAGTTCATCACAAGCCTAGGCAACCTAGTAGACTCCAACTCTACAAAAAAAACAAAAAAACAAAAATTTAGCCAGGCATGGTGGTGGATTCCTGTAACCCCAGCTCCTCAGGAGGCGGGGGCAAGAGGATTACTTGAGCCCAGGGGTTTGAGCCTGCAATAAACTGAGGTCACACTACTGCACTTCAGCCTGGACAACAGAGCAAGACCCTGTCTCCCTGACCCCCAACAGAAAAAAGAAAAGAAAAAAAGAAATGAGTGGATTGGGGATATTGGGATCATTTATTGGAAATAAAATTAGATGACAAATTGAATAGATGTAAGTGGGTGTCATGTTTTTTGGGTCTTAGAGGGAAAGTTTTCAAAGTTTAGCTATTAAGTTGATCTTTGCTATTAGTTTTTTGAATAGCTACTGTTAATTTACCTTCTATTTGTAGTTTGCTATATATATATATATATATATATATTTTTTTTTTTTTTTTTTTTTTTTTTGAGACGGAGTTTCGCTCATTACCCAGGCTGGAGTGCAATGGCGCGATCTCGGCTCACCGCAACCTCCGCCTCCTGGGTTCAGGCAATTCTCCTGCCTCAGCCTCCTGAGTAGCTGGGATTACAGGCACGCGCCACCATGCCCAGCTAATTTTTTGTATTAGTAGAGACGGGGTTTCACCATGTTGACCAGGATGGTCTCGATCTCCTGACCTCGTGATCCACCCGCCTCGGCCTCCCAAAGTGCTGGGATTACAGGCTTGAGCCACCGCGCCCGGCCGTTTGCTATATTTTTAAAAAGTATTTATTTATTTATTTTTTTTCAAGACAAGGTATAGCTCTGTGGCCCAGACTGGAATACAGTGGCATGATCATGGCTCACTACAGCATCTACCTCCCAGGCTTAAGCTATTCTCCTGCCTCACCCTCCCAAGTGGCTGGAACTACAGGTGTGTGCTACCACGCCTGGTTAATTATTTTTATTTTTAGGAGAGACAAGGTCTCACTATCTGGCCACTCTCAAAATCCTAGAGTCAAGCAGTCCTCCCGCCTTGACTTCCCACAGTGCTGGGATTATAGGCATGAGCCACCATACCTGGCCCATTAAAAAAAAATTTTTTTTTTTTGCCAGGTGCAATGGCTGACGCCTATAATCCCAGCACTTTGAAAGGGCGAAGCAGGCAGATCCCCTGAGGTCAGGAGTTTGAGACCAGCCTGACCAATGTGGTGAAACTCCGTCTCTATTGAAATGCAAAAATTAGCCGGGCATAGTGGTAGTGGTGGGTGCCTGTAATCTCAGCTACTTGAGAGGCTGAGGTGGGAGAATTGCTTTAACCCGGGAGGCGGGAATTGCAGTGAGCCGAGAATGCGCCACTGCACTCCAGACTGGACAACAAGAGTGAGACTCCGTCTCAAAAAAAAAGAAACAACTATAGCTTGAAAAAAAAAGTATTTTTTTAAAAACAGGAAAGAATGTTAAAATTCATTAAGCATCCCCTCCACCTTCCCCCAGAGTCTCTCTGTGTTGCCCAGGCTGGAGTCCAGTGGTGTGATCTCTGCTGGCTGCAACCTCTGCCTTCCAGGCTCAAGCGATCCTCCCACCTCAGCTTCCGGGGTAGCTGGGACTACATGTGGGAGCCACCATGTCTGGCTAATTTTTGTACTTTTTGTAGAGATGGGGTTTTGCCATGTTGTCCAGGCCCCTGCCTCGACTGCCCAAAATGCAAGGATTACAGGTGTAAGCCACCATGCCCAGCCCTAAACTTTTTTTTTTTTTTTTTTTTTTTTTGAGACAGAGTTTCGCTCTTGTTGCAATGGCGCGATCTCGGCTCACCGCAACCTCCGCCTCCCAGGTTCAGGCAATTCTCCTGCCTCAGCCTCCTGAGTAGCTGGGATTACAGGCACGCGCCGCCATGCCCAGCTAATTTTTGTATTTTTAGTAGAGACGGGATTTCACCATGTTGACTAGGATAGTCTCGATCTCTTGACCTCGTGATCCACCCGCCTCGGTTTCCCAAAGTGCTGGGATTACAGGCTTGAGCCACCGCGCCCAGCCTTAAACTTTTTTCTTCATCCGTTGAGATGATCACATCATTTTTATCTTTTTTTGAGCGGGGACGGAGTTTTGCTCTTGTTGCCCAGGCTGGAGTGCAATGGTGCAGTCTTGGCTCACTGCAACCTTTGCCTCCCGGATTGAAGTGATTCTCCTGCCTCAGCCTCCGGAGTAGCTGGGATTACAGGCATGCACCACCCCGCATGGCTAATTTTGTATTTTTAGTAGAGATGGGGTTTCTCCATGTTGATCAGGCTGGTCTCGAACTCTCAACCTCAGGCAATCGCCCGCCTCAGCCTCCCAAAGTGCTGGGATTACAGGTGTGAGCCACCGCTCCCGGCCTCATTTTTATCTTTTAATCTGTTAGTGTGGTAAATTGCAAGGTCGGTTTTCTGATATTAAACCAATTGTGCATTCCTTTTTGGATTTTTTTTTTTTTTTTTAAGACAGAATTTCTCTCTTGTTGCCCAGCCTGGCTCAATCTCGGCTCACCACAACCTTTACCTCCCAGGTTCAAGTGATTTTCCTGCCTCAGCCTCCCTAGTAGCTGGGATTACAGGCATGAGCCACCATGACTGGCTAATGTTGTATTTTAGTAGAGATGGCGTTTCTCCATGTTGGACAGGCTGGTCTCAAACTCCTGACCTGAGGTGATCCGCCCACCTCAGCCTCCCAAAGTCCTGGGATTACAGGTGCGAGCCACCACGCCAGGCCTTTTTTCTTTTTTTAAAGAGATGGGGTCTCACTATGTTGCCAAGGCTGGAGGACGGTAGCTGTTCACAGTTGCCATCATAGTGCACACAGTCTGAACTCTTGGGTTCCAGAGATCCTCCTGCCTCAGCCTCCCAAGTAACTGGCACTGCAGGCACAATGCCCCATATCTGCCCAACCACTTTTGCATTTCTGAAATAAAACCACTTGACTGTGATATATTTTCCTTTTTTACAAATTGCTGGATTCTTTTTGCTGATATTTATTTGGGATTTTTATATTTTTAAGAATGGCATGTAATCTTTCCTTGGTGTGTGTGTGTGTGTATGTGTGTCTCCGAGGTGGTTGCAAGAAAGGGAGTTAAATTTTTATCTCCCATGGTGGGAAGACAGACATTTTAATAGCAAAAAGTAGAAAAATAGCTGGCTTAGTGGCTCATGCTTATAATCCCAGCACCAGCACTTTGGGAGGCAGAGGCAGGTGGATCCCTCGAGTCCAGGAGTATGAGACCAACCTGGGCATCATAGCAAAACCCCATCTCTAAACAAATTAGCCAGGCATACTGGCACATGACTGTGGTCCCAGCTACTAGTGGGGCTGAGGCACAAGAATCGTTTGAGCCAGAGAGGCAGAGGTTACAGTGAGCTGAGATGGTGCCCCTGCACTCCAGCCTCAGCCACAGAGTGAGACCCTGTCTCAAAAATAAATAAATTATATTCAATAAAACTATAAAAATTGAAAACTAGCAATACAAATAAGTTATCTATGTTAACAAGGTAAATGCAAAAGTAATCAGCTAAAAGCAAAAGTGGTTGCTTTGGGGATGGAGGAAATTAGGGTGCAAGGAGCTGCTAATTTTTTTTTTTTTGAGATGAAGTCTCAGCTCTGTTGCCAGGCTGGAGTGCGGTGGCACGATCTCGGCTCAATGTAACCTCCACTTCCCAGGTTCAAGTGATTCTCTTGCCTCAGTCTCCCAAGTAGCTGGGACTACAGGCACACGCCACCACGCCCAGCTAATTTTTATATATTTTTTAGTACAGACAGGGTTTCACCATGTTGGCCAGGATGGTCTCCATCTTTTGACCTTGTGATCTGCCTGCCTTGGCCTCCCAAAGTGCTGGGATTGCTGGCGTGAGCCACCACACCCAGCCGGAGCTGCTAATTTAAAAACAGCAACTTAGCCTTATGTAATCAGCTCCTTATACTGGTACATGAAAGCTAAAATTAAAACTGTTATTTGTGAACAGGAGGTAAGTAAAACCAGAAGAGTGGAAAAGCATACTGAGAAAATGATCAAGAACAAGAGGAGAGGATCAGAGATTAGATCCTAGAACATCATCTTACTTACCTTAGTAGCTGATTGAATTCAGATACTAAAAAATAAGCAGGCTTTTATTTCAGTTGGAATTTCAGATTCACTGTGAAGTACTGTTCCCTAATTTGGCTTTTGTTATGTATGACCAAAGCACCTAAAACATCTTCCAGTTACGTGTTTACTTATTGCTAAAACCAAGAACATTGATCCTGTTTATGTGTATTGTATTAATTTAGTGTTGTGGTGGAAATGCTAATATGGTTGAGTCAAAATGTCTAGCTATTCTTTTTTGAAATCTGCAGTTGCATTTTTTTCTTACCCAAGGATGAGGTTCTAAAGTTAATACATAAAGTGAAAATCAAATATAGTTATAGGAAGGCAGGAACTGAGACTAGTTGAAGAAACTTCACATTATGCCTCTTAGTTCATATTCTTTCCAGGGCAGATACTCACTGAGTGAAATTTAAAGCATTATCAACTACACTAATAAGATGTTATTTTCATGTCTCAAATTTTTTGGCCGGGTGCGGTGGCTCACCCCTGTAATCTCAGCACTTTGGGAGGCTGAGGTGGGTGGATCACCTGAGGTTAGGAGTTCCAGACCAGCCTGGACAACAAGGTGAAACCTCTTCTCTACTGAAAATACAAAAACTAGCTAGGCATGGTGGTGTGCGTCTGTAATCCCTGCTATTCGGGAGGCTGAGGTGGGAGAATTGCGTGAGCCCAGGAGGTGGAGGTTGCAGTGAGCCAAGATCGTGCCATTGCACTACAGCCTGGGTGACAGAGGAGACTCCGTCTCAAAAAAATAATAATAATTTTTTTTTTTGCTGAGTGCTTAAAGTTGACTTTTCCTCGGATAAATATACATATGATGCAAATGCACTGTATTTAGATATCTAATTCAGATGTCCCCAGCCCCCCGGGCCTCAGAACAGTACAGGTCCACTGACTGGGTGGCACAGCAGTAGGTCAGCAGCAGGCGAGCATTAGTGCCTGAGCTCCGGCCTCTGTTGGATAGCAGTCGCATTAGATTCTCACAGGAGCACAAACCCAATTGTGAACTGCGCACACAAGAGATCTAGTCTGTGGGCTCCTTATGAGAGTCTAATGCCTGATGACCTGAGGTGGAACAGTTTCATCCCGAAACCATCCCCCACCACACCCTCATGGTCTGTGGAAAAATAGTCTTCCACAAAACCGGTCCCTGGTTCAGGAAAGGTTGGGGACCACTGACCTAATTGCCGTCCTTTTTGGGAGTGGATTATTAGATAATATGCAAACTCTTAGAAGCTAGGCCAAATTTTTATTTGAACCAGTAAAGTCCCTATCATCCTGATCAAAGTTAGTCACTGATTTTATTTTGAGTATGAACATTTTCCAGCAATATTAATTATAATAGTGCTTTAAACTCCTTAAAATGAATCATGTTTTATATCCTCATAAGTATAGTTTTTTCCTTCCCATTTTTGGTCTTCTCTCAGAAAGTAACCCTGAAGTCACCAACTGTATTCTTTTTTTTTTTTTTGAGACAGAGTCTTGGTCTCTCGTCAGGCACCAAGTGCCAGGTGCCAGGCTGGAGTACAGTGGCGCGATCTTGGCTCACTGCAACCTCCGCCTCCCGGGTTCAAGCAATTCTCCTGCCTCAGCCTCCCGAGTAGCTGGGACTACAGGTGTGTGCCACCACGACCAGCTAATTTTTATATTTTTTTAGTAGAGACAGGGTTTCACCATGACCAACTGCACTCTTTAATCTCTTCATAGCTTGTAGTTGCTCTTCCTTTTTTCTCACTTTTTCTTATATTGTATATTTGTTACAGAAGAGTTTTCTTCAAAAATGGATGGGGTGTCTTCAGAGGCTGGTGAAGAAAGGTAAGTTCATTTAATGCAGCTAAAAATGTTATATTCTATTAGAGAAAGATATTTTTCTAACTAGTAAGCCCTGTCCATAATTTCTGAGATCTTTTTCCATTGTGTTGCAAGAAAAAGAAGTAGATGTCCATCCTGGTCAGCATGGTGAAACCCCCGTCTCTACTAAAAATACAAAAATTAGCTGCATGTGATGGCACGAGGGAGGCTGAGGCAGGAGAATCCCTTGAACCTGAGAGGTGGAGTTGCAGTAAGCCAAGATCGTGCCACTGCACTCCAGCCTGGCAATAGAGAAAGACTCCCTCTCAAAAAAAAGAAAAGAAGTAGATGTTATAGACTCATAGCTCCCCTTGCCATTGCCATATCTTTGTATAAACTCATCTACTCTGAGCACGGTGGCTTATGCCTGTAATCCCAGCACTTTGAGAGGCTTAGGTGGGAGGATATCTTAAGCCCAGTAATTTGAGACCAGCCTGGGCAACATACTCCATCTCTACAAAAAATAAAAAAAAAAATTTTTAACCCCCCGACTCCCCCCAAAAAATAAAATTTTAAAAATGGAGGGCTTTTGGCTTTACCAGCCAGAGAGGGTGTTTGGCTTTGCCCAGGAAAGAATTCATAGGCCAGCAAGTGGTGCCATACAGTACTTTTATTGAAGTGTTAGTGTAAAGCAGCAGCACAGGTAAAGCTCCTTGCAGAGCAGAGCTACCCTATACACAGTGCTCAGAGGCAGTTCTGCACTCATTTATACCCACTTTTAACTATATGCAAATTAAGGGGTGTTTTATGCAGAAATTTTTAGAGTGAGGGTGGTCACTTCCAGGTTGTCAGGTCATTGCCGTGGAAAGGGCAGGTGACTGCTGGGTTTTTGCTGTAGCAGTGGTAAACTGACAAGGCACACTGGTGGGTGTGTCTTGTGGGGAGGTGCTTCTGCCCCAGACCTGTTTAGCTAGTCCTCAATTTGGTCCTGTGTCCTAGCCCCACCTTGGAGTCAAGTTCTGCCTCCTACCTCAAGAGTCTGTCTCAAAAATCATCGTTATCATCTCATCTAAAGTCAAATCTGAGAGGGACTTTAGACACTACCTCCCATCTCTTCATGTAAGGATGAGAAAATTGAGGACTAGGAAGATAAAATGATTTGTCTAAAATTGCCATTACAATCTGATGGCTTGTTTGCAGCTTGCAGTCATAAGTTGTTGGCTTACACATAGTATTTTTTGGTCGTTTTTTAAGAGACTGTGTCTTGCGCAAGCTAGATTTGGACTCCTGGGCTCAAGTGATTCTCCCACAGCCTCCTGAATAGCTGGAACTATAGATGTGGGCAACCGTGGCTGGCTTTGGCCTACACACGTTTTTTAGTTTTTGAATTAGTTGCCAAAATTTCAAAATCTTAAAATTTTGTACAATTGGGTTTTCAGCTTCTCTTGAAAAATCATGCGTGGCATCACTGGGCTCCTATTCTTGTTTGGCAGCAACTAACCACGGCAGAGCAATGACTGACCTTTAGGTGAGAGAGAAATTCTCTAGGTCATTATAATCTCACACTACCTATTTTTCTTACTCCTAAAAAATTATCTGTTTATTAGCCTCATAGGCATTTGAATTTTCAAAACCTGGTCTGAAAATCATAGCAGTAAAACCAAAACTAGAGCCCATTTATCTTCTTCTTATACCTCTATAAATATGGTAAATTATGTCATACTGATTATTATTCAGGAGATAGTCTTGTAATACATAATATGTATTTTAAAACACTGAATTCCTAACTAAATTTAAAGTCTTGTAATACAAATTTTGCTTGCTGGAGTGCTAAGTGAAAGTGGTGACCAGTTTGAAAGCATGTAAGGGGTGCTGTGATGATGGCTTTGGGAATTCAGTTTTTTATCAATGTGTGTTTAAGTTGTTTTTTCCTTTTTCAGTGACAATATAGAGAGACCTGTTAGAAGACAGCATTCCTCAGTAAGACTTACTTGAATTAATAATTATCAGTTTTTATTTAATAATAACTATATATCATGGTAGTTTTGACTGTGTCTTCGCCATCCTACCCTAACTGGCTTCCTGTTGCTCTCTGGATAAAGACTCAAATATTTAACATGGTTATACAATTCTGTAAACATACTAAAATTCATACTTTATGAATTTTTTTAGTAATTTTATGAATTTTATGGTATATAAGTTATACTTCATTAAAGCTTTAAAATTTTAATATGTTTAACCTGTTGTACAAAGCTGTTGCAGGAGACAAAAATCCAACCCAAACTGCTTTTATTTTTTGATACAGAGTCTTGCTCTGTCACCCATATTGGAGTGCAGTGGCACAGTCTCGGCTCACTGTAACCTCCACCTCCTGGGTTCAAGCAATTCTCGTGTTTCAGCCACCCAAGTAGATGGAATTACAAGCATGCACCACTACACATGGCTAATTTTTGTATTTTTAGAAGATATGGGGTTTCACCCTGTTGCCTAGGCTGTTCTCTAACTCCGGGCCTCAAGTGATCCTCCCACCTCAGCCTCCCAAAGTGCTGGGATTACAGGCGTGAACTACTGCGCCCAGCCCAAACTGCTTTAAGCACAAGATGTATTGGGTTATGATACTAAAAAATCCAAAGAAGGGATGGCTTTAGGCACAACTTACTGACCAGCAGTTCCAACAATGACAACAGTACTAGGATTTCCTTTGTCTTTTTCTACTCTTAGTGCTTTCTCTGGGTAATCTTCGGCAGATAGATTCTTTTCCCGTAATTACTGTGGTATGTTTAGCTCTCTTACTTCCAGGCTTAAGTCCTATGTGAAGAATAGTGAGTATCTTTCTGCAGACAGAAATGATTCGGAACTGAATCACGTTAGCTCGATTATCTTGATGTGGGTCAAGTCCTCATTCCTGAACCAATCATCATTGACAAGAGAATATCAGATTGTTCTAGATAGGGCTATGTGTTTTACCCTAGAGTTGGTGTGGAGTTCACTCAGACCACATGGGATGAGAGTGGGTAAAATAATAGGGGAGGATGGGCAGGTAGAAGGGAATAGATGTCTATTACTTAAATTTGCCACACAGTATACCATTGAGCAGAATAAATATGAGGAGTTTCAGAGGTTTTTATGAAAATTTTAGCTTTCTATCTATAATTTGAAATAAACTGATTCTTAATGCATATGCCAGATTTTTTTTTTTTAATAATTCTAATTGTTAACCTAGATTTTGAAACCCCCAAGAAGTCCTCTTCAGGACCTCAGAGGTGGGAATGAAACAGTTCAGGTAAGTGTCTAGTACAAATATTTGATAGATGACTATTTTCAGTGATACTTGTAAGTCAGGAACTTTATTAGCTATATGAAGAGGCAATATCATAAATGATTACAAGTTGAATGTGTAAGCATCCCATGGCTTTTAGGTTAAAATCCAAACACTTCAATATACTGGCATTCATTATTTTTCTTTTTTCTTTTTTCTTTTTCTAGAAATGGTATCTCCCTCTGTTACCCAGGTTGGAGTGCAATGACATGATCATAACTCCTTGCAGCCTTGAATTCCTGGGTCAACCAATCTTCCCCTCATCAGCCTCCTGAGTGGCTGGGACTACGGCGAATGCTACCATACCTGGCTATTTATTTATTTATTTATTTAGAGATAGAGTCTCATTCTGTTGCCCAGACTGTAGTGCAATGGTGTGATCATGGCTTACTACAACCTCCTCCTCCTGGGCTCAAGAGATCCTCCCACCTCAACCTCCTGAGTAGCTGGGACTAAAGGAATGTGCCACCATGCTTGGCTAATTTTTGTATTTTTTTTTAGAGACGGGTTTTGCCATGTTGTCCATGCTGATCTTGAACTCCTGGGCTCAAGCAATCCACCCACCTTGGTCTTCCAAAGTGTTGGGATTACAGGCATGAGCCACTGTGCCCAGCCCTTTAAAACAGTTTTTTTTTTTTTAGTGCAGAGAGGGTCTTGCTATGTTGACCAGGCTGGTTTTGAACTTCTGGGCTCAAATGATCCTGCCTAGGCCTCCCGAAGTATGGGTATTACAGGCATGAGCCACTGTGCTGAGCCTTTCTTTTTTCATGTCAGATGTATGATATGCCAACATTGTAACAAAATTTGAGGAAAGCACATCTCACACATGCATGTGAAAACCCTATAATCACACTTATGAACTATAAGAAGATCAGTTTTCTTTTTTTTAGTAAGAAATATATTAGTCTCTGTTAGTCCCAGTGTTTTTCCCATGTCAGTATTAAAATTGTCTTGTTAAGCTTAAGGCTACTACCTGTAGTGTCTCCTGGGGCCTTAACCAGGTACACTGCTTTGATGCAGAGGTGATACCATTCCTGATTCTTTATCACAATAAGACTTATGGTCAGGTATTCAGAATTAACCCAGTACAATTCTCTGTGGATTTTGTTTGTTTCTGTCTTTTGTTTTATTAGTATTATTTCATGTTTTTACTTAACGGCAAGCTTAGGCCGGGCGCAGTGGCTCACGCCTGTAATCCCAGCACTTTGGGAGGCCGAGGCAGGTGGATCATGAGGTCAGGAGTTCGAGACCAGCCTGGCCAACATGGTGAAACCCCATCTCTACTAAAAACACAAAAAAATTAGGCGGGCGTGGTGGCAGGTGCCTGTAATCCCAGTTAATCGGAAGGCTGAGGTGGAGAATCACTTGAGTCCGGGAGGCGGAAGTTGCAGTAAGCCAAGTGCACTCCAGCCTGGGCAACAGTGAGACTCTGTATCAAAAAAAAAAAACAGCAAGTTAATCCTTAATGTCTTTTGGCGTTTGTGTGTGGTATTTATGTGAGTAGAAATGTTTGCTCTTGTTAAGGAGGGTGGGGAAGTAAAGTAGAAATACTATATTCTAATGAAAAGATGCTCAACATCATTGGCCATTAGGAAAATACAAATCAAAACCACAATGAGATACCACCTCAATACCACCTCACTACTACCCATTAGGACAGCTAAAATAAAAAACAGATGGCCAGGCACGGTGGCTCACACCTGTAATCCCAGCATTTGGGGATGCCTAGGCAGGCGGATCATGAGGTTAGGAGATTGAGACCAGCCTGACCAACGTGGTGAAACCCTGTCTCTACTAAAAATACAAAAATTAGCCAGGCGCAGTGGTGCACACCTGTAATCCTAGCTACTTAGGAGGCTGAGGCAGGAGAATTGCTTGAACCCGGGAAGCAGAGGTTGTAGTGACCCAACATCACACCAGTGCACTCTAGCCTGGGTGACAGAGTGAGACTCCCTCTCAGAAAGAAAAAAAAGACAGACAACGACAAGTGTTGATGAGGATGCAGAGAAATTGGAACCCTTGTGCTCTGTTGGTGAGCATATAAAATGGTACAGCTGCTATTGAAAACAGTATGGCAATTCTCAAAAAAATTGGAAATAGAAGTACCATATGATCCAACAATTCCACTTCTGGATATATATCCAAAAGAATTGAAAGGAAGGTTTCAAAGAGATATTTGTACACCCATGTTCATAGCAGCATTAATCACAGTAGCCAAAAGGTGGAAATAACTCAAGTGCCCATTGATGGATGAATGGATAAACAAAATGTGGTAATATATACATAAAGTGAAATATTATTCAGCCTTGAAAAAAAGAAGGAAATTCTGACACATAGTACAACATGTGAAGAAGTAATTCAGAATAAGACTTGATCTCTGGCCAGGGGCAGTTTCTCACTTTGGGAGGCCGAGGTGGGAGGATCACTTGAGGTCAGTTCGAGACCAGCCTGGCCCACATGGTGAAACCCTGTCTCTACTAAAAATACAAAAAATTAGTTGGGTATGGTGGCGTACTCCTGTAATCCCAGCTACTTGGGAGGTTGAGACATGAGAATTGCTTGAACTGGGGAAGCAGAGGTTGCATTGAGCTGAGATTGAGTTCTTGCACTCCAGCCTGGGCGACAGAACAAAACTCTGTCTCAAGGCGAAAAAAAAAAGAAGACTTGATCTCTGTCTATAGTACTCTGAGATGTAATTCATAGTCATTTTTCTAAGACTTATAGCATATATTCTCTGCCCTTAGGAATCCAATGCTTTGAGAAATAAGAAAAACTCACGTCGAGTCAGCTTTGCAGATACTATAAAGTAAGTTGAAAGCAAAAGTAACTAAAATATTACAGGTACTGCTAGTATTTTATGTATCAAACCAAATGTATTGGTACTGACTAGATTAATTGTTTAGATTAAACATTAGTTGTTATTTAAAAGGTTATTCAATATTATGTTTAAAAGAGAAACAATGAAAAAATTCCCTCTAAAGTCAGGAACAAAACAATGATATTCAGCTGTTGTTTAACATTGTACTAGGGGCCAGGTGTGGTGGCTCACGTCTATTATCCCAGCACTTTGAGAGGTCGAAGCCAGAGGATTGCTTGAGGCCAATGGTTTGAGGCCAGCCGGAGCAACTTAGCAAGATCCCATCTCTGCCAAAAAAATAAAAATTAGCCAGGCATGGTGGCTTGCGCCTGTAGTTCCAGATATTCGGGAGGCTGAGGCCAGAGGATTGCTTCAGCTTAGGAGTTCCAGGCTGCAGTGAGCCATAATAGTGTCATTGCACTACAACCTGGGCAAGAGTGAGACCCTGTCTCAAAAAAGGAAAAAGAATAGCTTCTATATAGTGAGTGATACTTCATATTAGCAGAATTAGAATTAACTGGTCAGATTCAAGGCAGGTGTCAAATGCTCAACAAAGCTTCTTCTTATTCATCCCAGTGAAAAGGGATCCTTTCTTGTGGAGTCCATGCTACCGTACTTTAACTGTTAATAACAAAAGCCAGTGAAATAATGTTTATAATCACTCTTCCACCTCTGTACTTATAGTGGAAGCCCTTTGAGTCAAGGATCATGTGTTTGTATCCCAGACTCTAGTATAGTACCAGGTATATAGTGAGTGCTTAATAAATACTTGTTGAATTAAATTAATATTTTAGGTTATTGAAAGAGAAAAAATAATTACTAAGTCAGAGCTCATTTAAAAACTATAACCTCTACAGTAACAAATGGCTCAGAATATTAGTTAAAAATTAAAAAATAGGGCCGGGCGCAGTGGCTCACACCTGTAATCCCAGCACTTTGGGAGGCTGAGGCGGGTGGATCACGAGGTCAGGAGGTCAAGACCAGCCTGGCCAAGATGTTAAAACCCCATCTCTACTAAAAATAGAAAAATTAGCTGGGCACGATGACACAGGCCTGTAATCCCAGCTACTCAGGAGGCTGAGGCAAGAGAATCACTTGAACCTGGGAGGCAGAGGTTGCAGTGAGCCGAGATCGCGCCATTGCACTCCAATCTGGGTGACAGAGTGAGACTCCGTCTCAAAAAAAAAAAAAAAAAAAAAAAAATTAAAAAATAAGGCCAGAGGCGGTGGCTCACGCCTGTAATCCCAGCACTTTGGAAGGCCGAGGCAGGCGGATCACGAGGTCAAGAGATCAAAACCATTCTGGCCAACATGGTGAAACCCTGTCTCTACTAAAAATACAAAAATTAGCTGGGCGTGGTGCGCCTGTAGTCCCAGCTACTTGGGAAGCTGAGGCAGAAGAATTGCTTGAACCTGGGAGGCGGAGGTTGCAGTGAGCCAAGATCCTGCCACTGTACTCCAGCCTGGCACCTGGCGACAGAGCAAGACTCTGTCTCAAAAAAATTAATTAATTAATTAATTAAGTAAATTATAACAGCCTTATCTCTACTAAAAATAAAAAAAATGAGCCAGGTATGTTGGTGAGGCTACTTGGGAGGTAGAGGTGGGATGATCGCTTTAGCCTGGGAGATTGAGGCTATAGTGAGCTGTGATTGCACCATTGCAGTCTAGCCTGGGCAACAAAGCGAGACCCTGTTTAAAAACAAAAACAAAACTATGATAGATTTTATTGTAGTAAACTAATTTTGGCATTTGAAATATTAAGAGTGTATGGTATAGCAAAGAGGCAGCTAAAATCAAAGTATTATCTTTACCTATAAATAAGTGTTAATTTATAGTCTGTGTTGAGTCGGTGGCTCAAGCCTGTAATCCCAGCACTTTGGGAGGCCGAGACAGGCAGATCACAAGATCAGGAGTTCGAGACCAGCCTGGCCAACATGGGGAA
Organism: Aotus nancymaae; assembly: GCF_030222135.1. Classification (NCBI taxonomy): domain Eukaryota; kingdom Metazoa; phylum Chordata; class Mammalia; order Primates; family Aotidae; genus Aotus; species Aotus nancymaae. Next base: position 41,509,582 of record NW_026988422.1, read on the forward strand.
ACCCCATCTTACTAAAAAAAAATATAAAACTTAGCGGGACATGGTTGCGTGCACCTGTAATCCCAGCTACTTGGGAGGCTGAAGTAGGAAAATTGTTTGAACCTAGGAGGAGGAGGTTGCAGTGAGCCCAAATCATGCCACTGCACTCCACCCTGACTGACAGAGCAAGACTCTGTCTCAAAAAAAAAAGATTACAAATTGCAGGTTTTCAATAATCTTTATTTTCTTTTCTAGGGTATTCCAGACAGAGTCTCATATGGAAATAGTGAGAAAGTCAGAAATGGCAGGTAAGTGTGTTACTGTAATTCCTGCTAAATCTTCTTTCTTTAAAATTTTGCTGTGGCTATCTAACCAGATAACTGTTACAACTTATTGTCTATCTTATTGCTTAAAAAGTACATATGATGGGCCACGCATAGTGGTGAACACCTGTGGTCCCAACACTTTGGGAGGTTGAGGTGGGAGGATCGCTTGAGCCCAGGAGTTCAAGACCAACCTGGACAACATGGTGAAACCCCACCTCTACAAAAAATAAAAAATTAGCCAGGTGTGGTGATACATGCCTGTGGTCCCAGCTACTTGGGGGCTGAGGTGAGAGGATCACTTGAGCCCAGGAGATTGAGACTGCAGTGATTACACCACTGCACTACAGCCTGGGCAACAAGGCGAGACCCTGTCGCAAAAACAAAAAAAGTATACTTTGAGTCTTAGGGGTATAGAGTAGAGTGGATAGTTAATAATTTTTTTTTTTTTTTTGAGACAGAGTCTTTCTCTGTCGATAGGCTGGAGTGCAGTGGCTTGATCTCAGCTCACTGCAACCTCCACCTCTTGGGTTCAAGCGGTTCTCCTGCCTCAGCCTCCTGAGTAGCTGGGACTACAGGCATGTGCCACCATGCCCAGCTAATGTTTGTAGTTTTAGAAGAGAAGGGGTTTCACCGTGTTGGCCAGGGTGGTCTCGATCTCTTGGCCTCGTGATCTGCCTGCCTCGGCCTCCTGAAGTGTGGTTGGGATTATAGGCGTGAGCCACTGCACCCAGCCCTTTTGTTTTTTTGAGACGGAGTTTCTCTCTTGTCCCCCAGGCTGGAGTGCAATGGCAAGATCTTGGCTCACTTCAACCTCCACCTTCTGGGTTCAATTGATTCTCCTGCCTCAGCTTCCCTGGTAGCTGGGATTACAGGCATGCACCACTACACCCAAATGATTTTTGTATTTTTAGTAGTGGCGGGGTTTCACCATGTTGGCCAAGCTGGTCTCCAACTCATGGCCTCAAGTCACCCAAAGTACTAGGATTACAGGTGTGAGCCACCGCACCTGGCAGTTAATAATTTTTTAAAACGCTGTTAATGTCCTTAAGTAATTTTTCTAATGCTTTATCAGTGTGTCCTTGGACAAATTTAATTTTTATTTTATTTTTAGAAACAGAAGCAGGAGAAAGTCTCTTGATACAGTAAGTAATATTCAAATTATATTTTAAAAGTTATAAGTTAATATTTTTGTTCTTATTTTTGTGTTTCTTTTATGGAATACCTAGAATTAATTCAGAAAACAAGTGCTTTGCAGAATTTAGTATACCGCTGTATCTAATTAATATGGCCATTGTACAGTTTATAGTTTTTTTGTTTATTTGTTTGTTTATCCAGACAAATTCTCAACTCTGTTGCTCCGGTGGAGTGCAGTTGCACGATCTCAGCTCACTGTAACCTCCGCCTCCCAAGTTCATGTGCTTCTCCTGCCTTAGCCTCTGGAGTAGCTGGGATTACAGGCACCCACCACTACACCCAGCTAATTTTTTCTATTTTTAGTAGAGATGGGGTTTCACCATTTGGTCCGGCTGGTTTCAAACTCTTGACCTCGTGATTCGCCTGCCTCGGTCTCCTAAAGTGCTGGAATTACAGGCATGAGCCACTGCGCCCAGCCTAGTTTATAGTTTTAATAGTGATGAAACCATATAATACGTAAATCCTTATATTTATTAACTAATATAAAACAATAGATAGCAAGTCTTTAGTTTTTTGATTAAATTCATTTTTCTTTTTTCTTTTTTTTTTTTTTTTTTGAGACGGAGTTTCACTCTTGTTACCCAGGCTGGAGTGCAATGGCGCGATCTCGGCTCACCGCAACCTCCGCCTCCTGGGTTCAGGCAATTCTCCTGCCTCAGTCTCCTGAGTAGCTGGGACTACAGGTATATACCATTACACCTGGCTAATTTTTTTTTTTTTTTTTTTTGAGATGGAGTCTCCCTCTATTGCCCAGGCTGGAGTGCAGTGGCACGATCTCAGCTCACTGCAACCTCCACCTCCTGGGTTCAAGCGATTCTCCTGCCTCAGCCTCCTGAGTAGCTGGGATTATGGGATTACAGGCATGTACCACCATGCCTGGCTAATTTTTGTATTTTTAGTAGAGAGGGGGTTTCACCATGTTAGCCAGGACTGTCTTTATCTCTCAACCTCATGATCCGCCCACCTTGGCCTCCCAAAGTGCTGGGATTACAGGTGTGAGCCACCACGCCCAGTTGATGAGTCTTTTTAAAAAAGATGTCTTTATAATTTTCTGCATTAGTTAAGTCTTTTTAAAAAAAAAGTCTTTATAATTTTTTGCTAGTCATTCTATGAAAGTCTTTTTACCTTCCCTACTCTTTCTTTTTTATTTTTTTTATTTTTTTTATTTTTTTTATTTTTTATTCTTTCTTCCCTACTCTTTCAACTGTTACTAAAAGATTCTTGGGTAATTGTTTGGGGTATAGATTATAAAAATACTTCTTAATTTCTAGGAATAAGAAATTAGAAGATAACGACTGTGAAATTACTGGTGAGTATGACTAGACTACTATTCTTTTTTTTTTTTTTTTTTTTTTGGAAACAGAGTTTCGCTCTTGTTACCCAGGCTGGAGTGCAATGGCGCTTTCTTGGCTCACCGCAACCTCCGCCTCCTGGGTTCAGGCAATTCTCCTGCCTCAGCCTCCTGAGTAGCTGGGATTACAGGCACGCGCCACTGTGCCCAGCTAATTTTTTGTATTTTTAGTAGGGACGGGGTTTCACCATGTTGACCAGGATGGTCTCGATCTCTTGACCTCGTGATCCGCCCGCCTTGGCCTCCCAAAGTGCTGGGATTACAGGTGTGAGCCACCACGCCCGGCGACTACTATTCTTATGGTAAGATAGTCTCTTTATCTAGGTTCCACGAACCATGAAAATAAGTTGGGCACGGTGGCTCACACCTATAATCCCAGCACTTTGGGAGGCCCCGGGCGGGCAGATCACGAGGTCAGGAGATAGAGACTATCCTGGCCAACATGGTGAAACCTGTCTCTACTAAAATACAAAAAGTAGCTGGGCGTGGTGCACGCTTGTACTCCCAGCTACTCGGGTGGCTGAGGCAGGGGAATCTCTTGAACCTGGGAGGCAGAGATTAGTGAGCTGAGATCATGCCACTGCACTCCAGCCTGGACGACAAAGTGAGACTCTGTCTCAAAAAAAAAAAAAAAAAAAAAACAGCAAACAGAGCTTTGTTCTTTACACAATGTCTTCAGTTTAAAATTTCACAGACTCACTATTATGTCTTTTTTTTTTGAGATGAAATTTCACTCTTGTTGCCCAGGCTGGAGCGCAATGGCTCGATCTTGGCTCACCACAGCCATCGCCTCCTGGGTTCAAGTGATTCTTCTGCTTCAGCTTCCTGAGTAGCTGGGATTACAGGCATCTGCTACCACACTTGGCTCATTTTTTTGTATTTTTATTAGATATAGGATTTCACCATGTTGGCCAGGCTGGTCTCAAACTCCTGATCTCAGGTGATCCACCCACCTCAGCCCCGCAGAGTGCTGGGATTACAGGCATGAGCCACCACACCTGGACGACTCACTATTCTTTCTTTCAAACCTCTGTTTCTTCTGTTTTTCTGGTCTTGGATTCGTGCTCATTCAGTTATTCACTTAAGTCAGGAATCAAGAAGTCATTTTCTACTCTTCCTTTATGCCTTGTATCCATTTGGCTTACTTTCTGTTTTATCACCTAAATGTCTTGAAAATCTATTACCTGTTCTTTATTCCTTCTGCTGCTGCTTTAATTCAAGTCATTATTTTTTCTTGGGCTATTGTATTTCATGTATTATCCTTCCCAATCCATTCTCCATATTTCTAAATTTGATTATATTACCTTCCAGCTTAAAATGGTTTGATGACTCTTTTTTGCCTGCAGAATAAAGCCCATACTCCTTAGCAGTGAGTTAGAATGTACTTTATCTTTTGGCCTGTCTTCTCCCAACTTATCTCCTGCCCTTTATAGGTATCCTATGCTCTAGCCAATGTTGAATTATTTGCAGTTCACCATATAAACTCTCTTTCTGCCTATATGCATTTGATTTTTATTTTATTTTATTTTATTTCTTTTTTTTTTTTTTTTTTTTTTGAGACAGAGTCTCACTCTGTCACCCAGGCTAGAATGTAGTGATGCAATCTTGGCTCACTGCAACCTCCACCTCCCGGGTTCAAGTGATTCTCTTGCCTCAGCCTCCCAATTAGCTGTGCTTACAGATGCGTGTCACCACACCCAGCTACTTTTCTATTTTTAGTAGAGATGGGGTTTCACCATATTGGCCAGGCTGGTCTCGAACTCCTGACCTCAGATGATCTGCCTGCCTTGGCCTCCCAAAGTGCTGGGATTACAGGCATGAGGCACCGCACCTGGTCCCTATATACATTTATAAAATGCTGTTTTCTCTATCTTAAGTGATCTTTCTTCTCCCGTTTGCCTGTCAGGCTTTTCATTTTTCACTTCACTTAGTTTAACTTCAATGCTATTCAAAGTAGCCAGTCCACAAACTAACTGCTCAGTCCGTGACAGAAAAGGAACTTGCACCATAATGTGCATTAACTGTGGCACTAAGCCACTGTTTAGCTTAGCTTATACTTTTTTTCTAGCAATTATTATTTTATGATTTATGTTTGCCTCAAGTTCCTTATCTCATTATGTATTAGTAATAAGCAGTTCACAGTCTGGCACCATACTTCAAGTAGCACTGGCTTAAATGACAAAACTAAGGAGTTAGTCACATGTTCTGTGCTCCCATAACATCTCTTTTATTTCTCGACATATTTTAGAATTTATCACATTATATTTTAAGTGTTTCTGGCTCTCTTACTAAAGAAGCCAAAACTTTTTTTGGGGGTGAGGGAGTACTGCTCCTTGAGGAGCAGGGCTACCCCATAGGCAGTGTGCTCAGAATAGCTGAACCACCATCTCTGGGAGTCCAGAAATTTTGTCTTGTTCTTCTTTGTACCTTAGTAGACAGTTGAGGTTTTTTCTTTTTCCCCTTGTAATAGGTTCTGAATTAATATTTGTTGAATAAATGAATGGAAGCCTGACATATAAATAAGCCTTTTTTTTTTTTTTTTTTTTTTTGAGATGGAGTCTCACCCTGTTGCCAGGCTGGAGTACAGTGGCACGATCTTGGCTCACTGCCACCTCAGCCTCCCAGGTTCAAGCAATTCTCCTGCCTCAGCCTCCTGAGTAGCTGGGACTGCAGGCGCGGCCACCACGCCCAGCTAATTTTTGTGTTTTTAGTAGAGACGGGGTTTCATCATGTTGGCCAGGATGGTCTTGCTCTCTTGACCTTGAGATCTGCCCGCCTCAGCCCCCAAAGTGCTGGGATTAGAGGCATGAGTCGCTGTGCCTGGCCTAAAAAAGGCTTTTAGTAAAAAAAGCTTTTAATTATTTCATTATATGTACTCAAGCTTGCCATAAATTCTTTAATATGTTCTAAAGATTTGGCTTTAAACTTTAAACTTAAGTATTTTAAAGTGTATTTCCTGTTTTAATATATCCTTTTCAATCCCTTCCTTATTTACAAAGTCTAATTTGTAGTTCTAAAGTAAATCTGGAGTCTAATCCTTTATTCCCTTTTTAGTTGCTCTGTTGCCCTAACATGAACTCGTTTGTTAATCTGAACTATTATAGTAACATCCCAATTGGTTTATCTTCTCTTGAATCTATTTTCTTCTCCTTATTACTTTTTGCTATTTCTCTAAAACGCATTATATTTTATAAGGGGATTAATTTTACAAAGCGCATATATCTTATCATGGGAATGTCTAGACTCCTTAATGCAGAATAAAAGACCCTTTAGAATCCTCCCCTAACCTTTCAGTCTCATCACTTGATGCTCTTCTCCATGGGACTTCTACTATCCAGGAAATAAAAATAGAGAAATAAAAAATAATAATAAGTAGTAGTCCAAACTTTCCACCTTTAAAGTCACTGCCACATTATAAAAAGATTTCAACCACACAGAAAATATATAATAATTATTGATCTCTCTGTCACTAATATAGGATAATTAAAAGTCTTATGAAATTTAAAATGTTCCCAATACAAAAGGTAAATGTTTGAGGTGGTGAATATTTCAATTACCCTGATTTGATCATTACACATTGTATACAGGTATCAGAATATCACATGTAACACAAAAATATGTACAACAATTATATATCAATTTTTAAAAATTAAGAAAATTAATACATAAATTCTTAAGGGCTTAGTTACTGGTAAATTCTTTTAAATACTTGTAACTGATGAAGAACCTAAGAAAGGGAAAATGAGGCTCAGTAATATTTTTCTGACTACAATTTTTTCTTTTTTCTAAATAGGGATGAACACATTGCTTTCTGCTCCCATTCATACCCAGATGCAACAGAAGGAGGTATAAGTTCATGCAAATGCCTTCATATTTTAATGTCTTCTGATCGTTAAAACAGAAAACATAATTCAATGATAATGGCATAATTTAGGGATGCCTTAATAAAATGAATCAGCCTAAACTGGAAAGGCTTCCCACCTTTCCAGTTAACTTAAAGATAGTTGAATCACTGGCAGTTTAAATAATGGGAGATAAAGTATACCTCTCAAAGTTTAAAGAGCATATGAGTCTTTATTTCTGTTTGCTGAGTGATACTAGTACACAAGTCCATAGGCAGTGTTTTCAGTAGCAAGGAGTTAATCTATGTCCTTGCCAAAAAAAAACTGTTGTAGCATAGAATGTAATATGCATATATGTATGTGTGTGTGTGTGTGTGTGTATATATATATATATATATATTTTTTTTTTAAGCTATCTCCTACAGGAAGAGTTTTTTTTGTTTTTGCTTTTTTTTTTTTTTTGAGACAGAGTCTTACACTGTTGCCCAGGCTGGAGTGCACTGGCACAATCTTGGCTCACTGCAGCCTCAACCTTCTGGGCTCAAGCAGTCCTCCCACCTCCGCCTCCTGAGTAGCTGGGACTACAGGCATATGCCACCATGCCTAGCTAATTTTGTTCATTTTTTATAGAGACAAGGTCTCACTATGTTGCCCAGGCTGGTCTTGAACTCCTGGGCCCAAGGGGTCCTTCTGCCTCAGCTTCCCAAAGTACAGGGATTACAAGTGTGAGCCACCACACCCAGTCTAGAATGTAATATAGATTAGCCACCATGCACTTAATGCCTTTCCTAGTCTTTTAAAATTTAGGATAAGAATGACCTTCTATTCAGTATAGTAATTAGAATTTTCATTATGTTTATGTTTGGTGCTGTCTTTTTTTTTCATTTTTTAGTCATTCTAGTAGGTATATAATTAACCTTGAATTTTAAATTTGTCCCCAAACACTAAAAAGTAAATTACTCACAGATTTTAGAATTTTTCTTTTCTTTTCCTAAGAGACTGGGTCTTGCTCTTTTGCCAAGGTTGGAGTGCAGTGGTGTGATCCTAGCTCAGTACAGTTCAAACTCCTACACTCAGCAGTCCTCCCACCTCAGCCTTCCTAGTAGCTGGGACTACAAGCATGCACCACTGTGGCTAATATTTAAATATTTTTTGTAGAGACGGGATCTTACTTTGTTATTCCTGGCTTCAGGCAATCCTGCCTTGGCCTCCCAAAGTGCTTGGATTACAGGCGTGAGCCAGTGTGCCCAGCCTAGAATAATTTTAAATGGCAAATTTTAGGCAACATACTACATTATTGATTCAAACAAACCAATGTGTTATGAAACCATCACTGAGGATTTTTTATATAATACATGTTACAAAATAACCTTTTTAAAAGTTTGTATTTGTTCTGATCTCTTACATTTTGTTTTCATTATAGTTTTCAGTTATAGAACATAACCATGAAAGGAAACATGCAAATGACCAGACAGTCATCTTTTCAGATGAAAACCAGATGGATCTGACATCAAGTCACACTGTAATGATTACCAAAGGCCTTTTAGATAATCCCAAAAGTGAAAAGTCCACCAAGATAGATACCACATCATTTCTAGCTAATTTAAAGCTTCACACTGAGGACTCAAGAATGAAAAAAGAATTAAATTTTTCCATGGATCGAAACACTTCTTCAGAAAAGAAAATAAATTTCAATGACTTCATAAAAAGATTGAAAACAGGAAAATGTAATGCTTTTCCTAATGGGCCTGATAAAGAAAATTTTGAGATACCTATTTATTCTGATGAATCACATAGCACCTTTTCTACACGTCAAATGCATGTGTCTCTTAATGAAGATGAGAATAACAGTAATATTACTAAGATCTTTAGAGAAAAAGATGATGAGATGAATTTCACTCAGTGTCATACAGCGAATATTCAGACATTGATTCCCACATCCAGGGAGACCAACTCACAGGAATCTAAAGGTAATGATATTACAATTTATGGCAGTGACGTTATGGACTTGACATTGAACCACACTATACAGATTTTACCTGCAACAGATAATTTTTCTAAAATAGAAAATCAAACTCAGAATGCCATAATGGATGTAACAACAGGTTATGGGACTAAAGCTTCAGGAAAGAAAACAATTTTTGAGAGTAAACAAAATGCTGCTTTTCAAGACCCTTCCATAAACCCTGCAGACAAAATACATATTACCAAAGGTCATACTATGGGAGCAAAAACTCACATAGTCTCACATACTTGTAATCAAGATGCCAGAATATTAGCCATGACCCCAGAATCTATATGTTCTAATTCAGCTATTCAAGGTTGTAAGACAGTTTTCTATTCCAATCGTAGTGATACCATGGAAATGACCAAGTGTCTCTCAAGTATGAGAGAAGAGAAAAATTTGTTAAAGCATGACAGTAATTATTCTAAAATATATTGCAATCCAGATGCTATGTCTTGTCTCACAGAGAAAACTATTTATTTTGGAGAGGAGAACATGGATATCACCAAGAGTCACACAGTTGCAATAGATAATCAGATTTTTAAACAAGATCAATCAAATGTGCAGATAGCAGCTGCACTACCACCTGAAAAAGAAATGATGCTCCAAAATCACATGACCACATCAGAAGATGGGAAAACAAATGTAAATTGTAACTCAGTTCCTCATGTATCTAAGGAAGGAATACAGCAGAGCTTGTCAAATATTTTATCTATTTCATTGACTGATAGAAAGACTGAACTTTTAGCAGGTGAAGATATGGATTTGACTGAAAGTCACACAAGTAACTTAGGAAGTCAGGTTCCTCTTGCAACTTACAGTCCAGCACCGGAGAATACCAGTGAATCTCACTCTCACAGCAAAAGCTGTTCAGATAAATGCCAAAAAATGACCAAAAGTCATACTGAACCATTTCAGCAACCAGACATAGTATCTAAAAACAGCCTAACTGATGCCTGTAACAAAGACAAAGAGCAGATTTTGAAGATTTTGCCATACCTTGATAAAGATTTTCCTCAGTCAGCTGATTGTAATCAGGACATAGCAACAAGCCATAATATAGTCTACTCTGGTGGAGTTCTTGATAAACAAGTAGCTAATAGAAATACAGTTTCATGTGAACAATCTTTGTTTTCTACTACAAAGCAATTCTTTTCGTCAGGACAATCTTCTGTGAAAATTCATGATACTACCGTTAGTAGTCGTACGGTGAAATCTCTGCTAGGTCAGAATTCTAAACTGGCTGAGCCACTGAGGAAAAGTTTAAATAATCCCACACCTGACTATTGTCATGACAAGATGATTATGTGTTCCGAGGAAGAGCAAAATATGGATCTAACAAAGAGCCACACTGTTGTCATTGGATTTGGTCCTTCTGAACTACAAAAACTTGGTAAAACTAATTTAGAACACACTATTAGCCAGCTAACAACAGCAAGCAGACAGACAGCTGTAAAAGTTGAAAAATGTGGTAAAAGTCCCATAGAAAGAAGTGGAGTACTTAAAGCTAACAGTATTATGGATGTGTTAGAGGATGAAAGTGTACAGAAACCTGAATTTCCTGAGGAAAAGCAAAATGTCAAAATTTGGGGAAGGAAAAGTGTTGGCGGACTAAAAATTGATAAGACTATTGTATTTTCAGAAGATAAGAATGATATGGATATCACTAAGAGTTATACAGTGGAAATAAACCATAGACCTTTATTAGATAAGCATGATTGTCATTTGGTGCCATTGGCAGGAACTTCTGAAACTATTTTATATACATGTGGGCAGGATGACATGGAAATCACTAGAAGTCACACAACTGCCTTAGGATGTAAAACTGTCTCACGAGATGAAATAACTGCTAGGCCTATGGACAAAACTGTATTGTTTGTAGATAATCATGATGAACTAGAAATGACAAAGTCCCATACTGTTTTCATTGACTACCAAGAAAAGGAAAGAACTGTGCTTCCAAACAGACCGAACTTTGAACTATCCCAAAGGAAAAGCCTAGGAACACCAGAAGTGTTATGTACTCCTACTGAGGAGAGCGTTTTCTTGCCAGAAAATGGTGAAAGTGACAGTCTAGTAGCAAGTGACAGCCAGCTAACACCTCTGGAGGAATGGTCTAATAATAGGGGTCCTGTAGAGGTTGCTGATAACATGGAAGTGTCTAAATCAACCACTTGGAAAAACATCAAAGATGTACAAAATCCTGGATTTCTGAATAAACCTCTATCAGCCAAAAGTCAGAGAAGAAAAAACCTTAAGCTAAAAAATGACAAGACCATTGTATTTTCAGAGAATGATAAAAATGATATGGATATTACCCAGAGTTGTATGGTGGAAATAGATAACAAAAGTGCCCTGGAGGATAAAGAGGACTTCCATTTGGTGCCTTTGGCAGGGGCTTCTAAAACTATTTTGTATTCATGTGGGCAGGATGACATGGAGATCACTGGAAGTCACACAACTACCTTAGAATGTAAAACTGTCTTGCCAAATGAAATAGTTATTAGGCCCATGGACAAAACTGTAATCTTCACAGATAATCACAATGATCTGGATGTCACCACATCCCATACTGCTTTTATTGAATGTCAAGCCACAGAGAAAATACTTGAAGAGAACCCTAAATTTGGAATAGCAAAAGGAAAAAACTTGGGTGTTTCCTTTCCTAAGGATAATAGCTCTGTTCAAGAAATCGCTGAAAAACAAGCACTGGGTGTAGAAAACAAAATTGTTCTTCACACTGAGCAAAAGCAACAACGCTTTGCTTCTATTAATACATTTTCTGGGGATCAAGGTGAAATGGAAATCATCAAATTCCGTAGTGCTGCTATGGATGAAAAGGTCATAGGGAAAGTTGTAGGCCAGGCCTGTACGTTGGAAAAAGCCCAAATTGAAAGCTGTCAGTTAAATAATAGAGATAGAAGAAATGTAGATTTTACAAGCAGTCATGCAATTGCTGTTTGTGGATCCAGTGATAATTATTCCTGTTTTCCAAATGTTATTAACTATACTGATAATTTGGAGGGTAATGCCATGCTCTTATGTGATAAAGATAAGGAAGAAGCCAATAATTGCCCAGTGCAGAGTGATCTTGCACCCATATGTGAAAACAAGCCTAAAATGCTCAATAATGAGAAGTGGTTTGCTGCAGCCTATAAAAAAGAACTGAAGGAAAATACTCAAACAACTAACTATAATACAACTCTTGATTTCCACAGTAACTCAGACTTGACTAAGCAAGTCATTCAAACTCATGTGAATGCTGGAAAAGCACCAGATCCTGCAGTGACATCTAATATTCACTGTTTTCATAGAGTCAAACCAAATCTGAATGATTTGAATGGAAAAACTGAAGCTTTTCAAACTGTTCATGTACCGCCTCCTCCAGAGCAATTACTTGAATTGGGAAATAAGGCACACAATGGTATGAGTATAGTGCAAGCTACAGAAATACTTAATATTAACATAATCTCCAGCAATGCTAAAGATAGTAAAGTTGAAGAAAATAAAAAGTCTCGTAATGAAGCTGAAACCACCTCTCTATCATTAAAGACAGTTGTTAAAGATAAAGTGAGGAGATGTTCTTTGGGAATCTTTTTGCCTAGATTGCCAAACAAGAGAAATTGCAGTGTCACTGGTATTGATGACCTGGAACAGATTCCAGCATACACAACTGATTTAAATCACTTAGAAACTCAGCCAGTCTCTAGCAAAGATTCAGGCATTGGATCCGTTGCAGCTAAACTGAACCTAAGTCCTTCTCAATATATAAATGAGGAAAATCTTCCTATATATCCTGATGAGATCAATTCCTCAGACTCTATTAACATAGAAATTGAGGAAAAGGCTTTGATTGAGACATACCAAAAAGAGATTTCACCATATGAAAATAAAATGGAGAAAACTTTCAATAGCCAAAAAAGAACCTGGGTACAAGAAGAAGAAGAAGATACTCAGAAGGAGAAAAAAATCAGAAAAAATGAGATTAAGTTTAGTGATACTGCACAAGATCAGGAGGTGAGCTCTGTCTTGAATCAAGGAATGTTCTTGAGTTTTGGGTTTTTAGTTGTTTTTTTTTAATTGTGGGTATTCTCAAATTTTAATCTTAGTCTTGGGTGGCAGAAAATGATTATTTCCATTTACAGGACTGGAGAAATATTCTTTTGTAGAACCTTCAGGAATTAATTGCCTAACAGCTAGACTTCAAAGCAACTTAAAGTGACAAATAGTCACAAAAAAATTAAACGAAAAATTATACAAGAAGTAGTGTTAAAATTGTATGATTTCAAAAGGCAAATATTGTCACCTCTAGTGTTTTGTTAATTTGGCTTTATATAAGACTCTCTAGGGAGGGTATATATAGTTTGAAAAGTCATCTTCAGTGTTGTTATATTTGGGGAGTAAAAAGCCTTTCTATTTTGTAAACTGCATGAAATAAAGCTTGACTGAATTTTCTTGGCTGACGAGGATATGTAGAAGTTAAGGTTGAGAGTCCATTTCTTTTTATTTTATTTTTGAGACGGATTCTCTCTCTGTTGCCCGGGCTGGAGTACACTGAAATGATCGTGGCTCACTGCAGCCTCCGCCTCCCAGGTTCAAGTGATTTTTCTGCCTCAGCCTCCTAATTAGCTAGGATTACAGGCACCCACCACCATACCTGCCTTGTGTGTGTGTGTGTGTGTGTGTGTGTTTAGTAGAGATAGGTTTCCCCATGTTGGCCAGGCTGATCTTGAACTCCTGACCTCAAGTGATCTGCCTGCCTCAGCCTCCCAAAGTGCTGGGATTACAGGCATGAGCCACTGTGCCCAGCCTTAGAGAGTCCATTTTCTTTTGTGGGAAGGAGAATGCCTAGGTTATTTTGTATGAAAAGAAGCACTATTTTTTTTAAGAAGACAAATTTTTTTAAGTCAAGAAGCACTATTTCGATAACTTGGGGAGAAAAAAATCTGTCACTTAGATCAAATTTTATAGGTGGAGAAATAAAGATTAGGAAGTATCAGAGGTTCATAGAAAACAAGGCTTCAACTCTGTTCAATACATAAGCATAGAAGGTAATTTGAGTGACTCTATAAGATAATGTCGGCCGGGCGCGGTGGCTCAAGCCTGTAATCCCAGCACTTTGGGAGGCCGAGGCGGGTGGATCACGAGGTCAAGAGATCGAGACCATCCTGGTCAACATGGTGAAACCCCGTCTCTACTAAAAATACAAAAAATTAGCTGGGCACGGTGGCGCCTGCCTGTAATCCCAGCTACTCAGGAGGCTGAGGCAGGAGAATTGCCTGAACCCAGGAGGCGGAGGTTGCGGTGAGCCGAGATCGCGCCATTGCACTCCAGCCTGGGTAACAAGAGCGAAACTCCATCTCAAAAAAAAAAAAAAAAAAAAAAAGATAATGTCATGAGGCAATGGTTAGTCATAAAGTTATGAGAAAGTAGTAATATAAAATTTAACAATAGCTTTTATGGAAATTTGCATTCTATTTTCTTTTTCTTTGGAGATAGAGTTTTGCTCTTTCCCGGGCTGGAGTGCAATGATGCAATCTTGGCTTACTGGATCTTCCACCTCCTGGGTTCAAGGGATTCTCTTGCCTAAGCCTCCCGAGTAGCTGGGATAACAGCTCTACTAAAAATGCAAAAATACATCCAGAGTAGCTAGGATAAAGTCTCTACTAAAAATACAAAAAATAGCCGGGCGTGGGCCCACCACCACGCCCGGCTATTTTTTGTATTTTTAGTAGAGACTTGGTTTCACCATGTTGGCCAGGCTGGTCTTGAATTCCCATCCTCAGGTGGTCCGCCCACCTCAGCCTCCCAAAGTTCCAGGATTATAGGAGTGAGCCACTGTGCCTGGCCTGCATTCTATTCTCAGTAAATATATAGAGTATCTGTTATGTCTTTTTTTGTGTTTGTTTTTGTTTTTGAGACAGAGTCTCTGTCTGTTACCCAGGCTGGAGTGCTGTGGTGCAGTCTTGGGTCACTGCAGCATCTGCCTCCCGGGATGAAGCAGTTCTCCTGCCTCAGCATCCTGAGTAGCTGGGACTACCGGCGCTGCTGTCTTGCCCAGCTAATTTTTGTATTTTTAGTAGAGACAGGGTTTCACCATATTGGCCAGGATGGTCTTGATCTCCTGACCTCATGATCCACCCACCTCAGCCTCCCAAAGTGCTGGGATTACGGGTATGAGCCACCACACCCTGCCAAGTATCTGTTATGTCTTAGGCACTCTTCTATGTGCTAGGAATGCTGACAAAAGTCTGCTCTCATGGAGCTTACATCATAACTTTATTTATTTATTTATTTATTTATTTAGAGGCAGAGTCTCACTCTGTCGCCCAGGCTGGAGTGTAGTGGTGTGATCTCAGCTCACTGCAACCTCTGCCTCTCAGGTTCAAGCAGTTTTCCTGCCTCAGGCTCCTGAGTAGCAGGACTACAGGTGTGTGCCATCACACCTGGCTATTTTTTTTGTATTTTTAGTAGAGACAAAGTTTCACTGGGTTAGCTAGCATGGTCTCGATCTCCTGGCCTCATGATCCACCTCGGCCTCCCAAAGTGCTGGGATTACAGGCGTGAGCCACCACATCTGGCTATTTATTTGTTTTTGAGACAGAGTCTCGCTTTGTCATCCAGGCTTGAGTGCAGTAGAGTGATCTTGGCTTACTGCAACCTCCGTTTCCCTGGTTCAAGTGATTCTCATATCTCAGCCTCCCGATTAGCTGGGAGGATGGGTGCATGCCAACACGCCCTGCTAATTTTTGTATTTTTAATAGAGATGAGGTTTCACCACATCGGCCAGGCTGGTCTCAAACCCCTGCCTCAAGTGACCCACCCACCTGGGCCTCCCAGGGTTCTGGGATTACAGGCATGAGCCACCACAACCAGCCTGTAATAACATTTATTTATTTGTTTTTTGTTTGTTTGTTTGTTTTGAGATCGAGTCTTGCTCTGTTGCCCAGGCTGGAGTGCAGTGGCGCGTTATCAGCTCACTGTAACCTCCGCCTCCCATGTGCAAGAAGTTCTCCTGCCTTAGCCTCCTGAATAGCTGGGATTACAGGCATGCGTTATGACACCTGGCTTTTGTATTTTTATTAGAGACAGAGTTTCACAATGTTGACCAGGCTGGTCTTAAACTCCTGACCTCAAGAGATCTGCTCTCCTCAGCCTCCCAAAATGCTGCGATTACAGGCCCGAGCCACTGCACCCGGCCCCCATAATAACATTTAGATAAAATAATATATTTTTTCCAGAAAACATGTAAGAAGGTAGATGAAGATGGCATTTAAAGCTGTGAAGTCAAATGGTTAAAATGATAAAAGCAGGACCACATAACTTATTCAGCTAAAGAAGTCTTGGTCAGCTGTGTAGGAAAGTAGAAGAACAGAGAAATAAGTTTATTATCTGGATTCTAGCCAGGGCCACCACATGCAGCTGATATTCGAGTCTGGTTTTCTATAGTGTGGTGGACCTGCTATTGGTGGCTAGTAGTTGAATAACTGGATATGTCAACATTTGGTAGCTTACGGGATCTGATTATAACTTAGATACATAATGAGAAATAATTTGCATACACAGTATAATCCATAAAGTTATTT
Organism: Aotus nancymaae; assembly: GCF_030222135.1. Classification (NCBI taxonomy): domain Eukaryota; kingdom Metazoa; phylum Chordata; class Mammalia; order Primates; family Aotidae; genus Aotus; species Aotus nancymaae. Next base: position 41,525,865 of record NW_026988422.1, read on the forward strand.
TCATATATTTTTAATAAAATTACTCTTAAACTCTAATTAAAGGCCTAAGATGCTTGTTACTTATTCTAATTCTTTACTGAGATGATTTCACATGAATTATAGATAAATTGTATGTTAGAAGTAGTATTTCTGTTAGTGTTCATCATAAGTATACAGTGTATACTTTATTCTGATGATATTCCTTAATTGACGATTTCAGATTTTTGATCACCATACTGAAGAGCATATAGATAAAAATGCTAACAGTGTATTGATAAAAAGCCTGAGCAGGACCCCATCTAGTTGCAGCAGCTCTCTGGATTCGATCAAGGCTGATGGGACCTCCCTGGACTGTAGCAGTAAGATCTTCATGAAGGCTAAATAATACCAGCAGCCATCTGCTTACTTGACTAATAATAAATATATCTTAGTTCAGGAAATATTTGAATGTTGTATATACCATTTTGGGGTTATAAAAAGTTGATTAGTAAAATAATATTTGGTTTATTTTTAATTCTTAGTTATCTTAATGCATTGAGAAGTGACATACTATGGATAAAAAGAGTGATTTCCTTCATGGGCTTATAGTTAGTGGATAAACATTGGATTTTAAAACTATGTGTACTTTGCCCTGCTACATGACTTCCTTCCCAGAAAGATCACAGTGGGTGGCTTCAGGATTATAAATGATCTGAATGATAACTACAATTAAGTTCACAGTTTAGTTTTGACTTGTTCCTCACCAGAATTTCCTTTACTTTTAGCTTACCGCAGTAGTCAAATGGAATCACAGTTTCTCAGAGATACTATTTGTGAAGAGAGCTTGAGGGAGGTATGTTAAAATTATTATTTTTATTTATTTACAAAGAAAAGTTTAAATGTCTCATTTCTAATACAAGTAATTTTCTTGGTTAAAAATTTTTTTCTATTATGAAATATTTTAAATCTACAGAAGACTACTTTTCTTTATTAAAGATTCAATATAGCAATTAATTAAATGGAGTAGAAGTCATGATTAAAAGGTATTTGTTTTGGCTGGGCATGGTGGTGCATGCCTGTAATCCCAGCAACATGGGAACCTGAGGCCAGAGAATCACCTGAGCCCAAGAGTTCAAGGCTGCAGTGAACCATGATCACACAACTGCACCCCAGGCTGGGGTCTCAGTTTTGAGACAAGGTGCAAGACCTTGTCTCAAAAAAAAAAAGGAAAAAAAGATGTATGTTCTGGGTTTTTGAATTTTTTTTAACTCTATTGTTATTTAATAACCTTAAGAAATAATCTTAGATAAAATCTGTTGATTTATATCCTGCAGATATCTGGATAATATTTCCATAAATACATACAAGGTACTTTAAGCTTTTAGAAACAAAAATGAGCTGGTTATATCAAAGTGAGATCATATTGAATGGTCATGCAAACTTTTTTTTCTTTTCTCAGAAACTCAAAGATGGGAGAATAACAATAAGAGAGTTCTTTATACTTCTCCAGGTCCACATCTTGATACAGAAACCCCGACAGAGCAATCTTCCAGGCAATGTAAGTGCAGTTTCTTGGCAAACTAGTTATCTCAGTTAAAATATATTGTACTTTTTATTAAACTGCATCAAAACAAACATTTATTTAAAGGCATAAAAAGAATGAAAGCAAATTTCCTGTAGTTTTCTTACAGTAGATACATTTGTGGTTAGCATAAACAAAACCCAAAAATTTTCACACGGATTTTTTTAATCATGGATTTTTATAAGATACAATTTTACTTTTTTCTTCATTCCTTGCCATCTATTTTTTTAATACAGTTTCCTGATTATAAAACTAACATGGTTTTTCCTCCCTTATAAAAATCTAAGGGTAACAGAGGTTTTTAATGAACAGTTTTCAGAATCAAACATATGTAAACTGAAAACAGTGGCAGGTACTTGTAATTCCAGCTACTTGAGAGGCTGAGGTGGAAGAATCACTTCAACCCAGGAGTTTGAGGCCAGCCTGGGCAACATATCAATATTCCATCTCAAAAAATTTAAGATTATAGAATATTTGAATAATATAATCAACAAACTCAATTTAATAGAAAAATTTGTATTCCTTACGTGGCAATATTTTTTCTCTTAAGTGTATCAAACATTTCCAAAAGTTAGTTATACTCTTGGACACAAAGAAAACATTAATAAATTGAAAAAAATGGAGGTTTTATAGAGACGACATTTAATCTTGATCCAATAAAATTAAAACTAACAAAAGAACCAAAATATTCTGAGATTCTTAAAAATTAAGAAGCACACCATCTTTTAGATGAAGGGTCCTGAACCCCTGGGGTTAGGAACTGGGTCACACAGCAGAAGGTGAATTGTGGTGAGCTAGCAAAGCTTCTATATTTACAGCCACTCCCCATCGCTTGCATTACCACCTGAGCTCAGCAGTGGCATTAGATTCTCATAGGAGTGTGAACCCTGTTGTAAACTGCATGCACAAAGGTCCCATCTGGGGTTGATGAGAGGCACTGACAGATCATCATGCATTAGATTCTCATGAGGAGCTGGGACTACAGGTGCCCGCTACCACAGCCTGGAAAACAGAGCAAAACTCTGTCTCAAACAAAAAAAAAAAAAAAAAAAGAAAGAAAGATTATAATGGAGCTGGAAAATTTCCATTGCCTAGCGACACTGTAATGTAGCACAATGCATTATTCACATGTTTGTGGTGATGCTAATGTAAACAAACCTGCGCTGCCAGTCCTGTTAAAGGATAGTACCTATAATTATGTACAATAACATAATACTTGATAACAAACCATTAAGTTATTGTATTATATATTTACTATAGTATACTTTTTTTTTTTTTGAGACGGAGTTTTACTCGTTACCCAGGCTGGAGTGCAATGACGCGATCTCGGCTCACCACAACCTCCGCCTCCCGGGTTCAGGCAATTCTCCTGCCTCAGCCTCCTGAGTAGCTGGGATTACAGGCACGCGCCACCATGCCCAGCTAATTTTTTGTATTAGTAGAGACGGGGTTTCACCATGTTGACCAGGATGGTCTCGATCTCTTGACCTCGTGATCCACCCACCTCGGCCTCCCAAAGTGCTGGGATTACAGGCTTGAGCCACCACGCCCGGCCTATAGTATACTCTTTATTGTTACATTATTTTATTTTTTTGAGCCAGAATCTTGCTTTGTCACCCAGGCTGGTTGGCTCACTGCAGCCTCAACCTCCTGTGCTCAAGTGATTCTCTTGCCTCAGCCTCCCGAGTAGCTAGGATTATACACACAAGCCACTACACCTGGCTGCTTTTTAAATGTTTTGTAGAGAGATGGGGTCTCACTATATTGACCAGGCTGGTCTCAAATTCCTGGCCTCAAGCAATCCTGTCTTGCCTCTCAAAGTGCTGAGATTACAGATGCAAGCCACCGTGCCTGGCCTTTATTGTTACTTTAGAATGTAATCCAACTTATAAATAAAACAAGTTAACTATAAAACAACCTCAGGCAAGTCCTTCAGGAGTTATTTCAAAAGAAGGCATTGTTATCATAGGAGATGATAGCTCCATGGGTGTTATTATTCTTTAAGATCTTCCAGTAGGACAAGAAGTGGAGGTGGAAGACAATGATATTAATGACCTTGACCCTGTGTAGGCCTAGGCTAATGTGTGTGTTAGTATCTTTGTTTAAGTTTGAAAAACTTTAAGAAATTTTAAATTTTAAAATCGAAAAAAGTTTATAGAATAAGGATATAAAGGAAAAATATTTCTGTACAGCTGTACAATCTGTTCATGTTTTAAGCTAAATATCAATATAAAAGAGTCAAAAAGTTAAAAAGTTTGGAAGTAAAAAGTTATAGTAAGCTAAGGTTAATTTATTCTTAAAGAAATACAAAGCCAGGCACGGTGGCTCACGCCTGTAATCCCAGCACTTTGGGAGGCTGATGCAGGTGGATCACGAGGTCAGGAGTTCAAGACCAGCCTGGCCAAGATGGTGAAACCCTATTGCTACTAAAAACAGAAAAATTAGCCTGGCGCAGTGACAGGCTAAAATCTACTAAAAATACAAAAATTAGCTGGGTGTAGTGGCACACGCCTGTAACCCCAGCTACTCAGGAGGCTGAGGCAGGAGAATCACTTGAACCCTGGGGGATGGAGGTTGCAGTAAGCCGAGATCGGGCCACTGCACTCCAGCCTGGGTGACAGAGTGAGACTCCGTCTCAATGAGTAGCCTAAGAGTACAGTGTTTATAAAGTCTGTAGTAGTGTACAGTAATCTCCTAGCCCTTCACATTCACTCACTGACTTACCTGGAGCAATTTCCAGTCCTGTAAGCTCCATTCATGGAAGTGCCCCATACAGGTGTAAATTTTTTTTTTTTTTTTTTGAGACGGAGTTTCGCTCTTGTTACCCAGGCTGGAGTGCAATGGCGCGATCTCGGCTCACCGCAACCTCTGCCTCCTGGGTTCAGGCAATTCTCCTGCCTCAGCCTCCTGAGTAGCTGGGATTACAGGCATGTGCCACCATGCCCAGCTAATTTTTTGTATTTTTAGTAGAGATGGGGTTTCACCATGTTGACCAGGATGGTCTCGATCTCTTGACCTCGTGATCCACCCGCCTCGGCCTCCCACAGTGCTGGGATTACAGGCGTGAGCCACCGCGCCCGGCCCAAACTTTTTTTTTTTTTTTTTTTTTTGAGGCGGACTTTTGTTCTGTTGCCCAGGCTGGAGTGCAGTGGTGTGATCTCGGCTCACAGCAACCTCCATCTCCCAGATTCAAGATTGATTTTCCTGTCTCAGTATTACAAGTAGCTGGGATTACAGGCGCGCACCACCACTCCCGGCTAATTTTTGCATTTTTTTTTAGTAGAGACGGCGTTTCGCCATATTGGCCAGGCTGGTCTCGAACTCTTGACCTCGTAATCCGCCCGCGTCAGCCTCTGAGGGATTACAGGCGTGAACCACCGCACCTGGCCATTTTTTTTTTTTTTTAAGACAGAGTCTCACTCCATCACCCAGGCTGGAGTGCAGTGATGCAATCTCAGCTTACTGCAACCTCCGGCTCCCAGATTAAAGCAATTCTTTTGCCTCAGCCACCCAAGTAGCTGGGATTATAGGTGTGTGCCACTATTCCCAGCTAATTTTTGTAGTTTTAGTAGAGAAAGGGTTTCATCACATTGGCCAGGCTGGTCTTGAACTCCTGACCTCAAATGTTCCACCCACCTCTGCCTCCCAAAGTGCTGGGGTTATAGGTGTGAGCCACCACGCTGGGCCTATTTTTTTCATTTATACCATATCTTTACCTTTTCTATGTGTAGATAAGTCTAGATATACAAATACTTAACATTATATAACAATTGCCTGTAGTATTCAGTATAGGACAGATTTGTAGGCAGTAGGCTATACCATATAGCCTAGGTGTGTGGTAGGTTGTACAACCTAGGTTTGTGTAAGTATACTCTGAAATCACCTAACACAGGATTTCTCAGAACTATCTCCATTGTTAAGCAACACAACTGTATACAAATGGTCAATAAACACATAATGATATCTTCAGCATCATGGGCTGGGCGCAGTCTTACGCCTGTAATCCCAGCACTTTGGGAGGCTGAGGCGGGCAGATCACGAGGTCAAGAGATCGAGACCATCCTGGCTAACATTGTGAAAACCCATCTCTACTAAAAATACAAAAGTTAGCTGGGGGTGGTGGTGTGTGCCTGTAATCCCAGCTACTTGGGAGGCTGGGGCAGGAGAATGAATCACTTGAACCTGGGAGGTGGAGGTTGCAGTGAGCCAAGATCGCACCACTGCACTCCCGCCTGGTGACAAAGCAAGACTCTGTCTCAAAAAAATATATGTATCTATATATCTATATATATCTTCAGTATCATTAGCCATTAGGAAATGGTAGTGAAAACAAGTTACAATTTCATAGCCACTAGGGTGGCTATAATAAAAAAGAGAAATCACAAGTGTCAGCAACAATATAGAGAGACAGAAACCTGGCCAGGCACAGTGGCTCATGCCTGTAATCCTAGCACTTTGGGAGACCAAGGTGGGCAGATTGCCTGAGCTCAGGAGTTTGAAACCAGCCTGAGCAACACAGTGAAACCCTGTCTTTACTAAAAAAAATTAGCCAGGCATGGCGGTGTGCACCTGTAGTCCCAGCTACTTGGGAGGCTGAGGCTGGACAATCACTTAAACCCAGGAGGTCGCAGTGAGCCAATATTGTGCCACTGCACTCCAGCCTGGGCAACAGAGCAAGACTCTGTCTTAAAAAAAAAAAAAAAAAAAAAGAGAGAGAGAGAAATGGAAACCTTTATACTTTGCTGGTGAGAATGTAAAATGGTGCAGACGCACTGGAAAACTGTTTAACAGTGCCTCAAAAAGTTAAACATGAAACAGTAATTCCATTTCTAAATATATACCCAAGAGATATGAATAACTAAATTCACTCAAAAAATTGTACACAAACACTCATAGCAGCCAAAATAGCCATAATGGCCAAAAAGTAAACTGGTTAGTGTTTACTTACGGCTGGGTTTAGGAATAGAGGAGAATGGAGAGTGGAAGCTAATGGACATAAAGTTTCTTTTGGTGGGGGGGATGAAAATGCTTTATAATTATATTGTGGCCGATGGTTGCACAACCTTATGAATATACTTTAAAATTAATTTAATTGTATTACATTATATGTGAATTGTATCTCCATAAAGCTGTTTAGAAACAAATCAATTTCAGGGGAATTATATGTTTGAATACAAAAGGTAAATCAAGGATAGAAATTAGGAAGATGGGCACAGTTCTTTTAGGCCTCAGCCTCATTACCATGACAGCTCCCCCTTCCCAGTAGAGCTTTCTTGCCTCAGCTGTAGCTAGCGAGGAGAAAGGAGCTTAGGTGTGCATCCATGTGCATCCAGGGTCTGATACTCTTTCTACTTTCTCTTTATAAGAAAAGTAGAAAGAGTATCGGGGGACCAAGAGCAAACAGAGAAGAGCACAGGGAAAGGATAGGAGTAGAGAGGATGCTGGCAGGGCAAAGGAGGGAGAGGAAGCTTTAGGAATTGATCCTTGACAAACTGATGTTATGAATCTTTCCCTTTCCTCCCAGGTCTTACTGAAGTCAAGAGGCGCAGTGATAGGAAAGTATATCTGGGAACAAACCCATAAAAATGGAAAGAAAGTTCATGGTACTTCAGGAAAGAAGTTTGAAAATCCCAAAGTAGAAAAAGGCCAAAGAGATGAATTATGAATGGACCACAGGAAATGAGGTTCATGGCTGTGGGCATCTGTTTGAGGATTTGAATGACTGTGGCTCTTTTATGGTGGAGGAATTGGGGAACGTATTCCTGAGGCAGGGGGAAGATGTGTGCCAGCCCTCATAGACATGTAGTACACAGATCCCATATATATGTGCAGTTGCAGGAACTTGGTTGGCAGCACCAGCAGAAGGTGCTAGTGTAGAGGCCCATAACCCCCTGCATGTTCATGGAGTGACTCAGGCCAAAGCACTATAACTCACATCCCATAGTAAGGTTGAGGAACTATATTATTTATTTATTTGTTTATTTATTTTGAGATGGAGTCTCCCTCTGTTGCCCAGGCTGGAGTGCAGTAGCATGATCTCAGCTCACTACAACCTCCACCTCCCAGGTTCAAGTGATTCTCCTTGCCTCAGCCTCTCGAAGAGCTGGGATTACAGATGCCCACCACCATGCCTGGCTAATTTTTTTATTTTTAGTAAAGACAGGGTTTCGCCATGTTGGCCAGTCTGGTCTTGAACTCCTGACCTAAGGTGATAACCCCACCTCGGCCTCCCAAAGTGCTGGGATTACAGGCGTGAGCTATCATGCCCTGCTGGTCGAGGAACTATTGCAGGTGCTCCTTCTAGGCTTGAAGTTCTCAGGTGCCGATTATGCCTAAGTTGTATACTACTTAATTGTAGTAAGTCCAGTAGAGGAGGTTGGCTTTACACATGGTGCTGAATTCAAGGTGCCGCAGTTAATCCACTCACTGCATACAGCATGGGCAACTGCATCCAATATGTGCCCACTGTGCATGAGCATATTCATTGGCACTTTTATTCTTGGCAGATCTCTGGGAACATGGTCTTGTACTTCACTTATGTGTTATGAAAATTTGTGATGAAACCTCCTTTTTAAAAAAAAATTTAGTCTCATAGAAAATTTCAAACATATCCGAAAATAGAGTAGTTTTATTAATCCTTGTGTTCCTGTCACCCAACTTCAAAAATTATCAACTCTTGGCCTGGTGCTGTGGCTCATACCTGTAATCATACCAGTACTTTGGGAGGCCTAGGCTCATACCTGTACTCATACCAGTACTTTGGGAGGCCTAGGCAGGAGGATCACTTGAAGTCACGAGTTCTAGACCACCAGCCTGGCCAACATGGTAAAACCCCCCTCTACCAAAAAAGTACAAAAATTAGCTGAGAGTTGTGGTGCGTGCCTATGGTCCCAGCTACTTGGGAGGCTAAGGTGAGAGAGTCACTTGAACCCAGGAGGTGGAGGCTGCAGTGAGCTGAGATCACGCCAGTGCACTCCAGCCTGAGCAACAGAGTGAGACCTTGTCTCAAAATTTTAAAAAATTATCAACTCCTAAAAAAAAAGAAACACAGAAAGGAAAAAAAATCTACTCTCATTTTTTTCTCTGCCTAACCTTCTATTTCCCCTCCCCCATTATTGTGAAGCACATCCCAAGCATCATCAATCAATCTGTAAGTATTACAATATGTATCCGTAAGAAGATGAAGACTCTTATTTTAAAAACATATTCAATACCATAGTCATACCATAAAATGGTTATTCAGTAAATGTTTATATTTCCCTGATCATCTTATGCCTTTTTTTTTCCAGTTTGTTATCTTGGGATCCAAATGAGATTCAAACATTGCAGTTAGCTGAACTCTTTCTCTAGTCTTATAATCTATAAGGTCCTTTTCCGTCTCTCTTTTTCTTATTTTGTATTTAAAATTTTTTTAATCTTTATTTTTTCTTCCGTCCTTCCTTTTAATGAAGAAACCAGATTTTTCCTATAGAGTTTACCACAGTCTGGATTTTGCTAATTGTCCATACCCAATATGTCTCTGCCCTTGTGTTTTTTGTAAATTGATAGAGGCTTGATCAGATTAACAGATTTTAGTTTTTTTTTTCAAGTTTACTTTATAGTTGTAATTCCATTAGAAGATAGATAATATAATGTCTGGTGATGATATATATGCAGCCATTAATTCATTAAGGGTTGTAAAGTAGTGATATGCTCCAGGTTGAGCATCCCTGATCCAAAAAATTGAAAATCTGAAATCTCTAAAACACAAAATTTTTGAGTGCTGACATGATGCCACAAGTGGAAAATTTCATACTTGACCTCATGTAATACGTTGCTGTCAAAATGTACTGTGAGTCAGGAATGACGGTGATGCCTAACAACCACAGATAGTCCACATGGGTGGCTGAGATAGTGATACCTTTGCTTTCTGATGGTTCAATGTATGTAAGCTTTGTTTCATGCAAATTATTTAAAATATTGAGTGAAATTACTATCAGGCTATGTGTATAAGATATATATGAAACATAAATGAATTTAATGTATAGACAGGTTCCATACCCAAGATATCTCATTATGTATATGTAAATATTCCAAAAATTTGGAAAAAATCCAAAATACTTGGCCAGACATGGTGGTTCATACCTGTATTCCCAGCAGTTTGGGACGCCAAGGTGGGCGGATTGCCTGAGCTCAGGAGTTTGAGACCAGCTTGGGCAACATAGTGAAACCCCGTCTCTACTAAAAATACAAAAAATTTAGCCAGTGTGGTGGCATGCACCTGTAGTCACAGCTACTCAGGAGGCTGAGACAGGAGAATCGCCTGAACCTGGGAAGCAGCAGTTGCAGTGAGCCAAGATTGTGCCACTGCACTCCAGCATGGGCGACAGAGTGAGACTCTGCCTCCAAAAAAAAAAAAAAAAAAAAAAAAAAATCCAAAATACTTTGGTTCCAGGCATTTTGGATAAGGGATACTCAACCTGTAATTCTATAATTTCTTATTTATTGTCTAAATACTTCTATAAAGACATATTTTTTCATGAATTGTTTGGTTCCCTTAGGAAAGGCAGTCCATTTCTCCAAGGACTCCTGATTTCTTTTTGTGGGCGAAATGGTATTTAGAAAGCCCAATCTGTCATTTATTTATATTTAGAGATGACTCCCTTCGTCACCATGCCCAGCTAATGTTTAAAAACTTTTTTAAAGACAAGGTCTTTAAAGAACAGGGATCTGGGAAATAAAAATATATAATTAAAAAAAATAATAAATAAATAAAGACAAGGTCTTACTGTGTTTCTCAGGCTGGTCTCAAGTTCCTGGCCTCAAGTGATCCTCCCATCTCAACCTCCTGGGATTACAGCATGAGCCACTGTGCCCGGGTCTGCATTTCTTTTCTTTTTTTTTCAGACAGAGTCATGCTCCAGGATGGTCTGGACCTCTTGACCTCCTGATCTGCCCACCTTGGCCTCCCAAAGTTTTGGGACTATAGCTGTGAGCCACCGTACCCAGCCACGATTTCTTTTTTAACCAGTACATATAGTTTCAATTTTTATGTATAATTCTAACCTTAAAAACTTTTTTTTATTTTTTTATTTTTATTTTTGCTGGGTGCAGTGGCTCATGCTCATAATCCCAGCACTTTGGGAGACCAGAGCAAGAAGATCACTTGAGCCTAGGAGTTTGAGACCAGCTTGGCAACATAGCAAAACTCCATACCTAAAAAAATTTTTTTGGCCAGGTGTGATGGCTCACGCCTGTAATCCCAGCACTTTGGGAGGCTGAGGCGGGTGGATCACCTGAGGTCAGGAGTTCAAGACCAGCCTGGCCAACATGGTGAAACTTCGTCTCTGCTGAAAATACAAAATTAGCTGGATGTGGTGGTGCACACCTGTAATCCAAGCTACTCAAGAGGCTGAGGCAGTAGAATTGCTTGAACCCAGGAAGTGGAGGTTGCAGTGAGCCATGATGGTGCCACTGCACTCCAACCTGGGCAACAAGAGGGAAACTTCATCTCAAAAAAAGGAATGGTAGCTGGCATGCACCTGTAGTCCCAGCTACTTGGCAGGCTGAGGTCAGGGGTTGCTTGATCCAAGAAGGCTGAGGCTGTAGGGAGCCATAATCACGCCATTAAACTGCAGCCTAGGTGACAGCCAGACCCCGACTCAAAAAAAAAAAAGGGCTAGTTGTAGCTGGGCACAGTGGCTCATATCTGTAATCCCAGTGCTTTGGAGGTTGAGGCAGGAGAATCATTTGAGGTCAGGAATTTGATACTATCCTGGGCAACATAGCAAGACCCCATCTCTACAAAAAATTTCGAAATTATCACCATGCATGCATGATGATACACACCTGTAGTTCTAGCTACTGGAAAAGAGGAGCAGGGAAGATCGCTTGAGCCTAGGAGTTGGAGGTTCAGTTGTGGGGTTTTGTTTGAGTTTTGTAAATAAGGAGCTGACTTGATTTTTTCTTTTTCTTCTTTTTTTTTTTTTTTTTTGAGATAAGAGTCTTGCCCTGTTGCCTAGGCTGGAGTGCAGTGATACAATCTCGGCTCACTGCAACCTATGCCTCCTGGGCTCAAGCAGTTCTCCTGCCTCATCCTCCCAAGTAGCTGGGACTACAGACGTGTGCCATCACGCCCAGTTAATTTTTGTATTTTTAGTAGAAATGGAGTTTCACCTTATTGGCCAGGCTGGTCTCAAACTCCTGACCTCAAGTAATCCGCCCACTGCCTCCCAGAGTGCTGGGCATACAGGTGTGATCCACCATGCCTGGCCCCAACTTGATTTTTTTAATACTGCGTCAAGGACATCAAAGCCATTGGATTAGTGCTATAAAACATTTTTAAATAACCCAGTTTTCACTGCCTTATTTTATAAATGGAGGATATGTCAGAAAAGTTTGAGTTCAGCCTGGGGTAGAGTAAGGATTATGGCTAGAGAATGGGAATAGTTGCAAGGAAACTGGCTTAAAAAGAAAAATTAAAAAGGGTTCCTGGTAAGTTTGAATTTGTAGGTAGTATTTATTTTCTTAACGCATAGCCATTTTTCAAACTACTTTCATTCCCTTGTGAGTGAGACAACCACAGTTCCATAAACATCTATGGGTAAATGGACTTAGAAGTCAGAGACTTGAATTCAGATTCAAACTTTTTGCTTACTAGCATTATGAACTTAATGGAGTATTCAAATTTTTCCTTGTAGGATGTTTTAAAATAGGCACTCTGAAATTTGAGTTAATTCTTATATATTGTTTTGTCTGCAAGATACCAGTTCATAGGCACTGATTTTTTTTTCCAGTTTACCATAAACACACCGCCTACTCCAGAAGACCTGATGTTAAGTCAATATGTTTACCGACCCAAGATACAGATTTATAGACAAGATTGTGAAGCTCGTCGCCAAAAGATTGAAGAGTATGAAAGCTTTAATGTTTATATGTGGTGTTTTTTTTAGGGGAGGGATCAGTGAATAGTTTGTGTGGTAAGGTTTTGATTAGAATAACACTGGCACAGGGAAAAGTGGATGGTATTTGTTGGCAGTTTGATGGCATTGATTGGCTGTGTGATGTGGGGGAAAGAGTTTCGGCCTTATAGTCAGATTGAAGCTCAGTCTTGGCTTCAACACTAGCTGTATACCCTCAGGTAAGTCATTTAACCTTCATGTCTAAATCCATAAAGTGGAGATAATAAAACCTACTCAGCCAAAAGATATGAACAATAGAAATGGCATACATAAATTGTTTTCATACCACTCTTAGGAAAAAGTAGGTCCTTAATAAGAATAAACAGTAATTATTAGATTACAATATTATAAGTTGATTGCTAGAGAACATCTTTGAAAGAAAATACCTTTTAGAGATTTATGCAAGTTGAGTATCTCTAATCTGGAAATTGGAAATTTGAAATGCTCCAAAATCCAAAACGTTTTAGCCACCAATATGATGCAGGTGGAAAATGCCACACATAAATATAAATGCTTTACACAAACTTTGCTTCATGCACAAAATTGTTTAAAATATTGTATAAATTGCCAGGTGCGGTGGCGCGTGCCGGTAGTCCCAGCTACTTGGGAGGCTGAGGTGGGAGGATGGCTTGAGCCCAGGAGTTCTGGGCTGTATTGCGCTATGCCAAGTGGGTGTCTGCACTAAGTTCGGCATCAATATGGTTACCTCCCAGGAGCAGGGGACCACCAGGTTGCCTAAGGAGGGGTGAACCAGTCCAGGTTGGAAACAGAGTAGGTCAAAACTCCTGTGCTGATCAGTAGTGGGATTGCACCTGTGAATAGTCACTGCACTCCAGCCTGGACAACATAGCAAAACCCTGTCTCTAAAAAAACAAAAAAATTGTATAAATTTACCTACAAACTGTGTACAAGGTATATATGGAACATAAATGAATTTCATGTTTAGGCTTAGGTTTCACCTGCAAGATATCTTGTATATTCAAATATTCCAAAATCCAAAACACTTCTGGTCCCAGGCATTTCAGGTAAGGGACACTTAACCTGTATGTAGTGCCTGAAATCAGATTGCCTTTGACTTTATAATTTTACCACATTTACCCTTGTTTATATATATAAAAGAACATGGTTTTACTTAGAAGATAGCTCATTGTTATGGTACACGTAAATACTGCAGACTGATTTACAAATTAGATATATCTAGATTCCCTTCAGTAAATCAGACTTTAAAACTCAAAATAGTGTTTATGTCATACTTATCTGGGACTATCCAGCTAAATTTGAACCAGTCGAACAAACAGAAAAGAAATAAAATAATCTTTAAGAATTATCTGGGCCGGGCGCGGTGGCTCAAGCCTGTAATCCCAGCACTTTGGGAGGCCGAGGCAGGTGGATCACGAGGTCAAGAGATCGAGACCATCCTGGTCAACATTGTGAAACCCCGTCTCTACTAATACAAAAAAATTAGCTGGGCATGGTGGCGCGTGCCTGTAATCCCAGCTACTCAGGAGGCTGAGGCAGGAGAATTGCCTGAACCCAGGAGGCGGAGGTTGCGGTGAGCCGAGATCTCGCCATTGCACTCCAGCCTGGGTAACAAGAGCGAAACTCCGTCTCAAAAAAAAAAAAAAAAAAAAAAAAAAAAGAATTATCTGGGTTTTGGAAGTAGAAGAAAAAATATTTAAAATTTTAATAATTATGTAGTTTTAAAATCAGAAATTAAGATAATTCAGATTTGCCTGATTCTATTCATTTGACAAATATTTATTTGAGCACCTACATCTGCCAGGCATTATACTATGCACTGGGGTTCGTCACCGAACAAGACTGACAAATTTTGTATCTTCATGTTGTTTAAAAGAGTTGGCTGTGTCAGGATTTCCCTGAGAATTTTGTTTCTTTTAATTGAGACAGAGTCTCGTACTGTTGCCTGGGCTGGAGTGCAGTGGCACCCTCTCAACTCACTGCAGCCTTCGAATCCTGGGTTCAAGTGATTCTCCTGTTTCAGCCTCTTGAGTAGCTGTGATTACAAGCACCCACCAACATACTGGGCTAATTTTTTATTTTTAGCAGAGACGGGGTTTCACCATGTTGGCCAGGATGGTCTTGAACTTCTGACCTCAAGTGATCCATCTGCCTTGGCTTCCCTAAGTGCTGGGATTACAGGCATGAGCCACTATGCCTGGCCAAGAATGTTTATTTTGAATGAAACGGGATCTTACACTCAATGGACAGTATGTTTAGGGGTGCTTTACTGTTTGATTTTGCATCTATGTGCCTGCCTATATACTCTACAAGAGATCTTCTATCTCTGTTATAAATGTATTTTCTCCATTTATTAACAAGAGACTAAGATTATAATAGCTTTGCTGCTTTTATAAATGCTATTCTAAAAATGTGAGATAAGACTTTGAACTGAATTGGAAACTTTTATTAAAATAATAGCTACAACTTCATAACATAGATCATTGATAGACCTTAAGGATTCTTTATAAGCAAAATGTTTCACATTGGAACAAGTAGGTATGTTGAGATGAGAATTCTGTTGGTGATAGAAGGTTTTTTGATTTATGACATTCTTAAACTGCTATTCTTCAAGTGAATAATCAGATTGAATAATCAGGCTTTTATAGAGTGAATTCCCCTCTTTTTCTTTCTTTTTTTTTTTTCCTTTTTTTTTTCTTTTTGAGACCGAGTTTTGCTCTTGTTGGCCAGGCTGGAGTGCAATGGCGCAATCTTGGCTCACTGCAACCTCTGCCTCCTGTGTTTAAGCGATTCTCCTGCCTCAGCCTCCCAAGTAGCTGGGATTACAGGCATGCTCCATCATGCCCGGCTAATTTTTGTGTTCTTAGTAGAGATGGGTTTCTCCATGTTGGTCAGGCTGGTGTTGAACTCCTGACCTCAGGTAATCCACCTGCCTCAGCCTCACGAAGTGCTATGATTACAAGCATGAGCCACCAAGGCCGGCCAAATTCCCCTCTTTTTATGTAGGAAAAAACGAGGAAGAGTTAAGCTAAGCATGACTGTAGATCAGAGCTGGTTCATTAAAGCTGGTTTTGAATCCTCTGCTAATTAACTTTTTTGTATTTTAGGCTAAAGCTTTCTGCATCGAACCAAGATAAACTGTTGGCTGATATAAATAAGAACCTGTGGGAAAAAATGAGACACTGCTCTGACGAAGAGGTACTTTTGTCTTTTTTTCTGAATGGGAATCAGTAAAGACATTCTGAACAATGTCTATTGTGAAATAAGTAACTGTTACTTGGTCATTAGTGATGAGTTATTTAACTTACTTTTTAGGTGTAATGTGGTACCAAGGTCTTATTTATAAGCAAGGTCTCAATTATATGCAATTGTTAATGTGTAATATTTACAAACCTGAGATGATCAATTAATCAATTTAATTTATCAATTTAAACTTCAATATATAGTTGAAGTTTATTTAGAGTTCCCTCCTTCCTATTTGCCTTTCACTTAGATTTAGACGAAGAAAAGATTTGCTTTAATTGATTAAATAGTAATCGGCCCATTTTATATGTGCCCTAATATATTAAAAAGTTTCTTGGGCCGGGCGCGGTGGCTCAAGCCTGTAATCCCAGCACTTTGGGAGGCCGAGGCGGGTGGATCACGAGGTCAAGAGATCGAGACCATCCTGGTCAACATTGTGAAACCCCGTCTCTACTAATACAAAAAAAAAAAAAAATTAGCTGGGCATGGTGGCGCGTGCCTGTAATCCCAGCTACTCAGGAAGCTGAGGCAGGAGAATTGCCTGAACCCAGGAGGCGGAGGTTGCGGTGAGCCGAGATCGCGCCATTGCACTCCAGCCTGGGTAACGAGAGCGAAACTCCGTCTCAAAAAAAAAAAAAAAAAGTTTCTTTAAGAGCCTGTCATTTTCTAGGCTGGGCGCGGTGGCTCAAGCCTGTAATCCCAGCACTTTGGGAGGCCGAGGCGGGTGGATCACGAGGTCAAGAGATCGAGACCATCCTGGCCAACATGGTGAAACCCCGTCTCTACTAAAAATACAAAAATTAGTTGGGCGTGGTGGCGTGCGCCTGTAGTCCCAGCTACTCGGGAGGCTGAGGCAGGAGAATTGCTTGAACCCAGGAGGCAGAGGTTGCAGTGAGCCGAGATTGTGCCACTGCACTCCAGCTTGGCGCCTGGCGACAGAGTGAGACTCTGTCTCAAAAAAAAAAAAAAAAAAAAGAGCCTGTCATTTTCTAATTCATAATATGAATAAATCAGTTAAAGGCAGGAATCAAAACTAAAATCTTTTTTTCTGATCTTAGACAATTATATAGAATTAAATTGGCAAATGACAAATATCCTGCCTTAGGATAGGCAAAGTATAGCCTTCCTAGACCATTTACCTCTTCTGACTCATTTGTTTTAGTACAATGTACTCTGTAATTTTCCCCTTCAGCTACAGGCCTTTGGAATTTACCTCAACAAAATAAAATCATGTTTTACCAAGATGACTAAAGTCTTCACTCACCAAGGAAAAGTGGCTCTGTATGGCAAGCTGGTGCAGTCAGCTCAGGTAATTTGAGACAGTTAACATCATAGAAAGAAAGAGATTTTAAAAATACTTTATAGTGGTTATAGAATATGAAGAATCTTCCTTAGAAGACATATGAATAAGACTTGGGCAGAAACTTAAAATTAAGAGGTAAGGTTCAATTGTCAAAAGTGGCTATTCCTGGCATCTTGAGGAATACTGGAATATAATTACCAATGTGGATCTATGTCTCATCTTAAATACTATTATCCATCATACATACTGAAATAAAATATATAGGATTCTGGTCTCCCATTGCTAAGGACTATATCATAGTATTATCTTCTTCATAGTCCATACCAAGCTCTATATGTATGTACATGTGTTTAAAGTAGCATTTCCCAAAATAATTAGCTTTTTTTTTTTTTGCAATGTTAATTCATGTTATTTTTCTTGTATAAAAACCCTATGTTGTAGCCACAGCTGGAGCTTGGGTCCTCTGCACGGAGACTCTGGTGTGGGTCTTGACAAGGTAGTCAGTGAATTCCTCATAGGGAGACTTGGTAAATACAGTCTCCTTCCAGAGATCGGGGGTCAGGTAGCTGTAAGTCTTAAGAGATGGCATCAAAGGTGGCCTTGGCGAAGTTGCCCAAGGTGGCAGTGCAGCCCCTAGCTGAGGTGTAGCAGTCATCGATACCAGCCATCATGAACAGTTTCTTGGGCACAGGTGCTGAGACAATGCCAGTGCCCCTGGGCACGGGGATGAGGCACATCAGCACAGAGCCACAGCGGCCTGTCACCTTGCAAGGAACGGTGTGGGGCTTGCCGATCTTGTTCCCCCAGTAGCCTCTGTGCACGGGGACAGTGGAGAGCTTGGCCAGGATGATGGCCCCACGGATGGCAGTGGCACCTCCTTGGAACACTTAATACCCAGACCAACGTGACCATTGTGGTCCCCAATAGCAACAAACGCCTTGAACCTGATGCGCTGGCCAGCACGGCTCTGCTTCTGCACCGGCATAATCTTCAAAACCTCATCCTTGAGAGAGGCACCCAGGAAAAAGTCTATGATCTCAGATTCCTTGATGGGCAGAGAGAAGAGATAGATCTCCAGAGATTTAATCTTCATGTCTTTGACCAGGCGGCCCAACTTGGTGACAGGCATCCACTCCTTATCCTCGGCTTTGCCTCCGCAAGCTCCGCGCAGCCCCAGCCCCGGCCGCGTCCACGGCCGCGACCCCGGCCCCAGATACCACTGCTGAAACCTCCCCGGAAGCCACCGTGGTTCCCCATCCCAGGGCCCCCGGGGCCTCCGGCCCGCCCCACCGCTGCACCGGCGTCATCTGCCATTTGGTTTTTTATCGGAGAAGAAGCAATAATTAGCTTTTTTAAAAGGCTCTGGATAAAAAAAACTTTCCACCAGGTGTAGTGGCTCACACCTGTAATCCCAGCACTTTGGGAGGCCAAGGTGGGCGGATCACGAGGTCAGGAGTTTGAGACCAGCCTGACCAACATGGCAAAATCCCATCTCTACTAAAAATACAAAAATTAGCCAGGCATGGTGGTGTGCACCTGTAATCCCAGCTACTCGGGAGGCTAAGGAAGGAGAATCGCTTGAACCCAAGAGGCGGAGGTTGCAGTGAGCTGAGATTGCACCACTGCACTCCAGCCTGGGCAACAGAGTGAGACTAGTGAGACTCTGTCTCAAAAAAAAAAAAAAAAAAACTTCCCATTGGCAGATAAGTTTGGAAATGTTGCAAGCAATATGCCCTTTCAGAGAAATACAAATTTTTTAAGTCTAAACATAAATGCTAAATTGTTTTTGACCAGTGTTTCCGATGTTTAGTTCATCATAGAAATATTTTTAAGTAATAAATATTAATATATTATATTCCATGGAACACATATAGAAATGCTAAAGTACCGGGCGCGGTGGCTCAAGCCTGTAATCCCAGCACTTTGGGAGGCCGAGGCGGGTGGATCACGAGGTCGAGAGATCGAGACCATCCTGGTCAACATTGTGAAACCCCGTCTCTACTAATACAAAAAAATTAGCTGGGCACGGTGGCGCGTGCCTGTAATCCCAGCTACTCAGGAGGCTGAGGCAGGAGAATTGCCTGAACCCAGGAGGCGGAGGTTGCAGTGAGCCGAGATCGCGCCATTGCACTCCAGCCTGGGTAACAAGAGCGAGACTCCGTCTCAAAAAAAAAAAAAAAAAAAAAAAAAAAGAAATGCTAAAGTACCAAAATTAGTTTTATGTCAATATACTTTTTATAAGATTTTATTTTTTAATGAAATATTTTATTAAATTTATAAAGTAAACATTTTATTTTCCAGAGTTCTTTTGGCTAAAACTTATTTTAATAAAATTTACTTTTGTTTTTTAAGTTCCAACTTAAAGCTTTGACTTTCATTTTAAGATTTGCCTGTTCATGATCCTGATAGAGCAATTATGTGAGCAATCTGAACCATTTGTCATACTTTGGAGGTTTAACTTGACAGTCTATAATCTTTTGTATTTAGAATGAGAGCGAGAAACTTCAGACAAAGATAGATGAGATGGATAAAATACTTAAGAAGATCGATAACTGTCTCATTGAGGTGGAAATAGGTAAAGTATTTTAAATTCTTTTCCAAAAGAAAATTTAATTTTATATAAATGCTTTTCTACAGTAGAGTGTTGGTGTCACTATATTGAAGACTTGTATTAGCAGCTTGAGATATTAAATTAGAGCAAATTGGCTGGGTGTGGTAGCTTACGCCTGTAATCCCAGCACTTTGGGAGGCCAAAGCAGGCAGATCACCTGATGTCAGAAGTACGAGACCAGCCTGGCCAACATGGTGAAACCCCATCTCTACTAAAAATACAAAATTAACTCTGGGTGGTGGTGCATGCCTATAATCCCAGCCACTCGGGAGGCTGAAGCAGGAGAATTGCTTGAACCCAGGATGCGGAGGTTGCAGTCAGCTGGAGGTTGCTGGAGGTTGCAGTGAGCCGAGATTGCACCACTGCACTCCAGCCTGGGCAACAGAGCAAGACTCCATCTAAATGAATGAATGAATGAATGAATGAATGAATAAATGCAAATTAAAGTTCCTTTACTATAGTCATCCGTATACAGTCAACAAGAGCTGTTCAAGATAACCTAGACTAATTTTGTGTGTTTTTGTTTTGTTTTCTGAGACAGAGTCTCACTCTGTCACCAGGCTAGAGTACAGTGGTGTTATCTCCCCTCACTGCAACCTCCGCCTCTCGGGTTCAAGCGATTTTCCTGCCTCAGCCTCCCAAGTAGCTGGGACTACAGGCGTTCACCACCATGTCTGGCTAATTTTTGTATTTTTAATACAGCTAGGGTTTCACCATGTTGGCCAGGATGGTCTCGATCTCCTGACCTCATGATCCGCCCGCCTCAGCCTCCCAAAGTGCGGGGATTACAGGCGTGAGCCACCACGCCCAGCCAGTTTTGTGTTTTTTAACAGATTAATTTATCTCAGTTTGAAAACTGTCTATCCTTTCAGTTTGGCCTTTCAGAAGCCCAAGTTGTTAGTGTTACTCTGAAACTAGTTTCTCAAAAATCACATAATTCTGCATAGTCATCAAATTTTGTTCTTCCCAGTCCTTAGCCATTTTGACCTCTTTCAGAATTTGACATTGATGAACGTTCTTTTTTGCCTGAAACATTCATCTCCTTAACCTGTGTGATAGTGTACTACCTTGACTCAGTTGTTTTCTCCTGGCTGCTGCATCCAGCTTCTCTGTTGGCCGGTTTTTTTTTGTTTTTTTTTTTTTAAGATAGAGTCTTGTTTAGTCGCCCAGTCTGGAGTGCAATGGCATAATCTCCAGCTCACTGCATCCTCCACCTCCCAGGATTAAGCGATTCTCCCACCTCAGCCTCTTGAGTAGCTGGGGTTACAGGCACCTGCCTTTGAGCCCGGCTACTTTTTGTATTTTTGTAGAGCTGGGGTTTCACCATGTTGGCCAGGCAGATCTTGAACTCCTGACCTCAGGTGATCTACCTGCCTCGGCCTCTCAAAGTGCTGGGATTACAGGCATGAGCCACTGTACCTGGCAGCCTCTCTTTCTCTAACCGACCCTTTGTGGGATTTAAATTTTATCATCTATTATTTTCTATATCATCTCTCCCAGTGCTTTCGTCTGCCTTAATAATTATGTGACTGATTCCCAAATTTAGTTAAATCTCCAAGCATTTGTTGAGCATCTACTGCTTGCCAGATACTGTGCTTAGTATCAGAAAAGAAATTAAAAAAATAAAAAAATAAAAAATAAAGAAATAAAAATACTTAAGACACAAATTTTGCCCTAAAGTAGCTTGTAATTATTTCAGGTGAGGACATCTTTAGCCTCTCACTCTTGAGTTCCAGGCTTAATTTCTAGCTTCCTTCTGAACCTCTATGCAGAACTATCCTTAAGCACCTTAAACTCTGTGAATAAAATGAAATGTATTAGCCTGGCAACATAATGAGACTCTATTTCTACAAAAAAAAAAAAAAGAAAGAAAGTTAGCTCAGCATGGTGGCACATGCCTGTAATCCTAGTTACTTGGGAGGCTGAGGTGGGTAGATCTCTTGAGCCCAGGAGGTCAAGTGGGCCAAGATTACACCACTGCACTCCAGCCTGTGCGACAGAGCGAACTAAATAAATAAATACATTTAAATATATTATCTTCTCCCAGCTCCAAAATAAATCCAAAAACTTGTTCTCTCTTATGATGTTTATCATCTTTATTTGTAGCAGTCACAATTCTTACACATTATAAAAGGCTCAATACTTTCATTGTCTTTGATGCTCTCTTAACAAGTCCTGTCACATCAGCAGCTTCGGCATCTCATGTGTTTTTTTCCCTTTCACGTTAAGGCTCTCATTAATTCTGAAATGTGCTATTTCAGTCTTCTAACTCATCTTTATACATTTTTACCATGATTCTGCCTCCAGTCCAACCTGCATGTTGCTGCCAAATTAATAATAATGAAAGACAGTTTTCATTAATGTTACTCCTACAAAATAAAATCCAAACTTAACTCTCTGTGGTTGGCTTCAAGAAAAAAGAAGGCCGGGTGCAGTGGCTCCAGCCTGTAATCCCAGGAGTTCGAGACCAGCCTGACCAACATGGTGAAACCCCGTCTCTACTAAAAATACTAAAATTAACTAGGTGTGGTGGTGTGAGCCTGTAGTCCCAGCTACTCGGGAGACTGAGGCAGAAGAATCGCCTGAACTCAGGAGGCGGAGGTTGCAGTGAGCCGAGATCGCACCACCGCACTCCGGCCCGGGTGACAGAGTAAGACTCCATCTCAAAAAAAAAAGAAGTCCAAACTTCTGACCTGGACATTTCATGTTCTCTACAGTTGTATTCAGATTTACGTGGTTTGTTACTACTCCCATACACATCCTAAATTCCAATCAAACATTACTGTTTTTTTTTTTTTTTTTTTTTTTTGAGATGGAGTTTCGCTCTTGTTACCCAGGCTGGAGTGCAATGGCGCGATCTCGGCTCACTGCAACCTCCGCCTCCTGGGTTCAGGCAATTCTCCTGCCTCAGCCTCCTGAGTAGCTGGGATTACAGGCACGCGCCACCATGCCCAGCTAATTTTTTGTATTAGTAGAGACGGGGTTTCACCATGTTGACCAGAATGGTCTCGATCTCTTGACCTCGTGATCCACCCGCCTCGGCCTCCCAAAGTGCTGGGATTACAGGCGTGAGCCACCGCGCCCGGCCACATTACTGTTTTTATGCAGTTCTGCCACTTTTTTGAGACAGATTCTCTGTCGCCCAGGCCAGTGGTGTGATCTCTACTCACTGCAACCTCTGTCTCCTGGGTTCAAGCGATTCTTGTGCCTCAGCCTCCCAAGTAGCTGAGATTATAGGCATGCATCACCACCCCCAGCTAATCTGTATTTTTAGTAGAGATGGGGTTTCACCATATTGGCCAGGCTGGTCTCGAACTCTTGGCCTCAAGTGATTGCCCACCTCAGCCTCCCAAAGTGCTAAGATTACAGACATGAGCCACTATGCCCGCCTTTTTTTTTTTTTTTTTTTAAGAGACAGAGTCTCACTGTGTTGCCTAGGCTGGAGTGTAATGGCATGATCATAGCTCACTGCAGCTTCAAACTCCTGGGCTCAAGGAATCCTCCCTCCTCAGTAGTTGAGACAACAGGCACACACCACTAGCCTGACCATTTCTACCACTTTTGTCTTTGCTACTACATTCTCTTCTGTTTTTCACCAAAAGAAATAGTCTATATTCCTTGAGTTCCCATGGCTATTTTGTTAGTACTTTCTTTTTTTAGATGACCATTCGTCTGGATTTGTTAGTACTTTTTATATCACCCATCACATCATCTACTTGTATTATAGTTATTTGTTTAGTTTTTCTTCCTGATTAAATTATGATCTCTGTGGAGTCAAGAATTGGCTCTTCTTTTTCTGCATATTCTTCAGAATCCCTAGTTTCATACAGAATAAGTGCCTAGTACATGTTTTTGGCACTGAATTGACAATGAGTACATGAATTCCATGGTCTAAACTTCACCCCTTTGTTGACTACCTTACTTTTTCTTTCACAGAAAAAAAAAAATAGAAGCCATCAGACTGGAACCTCTAAACTTCCTACTACTAAAGAAACAATCTCTTGTTGTTTAGTAAATTGTTTTTGACTGAATTATTCTTTTTTTCCTTATTTTGTTCTCTGTTTTACTTATTTTTTATTGAATTATTCTAACACATGTTGTCTACTTTAGAAACTAAGAATTCGGAGGATGAAGAGAAAGTTTTTGACTGAATAGTTCTATTTTTTCCTTATTTTGTTTCCTTTTTTACTAAATTACTGTAATTTCTGTAACACGTGTTGTCTACTGTAGAAACTAAGAATTTGGAGGATGAAGAGAAAGACAATCTTGTGGAAGAATGGGATTCTGAAATGAGAACTGCAGAAAAAGGTAAATGAAGTAGTTAAGGAGATAAATGGGTGTGGGGGAAGCCCTTCTGTTCTGAGTTTGTTTATATACTTAGCTGAGATTAAGTCAGATAGACTTTTTAGTAAAACAGATGATTTTTTTTGCAAAATTCTAATGTGTGTGTTCTGTTTTTTTTTTTCTTTTTCCTAAGAACTGGAACAGTTAAAAACTGAGGAAGAGGAGTTTCAAAGGTCAGCATTCAATCCAACTGTCAGAAAATATAATGCCAAACTACAGAAGGCTAGATGACTTCCTGCTTCCAGAGACTGACAGGACTGGGGACATGAGTCTTGACTTAGGCTGACTCAGGGCTTCTCCACTTTGAATGGAACCCTAGAGTCCATCTTAGTCAACAATAGTTTTGAAGCACTTATTGTTTACAGGGCATTTATCTAAAATAGTGTTTCTAAAGCTTGAAAACTACCAGTATCCTTTTTGTTTAATAAATACAAAAACAGACAAGTGTAAAATGAAGTATATCTTTCTTAGGCCTATGACTCTTATTCAGCTATCAGTCTAAAATCAAGTAAACAGAAATAATGACTAAATCTCTAAAATTCTAGTTGACAACATTGATTTGACAGGGGATAGTGTTTGGCTGAAATTAAATTAACTGTGACATGTCTCAGTTTTAAGGTAGATCTTATTATCTACATTATGCTTATATTTTTATATTTTTGCTTTTTATCAAAAATAAAAATGTAATATTTAATAATTATCTTAACATGTGAATCCCAAGGATATCTTCATGGATCCTAATTTGAAACACAATGATTTATGCCTTTCCCAGGTAGACACACTTCTAGATTAATGCTTATTTAAAACAAACAAACCTAACTATAAAAAAACCTAAACTAAGAATGCAGAAATGGATGCCATACACCTAACATTATTACCTCAATGGGGAGTCATGTAGCATGTGACTTCTTATCATAAACCTTTTATATTGATAGAGTTTGAATTCTCTAAGAAAAGACTTATCTCTCTGTGAATACCTGATTTTTTTGCAGAAATCTCTTAGAACTGGAGGTACAAAAAGAGCAGATGCTCGCTCAAATAGACTTTATGCAAAAACAAACAAGTAGAACTGAAGAGCTACTGGATCAGTTGAGGTAAGGAAATGCAAGTGTCATTTGTTTGTGTTTTATCTGTACCTTGTGGTTGTCTGAAACTACTGGAGCCGTTGATGTATTTTTAATGTGTTGCTGTTTTTAACCTATACAGTGCTACAGTGCAGTCTCAAAGTGTACTCAGCATTAAGCTGAAAATAGAGTAAAAGAACTATGGACTTACCATTTTTCAGTATTTTACATCGTTCATTGCCTAGACTTGGTGTTTCTCCGATATACAACTCAAAATTGGGTTCTTACTTCTTTTAAAAGCTTAAGTTTGGACATTCAGTATTTGAATTGAAATATTGATTGTCTCCCAATCCAGCGGAAAAACATTAGCAGCTGCTATTGGTACTGTTTGGGTGGTATCAGAAGTTTGGTTTTATCTTGATTCCAAAAATGCTTTTTAAAAATCTTGTTTGTCTCTTTTCAGCGTGTCTGAGTGGGATGTTGTTGAGTGGAGTGATGATCAAGCTGTATTCACCTTTGTTTATGATTCGATAGAACTCACCATTACCTTTGGAGAATCAGTTGGTAAGGAGTCAAAGTGAGATAATTCTCTACAGAAAAGTGAATGGCTATACTAACTAAAGATTCAAATCTTTATTTTGCTATATTGACTTGATGAGAGCACTGCTGAAAGTCTTAGAAGAGTCATCTTTAGTGATAGCAGAATTTTATTTTGTAAAGAAAATAAAAATGCAGTTAGTGAAAGTTGCCCTTTGTTGAATTACATTAAATGATAAAAATTTTGCTATCCAAATAATGGATAAACATGCTACTCATTTCCATTTACTGTGAAATTCTTTCTTTTAATCTCCATCTTTCGTTATAGAGAATAGGAGAATTTACTCTAATGGCTATGGCTAGTGTTTCTTCTTCTTTTTTTTTTTTTTTTTTTAACTTAAGAGTGAAGCCCTAACAAGTTATTTGGAAGTTGTGTGTATAGGTGGGTTTTTCATCTAAAAGGATGAAATCACTGTATAGGGTAGAAATCACTATATGGTAACTGGACGGAGGCCCAGCTGTTTTGTTGGAGTCTCCTAATTGTCAAGTGTCTTTGCTCTTTAACCAATCAGCTTCAAATGGCCAACCAGGGGCAAACATGGCCGTTTTAGAATTTAGCATCTTCACAATCTCTGGGCCTCTAAAACTGATTCTCCTTGAAAGTTTCTTTTCTCAATGACTAGCATTACCTTCTGTCTAAGTTCAAAATTAAAACTGAGGAATCACTCTGTACCTCTTTCTCCCTCAATGTACATATTCAAATCATCAGTAAGATATACTGTTTTTGTTTTGTTTTTTTGAGACAGAGTCTCACTTATTCTGCCACCTAGGCTGGAGTGCAACTAATGCAATCTCTGCTCACTGCAACCTCTGCTGCTGGTCCAAGGGATTCTCCTGCCTCAGCCTCCCAAGTAGCTGGGATTACAGGCATGCACCACCACGCCTGGCTAATTTTTGTATTTTTTGTGGAGATGGGGTTTCACCATGTTGGCCAAGCTGGTCTTGAACTTCTGACCTCAAGTGATTCTCCCACCTTGGCCTCCTAAAGTGCTAGGATTACAGCACCCAACCTACTGGTTTTAATTTCCTAATATTCATCCACTATTTTTCATCTATTCTGTCAATAATCATCTCTAACCTAGATGACTGCAGTAACATTCCAACTGGACTTTATGGATCTTCTTCTCCCTCTCCTCCCTGAAGCTATGAAGCTTTAGTGATTATTGAAAATTTGACTATGCACCTACTACTCTCAGGCTAATGATCAAAGTATTTGATCTAGCCTGTGAAGCCCTGCCTGAGTTGAATTTTTCTCCTTTTCCTATCTCACACTACCTTCCTACCTCTGCATGTTGGCCACAGTAGACTTATTTTATTTCCTTAAATGATTGTGGTCTTTTCTGCTCAGTCGTATTCATCCTATCTCAACACCTTCATGCTGTTGTTTCTTATACCTAAGAGCTCTTTTCCCCCGCTTCACTAATGAACTCCTACTAATAATTGTAAGAGCTCAGCAGCTGTCAGTGATCACTTTCTTTTTTTTCTTTTTTTTTTTTTTTCCTGAGAGAGTCTCGCTCTATCACCAAGCTGGAATGCTGTGGCACAATTTCAGCTCACTGCAACCTCCGCCTCCTGAGTTCAAGTGATTCTCCTGCCTCAGCCTCCCAAGTAGCTAGGACTACAGGCAGACACCACCACACTTAGCTAATTTTTGTATTTTTAGTAGAGATAGGGTTTCACCATGTTGACCAGGATGGTCTCCATCTCTTGACTTCATGATCCACCCACCTCAGCTTCCCAAAGTGCTGGGATTTCAGGCATGAGCCACCTCACCCAGCCTCACTGATCACTTTCTCACCCTTCTATTATACGTTCTCCTTGCTTCCTGTGGTTTTCCTTAATAGTGCTTATCATAGATTATAGTTCTTGCTGTGTTTATTAGTGCAGTTATCTGTATGTCTCCCTGAATCTTAAGCTTCTTGAGGGCACAGGTTGAGTATATCTGTTTTTCTCATGGTGTCCACAGTGCCTAGCACATAGAAAATATTTAACAAAGCATTCAACAAACAGAAAAGAATCAATTTAAGAGACAGAGATAACCCTAGTCTGGAGGAGTGAGCAGCTATCTCAGCTACCTAAAACATGTTATAGCAATACTAAAAGCATAACTCATTTTTACTGTATTTATCTAAGGATTATAGGTATAGGGAGGTTATAGCCTTTTTTTTTTAAATATACAATTCCTAAAAAATAAATTTATCTTTGCACAGAAGTTAGGGGTTAAGAGAGGAGACCTTAACAAATATAGCTGTGTACTACATATTAAATTTCCTTGAAAGACCTACCAATCAATGTAGTTGAACAGTCTCAGAGGAGCCTTTACGATATACAGAGAATAATGATTCAAGGATAAACCTTCAACTTCCTGTGAAAAAAACTATGCTACACAGAAGGAATAGGATTCTAAAGTACTGTGTTTTATGTGGCTTCAAATCAGGTAGTTAAAAAAAAAAAAACATCAATCATGTAGCATTATTCTGGTTCTTTCTAGTTGGTCTCCCTTTCCTGGATAACCGTTATATAAGGAAGATTATTGATGTGAATTTTCAATCTCTGTTAGACGGTAAGTTGAAAACATTTAAGCGTCTAAAAATTTGTTGGGGCTGGGGACTGTGGCTCATGCCTGTAATCCTAGCACTTGGGAAGGGCAAGGCGGGCAGATTACATGGGGTCAGGAGTTCAAGACCAGCCTGGCTAACATGGTGAAACCCCATCTCTACTGAAAGTACAAAAACCATCTGGGCCTCATGGCGCCTGCCTGTAGCCCCAGCTACTCTGGGGGCTGAGGCAGGAGAATTGCTTGAACCCAGGAGGTGGAAGTTGCAGTGAGCCAACATTACGCCACTGCACTCTAGCCTGGCGACATAGTGAGACCCTGTCTCAAAAATAAATAAAAATTAAAATTAAATAAAAAATAAAAAAGTAAAAATTTGTTGGGCCATGTGCAGTGGCTCACACCTGTAATTGCAGCACTCTGGGAGGCCAAGGTAGGCAGATCATTTGAGCTCAGGACTTTGAGACCAGCCTAGGTAACATAGCAAGACCCTGTTTCTACAAAAATAAATTTTTTTTTTTTTTAATTAAAAAATAAATTTGGCCAGGCGCTGTGGGTCACACCTATAATCCCAGCACTTTTAGAGGCTGAGGCAGGCGGATCACCTGAGGTCAGGAGTTGGGGACCATCCTGGCCAACATGGTGAAACCCTGTAAAAATACAAAAATTAGCCAGGTGTGGTGGTGAATGCCTATAGTCCCAGCTACTTGAGAGGGTGATGCAAGAGAATCCCTTGAACCCGGGAAGCGGAGGTTTCAGTGAGCCAAGATTCCACAACTGCACTCCAGCCTGGGCCACAGAGTGAGATTCCATCTCAAAATAAATAAATAAATAAAAATTTATTTATTGGTGATATACAGGTATAAATTGCTCCTTGAGAACTCTTTAACAAAGTATGTTAAATATAAGCAACAACAACAGTAATAATGTTTTCTTAGAAATGTGTATTAAACATAAAACTGCTTGAGTAATGTTCCAAATTTGGGGTAGATTTTAAAAGAAACGATTTTTTTGGCCAGGCACGGTGGCTCACGCCTGTAATCCCAGCACTTTGTGAGGCCGAGGCAGGCGGATCACAAGGTCAGGAGTTCGAGACCAGCCTGGCCAACCTGGTGAAACTCCGTCTCTGCTAAGGATACAAAAATTAGTTGGGTGCAGTGGCGGGTGCCTGTAATTCCAGCTACTCAGGGGGCTGAGGCAGGAGAATTGCTTGAACCTGGGAGGCAGAGGTTGCAGTGAGCCGAGATCATGCCACTGCACTCCAGCCTGGATGACAGAGCAAGACTCTGTCTCAGGGGAAAAAAAAAAAAGATTTAAAAAACAAGATTACTAGGTCTTGAGCAATGATTAATATTAGCTATTTTCATAATATAAAAATTATGAGCACTTAATCTGTATTGGGCATGTGTATTAACACTCTGAAGTCCATGTGAATTGTTTTCTATTTTACAAATTAGGAAACTACAGAAAAAACTTAAGTGTTGTGTCTAGGGTCACTTAGGTATGAAAGAAAGCCAGGATTTAAACTTAGGTTTGTGTTACATGTAAACCCACACTCTTAACTCAAGTACTGTTCCTATATGTGATACAGGCTAGAGTTTTTGTAGAAATGCTTATCTTCACCATATACGTTATAATCATGTTTGAAAGTAAGAATGGAGGCCAGGCATAGTGGCTCATGCCTGTAATCCCAGCACTTTGGGAGTCCAAGGTGGGCGGATCACAAGGTCAGGAGATCGAGATAATCCTGGTCAACATAGTGAAACCCGTCTCTATTAAAATACAAAAAATTAACCAGGCGTGGTGGCTCGTGCCTGTAATCCCGGCTACTCGGAAGCCTGAGGCAGGGGAATCTCTTGAACTCGGGAGGGGGAGGTTGCAGTGAGCTGAGATCATACCACTGCATTCTAGCCTGGCAACAGAGGAAGACAAGTCTCAAAAAAAAAGAAAGCAAGAAAATAAGAGTGGAGAGAATACGCCCGGGCACAGTCGCTCATGCCTGTAATAATCCCAGCACTTTGGGAGGCTAAGAGGCAGGGAGATTACCTGAGGTCAGGAGTTCAAGACCAGCCTGCCCAACATAGTGAAACCCCATCTCTACTAAATACAAAAATTAGCCTGGTGTGGTGGCAGACACCTGTAATCCCAGCTAGTTGGGAGGCTGGGGTGGAAGAATCGCTTGAGCCTAGGAGGTGGAGGTTACAGTGAGCCGAGATCTCGCCATTGCACTCCAGCCTGGGTGACAGAGCAATACTCCAAAAGAAAAAAAAAATAGTGGCCAGGCACGGTGGCTCACGCCTGTAATCCCAGCACTTTGGGAGGCCGAGGCGGGTGGATCACGAGGTCAGGAGTTCAAGACCAGCCTGGCCAAGATGTTGAAACCCCGTCTCTACTAAAAATACAAAAATTAGCTGGGCGCGGTGGCACGCACCTGTACTCCCAGCTACTCAGGAGGCTGAGGCAAGAGAATCGCTTGAACCTGAGAGGCGGAGGTTGCAGTGAGATGAGATTGCACCATTGCACTCCACCCTGGGTGACAGAGTGAGACACCGTCTCAAAAAAAAAAAAAGAAAGAAAAAATAGGAGAGAATACTTAGGTACCTGGTAGTTTGAGAGTATTTCTAGCTTATATATTATGGTATTTTTTGCTTATATAAAATATATGAATCATGAGTAATAACCTGCTTTTGCTTTTTTTTCCTTCCCCAGAGGATAAAGCTCCTCCTTCCTCCCTTTTAGTTCATAAGCTTATTTTCCAGTACATTGAGGAAAAGGAATCCTGGAAGAAAACATGTACAACACAGCATCAGGTACCCAAGGTAAAGTCTGAAGTATTTAAAGGAAAATTTGTATTATCTTTCCAAAAAAAAAAAAAAAAGCAGAATTGAAACTTTACATATATAATAGTGGATCCTGAAATGATAAATGTATTCAATTGTTTAACTTGTTTGAGTTCTTTATAAGTGAGCCACTAAGCATTGAAATGTTTTCTTAATTTCATTGGATTTTTATTTCCATTTTTTCTAGATACTTCAAGAATTCTCACTGGTAGTGAACCACTGCAGACTCCTTGGAGAGGAGATTGAGTATTTAAAGACATGGGGACCAAATTATAACCTAATGAACATAGATGTTAATAATATTGAGTAAGTGTATTAGTTCCTAAGGACTGCCATGACAGAGTACTACAAATTGAGTACCTTAAACAACAGGAATGTATTATCTTACGGTTCTGGAGGCTGGAAGTCTGAGATCAAGGTGTCAGCGGTGTTGTTCTTTCTGAGGGCTGTTAGAATCTTTCTGAGGGCTATTAGAAGGAATCTTCCATACCTTCTCCCAGTTCCCAATGTCTGGTGGTTTGCTGGCAATCTTTGGCATTCTTTGGCTTGTAAATGCATAACCTTGATCTCTGCCTTCATCTTCACATGGTGTTCTTTCATTGTGTATGTCTGCATTCACATTCCTCACCCCCCTGCCTTTTGTTTTTTTTTTTTGAGACAAAGTCTTGCTCTGTCACCCTGGGTAGAGTGTAATGGCATGGTCTCCTCTCACTATAACCTCCATCTCCTGGATACAAATGATTGTCCTGCCTCAGCCTCCAGAGTAGCTGGGATTTCAGGCGCCAGCCACCATGCCTGGCTAATTTTTGTATTTTTAGTAGAGACGGAGTTACACCATGTTGGCCAGGCTGTTCTCAAACTCCTGACCACATGATCCGCCTACCTCGGTCTCCCAAAGTGCTGGATTATAGGTGTGAGCCACCATGCGACCAGCCCACATTTCCCCTTTTTATAAGGACACTAGTCATAGTGGATTAGGGGCCCACCTTACTCTAGTGGGACTTCATTTAACATATTACTTGTGTAGTGTCCCAATTTCCAAATAAGGTCACATTCTGAGGTATTAGGGGTTTGGAATTCAACATATGAATTTTGGGGAATACAGTTCAACCCAATAGTAAGTACTTGGTCAACAGTTTATTTTTATTTAATAAAAAAATATATGATAAAGAATATATACATATTTTTTGAGTCAGAGTCTCACTCTGTCACCCAGGTGGAAGTGCAGTGGCGTAATCTTCAGCTCACTGCAACCTCCACCTTCCAGGTTCAAGCAATTCTGTCTCAGCCTCCCAAGTAGCTGGGATTACAGGCTCCCACCACCATGCCCAGCTAATTTTTGTATTTTTAGTACACACGGAGTTTCACCGTTACACAATATTGGCCAGGCCGGTGTCTTAGCCAGGCTGGTCTCGAACTCCTGACCTCATTATCTGCCCACCTCAGCCTCCCAAAGTGCTGAGATTACAGGCATGAGCCACAGCGCCTGGCCTTAAATGAATATATTAATGCATTTCATGACTAGCAATGAAAAAGCAGTCATTATAATACCTTGTTCCAGATATTTTGCTCTTGCTCACTAGATAAGGATAAGAAATAATGGGCCAGTCATGGTGGCCCACACCTGTAATCCCAGCACTTTGGGAGGCCAAGGTGTGCTAATCGCTTGAGGCCAGGAGTTTGAGACCAGCCTGGCCAACATGGTGAAATCCTTGGTGTTTGGCTGGGCTCAGTAGCTCACGTACTTTGGGAGGTGAGGCAGGTAGATCACTTGAGGTCAGGAGTTCGAGACAATGTGGCCAGCAAGGTGAAATTCCATCTCTACTAACAATACAAAAATTAGCTGGGTGTGATGTCGCACACCTGTAATCCTAGGTATCTGGAGAATCGCTAGAACGTGGGAGGTGGAGGTTGCTATGAGGTAAGATTGTGTGCACACCAGCCTGGGTGACACAGCAAGACTTCATCTCAACAAAAAAGAAATTATGTTTCATGCTATGATTGTATTGCATTTTTAATTATGGATTCTGTCTTTTACAGATTGAGACTTTTATTCTCTAGCTCTGCAGTATTTGCAAAGTTTGAAATAACTTTGTTTCTCTCAGCCCGTTATCCATCTGTACCATTACCTTTCACCATTCGGAATCATATTGGGAACACTAGGTAAGTAAAGGGCCAACAGGCTGAGACACTGGACTACTTTTTAATGTTGTTTATTTTATTTGAAAGATTCCTCAAAGTGGTCAGCAAATCAGTGGATCATAGTGGAGCTAAAAGTCAGTTCTCTGACTTCATTTTGAAGAATTTTTTCTTAAAGTCAGTGGCCTTCATTGCTATCTCCAGTGGATGCTGGAGACCATTGGTCTGTTCTTTTATACCTGCTTCACTTTTTGAACACTCCAACCTAAAACATGAATCAAGAAGGAAACAATTCAATGTAAGAGTAGTACAGATAATATGTAAACAACTTTTATGGCCTTAAAAACAGAGTTAGGGCTGGATATGTTGACTTACCTAAGCCCAGCACTTTAGGAGGCCAAGGTGGGTGGATCACTTGAATTTAGGAGTTCCAGACCGGCCTGGCCAATATGGTGAAATACTGCCTCTACTAAACATACATAAATTAGCTGGGTGTGGTGGCGAGCACCTTTAGTCCCACTAATCCTGAGGCTGAGGTGGGAGGATTGCTTGAGCCTGGGAGGTGGAGATTGCCATCAGCCAAGATCATGCCACTGTCTCAAAACAAAACAGAGTCTGTGGAACCAGACCTAAAAATGTCTCATTCCTCCTAGGCTGTGATGTCTTTTGTGACTTTTTAGACACACTGCTGACAGATTGGAAGATAGCAGAGTTAAAAATGTGCTCACCTAGGCCGGGTGCAGTGGCTCACGCCTGTAATCCCAGCCCTTTGGGAGGCTGAGGCAGGCAGATCACGAGGTCAGCAGTTTGAGAACAGCCTGGCCAACATGGTGAAACCCTGTATCTACTAAAAATACAAAAAATAGACCGAGGTGAGTGATCACCTAAGGTCAGGTGTTCAAGACCAGCCTGGCCAACATGATGAAACCTTGTCTCTACTAAAAATACAAAAATTGGTTGGGTGTGGTGGTGGGAGCCTATAGTCCCAACTACTGGGAAGGCTGAGGCAGGAGAATCACTTGAACCTAGGAGGCAGAGGTTGCGGTGAGCCGAGGTCACACCACTGCACTCCAGCCTGGGCAACAGAGTGAGACTCTGTCTTAAAAAAAAAAAAAAAAAATACAGGACCGGGCGCGGTGGCTCACGCCTGTAATCCCAGCACTTTGGGAGGCTGAGGCGGGTGGATCACAAGGTCAAGAGATCGAGACCATCCTGGTCAACATGGTGAAACCCCGTCTCTACTAAAAATACAAAAAAAAAAAAAAAAAAATTAGCTGGGCACGGTGGCGCATGCCTGTAATCCCAGCTACTCAGGAGGCTGAGGCAGGAGAATTGCCTGAACCCAGGAGGCGGAGGTTGTGGTGAGCCGAGATCGCACCATTGCACTCCAGCCTGGGTAACAAGAGTGAAACTCCGTCTGAAAAAAAACAAAAAATAACCAGGCATGGTGGTAGGCACCTGTAATCCCAACTACTCAGGAGGCTGAGACAGGAGAATTGCTTGAACCTCAGAGACAGAAGTTGCAGTGAGCCAAACATGCCACTGCACTGCAGTCTGGGCAACAGAGCAAGACCCTGTTTCGGGGAAAAAATGTGCTCACCTTACATTTGTCAGCAAAATCCAAGACTAAGATTTTTTATGACCAACAAAAGTAGCTAGGTTAAGATACTTCACAATTACATATAGAATTGATTCTTAGGCCCTCTTCGAATCCCATTTCAAACTGAACAGTCTGGTTATTTTCAGAAATACTCATTTGTGCTTCCTAGGAAACTTGAGAGACCAAGAACATAAATTCCACTGAATTGAAGACAAGTGTAAGATTTAAAAACAAAAACTGATGAACCTTTGTTCTTTACAGCCGAGATGATATTGCTACCATTCTATCTAAAGTGCCCCTGGAGAACAACTACCTGAAGAATGTAGTCAAGCAAATTTACCAAGATCTGCTTCAGGACTGACACTTCTACCACTAGACCCTTGGACCACCATTAGAACAACCTAGCGGAATGTCGTTGATATTATGTCAGGATCCCATTGCTCTGTAGCCTTTGTCTTTAGGTCATTACAAGCTGAGTAAAATTCCTTCTGATGATGTTATAGTTAATCTGTATGCTTTTTAGATCTCTGCAGAATGATAGTGATGAAGACTGGAATGATGAAAGGCCTGTTAACTTATTCATCTTTGTACCAAAGGTTTAAGTAATAGGACACTGAGGAAAAATTTCTCCTAACTAAACTAGTGCTTTCTGCTTTAATACAAGCCTAAGGATTAACTTTTAAGTATAAGAGGAAGTGTCACCATGGACAAAAACATTAGCCATTTTCCCACAAAATTTCTTTTTGTTTTCCCACACTAAAACAAAAAGAGAGAAAGCAATAGCACTCAGCCATAAATCCCATAGATAGAACTATGATTTTTAAGTAGCCTGGCTTCTGCCTAGCCATTATTTCTTCAGTAGAGATGTATCTGTCTACAAACTATTCATCTTTTTTCTCCATTACTAAAATGCTATTAACAGAAAGCAGGGCCAGGCGCGGTGGGTGGCTCACACCTGCAATCTCAGCAGTTTGGGAGGCCAAGGTAGGCAGATAGCTTGAGTCCAGGAGTTTGAGACCAGCCTGGGCAACATGGCGAAACCCCACCTCTACAAAAAAATACAAAAATTAGTCAGGCATGGTGGCTCGCACCTGTGGTCCCAGCTACTTGGGAGAAGGATCACTTTAAGGCAGAAGGATCACTTGAGCCCAGGAGGAAGAGGTTGCAGTGAGCCAAGACCATGCCACTGCACTCCAGCCTAGGCAACAGAGGAAGACCATGTCTCAAAAAACAAAGAGAAAACAATAGCACTCCAGCTATTGAAATGGTTGCCATTTTTTTGAGGGCCTTGCTTTTTATTCTTTGGTGTCTATTAATGTTTTCTTAGTAAGTATGGTTTTTCTAGGGAAAGTGAATTCATTTTTGTCTAGTATATATATGTAAATATATTAATGTTATTTTTGTGTTTGTGATGTAGTAAGGAGATGTATATAGAAATTCACTGAGATATATAGATACTCATCTGCCTAGCCAGTTTCCATCTTCTGAGGAATGTTTTACAGCAAAAATTTCTGTTTTCTTTTATTACATAATGACACATCAAACAATATTACATCCAAATCACTAGTTTTATTAATTTCTAGCAGTGATAGACTTACTATTGCTCTATTGTTTTCTGATGTCTACCCTTGTTATACATATTGTTAAATGACCAATATTATGTATGAAGTAGACTAAAAAAATTTTACTCAAACTTCAGTCATATCCTAATTGTGATAATTTTTGTTTTATATTCTAAACCAAAATATATTTGCATTCTTAAACTAATTTGTCTCAGAATTTTGCTTTATGCTTTAGGATCAGTTTAAAGTCCTGTGGGTCCCATGAAGGTTATTGTCCCTCTTTCTGAGCTATACATCAAAAGACACATAAGCTTCAAAAGTCAACACAAAACTCATTTGCCATGAAAATCAAGATACAGATGTTCTGTTTCCATAAATTCCTTGAAAAACTTTAAAGTCATCAGTATGGTCTGTTTCCCTTGAAACTTAAGTTAGCTTTCTTATTGGAGTTGTTTTATTTATTTTCTGTTAGTCTGAAAAGTAAAGATTTTGTTTTATGCATTTTAGTAACCTGCAACAACCAGCTCTAAGAATGATTTGGCTTATAATGACGGTCTGTGTTTTTTGGGATTTGGAGTACATAATCGTAATATTTACTTAGTTATGTGTATTTCTTTGTTCAAGGTATTGGCTAGTTTCATGAATTTTTTTGGAAGTTTTTCTTTCATTGGTTAGAAAGCAGATTACATTTTACACTATTAAAATAAGTCTATTACTTGAAATCTTTTGTGAGTAGTGTTTCTTTATAAAGAGTATTTTAGCATTTATCCAATAGACCTTTGAAGATATACCAAAGAAACCTTCCTTTAGGGACACCCACCTATTTCAAAACTGAGTTTAGGTAAAGTGTAATGGCTCACACCTGTAATACCAGCACTTTGGGAGGCCAAGTTGAGCAGGTAGCTTAAGGCCAGGAGTTCAAATCCAGCCCAGGCAACATAGCAAGACTCTGTCTCTAAAAAAAAATTTTTCTTGGCCAGGTGCAGTGGCTCATGCCTGTAATTCCAGCACTTTGGGAGGCCAAGGCAGGCAGATCACCTGAGGTCAAAAGTTCGAGACCAGCCTGACCAACATGGAGAAACCCTGCCTCTACTAAAAATACAAAATTAGCTGGTCGTGGTGGCACATACCTGTAATCATAGCTACTTGGGAGGCTGAGGGAGGAGAATCACTTGAACCCAGGAGGCTGAGGGAGGAGAATCACTTGAACCCAGGAGGCAAAGGTTGCAGTGAGCTGAGATTGCACCATTACACTCCAGCCTGGGCAACAAGAGTGAAACTCCATCTCAAAAAAAATGAAACAAATTTTTTTGTTGTTTTTGAGATGTGGTCTCACTATGTTGCCCAGGCTGGTCTCAGACTCCTGGGCTCAAGAGATCCTCCCACCTCAGCTTCCCAAATTGCTGGGATTACAGGTGTCAGTCACTGTACCCAGTTTGCTATTCTTTTTCTAGTTTCTTGTGATAGTAGATGTCTAGCTCATTTATTTTCATCCTTTTTTTTTTTTTTTTGATGGGAAATCGCAGGGGTCAGCACATCCGGAGTACAATGGATAAGCCTCACAATGGGAAAACCACCTTCGTGATCATGGTATCTCCCCTGCAGAAAAGTATATTTTCATACTTTTTTTTTTGAGACGAAGAAGTCTCACTGTGTCACCCAGGCTATAGTGCAGTGACGCAATCTCAGCTCACCACAACTTTCGCCTCCCGGGTTCAAGCAATTCTGCCTCAGCCTCCCAAGTAGCAAGGATTACAGGTGTGTGCCTCCACACCCAGATAATCTGTGTATTTTTAGTAGAGACAGGGTTCCACCATGTTAGCTAAGCTGGTCTCAAACTTCTGACCTAAGGTGATCCATCTCCCTCGGCCTCCCAGAGTTCTGGGATTATAAGCATGAGCCACCACGCCTGGCTTCTTTTCATTTTTTAAACAAATACTTAAGGTGATACAGTTACTTCTTTTTTTTTTTTTTGAGACAGAGTTTCTCACACTTGTCGTCCAGGCTGGAGTGCAATAGTGCAATCTCGGTTCACTGCAACCTCCACCTTTAGAGTTCAAGCCTCCCAAGTAGCTGGGATTACAGGCGCCTGCCACCACACCCAACTAATTTTTGTATTTTTAGTAGAGACAGTGTTTCACTATGTTGGCCAGGCTGGTCTCAAACTTCTGACCTCAGGTAATCCGTCTGCCTGGGCATCCCAAAGTGCTGGAATTACAAGCATGAGCCATCGCACCCGGCCCAATATATTTGTTTCTAAGTAATGTTTTTACCACTCATTCTTCTAATCTGATGTTTTTAAATATATATGTCTTTTTTATTTTATTTTATTTTATTTTATTTCAAGAGAGACCAAGTCTCACTGTGTTGCCCAGGCTGGTCTCAAACTCCTGAGCTCAAGTGATCCTCTCACCTCAGCCTCCCAAAAGTCTGGAATAACAGGCCTGAGTCATTGTGCCAAGCCTTAAAAAAAAAATATATATATATATATATATATATTTTTTTTTTTTTTTTGGGTCAATAAGAAAATGAGATTATTGTTTCTTAGAACATTACTTCATAACAGAGCTCAGCCCCAAAGATCCAGATCAAACTTGAAGAACAAGAGTTTTGAGGTGGTTGCTCTACAAATAAAAAATTTTTGTGGGGCAAGAGATTGGTTCCTGGCACTAATATGTTTGCTTCTAAAATTTTTCTTTCTTTTTTTGGAGACAGGGTCTCACTCTGTCACGGAGGCTGGAGTACAGTAGCACAATCATGGCTTACTACAGCCTTGACCTCCCTGAGCTCAAGCGATTCTACCACATCAGCCTCTCAAAGAGCTGGGACTACAGATGCACACTACCACCCTGAGCTAATTTTTCTAGAGATGTGATTTAAACATGTTGCTCAGGATGGTCTCAAACTCATGGGCTCAAGCAATCCACCCACCTCCACCTCCTAAAGTGCTGGGATTACAGGTGTGAGCCACCACACCTGGCCTAAACTTTTCTTCAGTTCTAAGGTTTGTGAAAAGGAACAGTGAATAACAAGTCAAACGGAGCCTGGTAGGACCTATAGCTGAGAATACTTATACTCACAGTTGAAGAAGGTGTTTAGACTGAATAACAGAATAAAGTGGCAAGAATACACATTTCAATCCTTTAAAAATATTTCCCCTGAAATATTTAGGAAAAAAAGTAATGATGTAAGAGGATTTTCTTTCTTTTTTTTTTTTTGAGATGGAGTCTTGCTCTTGCTGCCTAGGCTGGAGTGCAATGGTGCAATCTCGGCTTGCTGCAACTTCAGCCTCCTGGGTTCAAGCAATTCTCCTGCCACAGCCTCTCAAGTAGCTGGGATTACAGGCATGTACCATCATGGCCGGATACTTTTTGTTTTGTATTTTTAGTACAGATGGGATTTCTTCGTATTGGTCAGGGTGTTCTCGAACTCTGACCTCAGGTGATCCGCCCGTCTTGGTCTCCCAAAGTGCGGGGATTACAAGCATGAGCCACTGCACCCAGCCGTAAGAGATTTGAATCACCAGGATATTATCTTTTTTGGAGAACACTCTCAAAACCAGAGTATTATCCTCAGGTTTGCTGCCACGGTTGTCTATAGATAAATACACAGATTTCACAATGCATAAGCAGATTCTGTCTAAAATCTTTTCCTACGTCAAACCTTTACTGGAGCTCTGTAAGGTGTTCAGACTTGCACTAAGCAAACACAAGAGACTTCTACATAGCAGCTCTTATCTAATGTAACACCACCACAGCATTTTATTATTATTAATAAAACTTTAACAAATGTATC
The DNA here is from genome assembly GCF_030222135.1 of Aotus nancymaae. Lineage (NCBI taxonomy): Eukaryota > Metazoa > Chordata > Mammalia > Primates > Aotidae > Aotus > Aotus nancymaae. The sequence goes on from NW_026988422.1 coordinate 41,565,976, forward strand.
CATATACTTTATTGTACATACAACTAGCATTCACATTACCAGAACAGCCTTACTGCAGGAATCAATGTTAGGAGAAAGCAATTGCTATGATTTGAATGTTTTGTCTCCTCCAAAGCACTTGTTAAGACTTAATCCCCGGGCCGGGCGCGGTGGCTCACGCCTGTAATCCCAGCACTTTGGGAGGCCGAGGCGGGTGGATCACGAGGTCAAGAGATCGAGACCATCCTGGTCAACATGGTGAAACCCCGTCTCTACTAAACATACAAAAAATTAGCTGGGCATGGTGGCGCGTGCCTGTAATCCCAGCTACTCAGGAGGCTGAGGCAGGAGAATTGCTTGAACCCAGGAGGCGGAGGTTGCGGTGAGCCGAGATCACGCCATTGCACTCCAGCCTGGGTAACAAGAGCGAAACTCCGTCTCAAAAAAAAAAAAAAATACTTAATCCCCAATGTGCCAATATTGAAAGGTGCCTCATGAATGGATTAATGTGTTACTATCGGACTGGGACTGATGGCTTTATTAGAAGAGGAAGAGAGGCTGGTCAGTCATGGTGCCTCACATCCATAATCCAGCAGTTTGGGAGGCCGAAGTGGACAGATCACTTGAGGTCAGGAGTTGGAGACCAACCTGACCAACATGGTGAAACGCTGTCTCTAATAAAAATACAAAATTAGCTGGGTGTGGTGGCACCTGTCTGTAGTACTGGCTACTTGGGAGGCTGAGGCAGGAGAATCGCTTGAACCGGGGAGGTGGAGGTTGTAATGAGCTGAGGTTGCACCACTGCACTCCAGCCTGGGCAACAAGAGCGAGACTCCATTTCAAAAAAAAAAAAAAAAAGGAAGAGAGGGCCAAATATTGTGGTTCAGGCCTGTAATCCCAGCACTTTGGGAGGCTGAGGAGTGGTGGCGGGATTACTTGAACTGAGAAGTTTGAGACTAGCCTGGGCAATATGGCAAAACCCTGTCTGCACAAAAAATACAAAAATTAGCAGGATGTGGTTGTGCATGCCTGTCATCCCAGCTACTTGGGAAGCTGAAGTGGGAGTATCACTTGAGCCCAGGAGGCAGAGGTTGCAGTGAGCCAAGAATCATGCCACTCCACTCCAGCCTAGGTAAGAGTGAGACCCTGTACCCTACAGAAAAAGAAGAAAAAAAAAGAGGAAAAGAGACCTGAGCTAACACTCTCAGCCCCCTCGACCTGTGATGCCCTCTGCCAACAGGCACCCCCATCAGAGTCCCTATCAGCAAGAAGGCCCTCATCATATGTGTCTCATCAACCTTGGACTTTTCATCTTCCAGAACTGTAAGAAATACATTTTTGTTTCTTTATAAATGACTGAGTTTTAGGTATTCTGTTACCAGCAACAGAAAATGGACTAACATGGAAATATTATTGTCCATGGCTAAGTACAAACATATTTCATGATATATAAGCTGATTCTGTCTAAAATCTGTTTGTATGCTAAACTCAGTATCACATACAATTCTTTTTTTTATTTTAATCACCTTGTATTATCATATGCTAGATTTTATTCTATCTAACTATATTTTCGTGCCCATTAACTATCCACGCTTGCCTACATCCCCATTACCCTCCCAGTCACTGGTAGCCATCATTCTACTGTCTTTCTCCTTAAGTTATTTAAATTTTTAGCTCCCACAAATAAGTGAGAACATGCAAAGTTTGCCATTCCATGTCTGCCATATTTCATTTACTGTAAGGACCTCCAGTTCCATCTATGTTGTTGCAAATGATAGGATCTCATTCTTTGTTACGGCCGAATACTACTCCATTGTGTGTATGTGTCACATTTTCTTTATCCACTTGTCTGTTGATGGGCACTTAGGTAGCTTCCAAGTCTTGTCTGTTGTGAGTAGTGCTGCAATAAACATAGAAGTGCCAATATCTCTTTGACATACTGCTTTTCTTTCTGTTGGGTATAGCCCTAGCAGTGGGATTGCTCAATCCTATGGTGGCTCTATTTTTGGTTTTTAAGGAACCTCTGAAGTGTTGTACATAGTAGTTATACTAACTACATTTCCACCAAGAGCGTACAAGGGTTCCCTTTTCTCCAGATTCTTGCTAGCATTCATTATTGCCTGTCTTTTAGATAAAAGCCATTTTAACTGAAGTGATATGATTCTCATTGTAGTTTTAATTTGCATTTCCCTAATGATCAATGATGTTGAGCACTTTTTTATATACCTGTTTGCCATTTGTATGTCTCTTGAGAAATGCCTATTCAGATTTTTTTGCCCATTTTTTTTTTTTTTTTTTTTGAGACCGAGTCTCACTCTGTTGCCCAGGCTGGAGTGCAGTGGCTCACAATCTTGACTCACTGCAACCTCCGTCAGCCAGGGTTCAAGCGATTCTCCTGTCTCAACCTCCCGAGTAGCTGGGATTATAGGTGCCTGCCACCATGCCCAGCTAATTTTTGTATTTTTAGTAGAGCCAGGTTTTACCATCTTGGCTAGGCTGGTTTTGAACTCCTGATCTCGTGTCCACCTGCCTCAGCCTCCCAAAGTGCTGGGATTACAGGCGTGAGCCACAGTGCCTGGACTTTTGCCCATTTTTAATTGGATTATTAGATTTTTTTCCTACTGAGTTGTTTCAGCTCCTTATATATTCTGGTTATTATTATTACTATTAAGACAGATTCTTGCTCTGTCACCCAGACTAGAGTGCAGTGGCCTGATCTTAGCTCACTGCAACCTCCATCTCCCGGCCTCAAGCAGTTTCCCTGTCTCAGCCTCCTGAGTAGCTGGGATTACAGGTGCAAACTATCACGCTCGGTTAATTTTGTTTTTTGTTTTGTTTTGTTTTGTTTTTGCAGAGATGGGGTTTCATCATGTTGGTTAGGCTGGTCTTGAACTCCTGACCTCAAGTGATCCACCTGCTTCAGCCTCGCCAAGTGCTGGCATTACAGGTGTGAGCCACCGTGCCTGGCCTATATTCTGATTATTAATCCCTTGTCAAATGGATAATTTGCAAATATTTTCTCACATTCTGTGAGTTGTCTCTTCACTTTGTTGATTGTTTCCTTTGCTGTGCAGAAGCTTTTTAACTTGATGTGTTCCCTTTTGTCCATTTTTGCTTTGGTTACCTGTTTTAATAGTTTCATAGTTTGAGGTCTTAGATTTAAATCTTTAATAGATTTTAATTTGATTTTTGTATATGGTGAGAGATAGGGATCTAGTTTCATTCTTATACATATGAATATACAGTCTTCCCAGCACCTTTCATTGAAGAGACTGTCTTTTTCCCAGTATATGTTCTTGGCACCTTTGTCAAAATGAGTTCACTGTAGATATATGGATTTATTTCTGGGTTCTCTATTCTGTTCCATTGGTCTATGTGTCTATTTTTATGCCACTACCATACTGTTTTTGTTATTATAGCTCTGTAATATAATTTGAAGTAAGAAAATGTGATTCCTCCAGTTTTGTTCTTTTTACTCAGGATAGCTTGGCTATTCTGGATCTTTTCTGGTTCCCTATAAATTTTAGGTTTTTTTTTTCTATTTCTGTGAAGAATGTCATTGGCATTTTGATAATGATTGCATTGAATCTGTAGATTGCTTTGGATAGTATGGACATCTTAACAATATTGATTCTTCCAATCCATGAACATGGAATAACTTTTTTTTAATGTGTCCTGTTTAACTACTTGTGTCAGTGTTTTATAGTTTTCATTCCAGAGATTTTTCACTTCTTTGGTTAAGTTTGTTCCTAGGTGTTTTATTTTATTTGTAGCTATTGTAAATGGGATTACTTTCTTGATTTCTTTTTCAGATGTTCAGTGTTGGCATATAGAAATGCTGCTGCTTGGCTGGGCACGGTGGCTCACACCTGTAATCCCGGCACTTTGGGAGGCCAAGGCAGGTGGATCATGAGGCCAGGAGATCAAGACCACTATCCTGGCCAACATGGTGAAACCCTGTCTCTACTAAAACTACAAAAATTAGCTGGATGTGGTGGTGTGTGCCTGTAATCCCAGTTACTTAGGAGGCTGAGGCACGAGAATTGCTTGAACCCAGGAGCTGGAGGTTGCAGTGAGCCGAATGCGCCACTGCACTCCAGCTGGGTGAAAGAGCAAGACTCCATCTCAAGAAAAAGAAAAAAAAAGAAAGGCTGCTGCTTTTTTTTTTTTTTTTTTTTTTTTGAGAAGGAGTTTTGCTCTTGTTACCCAGGCTGGAGTGCAATGGTGCAATCTCAGCTCACCGCAACCTCCGCCTCCTAGGTTCAGGGAATTCTCCTGCCTTAGTCTCCTGAGTAGCTGGGATTACAGGCATGTGCCACCATGCCCAGCTAATTTTTTGTATTTTTAGTAGAGACGGGGTTTCACCATGTTGACCAGGATGGTCTCGATCTCTTGACCTCGTGATCCACCCGCCTCGGCCTCCCAAAGTGCTGGGATTACAGGCGTGAGCCACCGCGCCCGGCCAGGCTGCTGCTTTTTGAATGTTGATTTTGTATCCTGCAACTTTACTGACTTTGTTTATCAGTTCTAATAGTTTTTTGGTGGAGTCCTTAGGTTTTTCTAAATATAACAGCCTATCATCTGCAAACAGAATAATTTGACTTCTTCCTTTCAATTTTGGGTTCCTTTTATTTCCTTCTTTTGTCTGATTGCTATAGCTAGGACTTCCAGTACTATATTGAATAACAGTGCTGAAAGCGGTCATGCTTGTCTTGTCCTAGACCTTAGAGAAAAGGTGTTATCAAAACACCAGGGGTTAAACCAGGCACATGGTTCACACCTATAATCTCAGCATTTTGAGAGGCCAAGGTGGGTGGATGACTTGAGCTCAGGAGTTTGAGACCAGCCTGGCCAACATGGTGAAACGCTGTGTTTACTAAACATACAAAAATTAGCTGAGCATGGTGACATGCACCTGTGGACCTAGCTACTCAGGAGACTGAGGCAGGAGAACCAGTTGAACCTAGGAGGCTGGGGTTGCAGTGAGCTGATGATGCCACTGCATTCCAGCCTGGGCAACAGAAAGAGAATCTGTCTCAAAACACACATACACACACACACACACACACACACACACAGGGGTTTGGTCTAGGTTCTGCTGCTTGTGGCACAGAAAGCTAATCACTGAGACAAGTATTGCCAAGGAAGAATGTTTTAATCAGTTTCTGCAGCCAAGGAGAGAGGAGATCAGTCTCAAATCTATCTCCCTGGCTGAGGCGGTGGCTCATGCCTGTAATCCCAGCACTTTAGGAGGCTGAGGCGGGTGAATCACAAGGTCAGGAGTTTGAGACCAGCCTTGCCAACATAGTGAAACCCTGTCTCTACTAAAAAACTACAAAAATTAGCCGGGCATGGTGGCACATGCCTGTAATCCCAGCTACTCGGGAGGCTGAGGCAGGAGAATTGCCTGAACCCGGGAGGTGGAGGTTGCAGTGAGCCAAGATTGCGCCATTGCACTCCAGCCTGGGCAACAACAGCAAAACTCTGTCTCCAAAAAAAAAAAAAAAAAAAAAAAAACTATCTCCCTGACGAAAATTAGGTAATTATACAGCAGGGAAGAAATGTAACTATACGTGGTATATGTGGGAAAACAGGAACTAGGGAGGAGTAAGGAAACAATTATGACATATGAGGAGTCTGGCATCTCATATGGATGTGGTGATCTGGAGAGTTTCAGTTATTTGATACTTGGTTTTTTTTTTTTGAGACAGGGTCTCACTCTGTCACCCAGGCCAGAGTGCAGCAGTGTAATCACAGCTCACCACAGCCTTACACTCCCAGGCTCAAGTGATCTTCTCAACTCAGCATCTGGAGTAGCTGTGGCTACAGGGGTACACCACCACACCTAGCTAATTTTTTAAAATTTTTTTGTAGAGATAGGGTCTCCCTCTGTGGCCCAGGCTGGTCTAGAAATTCTAGGCTCAAGCAGTCCGCTGACATCAGTCTCCCAAATTGCTGGGCTTACAGATATGAGCCTACAGACACCCACCAGTTCTTTGATACTTCTTGAGAAGCCTAAGGTTGTTTCCCTTTAAGACCAAAAGGGCCTTAGTCGGGCATGGTGGCACATGCCTAATCCCAGCTACTTGGGAGGCTGAGGCAAGAGAATAACTTGAACCCAGGAGGCGGAAGTTGCAGTGAACTGAGATCACCCCATTGCATTCCAGCCTGGGCAACAAGAATGAAAGTCCGTTTTTAAAAAAAAAAAAAATGGCCCTTTGTGCAGTGGCACAGTCTTGGATCACTGCAACCTCCACCTTCCAGGTTCAAGTGATTCTTCTGCCTTAGCCTCCTGAGTAGCTGAGATTACAGGCGTGTGCCACCACACCCAGCTAATTTTTGTATTTTTAGTAGAGACAGGGTTTCCCCATGTTGGTTAGGCTGGTCTAGAACTCCTGACTTCAGGTGATCTGCCCACCTCAGCCTCCCAAACTGCTAGGATTATGGACATGAGCCACCGTGCCTGGCTGTAGGATGAGTTTGGAAGTATTCCCTCCTCCTCTATTTTTTGGAATAGTTTGAGTAATATTGGTATTAATTGTTCTTTAAATGTTTGGTAAACTCAGCCATGAAGGCATTGGGCCCCAGGCATTTCTTTGCTAGTAGAATTTTTATTACAGCTTTGATCTCATTACTTGTGATTGGTCTGTTCGGATTCTGAATTTCTTCATGGTTCAGTCTTGATAGATGGTATGTGTCTAGAAATATATTCATTTCTTTCAGATTTTCCAATATATTGGCATATAGTTGTTCATGGAAGCCACTAACAATGCTTTGAATTTCTTCTGTATCAGTTGTAATGTCTCATTTTTCATCTCTGATTTTACTTATTTGGTTTTCTTTCTTTTCTTCTTAGTCTGGCTAAAGGTTTGTCAGCTTAATCTTTTCAAAAAAACTAAAATTAACTCCAGATGGATTAAAGATTTAAACATAAGACCTAACATCATAAAAAGCCTAGAAGAAAACCTAGGCGAAACCATTCAGGACATAGACGTAGGCAAGGACTTCATGACTAAAACACCAAAAGCAATGGCAACAAAAGCCAAAATAGACAAATGGGATCTAATTAAACTTCAGAACTTCTGTACAGCAAAAGAAACAATCATTGAAGTGAACCAGCAACAAACAGAAAGGGAAAAAAGTTTTGCAATCCACCCATCTGACAAAGGGCTAATATCCAGAATCTACAAAGAACTAAAACAGAAAAGAAAAAAAACAAACCCATTCAAAAGGGGGCAAAGGATATGAACAGACACTTTACAAAAGAAGACATATATGAGGCCAACAAACATACGAAAAAATGCTCATCATCACTGGTCATTAGAGAAATGCAAATCAAAACCACATTGAGATACCATCTCATGACAGTTAGAATGATGATCATTAAAAAATCTGGAGACAACAGATGCTGGAGAGGACGTGGAGAAACAGGAACCCTTTTACACTGTTGGTGGGGGTGTCAATTAGTTCAACCATTGTGGAAAACAGTGTGGCGATTCCTCAAGGATCTAGAAATAGAAATTCCATTTGACCCAGCAATCCCATTATTGGGTATATACCCAAGGGATTATAAATCTTTCTGTTATAAAGCCACATGCACACGTATGTTCATTGCAGGACTGTTTACAATAGCAAAGACCTGGAACCAACCCAAATGCCCATCAATGATAGACTGGATGAGGAACATGTGGCACATATACACCATGGAATACTATGCAGCCATTAAAAAATGATGAGTTCATGTCCTTTGTAGGGACATGGATGAACCTGGAAACCATTATTCTCAGCAAACTGACACAAGAACAGAAGATCAAACACCACATGTTCTCACTCATAAGTGGGTGTTGAACAATGAGAACACATGGACACAGGGAGGGGAGCATCACACACTGGGGTCTTTTGGGGGGGATAGGGGAGGAACAGTGGGGGGCGGGGAAGTTGGAGAGAGAGAACATGGTGAGAAATGCCAGATATAGGTGACAGGGGGATGGAGGCAGCAAACCACATTGCCATGTATGTACCTATACAACAATCCTGCATGATCTGCACATGTACCCCAGAACCTAAAGTACAATTTAAAAAAAAACTTTGTTTTCTAGATCTTTTGTATTGTTTCCTTCATTTCAAATTCATTTATTTCTGCTCTGATCCTTATTATTTTCTTTTCCTAATTGTGGGTTTAGTTTGCTCTTACTTTTCCAGTTTTTTTTTGTTTGTTTTTTTCCTGAGACAGAGTCTCGCTCTGTCACCCAGGCTGGAGTGCAGTGGTGCAATCTCGGCTGACTGCAGTCTCCGCCTCTGGGTTCAAGGGATTCTCCTGCCTCAGCCTCCTGAGTAGTTGGGATTATAGGTTCTCACCACCACACCCAGCTAACTTTTGTATTTTTAGTAGAGACAAGGTATCGCCATATTACCCAGGTTGGTCTCAACCTCCTGACCTCAGGTGATCTGCCCACCTTGGCCTCCCAAAGTGCTGGGATTACAGGACACCATGCTCAGACATTACTTTTCCAGTTCTTTAAGATGTATCATCAGATTATTTACTTGAAGTTTTTCTTCTTTTTTGATGTAGGCACTTATAGCTATACATTTCTCTCTTAATACTGCTTTCACTGTATCCCATAGGTGTTGGTATGTTGTATTTCCGTTATCATTTGTTTCAATACATTTTAAAATTTCCTTCTTAATTTTTGCATTTAGCCACTGTCAGGAGCATATTGTTTAATTTCCGTGTGTGTGTGTATAGTTTCCAAAATTCCTGTTGTTATTGATTTCTAGTTTTATTCCCATGTGGTTAGAGAAGATACTTGAAATTATTTCAATTTTTTGCATGTTTTAAGACTTGTTTTGTGTTCTAACATGTGGTCTATCCTTCAGAATGATCCATGTGCTGAGGAGAAGAATGTGTATACTGCAGCCACTGGATGAAATGTTTTATAAATACCTCTTAGGTCCATTTTTTCTATAGTGTAGATTAAGTCCAATGTTTCTTTGTTGATGTTCTGTCTGGGAGAAAAGGAGTCTGGGAGATCTGTCCAATGCTGAAAGTGGATGTTCAAGTGTCCAGCTATTATCGTATTTAGGTCTAGTTCTCTCTTTTGCTCTAATAATTTTTGCTTTTTTTAATCTGGGTGCTCCAGCGTTGGGTGCATATATATTCATAATTGTTGTATCCTCTTGCTGAATTGGCACCTTTATCATTATATAATGACCTACTTTAGCTCTTCTTACAGCTTTTGTCTTTAAATCTATTTTGTCTAATATAAGTGCAGCGACTCCTGTTCTCTTTTGGTTTCCATTATTATGGAATAACTTTTTCCATCCCTTTATGTTAAGTCTATATGTATCTTTATAAGTTAAATGTCACTCTTGTAGGCAAGAGATCATTGAGACTTGTTTTTTTATCGCTTCAGCCACTTTGCATCTTTCTATTGGAGTGTTTAGTCCATTTACATTCAACGTCATTGGTAAGTAGGGACTTACTCTTACCTTTGTTTTCTGGTTGTTTGGCAGTCTTGTCTTCCTTCTTTCCTACCCTCCTGTATTCCTTTTAGTGAAGGTAATGTTCTCTAGTAGCATGCTTTAAATTCTTGCTTTTATTTCTTGTGTATCATTGTATGTTTTTCTATCTGAGGTTACTATTAGGCTTGCAAATACTATCTTACAACCCATTATTTAAAATTGATGACAACATTGATTGCATATGGAAACACACAAAAATAAAATAAAAACTATACACTTTCACTTTATTTCCCTGCTTTTTAATATTTTGTTTGTCTTATTGTACTATGTCTTGAAAAGTTGTGTTATTTTATTTTATTTTATTTTATTTTGAGACAGAGTCTTGCTCTGATGCCAGGCTGGAGTGTAGTCACGTGATCTCAGCTCACTGTAACCTACTCCTCCCGGGTTCAATCGATTCTCCTGTGTCAGCCTCCTGAGTAGCTGAAACTACAGGTGCACACCACCATGCCAAGCTAATTTTTGCATTTTTAGTAAAGACAGTGTTTCACCATGTTGGCCAGATGGTCTTGATCTTCTGACTTTGTGATCCACCCACCTCGGCCTCTCAAAGTGCTGGGATTACAGGTGTGAGCCACTGTGCCCGGCTGCAGTTATTATTTTCAATTGGCTCCCTCCCTCCCTCTCTCCCTTCCTTCCTTCCTTCCTTCCAACAGAGTTTCGCTTCTCTTACTCAGGCTGGAGTGCAATGGCGCGATATCAGCTCACTGCAACCTCCATCTCCCAGGTTCAAGTGATTCTCCTGCCTCAGCTACTCTCCTGAGTAGATGGGATTACAGGTACCCACCACCACGCCTAGTTAATTTTTTGTATTTTTAGTGGAGACAGGTTTTCCCATGTTGGCCTGGCTGGTCTGAAACTCCTGATCTCAGGTCATCCACCTGCCTCAGCCTCCCAAAGTGCTGGGATTACAGCCGTGAGCCACCAAGCCCAGGTCATTAGTTCGTCTTTCTACTTAAGACAAGAGTAGTTTACATACCACCATTACAGTGTTGTACTAGTCTGTGCTTTTTGTGTGTGAGCTTACTATTACCAGTAGGTTTTGAACCTTCAGCTTTCTTTCCTTCTTCCTTTCTTTCTTTTCTTCTTCCTTTCTTTCTTTTCTTTCTTCCTTTCTTTCCTTCCCTCCTTGCCTCTTTTTCCTTTCCCTCTTTCTCCCCTTTCCCTTTCCCCTTCCCTTCCTTCTTCCCTCTTTTCTTTTTTGAGACAGAGTCTCACTCTGTCACCCAGGCTGGAGTGCACTGATACAATCTTGGCTCATTGCAACCTCTGCCTCCTGGGTTCGAGTGATTCTCCTATCTCAGCCTCCTGAGCAGCTGGGATTACAGGCACCCGCCACCATGCCCAGCTAATTTTTGCAATTTTAGTAGAGACGGGGTTTCGCCATGTAGGCCAGGCTGGTCTCAAACTCCTGACCTTGCGATCAGCCCACCTCAGCCTCTCAAAGTGCTGGGATTACAGGCATGAGCCACTGTACCTGGCCCAGATGATTTCTTTTTGCTCATCAACGTTCTTTTCTTTCAGCTTGAAGAGCTCCTTTTGGTATTTCTTGTAGGACAGGTCTGGTGTTGATGAAATCTCTCAGCTTTTGTTTGGGAAGGTCCTTCTTTCTTTTCAATGGAAACCTTATAAGCAAGGGAAGAATGGCATGACAAGGAACACTTTAAATATGTCATGCCATTCTCTCCTTGCCTGTAAGGTTTCCACTGAAAAGTCTGCTGCCAGATATTGGAGCTCCGTTGTATTTTTAGGGCCCTTTCTTTAACCTTGGCCTTTGGGAGTTTGATTTTTAGTAGTAGTCTTATTTGGATTAAATCTGCTTGGTATTCTATAACCTTCTTGTACTTGAATATTGATTTATTTTTCTAGGTTTAGAAAGTTCTCTGATATCCCTTTACTTTGAATAAATTTTCTTTTTTCTTTTACCTTTTTTTAGATGGTTCATTCTGAAAATTGTTCTATCTTTATCTCTTTCTCTACCTCCTCTTTAAGGCCAAGAGTTATCGAACTCAGATTTTCCCTTTTGAGGCTATTTTGTAGAGCTTGTAGGTGTGCTTCATTGTTTTTTGTTTTTTTTTTGTCTTTTGCCTTGAATTTCTTTGAGTTTTCTCAAAAGAGCTGTTTTGAATTTTCTGTCTAAAAGGTCAGAGATGTATCTGTTCCTCCAGGATTGGCCCTTGTGCCTTATTTAGTTTGTTTGGTGAGGTCATATTTTCCTGGATGGAGATGATGCTTGGAGATATTTGTCAGTGTCTGGGCATTGAAGAGTTAGATACTTTTTGTAGTTCACAGTCTCGCTTTGTTTGTAGCTGTCCTTTATGGGAAGGCTTTCCAGGTATTCAAAGGGACTTGGGCCCCAAGCCCAATAATGCTGTGGTTTTTGCAGACTCACAGAGGTACTGCCTTAGTGGTCTTGGATGAGATCTGGAAAAATACTGTAGATTACCAGGCAGAGACTCTTGTTCTTTTCCCTTACTTCTCCCAAACAAATGAAGTCTCTTTCTCTCTCTGTCCTGAGCCACCTGTAGCTGGCAGTGTAGTGATGCAGGCACCTGTGGCCACCACCACTGGGAATGCACTGGGTTAGACCTGAAACCAGCAATCACAGCACTGAGTTTTTTTTTATTTTCTTTCCTTTTCTTTTCTTTTTGAGATGGAGTCTCACTCTGTTGCTCAGGCTGGAGTGCAGTGGCATGATCTCTGCTCACTGCAACCTCTGCCTCCCGGGTTCAAGTGATTCTCCTGCCTCAGCCTCCTAAGTAGCTGGGATTACAGGTACCCACCACCACAACCAGCTAATTTTTGTAGTTTTAGTAGAGACGGAGTTTACCATGTTGGCCAGGCTGGTCTTGAACTCCTGACCTCAAGTGATCCGCCCGCCTCAGCATCCTAAAGTGCTGGAATTACAGGCGTGAACCATCATGCCTGGCCAGCACTGGGTCTTGCGCAAGACCTTTCCCTTCAGGGCAGTGAAATCCCCCAGGTCCCAGGTGCGTCCAGAGATGTTATCTGGGAGCCTGGGATTAGAGTAACAAATTTTAGCAGTTTACCTGATGTTCTATTCTACACAGCTAAGTTAGTCCACCTCTAAGCCCAGCCTAGCACTAGGAATTGCCTACGAATTACAGTCCTTGTGTCCTAGATTGCCTCTCAAGTTTACCTAGGACCCCAGAGAAACTCAAGTTCCAACCACTGGGATGGGCAATTCCCCTTGGCTAGGACTGGTCCAAATGTTTTTTGCATGTGTGAGTGCTGGCTGAGCCCAGCATGGCTTTATACTCTGCTGTGACAGGGTAGGACTGAGTTCAATGTAAAGTACCCCAGTCACTGTATTTTCCCTCTCCATATTGCACAGTGTCTCTTCCACATGGCTGCTGCCAGGGGACGGGGTGGGGGTGACACTGGTGATTCAACACCGCCCTCCTCAATTGCCTTTTTAGTGATATGAGTTAAAAACATGTATTATGATTGCTCAACCGACTTTTTGGTTCTTGTTTTTTTTTTTTTTTTTTTTTTTTTTTGAGACAGAGTTTTGCTCTTGTTACCCAGGTTGGAGTGCAATGGTGTGATCTCGGCTCACCGCAACCTCCGCCTCCTAGGTTCAGGCAATTCTCCTGCCTCAGCCTCCTGAGTAGCTGGGATTACAGGCGTGCGCCACCATGCCCAGCTAATTTTTTGTATTTTTATTAGAGACGGGGTTTCGCCATGTTGACCAGGATGGTCTCAATCTCTTGACCTTGTGATCCACCCTCCTCGGCCTCCCAAAGTGCTGGGATTACAGGCGTGAGCCACCGCACCCAGCTTTTGATTCTTGTTATGCTGCTTTTCTGTGTGTTGATAATTACTAAAATTTGGTGTTCCAGCAGAAGGGATAAACAGTGTAGCCTTCTATTCTGCCATCTTGCTCTGCCTTTTCACTAGTGAGTTTTGTACCTTCAGATGATTTCTTCTTGCTCATCAGTATTCTTTTCTTTCAGAATAAATGTCCTTTAGGATTTCTTTTTCTTTTTTTTTTTTTTTTTGAGACGGAGTTTCGCTCTTGTTACCCAGGCTGGAGTGCAATGGCGCGATCTCGGCTCACCGCAACCTCCGCCTCCTAAGTTCAGGCAATTCTCCTGCCTCAGCCTCCTGAGTAGCTGGGATTACAGGCACGCGCCACCGTGCCCAGCTAATTTTTTCTATTTTTAGTAGAGACGGGGTTTCACCTTGTTGACCAGGGTGGTCTCGATCTCTTGACCTCATGATCCACCCGCCTCGGCCTCCCAAAGTGCTGGAATTACAGGCGTGAGCCACTGCGCCCGACCTAGGATTTCTTATAAGATAGGTCTGCTGTTGATGAAATCCCTCAGCTTTTGTTTGTCTAGGAAAGTGTTTATTTCTTCTTCATGTTTAAAGGATATTTTCAGTGGATGTACTAACCTGAGATAAAAGTTTCTTCCTTCAGCACCTTGACTATGTCATGTCATTCTCTCCTTGCTTGTAAGGTTTCCACTGAGAAGTCTGCTGCCAGATGTATTAGAACTCCTTTGTATGTTGTTTCTTTTCTTTTTTTTTTTTTCCTGAGACGAAGTCTCACTCTGTTGCCAAGTGCAGTGGTATGATCTCGGCTTACTGCAACCTCTGCCTCCTGGGTTCAAGCGATTCGCCTCACCCTTCTGAGTAGCTGGGCCTACAGGCACCCGCCACCACACTCAGCTGATTTTTTTTTTTTTTTTTTTTTTTGGAGACGGAGTTTCGCTCTTGTTACCCAGGCTGGAGTGCAATGGCCTGATCTCGTGGCCTGATCTCGGCTCACCAGAACCTCCGCTGGGTTCAGGTAATTCTCCTGCCTCAGCCTCCCAAGTAGCTGGGATTACAGTCACACGCCACCATGCCCAGCTAATTTTTTGTATTTTTAGTAGAGACGGGGTTTCACCATGTTGACCAGGATGGTCTCGATCTCTTGACCTCGTGATCCACCCACCTCGGCCTCCCAAAGTGCTGGGATTACAGGCGTGAGCCACCGTGCCCCAGCCCACATTTTTTTTTTTTTTTTTTTTGAGACAGAGTCTCGCTCCATCACCAGGCGCCAGTCTGGAGTGCAGTGGCACGACCTCGGCTCACTGCAACCTCTGCCTCCCGGGTTCAAGCAATTCTCCTGCCTCAGCCTACCAAGTAGCTCGGACTATAAGCACGCGCCACCACGTGGGCCTGGCTAATTTTTTTTGTATTTTTAGTAGAGACATGGTTTCACCATGTTGGCCAGGATGGTCTCTATCTCCTGACCTTGTGATCCACTCGCCTTGGCCTCCCAAAGTGTTGGGATTACAGGCGTGAGCCACTGCACCCAGCCATTATTTGTTTCTTTTCTCTTGCTGCTTTTAGGATTCTTTATCCTTTACCTTTGGGAGTTTCATTATTAAATGACTTGAGGTAGTCTTATTTGGGGCTTTTTTTTTTTTTAACATATATATATTTTTATTAAGACGGGGTTTCACTGTGTTGGTCAGGCTGGTCTTGAACTCCCGACCTCAGGTGATCCGCCCACCTTGGCCTCCAAAATGCTTGGATTACAGATGTGAGCCACCATGCCCGGCCCTTATTTGGGTTAAATCTGCTTGATATTCTCTAACCTTGTACTTGAACATTTATATCTTTCTCTAGGTTTGGGAAATTCTCTGATATAATCCCTCTACATAAACTTTCCACCCCTATCTATCTCTCTACCTCCCTTTTAAGGCCAATAACTCTTAGATTTCCCCTTTTGAGGCTATTTTCTGGACTCTGTAGGTGTGCTACATTGTTTTTTACTCTTTATTCTTTTGTCTCCTGTGACTGCGTTCTTTTCTTCTTTTCTTTCCTTTCCTTTTTTCTTTTTCTTTTTTTTTTCTTTTGAGACAGAGCCTCACTCTGTCACCATGGCTGGAGTGCAATGGAACAATCTCGGCTCACTGCAACCTCTGCCTCCTGGGTACAAGTGATTCTTGTGCCTCAGCCTCCTGAGTAGTTGGAGCTACAGGTATGTGCCACCATGCCTGGCTAATTTTTCTATTTGTAGTAGAGATAGGGTTTTGCCATGTTGGCCAAGCTCGTCTTGAACTCCTGACCTCAGGTGATCCACCCACCTCAGCCTCCCAAAATGCTGGGATTATAGGCATGAACCACTGGGCTTGGCCTGACTATATTTCCAAATAGCCTGTCTTCAAACTCACTAATTCTTTCTTCTGCTTGATCATTTCTGCTGCTAAAAGACTCTGATGCATTCTTCAGTATATCAACTACATTTTTCAGCTCCAGAATTTCTGTTTGATTCTTTCAAATTATTTCAATTTCTTTGTTGAATATATCTGATAGGATTCTGAATTCCTTCTCTGCATTATTTTGAATTTTATTGAGCTTTCTCAAAAGAGCTATTTTGACTTTTCTGTCTAAAAGTTCATATATCTCTGTTTCTCCAGGATTGGTCCTTGGTGATTTAGTTTATTTGGTGACATAATGTTTTCCTGGATGGAACTGATGTTTGTGGATATTCATCAGTGTCTGGACATTGATGAGTTAGGTATTTGTTGTAGTCTCCAGTCTGGGCTTGTTTGTACCTGCCCTTCTTGAAAAGGCTTTTCAAGTAAGGGACTTGTGTGTTGTGATCTAAGTATTTGGTCACTGTAGCTGTTTCTGGATTAAGAGGCAGCCCAAGCTCAGTAATGCTGTGGCTCTTGCAGACTCTTAGAGATACCGACTTGGTGGTCTTGGGTAAGATCTGAGAGAATTTCCTGGATTACCAGGCAGAGACTGTTGTTTTCTTCCCTTACTTTCCCCCAAACAAACAGTCTCTGTTTCTCCGTGCTGAGTTGCCTGGGTCTGAGGAAGAGGTGGCACAATCACTCCTGTGACCACCACCATTGAGACTGCACTGGGTCAGACCCAAAGCCAGTAGAGCACTGGGTTTCACCCAATGCCCATGGTGACCACTGCCTGGCTACTACCTATGTTCACTTAAGGCCCAAGGGTGCTACAATCAGCAGGTGGTGAATCCAGCCAGGCTTGTGTCCTTCCCTTCAGTGCAGTGAGTTCCCCTTGGCCCCGAGTGGGTCCAGAGATGCCATCAAGGAGCCAGGGCCAGAAGTCAGGAATCTTGGGACTCTACCTGGTACTGTATTGTGCTACAGCTAAGCTCGCACCTAAGTTGCAAGATGAAGTTCTTCCCACTCTTCCCTCCTCTTTCCTCAAGCAGAGGAAAAGGAGTTGGAGTTGGGGGTGGCATTCCCCATGACCACTACTGCGTCAGTCCCGTGATAAGTACTGCCTGGCTACCACTAAAGTTCACTCAAGGCCCAAGGGCTCTTCAGTCAGGTCTTGGTGAATGCTGCCAGGCCTGGTTCTCTCCCTTTAGGGTGATGGATTCCCCTCTGGCCCAGAGCAGTTCCAGAAATGCTTTCCAGGCCAGGCCTGGAATTGGGGACCCTGCTTGTCACTGTGACTAAGCTGGTATCCAAGCTGCAAGAAAAATAAAGTCCCCTTTATTCTTCCCTCTCCTTTCCTCAAGCAGAAGGAGTCTCTACCCATAGCCATCACAGCTGGGAATGTGCTGGGTCACACCTGAAGCCAGTGTGGCTCTGAGTCTTACCCAAGGCCTGCGGTGAGTACTGCCTCACTATTCAGGGCCCAATGGCTCTTTAGTAAGCAAGTGATTATTGCTGCCAGGACTGGGTCCTTCTCTTCAAGGCAGCAGGCTCCCTTCTAGCCCAGGATGTGTCTAGAAATGTCATCCAGCAGCAAAGGCCTGGAATGAGGCCTTAGGACTTTGCCTGGTGCCTGATTCGATGGTAGTTGAGCTGGTATCCAAGATGAAAGACAAAGTCGTCTTTATTCTTCCCTTTCCCCCTCAGTCAAGAAGAAGGAGTCTCTCCCAGAGCTGTGAGCTGCATTGCCTGGGGTTCTGGGACGGGTGATGCAAGTACTCCTTTGGCCACCCCAGCTAGTATCTCACTAAGTTGTGTGCATCCCAAGTCCACTGGCTCTGAGCCTAGCACAGCAGCAGGACTTGCCCAGGAATTGCAGTCCCGGTGGCCTACACTGCCTTTCAAGTTTACCTAGGCCTCCAAAGCACTTTAGCCTGTGGGGCCTGCCAGAACTCAGGTTCCAACTGCTGGAATGGACAATTCCCCTCTGGCTAGAGCTGGTCTCAATGCTCCCTCTGGGTTACTGGCTGAGTTCTTCCCTGTGAACTCAGCCAGGGGAGCACTGAGTTCAGATGCAGAGTCTCATAATCATTGTATTCTTCCTCCCCCAGGAGCACAGATTCTCTCTTCATGCCAAGTGCCCACTGCCAGGGGATGAGGAGGGATGATGTTGACAATTCAAGACTGTATTTCTTACCCTCTTCAGTTCCTGTTTCCTTAATAAAATAAAACCAGGTACTGTGATCACTCACCTGATTTTTGGTTCTTATGAAGGCGCTTTTGTAATGTAGTTGTTCAGTTTGATATTTCTGTCAGGGGGATGATTGCTGGAGTCTTCTATTTAGCCATCTTGCTCTGCCTCCTCCCAAGACAAAAAACCTGAGTTCCAGCTCAGCCAGTATCCCAGAGGGAGCATTTGGAACCTGAGTTCTGGCAGGCCCCACAGGCTAAAGTGCTTTGGAGGCCTACTTTTGTGCAATTTTATGTTCAAATATTTGTAATTTTATTTTTTGAGATGAAGTCTCACTTTGTTACCCAGACTGGAGTACAGTGGCGTGATCTTGTCTCACTGCAACCTCTACCTCTCAGGGTCCAGCAATTCTCCTGCCTCATCCTCCCAAGTAGCTGGGATTACAGGCATCCGCCACCACGCCTGGCTAACTTTTGTACATTTAGTAGAGATGGGGTTTTGCCATGTTTCCCAGGCTGGTCTTCAACTCCTGACCTCAAGTGAACCACTTCCCTTGGCCTCCCAAAGTGCTGGGATAACAGGCATGAGCCACCACACCCAGCCCAAATGGTGTAATTTTAAACATTACTTATAGAAATTCTAATAGCTGTCAAAAAGATTTAATAAATTTTCAGCAGGGAGCAGTGGATCTCACCTGTAATCCCAGCATTTTGGGAGGCTGAGGCAAGCAGATCACTTGAGCCGAGGAGTTCAAGATCAGCCTGGGCAACTTGGCAAAACCCCATTTCTACAAAAAATACAAAAGGTAGCTTGGCATGGTAGCATGTGCCTGTGGTCCCAGCTACTCGAGAGGCTGAGGCAGGAAGATCACCTGAGCCTGGGGAAGTTGAAGCTGCAGTCAGCTGTGATGACACTACTATATTCCAACCTGAGCGACATTCTGTCTCAATAACATATATCTATATATACACACACACATACACACATATATATATCTTGCAAGTACAAATTCTTAGAAGCAGTCCTTTCTTGTCAATTGTAAGCATCATCAACTACTGTGGTTTTTATGTCATCCCAAGATGTTTGTAGAAATCATGAGAACCAAATCCAGTTGCACTCTGAAGGAAACACTCAACATTTTATATAAACAGATTACTTGTTGGGTCTCTGATGTTAACATTCTCATTCCCATCTTTTGCAAAAAATGGGTAGGGTGAATAAGGAGCTCCCAGGGTACTGGGGGTAAAGCAAGCCTTTCTATCCCAGGTTGGCTAGTTGGGGACAATCACTGTTTGGGATGATCAGTGTGTCCATATTGGTCAGTGTGTCCAGTGATACGTCCAGAGTTGTTACCTTCTAGGTTACTACTGAATCCAAGTTGATTTTATGCCATGTTGTCTGGCTCATGTGGTTTGTTTATTGAGTTCCTTCAAGTTTTTCAGCTGCTCCTCTAGAATTCTCCTGTATTTGGATAATAATAAGCTGTTTGGATTGGGAATGTGCCCAAGGCCAGCCCTTGCTGAGGCAGGGGTGAAGATTTCCACAATCTTCTGCTAGGATTGGATTCCCACTGGCCCAGCAATGTCTCTACCCTGAGGAAGGAGTGGATGACTCTGGCAACTGATAGTCACTATTAACCTCTTTGAGTCTTATTTTTCTCATCTGTAAAACTACATTAGTACTTCCTTGTAAGTTGTGAGCATTAAATGAGCTCATGCATATAAAGTGCCAGCACAAAGTAAGCACTCAATAAATAGTAGCTATTACCTTCATATAAACATATATATTTTATTTTTAATTGACAATAATTATACATATTTATGGAATATAAGATAATGTTAATTATGTTTACATTGTGAAATTATTAAATCAAGCTAATTAACAAATCCATCACCTCACATACTTACCATTTTTTGTGGTGAAAACATTTAAATTCTATCATGTACATATATGTTTAACACAGGGGTATTTTTCCCAAGGTTCAGCTGGGCTTGGTTTTCATGGGAAAATTGGATTACAGTACTTATAAGTTTGTTTGTTTTTTTTTTTTGGAGACAGAATCTTGCTCTGTTGTCCGGCTGGAGTACAGTGGCATGATCTTGGCTCACTGCAACCTCCAACTCCTTGGTTCAAGCAATTCTCCTGCTTAAGTCTCCTAAGCAGCTGGGATTACAGGCACATGCCACCATGCCCAGCTAATTTTTGTATTTTTAGTAAGACGGGGTTTCACCATGTTGGCCAGGATGGTCTCGATCTCCTGACCTGTGATTCACCCACCTTTGCCTCCCAAAGTGCTGGGATTACAGGTGTGAGCCACTGTGCCCAGCCCAGTACTTATAAGTTTCATGGATGTGAAATTGATTGAATTTTAAGGAATCATAGCAAACTATATTTAGTTGAACCTTGGGGAAATATACTTGTAGAAAGATATTCATTTAGGCCAGACGTGGTGGCTCACGCCTATAATCCAAGCACTTTGGAGGCCAAGGTGGGTGAATCACCTGAGGTTGGGAGTTCAAGACCAGCCTGACCAACATGGTGAAACCCTGTCTTTAAAAAAAAAAAGAAAAAAAAAAAAGATATTCATTTATTTACAATGCATGTCTGCTACTCAAGGACTCTCATTTTATAAGCATACTAGTGGAGTTGAATTAGTAAGGAGCAGATTAGATCACTTGATACACATCACCTACATGATATTCTTTATATAGAGCTACCTAAAGAATACACACACATACACACACACACACACACACACACACACACACATATATATATACTTTTTTTTTATACACGGTCTCTTTCACCCAGGCTGGAGTGCAGCGGTGCAAGGTGCAATCATAGCTCCCTGTAACCTTGAACTCCTGGGCTCAAGCAATCCTCTCTCCTCAGCTTCCCAAGTAGCTAGGACTACAAGCATGCATCATCACACCTGGCTAATTTTTTAAAAATTTTATTGTAGAGTTGGGGTCTCACTATGTTGCCCAGACTAGTCTCTTAACTCCTGGCCTCAAATGGTCTTCTCGCCTCAGTCTCTCAATGCACTAGGATTACAAGTGTGAGCCACCACACTCCAAAACTTTTCAATTAACATATTTATAAATTTTCTCATAGATTGCCAATTTAACTGCCAGAGAGAAATTTAGTTTGCCTTATTTCCAAGTTCTTGGTAGGTTGTTTTGGAGGAAAGGAACAAAAACTACTCAAACTAGTTTAATCAGAAAGAAAAGGAAAATTTATTGGAATGTAGGGATCTCTTGTAACTCAAGAGCATTAACCCTTAAGAGTTCAAGGTTTTTAAAAAAAAAAGTAAAAAAGAACCCAAGAGCAGGAGGAATAAGTGCTGCTAGGCTTCTGAGAAACTGGAAAGGCAATCTGGAAAGGAGTCAGAATTCAAATGGTTTATTTATCTTTGACTATCTCCTTAGTATCTCAATTTTTTTTTTTTTTTTGAGACAGAGTCTCACTCTGTCACCAGGCTAGAGTGTCGTGGCACAATCTTGGCTCACTGCAACCTCCACCACCCAGGTTCAAGCGATTCTTGCCTCAGCCTCCCCAGTAGCTGAGACTACAGGCATTGTGCCACCATGCCCAGCTAATTTTTGTATTTTTAGTAGAGATGGGGTTTCACCACGTTGGCCAGGATGATCCCCCTGCCTCAGCCTCCCAAAGTGCTCGGATTACAGGTGTGAACCACTGTGCCCAGCCAGTTTCTCAATTTCTTAACCTTTCAGATGTGTTTTTTCTGGTTTGACATTCACACACACCTATCTGTGTACTTTGCCCCATAAATTCCTGAGGTCAGACTTCAATATAAAACCCAAGTCCAATTTTCCAGGAGCAGGAATATGATTGGCTGATTTTGGGCCAGGTGAACACTGCTGGTACAATTGGTGGCCAGAAAAGTAAACGTCATGTGACTACAGTCAGCTAGAAGGAGGGTTGTAGGTTTGCAGATGCTCTAAGGGTGTGTGAAGAACTGTAGGCAAAGGTGGGTAACTTTGATATGGAAGAAAGTTCACTATTATCCCAGGTACTATCTATAATCACTAAGTTAGGTTGTTTCTACCCCAGAAATCTGCCTGAGTCTGTTCTGTCATTCCTCTAATTCAGGGGACCCCAACGCCCAGGTCACACACCTGTGGCCTGTTAGGAATTGGGCTGCACAGCAGGAGGTGAACAGCGGGCAAGCAAACATTACTACCTGAGCTCTGCCTCCTGTTAGATCAGGATGGCATTAAATTCTCACTGGAGCTCAAACCCTATTTTGAACTGCACCTGTGAGCAATCTAGATTGCATGCTCCTTATGGAATCTAACTGATGATCTTGCAGTGCAGCAGTTTCATCCCATTACCATCCTCTGCCCCACAGCCACTCCCCGAACCCTGTGGAAAACTATCTTTCACAAAACCAGTCCCTGGTGCCAAAAGGTAGAATTGGAATCTAATTCAAATCTGTTGCCTGAAATATTGCAAGAGCCTCCTTTTCGCTGTCTTCACTCTCACTCTCCTGAAATCTATCCTTCAATGCCACAAGGTAATAGTGTGAGGATTAACTAAAAACTTGGTCAATTTTAAAGCACTCCACAAATATGAAGTAGTAATAAGGCCGTTGCAACGGCTTACACCTGTAATCCCAACACTTTGGGAGGCTCAGGTGGGAAGATCACTTGAGGCCAGGAGTTCAAGGTCAACTTGGACAACAGATCGAGATGCTGTCTCATTAAAAAAATAATAATAATAAATAAAGCCAGGTGAGGTGGCTCCTGAAGTGCTGGGATTACTGGCGTGAGCCTCCGCGCCCGGCTCTACTCAGCTTTTAAAACCGGAATCAAGAGTCAAAACTTTTTGGTAAACCACGATACTGTTCAGGTTATCAAATTCAATGCCTTCTTCCTCTTAAGTCCTGCAAATCTCCAGTAAAGCACCACAAATTGACGAATATTCCAGCCATTTATCTCTCCCGTCCGCTAGCTCCATTTCCCAATTATATCCATCTTCTCGAGCTTCTCAGCTCCTCCACCTTCATGAGGCCTGGAAAGCACCCGGCTCCAGGAATGTGAGTCGGAGGCTCAGAGCGACCCTAAGTGCCAAAAGCCGACGTTCAGACACTGCCGAAAACAAACCACAAAAGAGCTAAGGCTCCGGGATGAAGCTGGCAGCCGCGAGCCCGCCGGAGGTGCATGCCGGGAGACGCAGTCCCGAGCCGACGCATTACTTCTTGGGAGTTGTAGTCTTTGATCTGGTAAACATAAAACGGTTTCTGTAGACACCTGAGAGAGAGAGAGAAAAAAAGTAAAAAGATAAAACGGCAACTCGGATAAGTCTTCCTCCCCCACCCTCCCAACCCCCGCCCCACCCGCGAGGGACTGGGGTAGGAGTAAGGGCGTTGCTGTGGCTGGCCTCGAACTCCTAGGCTCAGGTGGTTCTCTCGCTCCCACGTCCCGAGTAGCTAGGACTACAGGCGTGAGCCACCGCGCCCGGCATAAAGTTTGAATTAGTCCTCATGCAAAAAGTGAAGAAGGCGGTCAGTAACCTCGCGCAGGTTCAAGCTCTCGCGCTCCCGTCTTGCCCTGGGGTGCAGGGCGGAAGCGGTGAGAAGGCGGATCCAGGAGGCGGGGAGACGTTACGCCGACGCGGGCGTGACCCCTGGCCGAGAAGCTTTGGCGGGAATTCTGAAAGCTGCCGGCGGAGGGCAGACAGCGGCCAGAGACCGATCCTTCACGAGAGCGCCGCGCTTGCCGAGGCGCGCAGCTGGGAGCTGAAACTCGCCTGGGTTGTGCGCAGAAGGCTGGGGCAAGCGAGTAGAGAAGTGGGGCACAACCCAGGGGCGTTGGGGTCCGTGCCGGTGGTGCGCGGACTAAGCCCACGGGCTGAAGTTGGAGCGCGCGGCCTAGGTGAGTGTGTGAGGCGCAGGCCGGGGCCTCCACAGCCGCGGCTCGTGCTCGCCCACCTGGGTGCGAGCCGACTCGTTGCTCAGCGGCGGCTGGTGGGGCCTTCGCGCGCAGTGTGAAACCTGGACGTGGCAGGGCGTTTCGGCGCCCGACCGACCCTCAGCTGCTGGGGCGAAAACACAGTGGACCCCAGCTTTCGAGCTAGGGGAGAAACAGTAGAACCGTCATTGCCAACACCCATTTTTTATGGGCTTGATCGAGGAGTCGGAGATCAGAGCCCTGTAGCCACAGCTGTTTGATATATCACCGCCAGGGCTTCCGGATTCCTGGTCTTTCCCTTACAGCACGGTGTAATGGAAAGTTGGAGGTTGCTTAGAAAGTATCCAAACTCCAATTGCCAAAAAAAAAACATGTCATTTGATGCGGAAAACTATTTACGTGACGCCTAGAGAATGTTCTGAAGTGAGGTTTGGGTTTTTTTGTTTGTTTTTGTTTGTATTTTTTGTTTTTTTGAGATGGTGTCTCCCTCTGTCGTCCAGGCTGGAGTGCAGTGGCCGGATCACGGCTCACTGCAACCTCCGCCTCCTGGGTTCAAGCGCTTCTCCTGCCTCAGCCTCCCGAGGAGCTGGGATTACAGGCGCGCCCCACCACGCCCGGCTAATTTTTTTGTATTTTTCGTAGAGACGGGGGTTCTGTTGACCATGTTGGTCAAGTTGGTCTCGAACTCCTGACCTCAGGTTATCCATCCGCCTCAGCCTCCCAAAGTGCTGAGATTACATTGTGAGGCACTGCATACTGGTTTCTAATGCGATTATGTCGCTTGTTTTGGAATTTTATATACAAGTATATCAGGAGTGTTATTGTTTCACATGGTTGCCAATACGATATTTTTCAGTCTTATTAAATTTTAACCCTTTTGCCGGGTACATAGTAATGTCTCATTATGATTTTGATTTTCCTGATTACTGATTAGGTTGGGCATTTCTTCATGTGTTTTTGGCCATTTGGATATCTTCTATGATGTGCTTGTTAAAATCTCTTGCCTCATTTTCTGTTGAATTGTCTTTTACTGATTTGAAGTTCTTTATATTCTGGTTATCAGGCCTCAGTTATGTTTGTGCTAAATGTTTTCTCCTCTGCTGTAGTTTGACTTATCATTCACTTAGTAGTGTCCTTTGATGAATAGAAGTGCTGAATTTGAATGTAGTTCAGGCCAGGCGCCATGGCTCATGCCTGTAATCCCAGCACTTTGGGAGGCTGAGGCTGGTGGATGACGAGGTCAGGAATTAAAGACCAAGAACCCCAGAGGTAGAGGTTGCAGTGAGCCGAGATCGAGCCACTGCACTCCAGCCTGGGCAATAGAGCCAGACTCTGTCTCAATAAATAAACGAATAAATAAATAAAATAAAAAATAAATGTAGTTCAGTTTTCAGCCTTTCGTCTTTGGCTAGTGCATTATATATCCAACTTCATGAAATCTTTTTCTGTCCCAAGGTTGTGAAAATATTATCCTATATTCTGAAAACTTTGATTTATCTCTTACATTTAGATTGGGTGGAATCTATTAATAAATTGGAAATTGATTTTTGTCTGTGGTATGAGAGAGGGACAAAGTTCATTTTTCTCTCTAAGGCTATTCAATCAACCCAACACTACTTATTGAACAAAACCGTCCTTTCCCCATTATTCTGCAGTACTGTATTCATAAATTATGAAGGGAAATATTTAAATTGCGCTGATGTGATTCTTGGCTGGGTGCAGCTGATTACAGGCTCATGCCTGTAATCCCAGCACTTTGGGAGGCCGAGGTGGGTGGGTCACCTGAGGTCAGGAGTTCGAGACCAGCCTAGCCAACATAGTGAAACCCCATCTCTATTAAAAATACAAAAATTAGCTGGGTGTGGTGGCGTGCGCCTGTAATCCTAGCTACTTGGGAGGCTGAAGCAGGAGAATAGCTTGAACCCAGGAGGTGGAGGTTGCAGTGAGCCAAGATAGCGCCATGGCACTCCAGCCTGGGTAACAAGTGGGAAATTCAATCTCTAAATAATAAATGAATAAATAGCATTGAAGTGATTCTTTTTCTTTTCTTTCTTTCTTTCTTTTTTTTTTTTTTTTTGAGTCAAAGTCTTGCTCTGTTGCCCAGGCTGGAGTGCAGCGGCATGATCTCAGCTTACTGCAGCCTCCACCTCCTGGGCTCAAGCAATTCTCCTGCCTCAGCCTCCCAAGTAGTTGGGACTACAGGCGTGTGCCACCAAGCTCAGCTAATTTTTAAAATTTTTAGTGGAAATCCGCCTACCTCAGTCTCCCAAAATGCTGGAATTACAGGTGTGAGCCACAGCACCAGCCAAGGTGATATTTCAGTACATATGTACATTGTATAATGAATGATCAAATCAATTCAGTTCAAACTTGTCATTTCTCTTTGTGGTGAGAACATTCAAAATACTCTTTCTGGCTATTTTGAAGTAGACATTACATTAGTGTGCATTGTAGTCACCCAGCTGTGAAATAGAACACTAGAACTTATTCCTCTTGTCTAACTGAAACTTTGTGCCTATTGACCAACCTCTTTCCTTCCCACTGCCCCTCTAACAGCTGTGTTCTCCTCAGTCTCTGATTACCAGTCTTCTATTTGCTCCTTGTATGTGATTAACTTTTTTTTTTTTAGACACAGTCTTGCTCTATTGCCAGGCTGGAGTGCAGTGGCAGCAATCTCCGCCTCCCAGGTTCAAGCCATTCTCCTGCCTCAGCCTCCTGAGTAGCTGGGATTACAGGCTCACACCACCACACCCAGCTAATTTTTGTATTTTTAGTAGAGACAGGGTTTCACCATGTTGGCTAGGATGGTCTCAATCTCCTGACCTTGTGATCTGCCCGCCTTGGCCTCCCAAAGTGCTGGGATTACAGGCATGAGCCACCACGCCTGGCCAAGATCAACTTTTTTAGATTGTGCATATGAGTGAGATCATGCAGTATTTATCTGCAGACACATTTATAATGTATAATGGGGTATACAAAAATAAAAAAGACTTGGCCTCCACCCTCTTATTTTTTTTCTTTTTTTTCTTCACTATTTCCAGTAATGGCTATAAGCAAGGCCTCCACTCTCGAGGACTGTAAAGCAGGAGAACAGGGAGGCATAATAAGAGAATGGCATTGGCTCTTCCTAAAGTCTTTCCGATACAACTAGCTAGATAGAAGATGGAGAGACAGATGCACCTTATTTCTCTAGTGTTTATACTGAAGCATTTGTATTTTTCAGTAATGGCAATGCAGATGCAGCTTGAAGCCAATGCAGATACTTCAGTGGAAGAAGAAAGCTTTGGCCCACAACCTGTTTCACGATTAGAGGTATGTGCTTAGTTGCTAATTTTGGAATTATATACTAGATTCTTCTACCTAGAGGAAAGTATTACAATCTTTACATAAACCATAGGTTTACTACCAAGATCAAGACCCAGATTAGACTTTTCAGAAACGTTGTCAAGAATCTTGTGGAAAAGCTGAAGATTGTTGCTAAATATGTCTGACAGGGCGTCTTCCTTTGTTAACAATTCTCTTCCTACTTTATCATTTTTATTTTTGAGAGCTGGACTGTCAGCAACTAAGGCCTAGGATCCCATGGTAGAATCTCTGTGCTGTTTTTTGGTTTGTCTTTAAGAAATGGGTCTTACTATGTTGGCCAGGTTGGTCTTGAACTCCTGGCCTCAAGCAATCCGCCTGCCTCAGCCTCCCAAAGTGCTAGGATTACAGGCATGACCCATCATGCCTGGCCAAAGCATCCTGTGCTATTTGTACTAAGTATGAAAGTGCTGTGCTCACTTTGGCGGCACATATACTAAAATTGGAACCATACAGAGGAGATTAGCATGGTCCCTGCACAAGGATGACATGCAAATTCGTGAAACGTTCAGTATTTAAAAAAAAATAAATAAATAAAAAAGAAAGTGCTGTTCTGGGAATTACAGTGGCCTGGACCAGTTGTGCAA
This sequence comes from Aotus nancymaae, assembly GCF_030222135.1. Lineage (NCBI taxonomy): Eukaryota > Metazoa > Chordata > Mammalia > Primates > Aotidae > Aotus > Aotus nancymaae. Next base: position 41,593,709 of record NW_026988422.1, read on the forward strand.
GGAAGAGAGGGGAGCACCTTCTCTCCATTGATCTAGATTGTGCTGTGAGCTGTCATTGGCAGGGAGAAGGGTATGGGGTTGTTATAGTATAAGAGACAAGCTCCAATTCAGGATTCTGCACAAGAACATTAAGCACCAGAGCTGAGGCCTTACACTCTTTCTGCCCATTATATAGAGAATGCCCTGTCAGTGCAACTGATTCGGGCTGAGATAAGTAGGGGGGAAGCAGAGAAAGACTTGATTCTTCTCTTTATGCATATTTCCCATCTCCAACTAACCTTCAAGACTCTAGAAGTTAGGAGTCCAAAAGGCTTATTTAAAAAACAAATTCAAGAAGTTCCTTAAATTGATTTGTGATAAACATTTGAAAGTTCAGAGTCGTAACTTCTGGTGCCATGAACATCCTTATACTAACACACGCATATTGCTTATCGCCTAAATATTCATAGCAGACATGGCTTCTGTTGGCAAACTTTCCTCTTGTAAATTCTCCCAAACCCTAAATACATCCACATTTCCCTACTAACTCATGTTCTCTCAGAAGTTATGGTTTTGGTGGCTAATGAAACCAAAGCTGACTTGAATATAGGAAGAAAGAGGTATCTTTGGGTGGTTTGTTTTGAGAAGTCATATAAAAGTCTCTGACAAAAAGTAGTTTTCCTCACTCTTAATGTCAGTTGTTAGAGCAGAGCTTTCAGTCATTGTTCAAGAAAAAGGGTATTGATAGGCCAAGATAGTGCTCATTTCAGTTCTGAGCAGCTTTATCTGTTTACCCTACCATAGTGTAAAAATATTGTTTTCTATGTGTGTGTGATGTGGAAAATGTTGAGCAACACTGTCTTAAAATAGTCTTTTAGGGCCCAAGGTCTCAGGGGTCATTTAGGATCACAGAAAATGGTTGGGAGTAGTCGGGCATGGTGGCTCATGCCTGTAATCCCAGCACTTTCAGAGGCTGAGGAGGGCGGATCACTTGAGATTGGGAGTTTGAGACCAGCCTTGGCCAACATGGTGAAACCCCATCTCTACAAAAAATATTTTTACTTTTTTTTTTTTTTTTTTTTTTTGAGACGGAGTTTCGCTCGTTACCCAGGCTGGAGTGCAATGGCACGATCTCGGCTCACCGCAACCTCCATCTCCTGGGTTCAGGCAATTCTCCTGCCTCAGCCTCCTGAGTAGCTGGGATTACAGGCACGCGCCACTATGCCCAGCTAATTTTTTGTATTTTTAGTAGAGACAGGGTTTCACCATGTTGACCAGGATGATCTTGATCTCTTGACGTCGTGATCCACCCGCTTCGGCCTCCCAAAGTGCTGGGATTACAGGCTTGAGCCACCGTGCCCGGCCTCAAAAAATATTTTTAAAAAATTAGCTGGGTATGGTGGCCATACCCAGCTAATTAATATCTATTTTATGCTAGACAACATGACATAAAATCAACTTGGATTCAGCCGGGCGCGGTGGCTCAAGCCTGTAATCCCAACACTTTGGGAGGCCAAGGCGGGTGGATCACAAGGTCAAGAGATCGAGACCATCCTGGTCAACATGGTGAAACCCCGTCTCTACTAATACAAAAAATTAGCTGGGCATGGTGGCACGTACCTGTAATCCCAGCTACCCAGGAGGCTGAGGCAGGAGAATTGCCTGAACCCAGGAGGCGGAGGTTGCGGTGAGCCGAGATCGTGCCATTGCACTCCAGCCTGGGTAATGAGAGCAAAACTCCGTCTCAAAAAAAAAAAAAAATTAACTTGGATTCAATAGTAACCTAGAAGGTAACAACTCTGGACGTATCACTGGACACACTGACCAATATGGACACACTGATCATCCCAAACAGTGATTGTCCCCAACTAGCCAACCTGGGATAGAAAGGCTTGCTTTACCCCCAGTACCCTGGGAGCTCCTTATTCACCCTACCCATTTTTTGCACCTGTAATCCAGCTACTTGGGAGGCTGAGGCGGAAGAATCGCTTGAACCCAGGAGGCAGAGGTTGCGGTGAGCCAAGATCGTGCCACTGCACTTTAGCCTGGGTGATGGAGTGAGAGACTGTCTCAAAAAAAGAAGAAAAAATGTTGGGAGTTACTTTTTAATTCCAATTGCTAATAAGAATTTTTTTTTCTTTTTTTTTTTTGAGGCGGAGTCTTGCTCTGTCGCCAGGCTGGAGTGCAGTGGCGCAATCCCAGCTCACTGCAACCTCCACCTCCTGGGTTCAAGCGATTCTTCCGCCTCAGCCTCCCAAGTAGCTGGGACCATAGGCGCGTGCCAACACGCCCGGCTAATTTTTGTATTTTTAGTAGAGACGGGGCTTCACCATGTTGGCCAGAATGGTCTCGATCTCTTGACCTCGTGATCCGCCCACCTCAGCCTCCCAAAGTGCTGGGATTACAGGAGTGAGCCACCGCGCCCAGCCAAGAATTCATTTTAATATACATGGCATAGTGCTAGTTTAAAATTATTGATTTTGATGATGAAAAAGTTGTTACTTTGTTATTTAGTACCTTATACATAGGGCTCATTTTTCAGCTTTTGCATATAATACAGTAGGCTCTCTATATCCCTGGATTCTGCATCAGGAAATTCAACAAACTACATATGAAAAATTCAATCAACTACATATCAAAAAAAAAGTATACAGGAGGATGTTCATAGGTTATATGCAGATAATAAGCCATTTTATATAAGGTACTTGAGCATTCTTGGATTTTATTATCTGCTGGGGGTTCTGGAACAACTTCCCGCCCCAGGATTTAGGAATAGTTGTATTTTAAGTCTTCCAGCACCTCTGTGAAGTATGTAGGACACATATCATCTGTGTTAGATTAGAGAACTAAAGCTTAAATTTATTTATGGTTTTCTTCATTTGCAGCAGTGTGGCATAAATGCCAATGATGTGAAAAAATTGGAAGAAGCTGGATTCCATACTGTGGAGGCTGTTGCATATGCACCAAAGAAGGAGCTAATAAATATTAAGGGAATTAGTGAAGCCAAAGCTGATAAAATTCTGGTAAGTACTGCTCATTTGACCTAGGGAGGTATTAGTGGGAATAGTACAAAAGGGAATGTAGTGAAAGACTTCTTCCTTCCGTCTCTCATTCTTCTGTCATCTTGTTTTCCTTTCCAGGGGTGACTGTTACCTCTGTTTCTTTTTTTGTTGTGGAGACATGTTCTCGCTCTGTCATCCAGGTTGGAGTGCAGTGGTGCCATCTGAGCTCACTGCAGCCTTCGCCTCCCAAACTCAAGAGATCCTTTCACCTCAGCCTCCCAAGTACCTGGGACTACAGGCACATGCCATCATGCTGGGCTAGTCTTGAACTCCCGAGCTCAGGCGATTCACCTGTCTCAGTCTCCCAAAGTGCTGGGATTACAGGTGTGAGCCACTGTGCCTGGCCTATTTATTTTTGTAGCTTCATGTAGTTCTTTAATATCCATAATTCCCCATGGTTACATTTTGTTTTATGAACTTATTCCTTCAGTATTTATATAGTTATACAGTTTTACTTACCTTTGCCCTTGAAGTTTTGTATAATATAAAGCAAATATTTATATAATTGTATTTTTTTTTTTTTTTTTGAGACGGAGTTTCGCTCTTGTTACCCAGGCTGGAGTGCAATGGCGCGATCTCGGCTCACCGCAACCTCCGCCTCCTGGGTTCAGGCAATTCTCCTGCCTCAGCCTCCTGAGTAGCTGGGATTACAGGCACGCGCCACCATGCCCAGCTAATTTTTTGTATTTTTAGTAGAGACGGGGTTTCACCATATTGACCAGGATGGTCTCGATCTCTTGACCTCGTGATCCACCCGCCTCGGCCTCCCAAAGTGCTGGGATTACAGGCGTGAGCCACCGCGCCCGGCTATAATTGTATTTTTAAATATCGATTACTATTAGCATTAGAGAAATTTATTGGATTACTCAAATAAATGAGTATTTGTTGAAGTGGTTGGTTAATTGGAAATAAGAGTTCTGAGTTCCTAACATAGTACTTTTGTTAACCAATTGTGATATTGATGGCCGTGTGTGGTGGCTCATGTCTGTAATCCCAGTACTTTGGAAGGCCAAGGTGGGTGGATCACAAGGTCAGTAGTTCAAGACCACCCTAGCCAAGATGGTGAAACCTCTGTCTCTACTAAAAATACCAAAGAGGAAAAAAAAAAAAAAAGATTGTGATATTGACTAAGCTAGCAGGGGTCCGTAAAGTCTTTCTGTTGTCACTTTTTGGGCATCAGTTTTTGTTAATGAACAAATGCTGACAGGATATTTACTTTTGCCTTGTGAGATCTTGGGTTCAGAAATCAAGTCAGTTCTAGGCTTCTATGAACACAAAAATACAAACAAACCTAGAATATGCGGTTTGAGATGCAAAATGATATAGGCATATGTGTCTTTACTTTTAGATATTTTATGTTCTTAGTTTCTGTTCAGTAAAGATTATGATTATATTGTTTGTTTTCCTTTTTTAAAAAATTTATTTTTTTGAGACAGAGTTTCGCTCTTGTTGCCTAGGCTGGAGTGCAGTGGTGTGATCTCACCTCACTGCAACCTCCTTCTCCGGGTTCAAGTGATTCTCCTGCCTCAGCCTCCCAAGTAGCTGGGATTACAGGCATGCACCACCACACCCAGCTAATTTTTGTATTTTTTTTTTTTTTTGAGATGGAGTTTCGCTCTTGTTACCCAGGCTGGAGTGCAATGGCGCAATCTCGGCTCACCGCAACCTCTGCCTCCTGGGTTCAAGCAGTTCTCCTGCCTCAGCCTCCTGAGTAGCTGGGACTACAGGCGCAAGCCACCATGCCCAGCTAATTTTTTTTTGTATTTTTAGTAGAGATGGGGTTTCACCTTGTTGACCAGAATGGTCTCGATTTCTTGACCTCGTGATCCACCCGCCTCGGCCTCCCAAAGTGCTGGGATCACAGGCGTGAGCCACCGCTCCTGGCCCTAATTTTTGTATTTTTAGTAGAGATGGGGTTTCTCCATGTTGGTCAGGCTGGTCTCACTCCTGACCTCGGGTAATCTGCCTGCCTCAGCCTCCCAGAGTGCTGGGATTACAGGAGTGAGCCACCACACCTGACTTTTTTTTTGGACGCAGAGTCTTGCTCTGTCACCTAGGCTGGAGTGCAGTGGTGCCATCTCTGCTCAGCTCACTGCAACCTCTGCTTCCTGGGTTCAGATGGTTGTCCTGCCTCAGCCTCCCAAGTAGCTGGGATTACAAGTGCCCACCACCACACCTGGCTAATTTTTGTACTTTTATTAGAGACAGGGTTTCACCATGTTCCCCAGACTGGTCTCAAACTCCTGGCCTCAAGCAGTCCACCCGCCTCAACCTCCCAAAGTGTTGAGATTACAGGTGCCAACCACTGCACCCACCTTTCTAAAAAAAAAAAAAAATGTGAGAGAAACAGAGTTTGACCGTTTGCCCAGGCTTGAGTGCAATGGCATGATCATAGCTCATTGCAGCTTCAAACTGCGAAGCTCAAGGAATCCTCCTCAGCCTCTTGAGTAGTTTGAACGACAGGCACACGCCGCTAGCCTGACCATTTCTACCACTTTTGTCTTTGCTACTACATTCTCCTTCTGTTTTTCACCAAAAGAAGTAGCCTGTATTCCCTGAGCTCCCATGCCTATTTTGTTAATACTTCTATTACCTATCACATCTACTTGTACTATAGTTATTTTGTATAGTTTATCTTCCTGATTAAATTGTAAGCTCTTTGGAGGTAAGAATCAGCTCATCTTTTTCTCCATATCCTTCAGAGTCCCTAGGACTGTGTTTCATGCAGAGTAAGGGTCTAGTACGTGTTTTTTGCACTGAATTGACAGTGAGTATATGAATCGACCAGGCTGGTCTCAAAACCCTGGCCTCAGGTAGTCCGCCCACCTCGGCCTCCCAAAGTACTGGAATTACAGGCATTAGTCACTGCATCTGGCCCTGCAATTAATTTTTAAATGAAATATTAAGTATATGGAAAAGTTTAGAGAATAAATTTGCATTGATTTTTCAGCTGTTTGTTGATTTTTTTTTTCTTCTTTTTTTTTTGAGATGGAGTTTTTGCTCTTGTTACCCAGGCTGGAGTGCAATGGCGCGATCTCGGCTCACCGCAACCTCCGCCTCCTGGATTCAGGCAATTCTCCTGCTTCAGCCTCCTGAGTAGCTGGGACTACAGGCACGCTCCACCATGCCCAGCTAATTTTTTGTATTTTTAGTAGAGATGGGGTTTCACCATGTTGACCAGGATGGTCTCGATCTCTTGACCTCGTGATCCACCCGCCTCGGCCTCCTGAAGTGCTGGGATTACAGGCGTGAGCCACTGCACCCGGCCCGATTTTTTTTCTTCACAGAAAATTTTAAAATCATAAAAGTTTAATCTTTTTACTTACTATGAGTCTAGATTTTCTTCTTGAGTGAGTTTTGGTAGTTTAGCTTTCTACGAATTTGCTTATTTCATCCAAGTTATCTAACTTGGTGAGATCAAAGGGTTTCCTTGTACTACTTTTTATTTCCATGTCAGTAATAGTGTCCCCTCTTTCATTCTTGATTTTAGTAATTTGAGCCTTCTCTTTTTTCTTGGTCAGTGCAGCTGAAAGCTTGTCAATTTTGTTGATATTTTCAGAGAACCAGCTTTTGGGTTCATTGATTTTTTTGTTTGTTTCTTTGTTTTGGAGACAGAATCTTACTCTTTCGCCGGGTGCCAGGCTGGAGTGCAGTGGCGCAATCTCGGCTCACTGCAACCTCCACCTCCCAGGTTCAAGCAATTCTCCTTCCTCAGCCTCCCGAGTAGCTGGGACTACAGGCGCACGCCACCACGCCCAGCTAACTTTTGTATTTTAGCAGAGACAGGGTTTGACCATGTTGGCCAGGATGGTCTCGATCTCTTGACCTCATGATCCGCCCGCCTCGGCCTCCCAAAGTGCTGAGCTTACAAGCGTGAGCCACCATGCCTGGCCAGGTTCATTGATTTTTCTGTATTATTCTCTCCTCTACTCAGTAGTTTCTACCCTAACCTGTATTATTTCTATTCTTCTGCTTGCTTTGTTTTGTTCGTTCTTCTTTGGAAGGTTAGGTTATGATTTATCTTTTTTGTTTTTAGAGACAAAGTTTTGTTCTGTCATCTACGTTGGAGTGCAGTGGTGTGATCATAGTTCACCACAGCCTCCCAGCTCCTGGCTCAAACAAACCTTCCACCAGCCTCTCAAGTAGCTAGGACCACAGGGACCTAGCACCATGCCCTTCTAATTTTAAAACATTTTTTTAGAGACAGGGTCCCACTTTATTTCTCAGGCTGTCTCAAACTCGTGGCTTCCAGCAATCCAGCCACCTTGACCTCCCATAGTGCTAGGATTACAGGCGTGAGCCACCACACCCAGGTTTCTTCTCTAATATAGCTATGAATTTCTTTTTAAGCACTGCCTTTGTTGGATCCCAAAAGTTTCGATATATTTTCATTTTCATTCATTGCAAAAGTATTTTCTGATTTCCCCTGTCATTTCTTAGACTTGTTAGTTATTTAGGAGTGTATGGCTTTATTTTTGCATATTTGTGAGTGCATTTATTTTTCAATTTTAGAATCAACCTATAGTGCTATTATAGAACACTTACCTATAATTACAAAATAGGAAGTGACTGTTCTCAACCAGACAATGTGAGAAAAAAAGGTACAGCTGATTGAGGTGGGGAAGTAGCCATGGAGAGAGAAAAGATGAAAGGGCAAATGTCCTCATTTTGCAAAGTAGGCAGTTAAGAGATAGAGTCTGGTTGATGGAGCAGGAAATGAATGTGTACTCTATTGTTATTTTTGTTATAAATTGGACAAAACACATATATATGGATCTATAATGGTTTTTTAAACTATATTAATATATTACCTTGAATTGGCAATTAAAAAATTGATCTTCATGGAGTCTGTGAATTAGATTATCCTTTTTTATGACATTCTAACTTTCCTTTTTTTTGAGACAGAATCTCGCTCTGTTGCCCAGGCTGGAGTGCAGTGGTGCTATCTTGGCTCACTGCAATCTCTACCTCCTGTGGGAGGTTCAAGTGATTCTCCTGCCTCAGCCTCCCAAGTAGCTGGGACTACAGGTGTGTGCCACCATGCCCGGCTAATTTTTTGTATTTTTTTTTTTTTGAGACGGAGTTTCGCTCTTGTTACCCAGGCTGGAGTGCAATGGCGCGATCTCGGCTCACTGCAACTTCCGCCTCCTGGGTTCGGGCAATTCTCCTGCCTCAGCCTCCTGAGTAGCTGGGATTACAGGCACGCGCCACCATGCCCAGCTAATTTTTTGTATTAGTAGAGACGGGGTTTCACCATGTTGACCAGGATGGTTTCGATCTCTTGACCTCGTGATCCACCCGCCTCGGCCTCCCAAAGTGCTGGGATTACAGGCTTGAGCCACTGCGCCCGGCCTAATTTTTTGTATTTTTAGTAGAGACAGGGTTTCACCATCTTGGTCAGGCTGGTCTTGAACTCCTGACCTCTTGATTCACCCACCTCAGCCTCCCAAAGTGCTGGGATTACAGGCGTTAGCCACTGAGCGCAGCCGTTTTTTATGATTTTCTAAAGAGAACTCAGCCTAGTATTTTTGTTAGATGTTTTCTCTTCCCATTGTATACCTGATTCTTGTTTTACTAATATATATATATATTGCCCTTGAGATCACTCTGGTAAGGAATATTGTTTTGTTGATTTAACATTTCTTATTTTTCCCAGGCTGAAGCAGCCAAATTAGTTCCAATGGGTTTCACCACTGCAACCGAATTCCACCAAAGGCGGTCAGAGATCATACAGATTACTACTGGCTCTAAAGAGCTTGACAAACTACTTCAAGGTATAGTAATCCCTTATCCTGTGTTGTGAACCCTAGTTAGGAAAGCTTCCAGGTTATAGACAAAAACTGAAATATTTGGGTAGCATTTACTTGTTAGGTATGATAAAGAGATAAAGGAAGGCCAGGTGAGGTGGCTCACGCCTATAATCCCAGCACTTTTGGGAGGCTGAGGTCGGGAGTTTGAGACCAGCCTGACCAACATGGAGAGACCCCACCTCTACTAAAAATAAAAAATTAGCCGGGTGTGGTGGTGCATGCCTATTACGTAATACCAGCTACTCGGGAGGCTAAGGCAGGAGAATCATTTGAACCCAGGAGGTGGAGGTTTCGGTGAGCCAAGATCATGTGTTGCACTCCAGTGTGGGCAATAAAAGTAAAACTCTGTCTCCAAAAAGAAAAAAAAAAAAAAAGAGAGAGAGAGTTAAAGGAAATGTCTACATTGAAGAAGTAAGACTGCTGCAAGTTGGGACCTTATTTATGAAGTACTAAAATTATCTGCAAATTAAATAATTTAGTCTCCATTTAATGTTGCATTAAGAGAGTAAGTGCCCTTTGCTTAAGGAAGTAACTGTAATTTTAACCTACTCTACCACAAGATTGAAAACCTTATCAATGGTTAAAACATTCCATGTTTGAATACTACTCATTTTGTAGTACACACTAATCTTCAAGACTTTAAGGAAAACTATAAAGCTTTTGACCTTATTTTTTTTTTTTGAGATGGAGTTTCGCTCTTGTTACCCAGACTGGAGTGCAATGGCGCGATCTCGGCTCACCGCAACCTCCGCCTCCTGGATTCAGGCAATTCTCCTACCGTAGCCTCCTGAGTAGCTGGGATTACAGGCACGTGCCACCATGCCCAGCTAATTTTTTTGTATTTTTAGTAGAGACGGGGTTTCACCATGTTGACCAGGATGGTCTCGATCTCTTGACCTTGTGATCCACCCACCTCGGCCTCCCAAAGTGCTGGGATTACAGGTGTGAGCCACTGCACCCGGTCTTGACCTTATTTTTTAAAAAATTTATTTGTTTATTTATTTTTGAGACAGGGTCTTACTCTGACACCCGGGCTGGAATGCGGTGACATGGTCTCAGCTCACAGCAACCTCTGCTTCCTGGACTCAAGTGATCCTCTTGCCTCAGTCTCCCCAGGGCTAGGACTATACTCATTTACTACCTGGCTAATTTTCTTTTTCTTTTCTTTTCTTTTTTTTTTTTTTTTTGAGGTAGGGCTTCACTGTGTTGCCCAGGCTGGTCTCAGAATCCTGAGCTCAAGCCATCTCCTTGCCTCAGCCTCCCAAAGTGCTGGGTTTACAGGCTTGAGCCCCCTAACCCAGCCCAATGTCAGCTTTCTTTGCTTTTCTTTTTTTTTTTTTTTTTTGAGACGGAGTCTCGTGTGGTCACCAGGCTGAAGTGCAGTGGCGCAATCTTGGCTCACTGCAACCTCCGACTCCCTGGTTCGAGTGATTATCCTGCCTCAGCCTCCCAAGTAGCTGGGATTACAAGCGTGCACAACCACGTCCAGCTAATTTTCGTATTTTTGGTAGAGACTGGGTTTCACCATGTTGGCCAGGATGGTCTTGATCTCCTGACCTTGTGATCTATCTGCCTCAGCCTCCCAAAGTGCTGGGATTACAGGTGTGAACCACTGTGCCCAGCCTGTTTTCTCTCTCTCTCTCCTCTTTCTTTTTTCTTTCTTTTCTTTTGTCTTTTTCTTTTCCTCTCTCTTTCTTTCTTTCTTTTTCTTTCTTTTCTTTCCTTTTCCTTCCTTCCTTCCCTCCCTCCCTCCCTCCTTTTGTTCATTCTTTCTTTCTTTTCTTCTTTCTTTCTTTCTGTCTTTCTTTTCTGCTTTCCTTCTTTCCTTCTTTCGTCACTGTTACCCAGGCTGGAGTGCAGTGGCATGATTTTAGTACACTGCAACCTCTGCTTCTTGGGTTCAAGCAATTCTTCTGCCTCAATCTCCCAAGTAGTTGGGACTACAGGTGCATGCCACCACTCCCGGCTAATTTTTTCATTTTTAGTAGAGATGAGGTTTTACCATGTTGGCTAGGTTGATCTTGAACTCCTGACCTCAGATGATCCGCCTGCCTCAGTCTCCCAAAGTGTTGGGATTACAGGCGTGAGCCACTGCACCCAGCCCCCAATGTCAGTTTTTTAATATCAGTACTGTACTGTCATTATGCAAGATGTTAACATTGGCGAAGGCTAGGTGCATAGAACCTCCCTGTGTGATTTTTTTTTAAATTTTTTTAATTTTTATTTTGTTGAGAAGGAGTCTCACTCTGTCACCCAGGCTGGAGTGCAGTGGCACCATCTTGGCTCACTGCAACCTCCACTTCCCAGGTTCAAGCGATTCTCCTGCCTCAGACTCCTGAGTAGCTGGGATTACAGGCGCCCATCACCACACCCAGCTAAGTTTTATATTTTTAGTAGAGACGAGGTTTCACCATGTTGTCTAGCTGGTCTCGAACTCCTGACCTCAGGTGATCTGTCTGCCTTCGCCTCCCAAAGTGCTGGGATTACAGGTGTGAACCACCATCCCCGGCCTTATTTGCAGCTTTCTGTAAATCTATTATTATTATTATTATTATTTTTAATCTTTTTTAAAAATTCATTTTAAAAAAGCCTATGGTACCGGGTATTCCCAGGCGGTCTCCCATTTAAGTGCTAACCAGGCCTGACCCTGCTTTGCTTCTGAGATCAGAAAACATCGGGTGCGTTGAGGGTGGTATGGCCATAGACTGTTACTTTTTTTGAGACAGTTTTACTCTTGTGTCCCAGGCTGGAGTGCAATGGCATGATCTCAGCTCACCGCAACCTCCACTTCCCGGGAACTCAATTCTCCTGCCTCAGACTCCTGATTAGCTGGGAATACAGGCATGTGCCACCATGCCCAGCTAATTGTGTATTTTTAGTAGAGACAGGGTTTCTCCATATTGGTCAGGTTGGTCTTGAACTCCCGACCTCAGATGATCTGCCCGCCTCGGCCTCCCAAAGTGTTGAGATTACAGGCGTGAGCCCCTACGCACGGCCAATCTATAATTATTTTAAAATACTTTTTGTTTGTTTATTTGTTTATCTGTTTTGAGACAGCGTCTCACTCTGTCGCCCAGGCTAGAGTGTAGTGGCGCGATCTCAGCTCACTGCAACCTCCACCTCCTAGACTCAGGTCATCCTCCCACCTTAGTCTCCTAAGTAGCTGGGACTACAGGTACCCACCACCATGCCTGGCGAATTTTTATATTTTTGGCAGAGACAGAGCTTCACCATGTTGCCCAGGCTTGTTTCGAACTCCTGAATTAAGACACTCCACCCACTTCAGCTTCCTAAAGTGCTGGGATTACAGGCATGAGCCACCATGGCTAGCCTCAAAATACATTTTTCAAAAATTATTGCTTGTTGGAAATTAAATTTTTAATTTATGTAAACATCTTTCTGATGAGCTCTAAGAACATTTCTGTGACTACCATTTCTAAACATTTGTATTATGCTAAGAGGTATTTCTTGTTGCTCTTTTAGGTGGAATTGAGACTGGATCTATCACAGAAATGTTTGGAGAATTCCGAACTGGGAAGACCCAGATCTGTCATACACTGGCTGTCACCTGCCAGGTGAGCTACTGGGGCTATAGCTAATCAAATAAGCCATCAATACTTGATTCCTGCTATTTGCAAGCATTAGTTAGGATGGCCATAAAAGATACTTTCTCTGTCCTCAAGAATCTTATAGCTGTTAGTAGTTATAAGATAGACTCCTACTGCAAAATTCTTGCATGTCAAAACTCTTCCAGATCATTGATCTTCTTTCAGATACGTTGATTTCAAATACTTTTCTACTACTAGGCCTTTCCTGTCTTACTTGCCACCTTCTTTTTTTTTTTTTTTTTGAGGCAGAGTCTCACTCTGTCACCCAGGCCGGAGTACAGTGGCACGATCTCGGCTCGCTCCAACCTGCACCTCCCTGGTTCAAGTGATTTTCTTTCATCAGCCTCCGGAGTAGCTGGGATTACAGGTGCCCACCACCATGCCCAGCTAATTTTTGTATTTTTAGTAGAGATGGAGTTTCATCATATTAGGTAGGCTGGTTTCAAACTCCTGGCCTCAATTGATCTGCCTGTCTCGGCCTCTCAGAGTGCTAGGATTACAGGCGTGAGCCACAGCCTCCATCTTCTTTATTAGTCTAGATTTTATGATTCATCAGTAAAGTAATTCTCTTGCAGATAGCCTCAGTTTACATACCCACTTGAGATCCCAACCTTAGATGAAATTCATTTGTCTTCTCAGTGTCTGTACTCAAATAGCTGATTTTGCTGGAGAAAAACCATACCATAAAGCTGACTGACTTCACTTTAAATTCAAGATGACAGGCGGGGCGTGGTGGCTCATGCCTGTAATCCCAGCACTTTGGGAGGCTGAGGTGGGTGGATCACCTGAGGTCAGGAGTTCGAGACCAGCCTGGCCAACATGGTGAAACCCTGTCTGTACTAAAAATAAAAAAAATTAGCCAGGTGTGCTGGCACATGTCTGTAATCCCAGCTACTTGGGAGGCTGAGGCAAGAGAAATGCTTAAACCTGGGAGGTGGAGGTTGCAGTGAGCTGAGATTAAGCTATTGCACTCCAGCCTGGGCAAAGAGGCAAGACTCTGTTTAAAAAAAAAAAATTAGGCCGGGCGCGGTGGTTCACGCCTGTAATCCCAGCACTTTGGGAGGCCGAGGCGGGTGGATCACAAGGTCAAGAGATCGAGACCATCCCGGTCAACATGGTGAAACTCCATCTCTACTAAAAATACAAAAAATTAGCTGGGCACGGTGGCACGTGCCTGTAATCCCAGCTACTCAGGAGGCTGAGGCAGGAGAATTGCCTGAACCCAGGAGGCAGAGGTTGCAGTGAGCCGAGATCGCGCCATTGCACTCCAGCCTGGGTAACAAGAGCGAAACTCCGTCTCAAAAAAAAAAGAAAAAGAAAAAAAAAATTAAAGATGACAAACTTTAGATTAACATTCAAGACTTCTTGGCAAGTCTACTTTCTCCGTTTAAGTGTACTTTCCCACTTAGGTATTTCATACCTTGTCTTCTCTTATCAGAACTTTATGCTCCTCTTCAACCCTCATTCTCAGCCAATAACTTAACCTCCTCTTGGCATCAAATCTAGATCCACCTACATTTGTGCCCATCTTTTCTTATCTTAGGTTACAATGGAGAAAGTGACCCTTTTCTTCTCAAAGGCCCATTCTATCAATATGGTTACCATCTCCTGCTACCTTCTCAAGGACTCTACTCTTTCCATTTTGTGTTGTACCTCTCTATGAAATTATCCTCATCAGTATACAAATATGTCTAGTGTCTCCTCCATTAGGAAAAAACTTTCTCTGGACCCTTTCAGTTTCATTTTCCTTTACTTATGCTGCCATTCCTGGGTGGATTTGGAAACAGACATAGTGGGTTAAATATTTGCCCAATACATTGTATTTAATTAGTAAATAGTGGAATCAAACCAGACTTTAGAGATGGTGCTCTTAAACCTTCATAAGAGACCAGGCATGGTAGTTCATACCTGTAATCCCAGTACTTTGGGAAGCCAAAGTGGGAGGATCACTTGAGACCAGGAGTTTGAGACCAACCTGGGCAACATAGTGAGACCCCGTTTCTATATTTTAAAAGAAAATGAAAATATTAACCTAGCGTGATGGTGTGCACCTGTGGTCCTAGCTACTCAAGACGCTGAGGGGGGAGAATCTCTTGAACCCAGGAGGTCAGGGATCCCAGTGACTGGGTCATGCCATTACATGTTTTCTGTTGTATTGCTAGTGCTTAAGATAGTGCTTGGCACTCAGTAAACAATAAAATGCTTGAATGAGTGAAGATAATAGATGTTCAGAAACATGCCTGATATATAAAATGAATGCTATAGAGGAAATGTGTTGGCTGTTTAAGGAAGAAAAAGGGGTAACTTCACCGTAGAGTTACCATGAAATACTTTATGGAGAAAAGATATTGGACCAGACTTCCAAAGAATGCTAAATTTGGGAAGGAAGGAAATTAAAAGCATTTAACTGTACAGAATGGGATGGACAGAGGATGGAAGGCATAAGTTATAAGGAAAAGACAATAAATAAGCAAGCTCATTTACCTGGTTCAGGGTATGTGTAGAAAAGTTGTAGGAGATGACCTTTAAAAAGGTGCATCAAGCTGGACATGATAGCTCATACCTGTAATCCCAGCACTTTGGGAGGCCAAGGTGGGGGGATTGTTTTAGTTCATGAGTTCGAGACCAGCCTGGGCAACATGACAAAACTCCATCTCTACAAATAATATAAAAATTAGCCAGATGCGGTGGCCTGTGCCTATAGTGCCAGCTACTTGGGAGGTAGAGGTGGGAGGATTGCTTGAGCCCAGGAGGCCAAGGTTGCCGTAAGCCAAGATTGCACCACTGTTCTCCAGCCTGGGCAACAGAGCGAGACTCAGTCTCTGTCTCAAAAAAAAAAAAAAAAAAAAAAAAAAGACCCTATTTCAGAAAGTTTTGAGTATGGTAAGAAGTTTAAGCTTGATTTTGTGGAGAGTAAGTATTAACTGGTCAAGACTAAACTAGGATAGTGACACTAAAGAGATGTAGGGAAAAGATATTGTAAAGGGCATCACTTAATGACTGACAATAAAAAATATACCTCAGACCAACAGTGTATTACAGTAATTTAGTAAACCTAAAAAGTGCTTGGGAAAGGAAGACAGTTTTATTGGAAACATGAGTTCAGGTTTAGAGATGGCAGGTTTGAGGTGACAAACTCCAAGCAAAAATTTTTAGCAGTATTGAGAGACGTGGAACTAAGTCACACAGAGAAGTAACAATGGAATCTGGAAATGAAAGATACATGAAAAAAGGAGGGAGTAGGATATAGAAGAGAAAGGTAACAAACTTTCATCTTGTCTGCAACTTCAGAGATAGGGGGAGCCCTTTTTCCTTGTCTAAGTAGGTCCTAATATTTTCTGGCTTTAAGGATGTGCTGCATGAGTGGCCAGTTCACAAAGTACTCTGGAACCTGGCCCATGCCTGTGGACCAACTCTTCTGTTATAATCTTTTGAAGCTTTATTATAATTTGAGTTATTTTGAAGAACATGACATTATTTTAATCTAGATAGATTAGACCCACTTCTACCATGAACACAAGTTACTGTTGGAGTTCAAGAACAGGGGAAACAAAAACTGACTTATATCAGTATTATAGAAGAGGCTTCCTAGTGTTTTTCTATCCTCAGGACTCTTTTGAGTTTTTTGTTTGTTTGTTTGTTTTTTTGAAACGGAGTCTTGCTCTGTCACCCAGTCTGGAGTGCAATGGTACGATCTCAGCTCATTGCAACCTCCGCCTCCCAGGTTCAAGCAATTCTACTGCCTCAGCCTCCCGAATACCTAGGATTATAGGCACCTGCCACCATGCCTAACTAATTTTTGTATTTTTAGTAGACACGGGGTTTCATCATGTTGACCAGGCTGGTCTTGAACTCCTGACCTCAGGTGATGCATCCGCCCCAGCCTCCCCAAAGTCCTGGGATTACAGGCTCGAGCTACCATGCCTGGCCTGAGTTCTTATCCTCTCAGAAAAATAGCAGTAGTTTTTGGAACTCAGTTATAGATATAGATACTTTCTTTTGTGTTTTTTCTTGTAAATCAAGTAAAGAACTATCCTTCATAATTTACTCTGAATTTTTTTTTCTACTGTCTTGATCGAGTTATAGTACTCTGAATTTATTTATTTATTTATTTATTGAGACGGAACCTCACTCCGCAACTCCACCTCCTTGGTTCAAGCAATTCTCCTGCCTCAGCCTCCTAAATAGCTGGGATTATAGGCGCCTGCCACCACATAAGGCTAATTTTCTTTGTATTTTTAGTGGATACAGGGTTTCACCATGTTTTCCAGGCTGGTTTCCAACTCCTGACCTCAACTGATCTGCCTGCCTTGGCCTCCCCCTTGGCCTCCCAAAGTGCTAGGATTACAGGCGTGAAACACCTTGCCTGGCCAGTTTACTCTGAATTTAAATTATACTTTATTAAAAATGTTTATTACATTGATGTAATGCTGTGTTATAGTTAAAGATGGTAAGTGTCATTAAAAACGTGGATTTTGAAGGCCAGGTATAGTGGCTCAAGTTTATAATCCTAGTACTTTGGGAGGCCAGGGTGGTCAGATCGCTTGAGCCCAGGACTTTGAGACCAGCCTGAGCAACACAGCAAACCTAATCTCTATAAATAATTTTTTAAAAATTAGCCAGGTGTAGTGGCCTGAGCCTGGGAGGTTGAGGCTGCAGTGAGCTGATTATGCCATTACACTCCAGCCTAGGCAACAGAGCCAGACCCTATCCTAAAAAAAAAGGAAAAAGTTGTGGATTTTATTGGGGCCCTGTGTCCTGCATGGTAAACCATATGCAAGAAATGAGAAAATCAGCCTTATCATATTAGTCTCTGCAGAGACTAATTTTTTTTTTTTTTTTTTTTTTAAGTTGGAGTCTCGATTTGTCGTACAGGCTGGAGTGCAGTGGTGTGATCTAGGCTCACTGCAGTCTCCGCCTCCTGGGTTTGAGCAGTTCTCCTGTCTCAGCCTCCTGAGTAGCTGGGACTACAGGTGCACACCACTACGCCTAGCTAATTTTTGTATTTTTAGTAGAGAGGGGATTTCACCATATTGATCAGGCTGGTCTCAAACTCCTGACCTTAGGTCATCCACCCACCTTGGCCTCCCAAAGTGCTGGGATTACAGGAGTCAGTCACTGTGCCTGACTTTTTGATGTCATTTTAATTGTTTCTTTCTTTCTTTGCTTCATTAATATTTTCTTTGCAGACCAAAATGTTACCAAATGTTTTATGAAACAGCCAAGTTAGCATTTCAGTATTGAGCAGACCTAATCCGTTGTTAACTCTCCTCAGAAATAAATTCTTGGCCGGGCGCGGTAGCTCACGCCTGTAATCCCAGCACTTTGGGAGGCTGAGGCGGGCGGATCACGAGGTCAAGAGATCGAGACCATCCTGGTCAACAGGTGAAACCCCATCTCTACTAAAAATACAAAAAATTAGCTGGGCATGGTGGCGCGTGCCTGTAATCCCAGCTACTCAGGAGGCTGAGGCAGGAGAATTGCCTGAACCCGGGAGGCGGAGGTTGCGGTGAGCCGAGATCGCGCCATTGCACTCTAGCCTGGGTAACAAGAGCGAAACTCCGTCTCAAAAAGAAAAAGAAATAAATTCTTGTTTTGAGATGAGGTCTCACTATGTTGACCAGGCTGTTCTAGAACTCCTGAGCACAGGCAGTCCTCCCACCCAGCTTCTCACTTAGCTGGGATTACAGGCGTATGCCTCTGCACCCATCTCCTCATAATAATTAGAAAGAAAGAGTTTGTGGGGAGGGAGGTGGGAGGGTGCTTAGGAGACCTTTTATGATAATAAGGGAGGGACATTGCGAAGAGGAAGAGGAAGCTATAGAAGCTATAGCTATTGCCTGAGCTCCATTAGAAATTTGGTAGCTAAAAAGAAATAGAGCTGTTTAAAATATCACTCTTACATAGGTCATTTAACATGATGTGTGACCTTTTTAAATAGAAATGTTTTCCCATGTTGTTTTGACAGGGACTCATGTAGAATAAATATTTAGACTACAGTACACAATATCCATAGTTGCCACGGCAACTCAGCATAGCATGCTGATGCTCCAAAGTTGTACAAATACAATCCTAGCCTGAGAATGTTTATTAAGTAGTCAGATAACGTCTGTCAACAATAAACTAAAGCAAAATTCTCAAGTAAACATAGCTTGTCCGTTAAAATAACATTTGCAGATGGCTAAACAACTGTAGATCGTTAATTTTTTAAAGAAAAATGCTAATTAAGTAATAATAGAAAAGATTACATTTCATCAGCCTAAGAGCTAGAACCAGGGATATAGAGAGGATGTTAGACTATCACTTAAATCTAAACATTTTCTACTCTCATTTGTTCAGATTTTCTCAATTTAATAAAGTAAAACCCTGCTATGTGTTAGATCGCTGTATAATAGAAAAGTTATGAAGTTGAGAGCTACAGTTAGGTTACAAAATGAATAGCCCATGCTTATTCGAAGTACTACAGTAATTTTAGAATTCTGGGCCAGGCATCGTGGCTCACGCTTGTAAATCCAGAACTTTAGAGGCTGAAGCTGGAGAATTGCTTGAACCCAGGAGTTCCAGATGAGACTGGGCAATGTGGCGAGACCCCATCTCAATTTAAAAAAATAAAAACAAAATTCTGAGAAGACAATTTAACATAAGTACCAATTTTAAAAACATATGCCTTTTGACAGAAAATTTGTCTCACAGAACATTTCTTATATATGCAAAGATAAATGTACAAAGAATTTATGCTAAAGCATTATTAAAATGGTAAAAGTTAGAAACAAACTGCATCACTATGAAATGGGAAGAAGTGTTAAATTATGGTCCTAAGCAGTTATTATGAACAGCTAACCTGGTGGTATCTCAGTCCAATAACAGAAGATGGCTATGATGGTTCTGAGAGGGCAAGGTGGAAAGGGCCAAATCAAGTAGAGAACAGAGCATGCAGTCCATCCCCCTGAGCTTACCCTGGGATCTTGTCCACTATCCTGTTGTCAGTCTACCTACCGATGCCCAATCATCTGTGGCCTTTCTTTTGCCAAGGAAGTCTATTCAATTGGAAAAGAATTCCCTGTGATGGTAGCGCTTAATATTAGCCAGAGGTGGGAGAAAGGGGAACTTCATTTATCTTATTTCCTGGTGACTTAGCCCCCAGAGTGTTAATATTTCCTCCTTCCCAAGAAACTGAGGCAGCTTCTGCTCTTTGTCCTCTTGGCCACTGGTTCCAATTCTTTCTTTACTTCAAGACCCTCTTTTATTGTATATGTGTCCTTTGCTCCTTCCATGGATTCCCCTGATGTGAAATATTTTACCTGCCAAATAATAACATAATTTTTTTCTTACCAAATTAACAAAGCCTTCCATAACTGTATACACTAAAGTCAGTGCCCTAAAGGTTGAGGAAATCATGCCTTCAGAGTGTACTGTGCTAAACACTTTATATGAATTATTTTATTTAGGTTTTAAAACAATCTCATAAGGTCAGTTTGGTCAGTTTTATTTACATTTTACAGAAAAGGAAACAATATTCTCAGAGTCACATAGTAAGTAGAAGAACTACTTACATAAAAGAAGTATATGAAAATGCATAGAAAGTAACGTAGGAGAGTACTTCTGGGAGATGGAGAGTGGTGAAGAAGAGCTTTCAGGGGTTTTTTGTTTGTTTTTTGTTTTTTTAAGAGATGAGGTCTTGCTGTGTTGCCCAGGCTGGAGTGCAGTGGCTGTTCACAGACACGATCCCACTACTGATCAGCACAGGAGTTTTGACCTGCTCCTGTTTCTGACCTGGGCAGGTTCACCCCTCCTTAGGCAACCTGGTAGTCCCCTACTCCCGGGAGGTAACCATATTGATGCCAAACTTAGTGTGGACACCCGATCAGCATAGCACACTACAGCCCAGAACTCCTGGACTCAAGCGATCCTCCAGCCTCAGCCTCCCAAGTAGCTGGGACTACAGGCACACACCACCAGGCCCGGCAAGCTTTCAGTTTTTACTCTACTACTTTTTTTTTTTTTTTAGATAGGGTCTCATCTGTCTCCCAAGCTGGAGTGCAGTCGTGAGATCTCGGCTCATGGCAACCTCCGACTTCTGGGTTCAAGCAATTCCCCTGCCTCACCTTCCTGAGTATCTGTGTTTACAGTGCACACCACCACACTTGTCTAATTTTTGTATTTTTAGTAGAGATAGGGTTTCACCATGTTGGCCAGGCTGGTCTTGAACTCCTGACCTCAAGGGATCCGCTTGCCTTGGCCTCCCAAAGTGTTGAGATTACAGGTATGAGCCGCCACGCCTGGCCCCCTACTTCTATATTGTTTGGATTTTTAATATAAGCACATAGTTACTTTGTAATTTTGAAAGAAAATTCTCAAAAAAGATATTTGGTTCTCCTAGGCCTTTAATGTAAAATGTTCTAAGGGATTTACCTCAGATTTTAAAGGTGAATTTTGACTTCAAAGTAGATTTCTAGAGTGAAAATTACCCTTTAGCATCATTCACTTAAAATTTGTAGAAAAATTCAAAGGTATCTGGTATGGCATGGGTAGCCTAAAGCAGAGGTTTCCTTGAGAGGCTCATGAGACAGGTTTCATGGCATTTCATTTACTTCTCTTTTCTTTCCTTTTAAAAATTGTTTGTACTACTTATTTTTCCATTTTTCCAATTGTTCACTTTCAACATCTGTGTGTATTATTGGAGTAATTGTGTTTTTCTTCTTTCTTGCTCACACTTTAAATTTGCTGTGTGTACTCCAAGGGCATTGACAAGCCCCTTTAGTACCCCTGAAGAATGATCTGCTCAATACAGTGAAGTATAAGTTTGACCTAGACATGCTAAAATTAACTGGTCTTTGGATCATGGCCCTTTATTGATTACAGCTAAGGTAAATGGTCTTCCAAATTTTTGTATTCTTGAATTATCAGTCTTGTGTTGGTATGTAGTTATAGAATTTTATTACCGGCCAGGTGTGGTGGCTTACTCCTGTAATCCCAGCACTTTGGGAGGCCAAGGCAGGTGGATCACCTGGGGGTGAGGAGTTTAAGATCAGCCTAGCCAACTTGGTGAAACCCTGTCTGTACTAAAACTACAAAAATTAGCTGGGTGTGGTGGCACACGCCTTTAATCTCAGCTCTTCTGGATGCTGGGCCAGGAGAATTGCTTGAACCTGGGAGGCAGTTGTAGTTAACCATAGTGCCAGTGCACTCCAGTCTGGGTGACAGAGTGAGACTCCATCACAAGAAAAAAGTAAATAATTTTATTACCTAGTTTGGGCTATACTTCTAAGCAGTTCAGTTCTGACAAGACTAACTGTATGTACTGAGACACAATCAGCGTTACATTTTTTTCTAGCTATATTTCTATTAATATCAGAAGAGAATGCCTCCTCCTTACTTACCACTGTCATATTTTAGTCTTTTTCCCTTTGACTTGGAGTAATGATAAAGATGTCACGAGGAATTTGGTCAGCTATAGCAGAAATAAAATGTTCATTTCCTCTGTTGTTTCTGTTCCCTAGCTTCCCATTGACCGGGGTGGAGGTGAAGGAAAGGCCATGTACATTGACACCGAGGGTACCTTTAGGCCAGAACGGCTGCTAGCAGTGGCTGAGAGGTAGGTTACTGTTCAGATAAGAGAGAATATGGCTACAATTATCACTGTAGTGATTGCCAGGGTTTGGCTGAAGAATGTCTTTTCTATAACCTCACATATCAAAGTTACATATGTGGTTCAAAAGAATGACTTCCTTTAGTAGAAAAAGGCGTTGATTTTTTTTTTTTTTTTTTGAGATGGAGTCTCCTTTTTGTCACCCAGGCTAGAGTGCAATGGTGTGATCTCAGTTCACTGCAACCTCCGCCTCCCGGATTCAAGCAATTCTCCCGCCTCAGCCTCCCTAGTAGCTGTGATTACAGGCACCCGCCACCACACCGGCTAACTTTTGTATTTTTAGTAGAGACAAGGTTTTGCCATGTTGGCCAGTCTGGCCTTAAACTCCTGATCTCAGGTGATCCAGCTGCCTTGGCCTCCCAAAGTGCTGGGGTTATAGGCGTGAGCCACTGTGCCCAGCCAGAAAAAGGCATTCTTTAGTCAACAATCTATGAGATGCTGTCAGACTGGATTAAATAAAAAATCCAACTGTGTGTTTTCTTTTGGAGAAATCCTTTAGAAAGTAAAAGAATATAAAAAGATACTACATGCAAATAGTAACCATAAGAGAGCCTGATGCCAGGCGCGGTGGCTCACGCCTGTAATCCCAGCACTTTGGGAGGCTGAGGCGGGTGGATCACGAGGTCAAGAGATTGAGACCATCCTCATCAACATGGTGAAACCCCGTCTCTACTAAAAATACAAAAAATTAGCTGGGCATGGTGGCGCGTGCCTGTAATCCCAGCTACTTAGGAGGCTGAGGCAGGAGAATTGCCTGAACCCAGGAGGCGGAGGTTGCGGTGAGCAGAGATCACGCCATTGCACTCCAGTCTGGGTAACAACAGCGAAACTCCTACTCAAAAAAAAAAAAAGAGAGCCTGAGTGGCTATACTAATATCAGACAAAATACACTTTAAGACAAACACGTTATATGCGAAGAGGAACATTTTATAATTAAAAGGTCAGTTTGTCAGGAAGTTATAACAGTTGTAAACATATACACATGCCTAACAACAAAGCCCCAAAATACACGAAACAAAAAGTCAATTAAAGGGGAAAATAGACAACTCAACCATAATAGTAGGGGACCAGTTTCTAATTTTCACTAATGGATAGAGCCTTAAATATCTCACTCTGAATAATGAATGTAACATCTGTCAGAGGCCCTGCTAAAGGGCATCTGTGAAAAACCTATAGGTAGCATCATACTTAATGGTGAACATCTTTTTTTTTTTTTTTTTTCTTGAGGCAAGGTTTTGTTCTGTTGCCCAGGCTGGAGTGCAGTGGCTTGAACTCAGCTCACTGCAACTTCCACCTCTCGGGTTCAAGTGACGTGACTCTCCTGCCTAAGCCTCCTGAGTAGCTGGGACTACAGGCGTGGGACACCATGCCTGGCTACTTTTTGTATTTTTAGTAGAGACGGGATTTCTCCATGTTGGCCAGGCTGGTCTCAAACTCCTGACCTCAAGTGATCTGCCCATCTTGGCCTCCAAAAGTGCTGGGATTACAGGTGTGAGCCACTGTGCCCGGCCTTAATGGTGAAATTCTGAATGCTTTCCCCCTAAAGTCACTAACAAGGCAAGGATGCGCACTTTCGCTATTTACATTCAACAATGTACTGAAGATCATGAACAGTGTAGTCAGGCAAGAAAATGAAATAAACGGCATCCAGATTGGAATGGAAGAAGGAAAACTATTTGCTGATTACATGGTGCTTTATATAGAAAATGCTAAGGAAAACACACAAGAAAAACTAGAACTAAATAAACTAGTTCAGCAAAGTTGCAGAATACAGTATCAAAATGCAAATATCCATTATATTTCTATATACTAGAAAATAATTCAAGAGTAAAACTTAAAAGACTTCATAGTAGCGTGAAAAAGAATAAAATACTTAGGAATAAATTTAACAAAAGAAATGTAAGATTTGCACAGCAAAACTCTAAAACATTGCTGAGAAAAATTGAAGATTTACATAAAGAGAGACATTCCACATCATGGATTGGAAGACTCAATATTAAAATGGCCTTCTTTGCCAGGCGCAGTGGCTCACACCTGTAATCCCAAAACTTTGGGAGGCCAAGGTGGGCAGATCACCTGAGGTCAGGAGTTCGAGACCAGCCTGGCCAGCATGATGAAACCTTGTCTCTAATAAAAATACAAAAATTAGCTGGGTCTGGTGGCACATTGCCTGTAGTCCGGGCTACTTGGGAGGGTAAGACAGGAGAATCATTTGAACCTGGAAGGCAGAGGTTGTAGTGAGCTGAGATTGTGCCACTGCACTCTAGCCTGGGCAACAGAGTGAGACTCTCCAAAAAAGGCAGTTCTCCTCAAATTGATCTATGGATTCAACACAATCCTTATCAAAATTCCAGCAAGCTTTTTTTTGCAGAAATTCACAAACTAATTATAACATTTATGGAACATAACATATATGGAAATGTAAAGGACCCGGAATAGCCCAGTCTGGAAAAAAAAGAAAATTTGAGGTCTT
This sequence comes from Aotus nancymaae, assembly GCF_030222135.1. Classification (NCBI taxonomy): domain Eukaryota; kingdom Metazoa; phylum Chordata; class Mammalia; order Primates; family Aotidae; genus Aotus; species Aotus nancymaae. Next base: position 41,618,290 of record NW_026988422.1, read on the forward strand.
AGACTTTTCAGTTTAAAAATTTATTATGAAGCTATAGTAACCAAGAGAATATGGTGATGGCATAAGGATAAACATGGAGAGTTCAGAAATGAAACCTGTATGGTCACTTGATTTTTGACAAAGGTAACAAGGCAATTTTTTTTTAATTTAAAATTTTTTAAAAATACAGGTGGTCTCACTGTGTTGCCCAGGCTGGTCTTGAACTCCTGGCTTCAGGTGATCATCCCACCTCAGCCTCCCAAAGTGTTAGGATTACAGATGTAAGCCACCAAGCCTGTCTGACAAGGCAATTTAATGAGGGAAAGAATGATCTTTTCAATAAATCGTGCTGATGTAGTTGAATTTCCAAATGCAAAACAATGAATTTAGAACTTTACTATACACCATACATAAAAATTAAAGTAGATAACAGTGTGATCATTCCTCAAAAAATTAAACACAGAATGATCATGTGATCCAGCAATTGTTTCTGGCTATATATTCAAAAGAATTGAAAGCAGAGGCCAGGCATGGTGGCTCATGCCTGTAATCCCAGCACTTTGGGAGGCCAAGGCAGGTGGATCACTAGAGGTCAGGCGTTTGAGACCAGCCTGGCCACATGGTGAAACCCTTTAACTACTAAAAATACAAAAAATTAACTGGGCATGGTGGCATATACCTGTAATCCCAGCTACTCCAGAGGCTGAGGCAGGAGAATCATTCGAACCTGAGAGGTGGAGGTTGGAGTACACCGAGATCCTGTGATTGCATTCCAGCCTGGGCAACAAGAGCAAAACTCTGGCACGGGTAAAGAAAAAAAAAAAGGGCCGGGCGCGGTGGCTCAAGCCTATAATCCCAGCACTTTGGGAGGCCGAGGCGGGTGGATCACAAGGTCAAGAGATCAAGACCATCCTGGTCAACAAGGTGAAACCCGGTCTCTACTAAAAATACAAAAATTAGCTGGGCATGGTGGCGTGCTCCTGTAGTCCCAGCTACTCGGGAGGCTGAGGCAGGAGAATTGCTCGAACCCAGGAGGCAGAGGTTGCAGTGAGCCGAGATCGTGCCATTGCACTCCAGCCTGGGTAACAAGAGCGAAACTCTGTCTCAAAAAACAAAAAAAAAAGAAAAAAAAAAAAGGGAGGGGGCAAAAATTGTATGATTCCACTAATATGTGGTACTTCAAAATCAAACAGACAGAAAGTAGAATGGTGGTTTTCTCAGGGTAGGGAGAATGGGGAGGTACTGTTTAATGGTACAGTTTCAGTTTGGTTCCAGTGATGAAAAAGCTCTGGAGATGAGTAGTGGTGATGGTTGCACAGCAGCATGAATGTCCTTAATGCGCCTGAATTGTATACTTTAAAATAGTTAAAATGCTCAATTTAATGTTATATGTTTTACTCTACTGTTTTTTTTTTTTTTTTTTTTTTGAGACGGAGTTTCGCTCTTGTTACCCAGGCTGGAGTGCAATGGCGCGACCTCGGCTCACTGCAACCTCCGCCTCCTGGGTTCAGGCAATTCTTCTGCCTCAGCCTCCTGAGTAGCTGGGATTACAGGCACGCGCCACCATGCCCAGCTAATTTTTTTTGTATTAGTAGAGACAGGGTTTCACCGTGTTCACCAGGATGGTCTTGATCTCTTGACCTCGTGATCCACCCGCCTCGGCCTCCCAAAGCGCTGGGATTACAGGCTTGAGCCACCGCGCCCGGTGATAGTCAAGGCCAGGCATGGTGGCTCACACCTGTAATCCCAGAACTTTGGGAGGCCAAGGTGGGTAGATCATGAGGTCAGGAGATCAAGACCCTCCTGGCTAACACGGTGAAACCCTCTGCTAAAACAATACAAAAAAATTAGCCGGGTGTGGTGGTGGGCACCTGTAGTCCCAGCTACTCGGGAGGGTGAGGCAGGAGAATCGCTTGAACCCGGGAGGCAGAGGTTGCAGTGAGCTGAGAACATGCCACTGTACTTCAGCCTGGGAGACAAAGCAAGACTCCGTCTCACAAAAAGAATAGAAAAGGATGATGGTCCTAGTTAAGTGCCTAATAAAGTATAATTTTTCAGAGAGAACATGGGAGAAAATCTCAGTGACCTTGGGGTAGGCAAAGTTTTATTAGCTACAACACCAAATGCACAGTCCGTGAAAGAATAAATTGATGATAGAGTGAGTTTTCACTTCATCGAAGTTAAAAACTTTTGTGCTTCAAAGGACACTGAAGAAGTGAAAAGATAGCCCAAAGAATGTGAGAAAATATTTGCAAATCATGTATCTGATAAGCTACTCGGGAGGGTGAGGCAGGAGAATCGCTTGAACCCGGGAGGCAGAGGTTGCAGTGAGCTGAGAACATGCCACTGTACTTCAGCCTGGGAGACAAAGCAAGACTCTGTCTCACAAAAAGAATAGAAAAGGATGATGGTCCTAGTTAAGTGCCTAATAAAGTATAATTTTTCAGAGAGAACATGGGAGAAAATCTCAGTGACCTTGGGGTAGGCAAAGTTTTATTAGCTACAACACCAAATGCACAGTCCGTGAAAGAATAAATTGATGATAGAGTGAGTTTTCACTTCATCGAAGTTAAAAACTTTTGTGCTTCAAAGGACACTGAAGAAGTGAAAAGATAGCCCAAAGAATGTGAGAAAATATTTGCAAATCATGTATCTGATAAGGGTCTAGTATCCAGAATATATAGAGAACTATTATAACCCAACAATGAAAAGATAACCGAGTTTTTTAAATGGGCAGAGGATTTGAATAGACATCTCTCCAAAGGGGATATACAAATGGCTGGTAAGCATATAAAAAGATGCTCAACATCATTAGTCATTAGGCAAGTGTAAATTGAAACCACAGTGAATTACCACTTCACACCCACTATGAAGGCTGTAATAAAAAAGATGATAAATGTTGGGAGGATGTAGAGAAACTGGAACCCTCACATACTGCTGATGACAGTATACAATGATGGTCTCTTTGGAAAATAGGCAGTTTCTTAAAAAGTTAAATATAAATTTACCATATGATGCAGCAATTTCACTCTAGTTATATATCCCAGCCCAGGAATTTGTTTTCTATCAGGTGTTCCAGTTTATTCTTATCTTTAGGGAAGTACAAGAGACACTATGAAAGAGGATGCTATTTCCAGCCAACTTTTTCCAAGCTGTGGGAATTCCGTGTCCTGCTTCTAGAGCCTAAGCACAGAGGTTCTGCAGTCTTTTTTTTTTGTGAGTGCTGCTGAGAGAAAAGCTAGGATAACTCTTTTTTCTGGTTAACCTTCTCTGTTCTTATAGTAAATAGATAATCTTCTCCCTTCCTTTTTTAATTTTTTAAAATTTTGTAAATAGAGGCAGGGTTTTGCCATGTTGCCCAGACTGGTCTTGATCTCCTGAGCTCAAGCAATTCTCCTGCCTCAGCCCCTCAAAGTGCTGGGAATACAAGTGTGAGCCACCGTGCCTAGCCTGTTCTCTGTTTCTGATAGATTATATCCATGTATTGTTTTTCTTTTTTCTTTTTTTTTAGACAGAGTCTTGCTCTGTCACCCAGGCTGGAGTGCAGTGGCGCAATCTTGGCACACTGCAACCTGTGTCTCCGTGGTTCAAGCAATTCTCTTGCCTCAGCCACCCGAGTAGCTGGGAAGCAGGGATTACAGGTGTGTGCCACCACACCCAGCTACATTTTATATTTTTTGTAGAGATGGTGTTTCACCATGTTGGTCAGGCTGGTCTCAAATTTTTGACCTCAAGTGATCCGCCCATCTCAGCTTCCACAAGTGCTCAGATTACAGATGTGATCTACCACACTGGGCCATATCAGTGTTTCTTGAGGCAGAACCAGAAGACTTGTATAGTAAAGTACTTAGGCCTGTTATATCTTGTTTTTTACCATACATTCATGATCTAAATAGAGAAAATGTATTATCTCTTCATTCTTGTTTCATTTGGTCAGGACTGTAAGGTGTAACTCTAACCTCATGCCATCTGTTTATCCTTATGATAGAATAATGAACCTAGAACATAATTATAGCACACTGGGTTTTATTTAAACATTCTCTTTTGGGGGCCGGGCACGGTGGCTCACGCCTGTAATCCCAGAACTTTGGGAGGCTGAGGTGAGCGGATCATGAGGTCAAGAGATTTAGACCATCCTGGGCAACATAGTGAAACCCTGTCTATAAAAACTAGCCAGATGTGGTGGTACACGCCTGTACTCCCAGCTACTTGGGAGGCCGAGGCAGAAGAATCGCTTGAACCGGTAGGCAGAGGTTGCAGTGAGCTCAGATTGTGCCACTGTACTCCAGCCTGGGTGACAGAGCGAGACTCCTGTCTCTTAAAAAAAATTCTCTTTTGAACTTTTTTTTTTTTTTTTAAGATGGAGTCTCACTCAGTTGCCCAGGCTGGAGTGCAGTGGCACCATCTCGGCTCACTGCAACCTCCATCTCCCAGGTTCAAGCGATTCTCCTGCCTCAACTTCCTGAGTAGCTGGAATTACAGCCAGGTAGCACCATGCCCAGCTAATTTTTTGTATTTTTAGTAGAGACTGGGCTTTCACCATGTTGGCCACGCTGGTCTTGATCTCTTGACCTCGTGATTCACCTGCCTTGGCCTCCCAAAGTGCTGGAATTATAGGCATGAGCTACTGCACCTAGCCACATTTTTATATTTTTATTTTTATTTATTTTTTAGCCTAATGTCATAATTTATTTTTTTTTTCAAAATTTTTTTATTGTATTTTAGGTTTTGGGGTACATGTAAAGAACATGCAAGATTGTTGCATAGGTACACACATGGCAGTGTGATTTTCTGCCTTCCTCCCCATCACTTATATCTGGCATTTCTCCCCATGCTCTCTCTCCCCAACTGCCCACCCCCTGCTGTCCCTCCCCTATTTCCACCCTACAAACTCCAGTGTGTGATGCTCCCCTCCCTGTGTCCATGTGTTCTCATTGTTCAGCACTCTCCTATGAGTGAGAACATGCGGTGTTTGATTTTCTGTTCTTGTGTCAGTTTGCTGAGAATGATGGTTTCCAGGTTCATCCATGTCCCTACAAAGGACACAAACTCATCATTTTTGATGGCTGCATAGTATTCCATGGTGTATATGTGCCACATTTTCCCTGTCCAGTCTATCATTGATGGACATTTGGGTTGGTTCCAGGTCTTTGCTATTGTAAACAGTGCTGTAATGAACATTTGTGTGCATGTGTCCTTATAGTAGAACGATTTATAATCCTTTGGATATATACCCAGTAATGGGATTGCTGGGTCAAATGGAATTTCTATGTCTAGGTCCTTGAGGAATTGCCACACTATCTTCCACAATGGTTGAACTAATTTACACTCCCACCAACAGTGTAAAAGTGTTTCTATTTCTCCACATCCCCTCCAGCATCTGTTGTCTCCAGATTTTTTAATGATCACCATTCTAACTGGCATGAGGTGGTATCTCAATGTAGTTTTGATTTGCATTTCTCTAATGACCAGTGATGATGAGCATTTTTTCATATGTTTGTTGGCCTCAGGTATGTCTTCTTTTGTAAAGTGTCTGTTCATGTCCTTTGCCCACTTTTGAATGAGCTTGTTTGTTTTTTTCTTGTAAACCTGTTTTAGTTCTTTGTAGATTCTGGATATCAGCCCTTTGTCAGATGGGTAGATTGTAAAAAATTTTTCCCATTCTGTTGGTTGCCGATTCACTCTAATGACTGTTTCTTTTGCTGTGCAGAAGCTGTGGAGTTTGATTAGGTCCCATTTGTCTATTTTGGCTTTTGTTGCCAGTGCTTTTGGTGTTTTGGTCATGAAGTCCTTGCCTACGCCTATGTCCTGAATGGTTTTGCCTAGGTTTTCTTCTAGGGTTTTTATGGTGTTAGGTCTTATGTTTAAGTCTTTAATCCATCTGGAGTTAATTTTAGTGTAAGGTGTCAGGAAGGGGTCCAGTTTCTGCTTTCTGCACATGGCTAGCCAGTTTTCCCAACACCATTTATTAAACAGGGACTCCTTTCCCCATTGCTTGTTTTTGTCAGGTTTGTCAAAGACAGGGTAGTTGTAGATGTGTGGCATTGCCTCCGAGGCCTCTGTTCTGTTCCATTGGTCTATATCTCTGTTTTGGTGCCAGTACCATGCTGTTTTGATTACTGTAGCCTTGTAGTATAGTTTGAAGTCCGGTAGTGTGATGCCTCCTGCATTGTTTTTTTTTTTGCTTAGAATTGATTTGGCTATGCGGGCTCTCTTTTGGTTCCATATGAAGTTTATGGTGGTTTTTTCCAGTTCTGTGAAGAAGGTCATTGGTAGCTTGATGGGGATAGTGTTGAATCTGTAAATTACTTTGGGCAGTATGGCCATTTTCACAATAGTGATTCTTCCTAACCATGAACATGGAATGTTTCTCCATCTGTTTGTGTCCTCTCTTATTTCGTTGAGCAGTGGTTTGTAGTTCTCCTTGAAGAGGTCCTTTACATCCTTTGTTAGTTGTATTCCCAGGTATTTTATTCTCTTTGTAGCAATTGTGAGTGGCAGTTCATTCTTGATGTGGCTCTTTAAATCTGTTATTGGTGTATAGGAATGCTTGTGATTTTTGCACATTGATTTTGTATCCTGAGACTTTGCTGAAGTTGCTTATCAGTTTCGGGAGATTTTGGGCTGAGACGATGGGGTCTTCTAGATACACAGTCATGTCATCTGCAAATAGAGACAGTTTGACTTCCTCCTTTCCTATTTGAATACCCTTTATTTCTTTTTCTTGCCTGATTGCTCTGGCTAGAACTTCCAGTACTATATTGAATAGGAGTGGTGAGAGAGGGCATCCTTGTCTAGTGTCAGATTTCAAAGGGAATGCTTCCAGTTTTTGCCCATTCAGTATGATATTGGCTGTTGGTTTGTTGTAAATAGCTTTTATTATTTTGAGATACGTTCCATCAATACCTAGTTTATTGAGGGTTTTTAGCATAAAGGGCTGTTGAATTTTGTCAAAGGCCTTCTCTGCATCAATTGAGATAATCATGTGGTTTTTGTCTTTGGTTCTATTTATGTGGTGAATTACGTTTATAGACTTGCGTATGTTGAACCAGCCTTGCATCCCCGGGATGAAGCCTACTTGATCATGGTGGATAAGCTTTTTGATGTGCTGTTGCAATTGGTTTGCCAGTATTAGTATTTTATTGAAGATGTTTGCATCTATGTTCATCATGGATATTGGCCTGAAGTTTTCTTTTCTTGTTGAGTCTCTGCCAGGTTTTGGTGTCAGGATGATGTTGGTCTCATAAAATGATTTGGGAAGGATTCCGTCTTTTTGGATTGTTTGGAATAGTTTCAGAAGGAATGGTACCAGCTCCTCTTTGTATGTCTGGTAGAATCCGGCTGTGAACCCATCTGGACCTGGGTTTTTTTGGGTGGTATGCTCTTAATTGCTGCCTCAACTTCAGACCTTATTGGTCTATTCAGGGTTTCTGCTTCTTCCTGGTTTAGGCTTGGGAGGATGCAAGTGTCCAGGAATTTATCCATTTCTTCCACGTTTACTAGTTTATGTGCATAGAGATGTCTGTAATAATCTCTGATGATGGTTTGTATTTCTTTGGAATCTGTGGTGATCTCCCCTTTATCGTTTTTTATTGCATCTATTTGATTATTCTCTCTTTTCTTTTTTATTAATCTGGCTAGTGGTCTATTTTATTGATCTTTTCGAAAAACCAGCTCCTGGATTTATTGATTTTTTGAAGGGTTTTTTATGTCTCTATCTCCTTCAGTTCTGCTCTGATCTTAGTTATTTCTTGTCTTCTGCTAGGTTTTGAGTTTTTTTGGTCTTGCTCCTCTAGCTCTTTCAATTTTGATGATAGGGTGTCGATTTTAGATCTTTCATTGTTTCTCCTGTGGGCACTTATTGCTATATATTTTCCTCTAGACGCTGCTTTAAATGTGTCCCAGAGATTCTGGCACGTTGTGTCTTTGTTCTCGTTGGTTTTGAAGAACATCTTTATTTCTGCCTTCATTTCATTGTTTATCCAGTCAACATTCAAGAGCCAGTTGTTCAGTTTCCATGAAGCTGTGCGGTTCTGAGTTAGTTTCTGAATTCTGAGTTTCAACTTGATTGCACTGTGGTCTGAGAGACTGTTTGTTATGATTTCCATTCTTTTGCATTTGCTGAGGAGTGATTTACTTCCAATTATGTGGTCAATTTTAGAGTAGGTGTGATGTGGTGCTGAAAAAAATGTATACTCTGTGGATTTGGGGTGGAGAGTTCTGTAAATGTCTGTTAGGTTTGCTTGGTCCAGGTCTGAGTTCAAGTCCTGGATATCCTTGTTAATTTTTTTGACCTTTTTTCTCTAATCTTGCCTTCTTGTTTTATTCCATTGAGTTAATCTTTGACCTCTGATATCCTTTCTTCTGCTTGGTCAAGTCAGCTGTTGAAACTTGAACTTGTGTATGCTTTGTGAAGTTCTCGTGTTGTTTTTCAGCTCTATCAATTCACTTATGTTCCTAAGTTGTTTATTCTCGTTAGCATTTCGTCAAATCTTTCTTCAAGGTTCTTAGTTTCTTTGCATTGGGTTAGAACATGTTCTTTTAGCTCACAGAAGTTTCTTATTACCCACCTTCTGAAGCCTGATTCTGTCAATTCATCACACTCATTTTCCATCCAGCCTTGTTCCCTTGCTGATGAGGAGTTGTGATCCCTTGTAGGAGGAGAGGTGTTCTGGTTTCAGGTGTTTTCATCCTTTTTGTGCTGGTTTCTTCCCATCTTTATGGATTTATCCACCTGTTGTCTTTGTAGTTGTTGACTTTCAGATTGGGTCTCTGAGTGGACGTCCAGTTTGTTGATTATGAAGTTATTTCTTTATGTTTCTTAGTTTTCCTTCTACCAGTCAGGCCCCTCTGCTGTATGATTGCTGAGGTCCACTCCAGGCTCTGCTTGCCTGGGGATCACCTGCAGTGGTTGCAGAACAGTAAGGGTTGCTGCCAGTTTCTTCTGTTATCTTTGTCCCTGAAGGATACCCACCTGATGTCAGTCTGAGCTCTCCTTTATGAGGTGACTTTTTGGATATATGGGGGTCAGGGAGCTGCTTGAGGAGACAGTCTGTCCTTTATAGGAGCTCAAGTGCTGAGCTGTGAGCTTCATCGTTCATTCAGAGTTGCTGGGCAGGTACGTTTAAGTCTGCTGCAGCTGAACTCATAACCCTCCCTTTTTTTTTCCAAGGTGCTCTGTCCCGGGGATTTAGGGCTTTATTTATGAGTTTCTGTTGTGCTGCTTGCTTTTTTCAGGGCTGTCCTGCCCAGCGAGGAGGCAGCCTAGTCACTGTCTGCAGAGTGCAGCCTAGCCACTGCAGAGGCTTTGCTGAGCTGCTGTGGGCTCCGCCCAGCTGCCATGTGAACTTCCCTGCAGTCCTGTTTATACGGGTGTAGTTAGAATTGCCTCGGCAATGGCAGCCCACCTCTGTAATGGCGGGCTGCTTCGGCAATGGCGGGCTGCCTCAGCAATGGTGGACTACCTCTGTAGTGGTGGAGTGCCTCCGTAATGGCGTATGCCCTTCCCCCACAGAGCTGGACCGTCCCGGGTTCAGCTGTGCTTGCTGCGAAACTCAATCCAGAGTGTTTCAGATTGCTGTTTTTTTTGTGTGTGGGTGGAACCAGCAGAGCCTGATCACCTGGCTCCCTGCCTCAGAGCCTTTTTTTTTTTTTTTTTTTTTTTTTTGTCTCCCAGGTGTTCCAGTCACCTGTTGAAAAGGTGCCGGGATCTGTGTGATTTCCCATGTGATGACCCGGCTGAAATAGCCATGCTGAGATTCGTGGCACTTTTTTGCCAAGGAATCTCCTGGCCTGGCTCCCTGTTTCAGTCCCCTTTTCTATCAGTTGAATGGGCGACTCTGTTTTCCCCAAGCTCCAGTTGCCTGGACCCATGTATTTTGTATGGAGAACCACCGCACTGGGGTGCTGGTCAAAACAGCCACGCCGGCGAAAACAGCTGCGCCAGCCAAAACAGCCACGCTGGCGACCCGTGGAGCTCCTCCGCCTGGGAATCTCCTGGTCTGTGGGCAATAAAAATCCATCTGGAAATGCGGCGTCCACTAACCCTCCATGCTTTTGCTGGGAGCTGCAATCCTGAGCTGCTCCTAATCGACCATCTTGGATCCGTCCTTATATTTTTATTTTTATTTTTTGAGACGGAGTCTTGCTCTCTTGCCCAGTCTGGAATGCAATGGTGTGATCTTGGCTCACCGCAACCTCTGCCTCCTGGGTTCAACGATTCTCCTGCCTCAGCCTCCTGAGTAGCTGGGATTACAGGTGCATACCGCCACCATGCCCAGCTAATTTTTATACTTTTAGTAGAGACTGGGTTTTGCTGTGTTGTCCAGGCTGGTCTCAAACTCCTGACCTCAGGTGATCCACCTGCCTCGGCCTCCCAAAGTGCTTGGATTATAGTCATGAGCCACAGCACGTGGCCCTCAAAGAATAGATTTGATTTATCCTGAAGACTTGCCAGGTAGAGCTCCAGAGTATTGGATGCTATCATCTCTCTGCTTATAGTTTGCCTGAATTTAACAGAAAGGGAATTACATTCTTTAATCCTGAAACTACTGTCAGTACCACTTCTTCCCTACCTGTTCAGGTAATTTAAGTGTCAGAGATGAATTGCTCATCTGCCTGAGTTCTGTGTGCAGACTATAAATGTTCTCTCCTCGCCTATAGGTATGGTCTCTCTGGCAGTGATGTCCTGGATAATGTAGCATATGCTCGAGCATTCAACACAGACCACCAGACCCAGCTCCTTTATCAAGCATCAGCCATGATGGTAGAATCTAGGTATGTGGTCAGTATAAGACACCAAATACGTTCTTAGAGTCCTTACCTGGATCCTGTAATGGCTATTTGGCCAGATAGATAGTAGCTTTAATTAGAAATGAGGAAGTTTAAGTTTAATTCCTGTTTTTACACTCTTGCTTTGTAGTTTAGGTCAAGTCACTATTAAAAATGAAACCATAATCTACCTGAATTTTGTGGAAATCTTGTTAAACAGTACCTCAGTTGTTAGTGCTGTGCAAATATTTTAATAAAACATCTATATACAAGAGAAACTACGAATATGAGATTTTAGGGTGGTAAGGAAGGGGAGAGAATCTGCCTGACACAGGCCAGAAAGAGGCTTCAGAGAATCCTTGTTTCCTGTAGGTATGCACTGCTTATTGTAGACAGTGCCACCGCCCTTTACAGAACAGACTATTCAGGTCGAGGTGAGCTTTCAGCCAGGCAGATGCACTTGGCCAGGTTTCTGCGGATGCTTCTGCGACTTGCTGATGAGGTAAGTTTTGGGATAGGGACAGAGAATGCCTACTTTCAGTAGCTGTGAATTCCAGGAGCCTTGCTAGGAGGCCAAGACATCAGTGCCTGAGATGATCAAGCTCTATTAGAAAAGGAGGAAGAGGACTGGACCGGCGTGATGGCTCACGCCTGTAATCCAAGCACTTTGGAGGCTAAGGTGGGCGGATCACCTGAGGTCAGGAGTTCAAGACTAACCTGACCAACATGGTGAAACCCTGTCTTTAAAAAAAGAAAGAAAAAAGAAAGAAGGAAAAGGAGGAAGAGAGACATTAGTCATTCGTTTCCTTGTGGGGGAAAGTGGTAGCAGCATTAAGGCTCTTGGAATGTCTGTGGCCACAAAATTGACATTTATCCTTTCTCCATCAGTTTGGTGTAGCAGTGGTAATCACTAATCAGGTGGTAGCCCAGGTGGATGGAGCAGCCATGTTTGCAGCCGATCCCAAAAAACCTATTGGAGGAAATATCATCGCCCATGCATCAACAACCAGGTAAGGTGAGGGATTGATTCTTCTTTTCAGAATGTCATGTTAACTGTGAAGTAGACATGAAGATAAAACATTTTCATTTAAGCCCTGTTAAAGCTACTGTTGTATAGACACTTGGGAACTCTTGCTAATCTAATGGACATGCTTTGGTTGGTATAGATATTTGCTCATATAAGAATTAAAAACCCACAAATGTGGAAGAATGAATTTGAATAATTGATACTCCTCTCCCTGGTTATTACAAAAATGGGCTGGGCACAGTGGCTCACAGTGGTAATCCCAACACTTTGGGAGGCCAAGGTGAAAGGATAGCTTGAGGCCAGAAATTCCAGACTAGTGAGGGCAACATAGTGAAGCCAATATCTCTACAAAATAAACTAGCAGGTGTGGTGGTGTGTGCCTGTAGTCTTAGCTACCCAGGAGAGTGAGGCGGGAGGATCAGTTGAGCACAGGAATTCAAGGCTGCATTGAGCTATGATCACATACCACTGCACTCCAGCCTGAGCTAAAGAACGGGACACTGTCTTGAAAAAATTTTTTTCTTTTTTTAATGTTTGTTTCAGTATGGACAATCCACTTAAGAGGGGCCAGGGCAAAAATGGATTCTGCCAGGTTGGAAATGCATTAAGGAAAATAGTACAGAAACATCCCCAGTGTTCTTCTAGGACGAATATATGTTTAAAAAGTTTTCAGCTCTTTTATAGGAATGGAATTCTTTAATTATAATAACTTGATGCTTTGGTCTGTGTCTTTGGGTCAGATTGTATCTGAGGAAAGGAAGAGGGGAAACCAGAATCTGCAAAATCTACGACTCTCCCTGTCTTCCTGAAGCTGAAGCTATGTTTGCCATCAATGCAGATGGAGTGGGAGATGCCAAAGACTGAATCATTGGGTTTTTTTTTCTGTTAAAAACCTTAAGTGCTGTAGCCTAATGGGAGTGCACTGCACTGTTCCCTGGTGTTCTCCACAGGCTTCTTCCTGTTTTGACTACCAGGAAAAGGCTTCCGGGAAAACAGCTATTGTATCAGCTTTTCTGATGGTGTAAACAGGAGACAGCTAAGTAGTCACAAACTAATCTAAACTGTGTATTCCTCTGGATTGTATTAATCTCTGTGTTTTCTTTGGTTTTGGAGGAGGGATACGAAATATCTGACATGGTGCCTTGGGAATGACTTGGGTCTTTATAAGCTGTCTACTGGACAATCTTATGTTTCTAAGATAACTAAAGCTGGAGAGACTCGACCCTTCTGTCACTTCTGAATTAATGGTAAAATAAAATGCCTGAGCTATGTAGCGAAGGAAATGGGTCTCTGCACAGATTCTTTTTTTCTGTCAGTAAAACTTTCCCCTCAAGCAAGTTTTTAAGTTGTATGTCGGAATGATCTTGTGTAAGATTTAGGTTATGGAGTCTTGTGCCAAGCGTAGTGGGCTGTTAGCCCTTCACCATCTACCTGCTTGGTCTTTTATTGCTAAGACTAACTCAAGATAATTCTGGAGTTTTAAGCATTTCAGGCCAGGTATGGTGTCTGACGCCTGTAGTCCTAGCTACTTGAGAGCCTGAGGTGGGAGGATCACTTAAGCCTAGAAGGTAGAGGTTGCAGTGATCTGAGATTGTACCACCGTACTCCAGCCTGGGTGACAGAGTGAGACCATGTTACCGAAAAAAAAAAAGCATTTCAGAAGGTAAGTAAACAGATTGTGAGGCTTCTAATAAAGTAGTTAATAGTAGTGAATGTGCTGTTTATAGCAGTTATTCTAGTGCTTATGGAGACCCAATCCAAAAAGATAGAGTCTCCATAATCTTTTTGACACTGCATAGGGGTGATTAATTTCTATTACTTTAAGATTTGAAACCAGAAGGTGAAGTCCCGTTTGCAGATGATTTTGCTTGTTCTTTAACCTAATGGGAAATAAAAGAAAGACATACCATGGCTTGGTTTGTGGTCTTTGTTTTTGGTTTTGTTGAGGCAAAGTTTTGCTCTTGTTGCCCAGGTTGGAGTGCAATGGTGCGATCTCGGCTCATGCAACCTCCACCTCCCAGGTTCAAGTGATTGTCCTGTCTCAGCCTCCTGAGTAGCTGGGATTACAGGCGGCTGCCACTAGGCCCAGCTAATTTTTGGTATTTTTTTTTTTTGTAGAGACAGGGTTTCATCATGTTGGCCAGGCTGGTCTTGAGCTCCTAACCTCAGGTGATCCCCCTGCCTTGACCTCCCAAAGTGCTGGGATTACAGGCGTGAGCTACCACACCTGACTGTGGCCTTTGTTTCTATCCTGTAAGTCTGTGGTTGTGCAGATCTGGTACTCGCCTGGATTATTTTACTTCAGGGTTTTGGGATACTTCTTTTCCTCACCTTCAGACTTATATGTGGAATTTTAGCTAGCTCTTCTAATTTCAAAGGGACTCTCAACTAGTATTGAGAGAAGAGGCAGTTGAAATCTCTGCTGCTGCCTGTTGGTACCACTGCCTGTAGGGACATAGAAAGACTTGACTCAAATTAATGTTGCATTGTTTCTGGGTTTTTTTGTTTGTTTGTTTTTTGAGATGGAGCTTCGCTCTTGTCACCCAGGTTGGAGTGCAATGGCATGATCTTGGCTTACTGCAACCTCCACCTCCTGGATTCATGGAATTCTCCTGCCTCATCCCCCGGAGTAGCTGGGATTACAGGCACCCACCACCACGCCCTGCTAATTTTTGTATTTTTAGTAGAGACAGGGTTTCACCATGTTGGCCAGACTGGTTTCGAACTCCTGATCTCAAGTGATCTGCCCGCCTCAGCTTCCCAATGTGCTGGAATTACAGGCGTGAGCCACCATGCCCAGCCCTACAATGCTTTGTTTTAAAAGCAGTTCTAGCCTGGCACAGTGGTCCATGCCTATAATCCCAGCACTTTGGAAAGCCGAGGCAGATGGATTATGAGGTCAAGAGATTGAGACCATCCTGGCCAATATGGTGAAACCCTGTCTCCACTAAAATACAAAAAATGAGCTGGACATGGGGGTGCACGCCTGTAGTCCCAGCTACTCAGGAGGCTGAGGCAGGGGAGTTGCTTGAACTCGGGAAGCGGAGATTGCTGTGAGCTGAGATGACGCCACTGGACTCCAGCCTGGTGACAGAGCAAGACTCCATGTCAAAAACAAAACAAAGCAGTTCTAGTCTCTTTTTTTCTTTTTGTCTTGAGATGGAGTTTCCCCTCTGTTGCCCAGTGTGGAATGCAGTGGCACAACTCACTGGAACAGCCACCTCCTGGGTTCAAGCAATTCTCCTGCTTTAGCTGGGATTATAGGCGTGTACCATCACGCTCGACTACTTTTTGTATTTTTAGTAGAGACATTTCTCACTGTTCTGACCAGGTTGATCTCGAACTCCTGATCTAAGGTAATTCGCCTACTTTGACCTACCAAAGTTCTGGGATCACAGGTGTAAGCCACCACGCCCAGCCTCTCTCTTTAAAGAGTAAGAAGAATCAGGGACTGGGCCAGGCGTGGTGGCTCACATCTATAATCTCAACACTTTGGGAAGCCAAAGTGGGTAGATCACTTGAGGCCAGCCTGTGCAACATAGTGAAACCCTGTCTGTGCAAAAAATTTAAAAATTAAAGTTATTTGGGCATGGTGGCACATGCCTGTAGTCCCCAGCTACTCAGGTGGCTAAGGTGGGAAGGTCATTTCAGCCTGGGAGGTGGTGGTTGTAGTGAGCCCTGATCACACCATTGCACTGCAGCATGGGTGACAAAGCAAGACCCTGTCTCAAAAAAAGTCAAAGATTGAAAACTAGTGTTGTCAATGTCCCTGGAAGCCAGAGGCCAAATGGAGGTTATGGGACTCTTTTTTTTCCCTTTACCTCATTTCACTAGTTAGGACTTCCAACCTAGATCCTACCCAAAGTGCTGAGTGACCATCCAAAATATTTTCCTGTTTTTAAAATAAACTTAGTGTATGTTTAAGATATACAACATGATGTTTTGAGATGTTAATACATATAAGGAGGCCGTGCGTGTGATGGTTCACACTTGTAACCCCACCACTTTGGGAGCCCAAGGTGGGTAGATCACCTGAGGTCAGGATGAGCCGGCCAACATGGTGAAACCCTATCTCTACTAAAAATACAAAAATTAGCCGAGTGTTGTGGCAGGCGCCTGTAATCCCAGCTCCTTGGGAGGCTGAGGCAGGAGAATCACTTGAACGCTGGAGACAGGGTTACAGTGAACTGAGATCATGCCACTGTACTCCAGACTCCACCTCAAAAAAAAAAAAAAAATATATATATATATATATACACACACATACACACACACACACACACACACACACACACACACATAAAGTAAAATGGTCTTAAGTGTCCTATGACACCGATTTCCTTGCCAGGAAGAGTAAGGTCCTCAGCCTGGTCTGGCTCAAGTACCTTTTCCTCTGAATGTGTGTTATTGGTGGCTGGGCCAAACCCTGTTTGTTTTCCGTACAGAATAGTCAGTGTTCCTAAAAATAAAAAATATTTAAAACCTCTTATTCACACTTTAATCTTTTCGTGGCAGGTTTCACCTGAGCTGACTAGAAATAAAAGCTACAGCCTTGCTGGAAAGCCCTCTCAGTGCCACTGTGCAAGATGTCATCCAGAGCTTCCTAAAGGTACTGAGGTGGACAGGGGGGTGCGGGCGACAGAAATACCAGGGTAACTTTGCTTTTCCCTAAGGACATTGTTGAGACCCTAATTAGGAGGGGTTTCTGGTAGGGGGCAATTTTGTGTTTGCCTGTTTCTTGGGAAAATCACTAGAGAAAGATGGATTCCCAGACCCACCGAATCTAGGTTTTAGACCAAAAAATATTATCAGAATTGAGTATATCTCAGGTCCTCTTTCATTACTATACCACAAAATAAATCTGAGGTGGTATAATAAAGACAGTGATATTCTGAAGTAAGAGGTTGGTTCTTAAATAAAAGCATCTCTCTTTTTTTTGTTGTTATCGAGACATAGTTTCACTCTTGTTGCCCATGATAGAGTGCAATGGTGCGATCTTGGTTCACTGCAACCTCCGACTCCCAGGTTCAAGCAATTCTGCCTCAGACTCTTGAGTAGCTGGGATTACAGGCCTGCACCACTATACCCAGCTGTTTTTTTTTTTTTTAAAGTAGAGATGGGGTTTCACTATGTTGGCCAGGCTGGTCTCAAACTCTTGGCCTCAAGTGATCCAACTACCTCGGCCTCCCAGAATTCTGGGATTACAAGCATGGGCTACCACAACTGGCCTAAGCATTTCGGTCTTAAATACCTTGTAAGTGAATTTGACCTAGAAAGTTGTCTTTTTCGTCTAGGTGGAATTAGGGGTTTGTGATGGTGGCTCAGAATGAACATGAGACGGGCAAGGGAGTACCTGCTTAGTTGCAGTAGGCCTTGTTTAGGCTAAAAATAAGCTCAATACCAGCTGGACACAGTGGCTCATGCCTATAATCCCAGCACTTTGGGAGGCCAGAGTGGGCAGATCACCTGAGGTCAGGAGTTTGAGAGTAGCCTGACCAACATGGTGAAACCCTGACTCTAGTAAAAATACGAAATTAGCTGGGTGTGGTGGCACATGCCTGTAATCCCAGCTACTTGGGAGGCTGAGGCAGAACTGCTTAAACCCAGGAGGTGGAGGCTGCAATGAGCTGAGATCGTGTCATTGCACTCCAGCCTGGGCAACAAGAGTGAAACTCTGTCTCAAAAAATAAAATAAGCTCAATACCTGTATCTTACATACTGGAAAGAGCATTAACCATAACCTGCCTGCAGTACCCTCTGTAGTCAGAAACAATTATGGAGATGTCGAGCAAGACTAAAGAGCTGATAACATCAAATTTGTTTTATTTCAAATTTGTAACAAAATATATTCTAGGCAACTTTTCAGACATCATTTTATAGCATCATTATAAACCCTGTACCACTGCTATCATTCCAAAAGCTGCTAGAACTCTGGAAGTCATCAAGTGGTCCAGCCCTTCAGCCCAGGAATACAGGTAGAATTCACATGATGATAAGAAAGCAATGTCCATGGGCCACTCCGATCCCTCCTTTTTACCCTGGTAGGTAAGGTATGATCTTAGGACTATATATATATGTATATATATATATAATTTGTGTGTGTTGAATATTAGTCAGTCAGTGAAAAAGTTAAAGTGACAGGTTCTATGCTTTGTTCTCATAGCTCTTTGAAGTTATCCACCTCACCAGCAGTTAGATCTCAGGTCTAGCAGGCTCCATCCACGTGTAATCCTGGGGCAGGTGTGCATCTTGATTTTTTTCCCCAAGAGATTCAAGGGAGAGAACAATAGAAACCCAGGCCACCAGTACTTCCCCAATTTTAGATTAGGTAAGAGGTTAGAATAAATTAACTGATGGGGAATGGTAGTGGGTAGCAGTCAGACCCAGGAGTCAGATAGATTTGAGTAGTTGCCTGATCTCAGGAAGGTCTAAGGAAAAAAGGCTTTGACTTTTTTTTCCCTCTAAAATAGTGGCATCAAGTCATGAAGGTCAGTGAAATGTGATTAGTCTCCTAAAATGACTTCTAATTCTTCCAGGTCCTTCTGGAGAGCCAAGTCCTAGGGAAACAAAGAACAAATTTAGGACTCAAAATTTAAACCAGCATTTTCCCAAACCAGTGGAACCTGAGAACAGGGGCCCTTTGCTTCCTTCCTGAGCTGTTACATTCTTTTTCCTACTTTCTCAGGATAGCCTCGGGCCCATGAAATCTGTCTCGTCCCCTAGAGGTAGACTGTCTTTCCTTCCCTAGGAAAGATTTTTTTCTAAAAAATGTCACATGATGAATCAGTAAAAACAAGCAGTTTTTCTTTTTTTTTTTGAGACGGAGTTTTGCTTTTGTTGCCCTGGCTGGAGTGCAATTTCTGCTCACGGCAACCTCCGCCTCCCAGATTCAAGTGATTCTACTGCCTCAGCCTCCCGACTAGCTGGGATTACAGGCATTCAACACTATACCCATCTACTTCTGTATTTTTAATAGAGACAGTTTCTCCATGTTGATCAGGCTGGCCTCAAACTCCCAACCTAAGGTGATCCACCCAGACAGGGAGTATTTAAAAGCATTACCTCCTTAGTGACATCTGGCAGCTCCAGGGCCAACTTCATCCACCATCTAGCTTCAGAGTTTTTCCCTAGTTCTCTGTAGCACTGAAAACAGACAAGTGAAACCTGAGAGAAATAATATCAGGAGACTAAAAGGGGATGAGTATGTGTGCTTTCAGGAGTTCCCAGAACTATGTTGAAGTAGACAAGTGAGTTTACCTTGGAAATATATACCCTTCCTGCTTTGGAAAATCCTGGCTGTAGTTCTTCAGCCTGGGAAAAGGGACAAAGATATTTCAGTAAGAGGTTCCTATATTCTAATCAGGCTGAAGTTTATTAGAGATTTCTAGTCCCCAACCATGTGGCTGATTAGTGGGTCTGAAAAAGAAATCTATTTTTGATAAGGTGTGCAAGTGATTCTGATTTTCCCATAGAACAAGCAAACACAAAATTGCCCCCTACCAGGAAAACCCCTCCCAGGAAAAAACAAGGTTACTCTGGTGTTTTTGCCTGCCACCCACCCCTCTCTGATACCTTTAGGAAGCTCTGGAGGGCATCTTCCACAGTGGCACTGAGAGGGCTTTCAAGCAAGGCTGTAGCAGTTTTTTTTTCTAGCCAGCTCAGGTGAGAGACCTGCCACCAAAAGATCAAGGTGTGAATAAGAGGTTTTAAAGGTTTTTTTAATCTTTAAAATGTACTGAAAAACAGGGTCAAAAGGGGCTGGGTCCAACCACTAAATAACACAAGTATTCAGAGGAAAGGGCACCCGAGCCAGAGCAGACCAAAGATCTTGTTCTTTCTGGCAAAGAAATCAGTGCCAGAAGGCATTTAGGACCATTATGTCAAGCCCTTAAATGCAGCTTACCTGATAGCACCACCTGCCAAGAAGAAAATGAGCCATGGGATTTTCTGGCTGGAGAGCAATGGCTTTGTCCACATGCTCCTAAGGGGAAAATGTAAACTAACATCAGACACGAGCGTTGCTAAAAGAGCAGCAAGGGTGGGACGTGGTGGCTCACGCCTGTAATCCCTGTACTTTGGGAGGCCGATGCAGGCGAATCACCTGAGGTCAGGAGTTTGAAACCAGTCTTCGCAGTCCTAGCCAACCTGGTGAAACCCTGTCTCTACTAAAAATGCAAAAATTAGCTGGGCATGGTGGTATATGCCTATAATCCCAGCTACTTGGGAGGGTAAGGCAAGAGAATTGCTGGAACCCAGGAGGAGGTTTCAGTGAGCCAAGATCACACCACTGTAGTCCAGCCTGGACAAGAGAGTGAGACTGCCTCGAAAAAAAGAGAGGCAAGTCACTGAGGCTGTAGAAAAGCCTTTGGCAGGGAGCCAGAAAGGAGCAGGGAGTCTGGGATAGGCCAGTACAAGGAAGAAGCCTGTCCTCACCTTGAAGCTAAAGCCACTCTGGATGCGCCTCTGGATACTCTCATGCTCAGCCAGCTGACCACAAAGCACTGCATACCTAGGGGGGAAGCAGCAAGCTCAGGGACAAGGACTAAGCAGCATCACTGCAAGGAATGATGTCCCACCAACAGCCTAGTGGTACTGTCCCCTGTCCCTCTACCCTCAACTAGAGCTGAAAATGCCTAATTTTAATCTGTATGTAATACTCTCTCTTCACAGACCTCTGGCCCTAATTAGTATTCCTTAGTAGATCATGGTAGGCTTAAAAGTCTCCAAAGTATTCTAGGTATAAAAAAGCTGGGACTACCACAGTAAATCTCTTACACTTAAGAAT
Organism: Aotus nancymaae; assembly: GCF_030222135.1. NCBI lineage: Eukaryota > Metazoa > Chordata > Mammalia > Primates > Aotidae > Aotus > Aotus nancymaae. The sequence continues at coordinate 41,638,851 of NW_026988422.1, forward strand.
ATTTAGGCAAGTTCTCAGTCCAAATTTCCCCTCATAAAGAGTACTGCCAAAGGCATTAATAAAAAGTTAAAAAGCATGAAATAATCATCAGCATGAAAGTATAAGAAACCGGAGTATATTGCTTATCTTCTGAGCAGACAAAAAAGTGAGTCTCATTAGCCTTTAAGCATACAGATGTAGCACTAGGACTTGGGAAGCAATTTCTTAGGATAGTCACATTGGGAGGGGATGTTCTAGAAATTTCTAATGTTAACTTGGGGACCAACAACCAGAGGAAGAAAGACTTATGTTTGCACACTGCCCCTCCCAAGGGGAACCAACTAGCCAGCTTCCCATCTTCTATCCTCAGAAACAAACTCTTACTCCCCCATCCCCGCAGCATTGTTCCTAGCAGCACAGTTGACATTAGATGAGTAAACCAGCCCAAGTTGCTATTTCATGTATATGCTAAGTATCTGTGGGATATCGGACACTTCTGGAGGCTCATTTCCATGTTTAATCCAAACAGCTGTTCCTCAGGAATAGCTAAAAATTTTCATCCTTGGAAGCCCAGGGTAGCAATGACACCCAAGAAACAGTTACTTGGCCTCTGAGAAGAACCCCTGCAGAGACAAAAGTTTCAGCAACAGATGGAGAAAGGCTCTCACTTAGCTCACAATCTGAGGATGGAGATATAGAAAGCAAGGATGGCGGTGGGAAAGGAACATTTTCACTAAAACTCACGTGCTGGAACCAGACCCCAGGACCTGAGTTTGCTCTGACCCAGGTAAGATGACCAAACTTCCCGTCACATGAGACCACAAAAAGGGCTGATGTTTTTTTAACCTAATAAGTTGAGCGTTGAACTCTCAAGAGGTGAGCTCACATGCTCACATCTACTTTTCCTCATGCAAACCAAGCAAAGAAGCCAAAGTACCACCAGCCAGGGATCACACACAGCAACAAGAAGAGCTTGTGCAGGATAGGGCAGCTGCAGGTTGTCCCAGCCTCCTGAGAGCCAAGAACTTCAGTTTTGTAGCTAGGATGACTCTTACAAAGCTATTCATTTCTCCAAGTTCCATCAGAAAAAAGCTTGCACCGCACCCCCCCACCTTGCCTCATTCCCAAGTCACCTCCCCCACCAGAAACTTCCCTTGTCTCTCTGACTAGGGGTAGACTGAGGTATGTGGAAATACAAGCCAGAGCTCCCTCTCCTGGATCCTTTGGAAAATGCCTCTGTCGCCCAGGCACAGAAAAGAGGGCTTTGCTCTGCCATAGCCCTTGCTGGCTCTTCCCAGAACACTGCAGGGTGTTATTACCACAGGTGGCAGTCAGCACTCTCCTCCCCCTTCTCTAGAGCAGCCTCTGCTTCTTCTTTTCCTGTAGGACAAAAGTAGATCCAGAGTTGACATGAGCTCGTACGCACATTTTCATACGAAGCCTTGTGGGAAGAAAACTGCTTTAGCTCTCACCGGTCCCTAACCAACTTGGACTTGCTTGGAAATAGTTGTGAACTTAAGCAGAATGAAAGGCTGCAAACAGGCCAGGCATGGTGGCTCATGCGTGTAATCCCAGCACTTTGGGAGGCCGAGGTGGGTGGATCACCTGAGGTCAGGAGTTTGAGACCAGCCTGGCCAACATGGTAAAACCCTGTCTCTACTAAAAAATAAAAAAATTAGCTGGGCATGGTGATGAGCACCTATAGTCCCAGCTACTCAGGAGACCAAGGCAGGATAATCGCTTGAACCTGGGAGGTGGAGGTTGCAGTGAGCTGTGACTGCACCACTGCACTCCAGACTGGGTGACAGGAGGAGATACTGTTTCAAAAAAAAAAAACCCAAAAAAACCACAAACAGCTTCTAAGAGATGACTTCTGCTTCACCTTGGCTTCCCCATCCATCATTAGAAACCCCAGTTACCTTCTTTTTATAACACACCTCATGTGCTTGAAGCAGAGTAAAATTTTATCACAGCTTTGATAAAATTCTCTAAAGGGGGTGGGTACATTGGCTCACACCTGCAATCCTGTATTTAAAATATAAAAGCTGGACGCAGTGGCTCACACCTGTAATCCTAGCACTTTGGGAGGCTGAGGCAGGTGGATCATGAGGTCGAGATGAAGACCATCCTGGTCAAAATGGTAAAACCCTGTCTCTACTAAAAAGAGAAAAATGAGGCCAGGCACGGTGACACGTCTATAATCCCAACACTTTGGGAGTCCGAGGTGAGTGGATCACCTGAGGTCAAGAGTTTGAGACCAGCCTGGTCAACATGATGAAACCCCCTTCTCTACTAAAAATACAAAAATGAGTTGGACATGGTGTGGATGCCTGTAATCCCAGCTTACAGGTTGGGGCAGGAGAATCGCTTGAACCCCGGAGGACGAGGTTGCAGTGAGCTGAGATCGTGGTATTACGCTCCAGTCTGGGCAACAAGAGCAAAACTGTCACACACACACACACACACACAAAATTGGGTGTGGTGGTGCATGCCTGTAGTCCCAGCTACTCGGGAGGCTGAGGCAGGAGAACTGCCTGGACCCAAGAGGCAGAGGTTGCAGTGAGCAAAGATCGCGCTACTGCACTCCACCTTGGCAACAGAGTGAGACTCCGTCTCAAAAAAGAAAAGTATAAAAGGATCCAGCCAGGCATGGTGGCTTTTGTCTGTAATCCTAGCACTTTGGGAGGCTGAGGCTGGTGGATCACCTGAGGTCAGGAGTTTGAGACCAGCCTGGGCGACATGGTGAAACCCCATCTCCACTAAAAATACAAAAATTAGCTGGACATGGTGGTGTGTGTCCACCATGATTCTGCTGCCTCAGCTACTCAGGAAGCTGAGGCAGGAGAATCACTTGAACCTGGGAAGTGGCAGTTGACATGAGCCAAGATTCAACCACTGCACTCCAGCCTGGACAACAGAGTGAGACTCTGCCCCACTCCCCCTCAACTGAAAAAAAAAGGATCCGACACAATCAAAAACTGTCCCCAACAGACCTTACTCTGGAGGGGCAGTGTCTATGAATCTCAAGTTGTATAAAATTTAACTTAATTGTGGAGACGGTCCACAGCTTTGATAAAATTCTCTAAAGGGGATACACATTGGCTCACACCTAGAGCTTTGAGAGACCAAGGAGAGAGCATAGCTTGAGACCAAAATTTCAACACCAATCTGGGAAACATAGCCAGACCCCTGTCTCTTTAAAAAAAAAAAAAATCCTCAAAAGGATCCATGATCCAAGAATATTAATCAGCTCTAGGCCAAAACTCTTTTTCATATGAGCCACGTGGATTGAGGTCTGACCAGAGATGACTTTCACTTAGTCTTACCCACATTTTCTAGGATAGTGTTCTAGCAACGAAAGCCCAGACACATGAAGTTATGACAAGTGTCACCAATATCGAGGCTTGAGCCTAGGACCTCCAGATAAGGACCATCATGCCTACACACTGGAGAAGATACTGCAAAATAGGATTTTTTTTTTTAAAGAGAGGGTGTCACTCTGTCACCCAGGCTGGAATGCAATGCTGCGATCATGGCTCACTGCAGTCTTGAACTCCTAGTTCAAGCAATCCTCTAGCCTCAGCTTCCCAAGTAGCTAGGACTATAGATGTGCACCACCACACCCAGTTAATTTTTCTTACAAGGTGAGGTCTATCTAGCCCAGGCTGGCTTTGAACTCCTGGCTTGATGCCATCTTCCCAGCTCAGCCTCCCAAAGTGCTGGGGTTACAGGCATGAGCCACTGTACCTGGCCAAGACTTCTTTTAAGAAAACAGATGGCTTGGAAGGGAACATGGAGAAATGGAACAAATGTAAATTGGATAATCTGAAATGTTATACCTTTTTTTTGGAGACAGTGTCTTGCTCTGTCACCCAAGTTGGAATGCAGTGGCACAATCTAAGCTCACTGCAATCTCTGCTTCCTAGGGTGAAACAATCCTCCTGCTGGCATGTTCCACCATGCCTGGCAAATTTCTTAAGGTTTTTGTTTTGTTCTGTTTTGTTTGTAGAGACAAGGTCTCACTATGTCGCCCAGTTGGTCTCGAACAACTGGGCTCAAGCAATCCTCTTGTCTTGGCCTCCCAAAGTGGTGGGATTACAGGCATGAGCCACCACACCTGGCCACAAATCCATTTTTGAGACAACTGACTGGGCACGGTGGCTCACGCCTGTAATCCCAGCACTTTGGGAGGCCAAGGTGGGCAGGCAGATCATGAGGTCAGGAGTTCAAGACCAGTCTAGCTAACACAGTGAAACCCCATCTCTATTAACAAAACAAAAATCAGCAGGGCATGGTGGTGTGCACCTGTAATCCGAACTATTCAGGAGGTTGAGGCAGGAGAATTGCTTAAAACCAAGAGGCAGAAGTTGCATTGAGCTGAGATCATGCCACTGCACCCCTGCCTGGGTGACAGAGTGAGACTCCATCTCAGAAAAAAGGAAAAAAAAAAAGACAACTGATGGTGTAAAGGACTCTAAATCCCTTCCCAAATGGAAGGATCACATGGCCCCACCAATGAGGGATGCGGCCTCTTTGGGGATTTCTCTCTGCCCTCTTTAAAGTACTGTCTCACGAGGAAAATAATAGCAAAGAATGTTCCTGCCAAGCTAGACAGATTGTTATAGACATTACCTGAGACCCCACAGAATGACTACCTCCTGGTGGTCCAGCTTCTAGAGATACAGTGAAATAAACTTTATACCCAGTAAGGATGATTGGTAAAGGCTGTGATCTCAGAGCAGAAACTTCAAAGACATTCCATCATCATCTGACCTCCAGCAGGTAAAGATTTGCCCACGGGTGCTAAGCTCAGGAGGCCAGACCAACCAAGTACTGCCCCTCTAACCACTGCCTCCACTTATGCCTTTGGGGTTCATGCTGGCTACTAGCATTAATAAGAGATGATCAGTGATGAAGAGGGAAAGGAAAGGTTGTTGATATGAAGAGTCCAAAAATCAGCCCAAAAGCTGATTTAGAATCCTCACCTGAAATTCAGGAGGGAAAATAGAAACTTGAAGAGAAAGTAATTGTAATTAAGCATCTTTTGTTAAAACTTCCAGGAATTTTTCTGAGGAGCTTCAGAGACATCCTACTCAACTCGTCTGTTCTTTCTCCATCGACAGAATTCTACAAATGTTTAGAATGTTAACCTTGAGCTATTGTTAGAGTATACATTATCAACAATTCATATTTGTAAGGCTGTACTTATAATAATAGAAAGGTGGACAAATCCGTTTTAGACAGTTAACTGAACCTGCCAGGCACGGTGGCTTATGCCTGTTATCCTAGCACTTTGGGAGGCCTAGGCGGGCGGATCACTTGAGGCCAGGAGTTCAAGACCAGTGTGGTAAACATGGTGAAACTGTTTCTACTAAAAATACAAAAATTAGTTGGGCATGGTGGCACACGTTTGTAATCCCAGCTATTGGGTTGGCTGAGGCAGGAGAACTGCTTGAGCCTGGGAGGCGGAGGTTGCAGTAAGCTGAGATCACACCACTGAACTCCAGCCTGGGTGACAGAGTGAGACTGCTTTAAAAAAAAAAAAAAAAAAAGATATTAACTGAACCACACAGACCTAGAAACCCATTAATGGTGCCTCACTCAATTTGTGGAGTTCAGCAGGACACATCAGTCTCTTTCTAAAGTCCAAGGATTCTCTGAACTCATGATAGACAAGGCTGAGCCGTGAGCCTGGCACAGGTCAGATGCACCCTATTCTCCAAGGTGGAGCCTTTGCCAACAGACTTGCCAAGTGGATTCCAGAGTCTTCTAAGCTAGCTATATTCTTAGAACACCTGCCCCACAGGTTCCATAACTGACACAAGATTCCTAGCAGCTGCAGAAAGATTTTGCCCTCTGTGGCTAGACAGTGAGAAAAACAAATAACGCTGATAGGATACAACTACTCCTAAAAATACATGCACCTGTGTTACTAATCAGCATGATAGATAAGCAAGGACTGCTCTCTTCCTCCAGAGGAGAAAGCAAGGGTCTTTGGGAGCCAGAGTTTGTCCCTAATGGGTAACTGAACCACAGCTGCTCTGACAGCATCTTGGTGGTTCCCTAGGGCCCCAGGCAGATGGGCCAGCCCCACCCCTGAATCAGTCAGTCACCTTCCCACAGGAAGCTGTCAGCACTTACCATCTAAGGCATATGACTTCTTCTCGCTCACCTCCTCAGTGAGCTCACACATGTCACTGTAGGCCCGGGCCAGGCGCCAGAGAAAGTCCTGCCGGCTTCCATACTGCAGACCAGACAGAAACAGGTGAGGCCCCTTTTTCCTCAGCTGTGGAGAATGGGGGCCCTGGCCTACCCCGACACCCTAGGTTTGTTACAATCACCAGCATTAGGCCAGCTCCTATGCGCAGCCATCCCCCCAGTCATCCCTTCCCACGTGCAGTTAATGTATGACACATTCTCTGTCTAGCCACTGGGTTGCACAATCACAGGGTTAGGGCATTCTGGCCTCCTCAAAATGCCAGGAGGAAAGGTCAACTCTAAGAAGATGTCATAAGGGATGAGAGGTCTTTTGCTGACACATGAAGAAAGTGTGAAAGGAAAAGGGAGACTTTTAACTTCCAGTCGGTGGCGTGGGGCAGCGGGGGGTCGGTTATACCTGGTTGGGCATAACTTTTGTCAGTGAACCTGAGAGAATTGTGGTTGAGTGACCTACACAGTGGTCACTTGGGGCTGGCAGCTTGAACTCTGCATCAAGGGAAAAGAGGAGAAAAAAAATTCCATTTCTTTCCACATTTCCCCCTAGAGGTAAGAGGTAAAGCTCTTTCTGCAGTAGCTCTACAGGAGGCAGAGCACTGTGCTCCCCGTACCCCCTCAGCTCTGGAGCAAACAGTACACTGGCCCAAGGGTCCACACTGGGCCTCATCGGAAGAGGATATGCTACCTGGGCAACAGATGCAGAACCAGCTGTCTTACCCTCATTTCTTCCCCCATGTCACCTTGCGGGGGCAGTAACCACATGGGCGTTCATTCCCCAGGGTTCAGGAGCAGAGGGATGGAGGGAGGGAAGGAGAATCAGGCAGGCAGCTGGAGCCTCACCGCCAGCTTGTTGTTGAGCAGCAGCTGGAAGCCCTCCCGCTTGCCCTGCTCATCACCCTGGTGCATCTCATCCGCCTGCTGCAGGAGGGGCAGCACATCCTCCAAGCCTGAGGAAGCTCCAGTCTCCATGGCACTGGGCACCAGACCTGAAGCTGCCTCCACCTCCAGGTCCAGAGAATCCTTTCTCCCCATCTTCACAGTCTCACAGCTTGCTTCATCTTCTCCATCCTCACTCTCTTTGTCAGAGTCCCGCTCATTGTCAGACTCCGCATTGGCTGTTGTGTAACTGCAATAGAAATGTAAGGGACAATAAGGAAGATGATTATTCAGCTCAGAGCCCCTAGGATCTATCCCTTACCTCCCTTACCCCCAAAGAAGTACTCTACATGGCATTGTCCAAAGCAGCAAATCATAATCATTCCTACCTCTTTTTTTTTTTTTTTCTTCCAGACAGAGTCTTGCTCTGTTGCCAGGCGACAGGCTAGAGTGCAGTGGCACAATCTCGGCTCACTGCAACCTCCACCTCCTGGGTTCAACGAATTCTCCTGCCTCAGCCTCCCGAGTAGCTGGGACTACAGGCACGCGCCACCATGCCCAGCTAATTTTTGTATTTTTAGTAGAGATGGGGTTTCACCATGTTGGTCACGATGGTCTCGATCTCTTGACCTTGCGATCCGCCCGCCTCGGCCTCCCAAAGTGCTGGGATTACAGGCGTGAGCCACTGCACCTGGACAATCATTCCTACCTCTTAAAGGCAGAATTTTTAAAAAAATTTTGAGACAGAGTCTCACTGTCACCCAGGCTGGAGTGCAGTAGCTCGATCTTGGCTCACTGCAACCTCTACCTCCTGGGCTCAAACAATTCTCTCATGTAACTTTTTTTGTATTTTCAGTAGAGATAGGGTTTTGCCATGCTGCCCAGACTGGTCTCAAACCCTAGCTTCAAGTGATCCACCCACATCAGCCACTCAAAGTGCTGGAATTACAGGTATGAGCCACCATGCCCAGCAGAAATCATCATTTGAGAGAAAGCTTCCTATGAGAACTAAGGGCTGGGAAAGTGAACCGGGTAGGAAAGAATAGCCAACCAACTGGGCCCTGTGACAGTCAAGGCAAATGTGAGAAGCCCCTGTTCGTTTTGCCTTATCAGTCAAAGACATTTGCCAGAACCAACCTGTGGGTGCAGCCTCAGGCCATGGGCAGCCACACACATCCACAGTCTCTTTCACAAATGCATAACCTCTGGCCCGAGTCAAAAACCAAACCTAAACCCCAACAGGAGTAGACCTTGGTAACCTTGGGAACTTAAAGTGTGGGGAGAAGTGACAGGAACCACTTTGCAGCTGGAAGCAAGAAGGGGAAAATGGGCCGGGTATGGTGACTCACGCCTGTAATCCCAGCACTTTGGGAGGCCTAGGTGGGTAGATAATCTAAGGTCAGGAGTTTGAGACCAGCCTGGCCAACATGGTGAAACCCCATCTCTACTAAAAATATAAAAATTAGCCAGGTGTGGTGGCAAGCACCTGTAATCCTAGCTACTAGGGAGGCTGAGGCACGAGAATCGCTTGAACCTGGGAGGCGGAGGTTGTAGTAAGCTGAGATCATGCCACTGCACTCCAGCCTGAGCAAAAGTGAGACTTTGTTTCAAAAAAAAAAAAAAAGACAAGGACTATGCAAGCCACCCCCAAAAAGGTGTTTGGGGGGCTGCCAAATGCCAGGTGGCTCCCAAGGAGCCCCAACCCTGATGCACCCACTAAAGAGAAAGCCAAGTTTCTCTTGGATCTCAGCCACCAGCAGCTGATTAGGGTGTTTTCCCTGAGTGCCTAAAATAAATCAGATAAGGACTGAGCAGGGGAAAAGGCAGGACTTCCAGAGGTCAGAAGCAGACACAAAAAAGCCCTCTAGACTCAGGGAAAAATGCAAGGGCTGACGGAGCCAGAAGGCCCTGAAGCATAGGGGAGATCCTCGGGTCATCTCATGATAAGCCTTGCTCCATCTGGAAAAAACGTTAAGAGTAGGCTCCCTGAGGCTGGAGCAAAACAACTGAAGGAGAGATGAAACACACACCTACAAATAAAGTCAACACATGACAGCCTAACGTCAGAGCAGAAGTGCTGTCCTCCTTGTCCAGAAAACCAGAAACCACAGAGCAGCAGGCTGAAGGCTCTAGAACTCAGCAGCCAGACCTGGTACCAATCTGTGCTGACTGCATCCTTACAGAGGAACTTCGGCCTCAACTAAAAAGGAGGCCCCAGACACATCTACAAGGACTTGTAAGGTATTTAAAACCTTTCTTAGCTGCACCTTGTTTTTCAAGAGGTTATCCAAGTATCTTTCCCCTTTATTTATTTGCAGGAAAAAAAAAAAACTTTAGAAACTAAAGGGACAAGGATAAGTGTCATCAAATTTCATGATCGACCTGGGTACTGATAAGCAAGACCACCCCCACAGGTAATCAAAAGAAACTGAAACTCCCAATGGCATCTGCCACAGACAGAAAAATCAAACCACAATTTCCTCTGCCCAACCAGGCCCGAAGGCAAAATGGGTAAATGGTTTATCTGGAATGGAAAGCTGGAATCTCGTCATCTCCCTTTACTAGAAAAAGGAGGAGACCCTATTTCCTGCTGGGTTGAGGGCTGCCTCAGCCAGTCAGGAGTCCAAACAGTAGTCTCTCTGCCTCCAGTTCTCCCAGGGAGGGACCCAGTCGTGCTAGAGCCCAGGCATCAGCACAGAATCCCCTGGGACCGGAGCTGCAATACTGCCATCCCTCTGAATCCTAAAGGCCCAGCTCACAAAGCCAAGAAGAGAGGTCACGGGGCCTTGCTGCCAACAGAGTGAGAGTCAGCAGAGCCCCATGAGGCAGAGAGGTTCCAGGGAAGCTGGCACACAGAGGGGACTTAAATTGCACCTCAGCCCCACTTTAAGGAGCTCTCCTCATCAATCTGAAACCCCACTGCCTGACATCAGCTTCTGGGGCCCAGAAGAGATAAATCACATGCCAACAGCTACTATATTTATGCCATTATCTCTCACCTTCCACCTCAGACTAACCCAGCCAGCCCTTGGAGAAATCCACCAGAGGGGTGACCCTTTTTACATACCCTGAGGCTTCTGAGATCTGCCAGGGATGGGCAGGGACCTTTAAAAAGGCCCTTTAGTCCTGTCCACTCCAGAGGACAGGAGTTCCCACAGTGGGCCAGAGACCCAAGGCTCCCTCTGAGCAAGGAGACTGCCACTCTACTCTTAAGCAGAGGCCACAGTAAGTAATGACGGACTCAGTTACACACATCTCCCCTCCTGGCAATTAAGTTTCTCTTCACTTAAACCATATTAGAGGCTGAGTAAAAATGACCAAGCACATGGGCCCTGACCTTGAGATAGGACCCAACTTAATGAGGTCATAAATGCCAAGAAGTAGTCTTCAAGATGAGGCTGTAGGCAATCTTTCTTGGCTAAGATGCCTGGGAAGGCTTGCTGGAGGAGCTGGTGTTTTAAGGCAGTTGAGTTCTAACAGAGGTTAGAACTCAAGCTGTGTTTGGTACAATGCCTGGGGAACAAGCTCACAGAGCTGCACAGTGATTCTGCCTCTGCCACCCTCAACCTCCTGAGACCTCAAAGTTTTATACAGAAGAAAGAAGGAATACAGTTTTCAGTGAAATTGAGCAGCCCATCAAATTTCAGCCCTTCATCCCTCAAAGCAGCTCTCCTTGCCCAAAGACCCACAAGTTCAAAGCCATTTCAGAGTTTGTAGACTCCTAGAGCTCCCCTTTGACCTACATGACAATGACTATGGCACAAAGAATCAATCACCACAACCACTACCCTAGATAGCAACTGGCTCAACCACAAAGTGTTGCACCATCACCTGCTCCCATGCCACGGGACTGGGCATGGGACAGAGCCTGATGGAACTATAATTAAGAAAGCTGCCCTTTCCCTTGCCCCATCACAGATGGCTGGCAGTCCTGGCCTCCTTGTGGCCTTGGGAGTCCCAGTGAGCACCCTAAGCAGTGAAGCACCCACAAGTGTCCCTGTTTAACTGCTCTGCCTCTCAATGACCCTAGAAGCTTGTACAGCTTCCTTATTTTCTTGAGAGGCAGTCTTTCTCTATCGCCTAGACTGGAGTGCAGTGGTGCAATTTCGGCTCACTGCAACCTCTACCTCCCAGGTTCAAGTGATTCTCCTGCCTCAGCCTCCTGAACAACTAGAATTACAAGAGCACACCACCACGTCCAGCTAATTTTTGTATTTTTAGTGAGATAGGGTTTCACCATGTTGGCCAGCCTGGTCTCAAACTCCTGATCTCAAGTAATCCACCTGCCTCGGCCTCCCAAAGTGCTGGGATTATAGGCGTGAGCCACCATGCTTGGCCTCAAGTACAACTTTATATTTTTTAGAGACAGTCCTGCTCTATTGCCCAGGCTGGAGTATAGTGGTGCCCTCTCGGCTCACTGCAGCCTCCATCTCCTGGGTTTAAGTGATTCTTCTGCATCTGCCTCTTGCGTAGCAGGGATTACAGGTATCTGCCAACATGCCTGGCTAATTTTTGTATTTTTAGTAGAGATGGGGTTTCACCATGTTGACCAGTCTGGTCTTGAACTCCTGACCTCAGGTAACCCATCCTCCTCAGCCTCCCAAAGTGCTGGAATTACAGGCACAAGCCACCACACCCAGCCTAGTACAACTTATTTAAATCATCACAAAGTGGATCAGTTGTGATGGGTCATGCCTGTAATCTCAGCATTTGGAGGCTGATGTGGGAGAACTGCTTGAGGCCAGGAGTTCAAGACCAGCCTGGGCAACATAGGGAGACCCCATCTCGACAAAAAAAAAAAAATAAAATTGGCTAGGCATGGTGGTACATGCCTGAAGTCCCAGGTATTCAGAAAGAAGGCTGAGGCAGGAGGATCACTTGAGCCCAAGAGGTTGAGGCTGCTGTTCTATGATCATGCCACTGAACTCCAGCCTGGGCAACAGAGTGAGAGCCTGTCTTAACTTCCTCCGTCTCTCTCTTCAATTGAGATCTATCAAATATTAATTTCCCTTTGTCCCCTCTTTAACACAACTTCTGGAAGCATCTCTTAGCCCAGAGCCATTTAGGTAAATCGAATTAAAAAAAAGCCATTTCTGCTTGCCCTTGAGAATACAGGTAACAGGGATCTGACAAACCGGACAACAGCAGTCCCCCATGGAGGAGCAGTGCTCTTTACCACCACTCCACAGGTTTTAGGAGGCCCCTGAGCAGTCATCAAATCCAGCATTGGTGATAAAGACATTTCAGTCAACAGTGGACTGTGCATACAACAGTGAGTGCATAAGATGATAATGGAGCTGAAAAATTCCTATCATCTAATATTTACTTAACATTGTTTCTCTCCTTTTTTTTTTGAGGCAGGTTCTCACTCTATCACTCAGGCTGGAGTGCAGTGGCACAATTATGGCTCACTGCAGCCTCAAACTCCCAGCCTCCCAAGTAGCTGGGACTACAGGCACATGCCACTATGCCCAGCTAGCTTTTTTGTGTGTTTTGAAGCCTCACTCTGTCTCCCAGGCGGGAGTGCTGTGGCTTGATCTTCACTCACTGCAACCTCCGCCTCCTGGGTTCAAGCAATTCTCCTACCTCAACCTCTCGAGTAGCTGGGATGACAGTCATGCGCCACCATGCCTGGTGTAATTTTTTTATTTTTAGTACACACGGAGTTTTGCCATGTTGGCCAGGCTGGTCTTGAACTCCTGATCTCAGGTGATCTGCCTACCTCAGCCTCCCCCAACTAGTTATTTTATGTAGAGACATGGTCTCAGTGCCTTGCCCAGGCTGGTCTCAGGCTCCTGGACTCAAGCAATCCTCCTGCCTTGGCCTCCCAAAGTGCTGGGATTACCCATGAGCCACCACCGCTCTTGGCCTGATTTTAACTTCTAGTTTCCATGTGCCCACTTATAGCTAATTCCTCTGATCCACCATAAAACTTGGCTGTTCTTTGCACCAGTCTTTTCCTTGTGAAGAAGAAAGGCTGGATAAGGAGAAATCAGCCTCTAGGCTTCACACAGGCTACCTGAGTGACTGGAGCTAGAAGCAGACAAGGGCAGATGCTGCCACTGACAATATCAGACTCTAGCCTTGGGACCAACGTTTCAAAGTGGTGCTAGTGGTTTAAACTCAAAAAGCCCTTAGTATGACCAGATTTGGAGGAGGCTGTCCACCAGAACCCTGCCAGCTGCCCTGCCTCACAGAAAGGTGTATTGTCATTCCTCCTGGGCCACTGAGAACTCAGAACAACCACCTGCCACCTGTAAAGATTCAAGGGATCATAGGCAAGGCTCCTCTGTGGGAAGAGGGTGACTCCCAGGAAGAAGGAGCATGCTTTGTGCTTAGAGATCTCTGCACACCAGCTCAGCCACCCAAGGAAAGGAACAAAGCCAAACAATGTTATAAAGTCTCTGTGATAACATAGAAAAATGCCCAAATAATGTATCATAATAACTATGTAATAAACTGACTCAGAAAATAGCAGATGTAAGCAATAACTGCTATTAACATCTACAGTTGTCTGAATGACATAAATAGTTGAAACAGTTTGTTTCAACTGTTCTGTATTTATTATACACTTATCTGTTCCAAAAATTATTTACAGCAGCTTAGTTTGGATTTTACATTGATAATACTTTTACGAAACACAACCTGGCTGTAGCCACAACTGCCTCCAGGAAAGACAACTCACCCTCCTTCACTCTCGGCATCTGTAAACGTAGCTCCCGAGGAGGCCGTGAAATAGACAGAGCTGGAGCCAGTGGAGTCACTCCTCTCCCGGACAAAAGGAAACCTTCGCCGCCGAGCCACTCTCTGGTTCTCTTCCATGTGGGATCTGAAAAGCAAGCCCCGTCCCAGAGGGTACCATTAGGCCCCATCCTGTCTTTCCACTCACCATGGGGTGCCTCTTACTACCGCTTCTCATTAAAGGGACAAGAACAGAGAAAACTCTAGGTCTCTACCCACAGGAGGGTAAGCAAGGGAGCTCCCTGGCCCCAGCTGACACAGACTAGGCTAGGCAGAACAGAGCGCTTCAGCTGCAGATGAACCATGAGAGTCCAGAAGCAGCAAGGAGCATGTGCAAGGCAAGGTACCAAATGTACAGCTTCTACCAGATTAGGCCAGAAGCTATAAAACTGGTTTCTTTCTTAGAGACAGAGAGCAAAGGCCAGAACACACCTCAGCTGAAAAAGCTACAGGGGAGGGATACAGCAGGAAAGGAAGCTGCATTACTCACCGGACCTCCCCAACAATCTCCCCTGCAAGCCCTCGCAGGCTGCTCCTCAACTCCTCCACCTCCTGCCGCAGTGCCACAAGGCTGGTGAGCACAAAGTCCAGGCGGTCCAGCACCTTCTCCTGACCTTCCCGTGGAAGGCTGGGCAGCACCACGGCATCTCCAGCCCCACCAGGGGCAGCCCGCAGCAGCATCACTGAAGGGGGAGAATGGGAAGCAGTGACACCCAGGAATATAGTGAGGAAGAGATCTCACACCTAGCGTTCAAGAACACCTGCTTCTCATTGGAAGAGAAGGCCCAGTGAGGCTCAGATAGGACACACATTCACAGCCAAGACATGGTAACAAGTCCCAAGTAACTACCCAGGGATCTCTAAACAAGAGCCCTCTGCTCCAAGAACCTTCCATACCAAGGCCCTTCAGGAATGGTGCACACCACGACAGATAATGTAAAATGCTTGCCAGAGTGGAACAGTTGTCCTGCTTGAGTAAAAGAAAAATCTTCCCCTCACCATATAGTGCCCAATACCAGGGAGTCAATACCAACCACACAGCAAAACTAAAACTGAGCTCTCTCAAATTCTGATCTCTCACTTCACAAAGAATAGCAGGGAAAACCTGGAGCTTCTCCCCAAACTTAGTAACTGCCCTCCACTAAGAGAAAGGGGACAGTTACTAAAAGAAAAGGTATACCAGAAAAAGCCCATCCAAACCATCTCATAAAGACACCATTACTAAGCCCCACGGACCCAACCCTAAATCTCACTCTGAGTAAATTCCAGCAGTGAAATGCTAGCAAAGTGAGAGCCACCTATGGTAACTGGACTGGAAAATACAAAAACAAGAAAGAAACCAGAGAGGCAGGATCCACATATATCAAGCAAAATCCCTTCTTAAAGGAATCTGGTAAACTAGGCCAGGCCACAACACACAGCCAATAATGTTCAAGAATGCAGAGCAAGAAAGAATGCTGGGAATGTGGCCACTTTCTTCTCATCTCAGAAGACTATAGCTAGGCAACTGCAAACAAACGACAAGGAAACGGAAGGAAGCACACTTGCAATACTAGATTATCACCAGGTTAGAAAATGCTGACAATCAATTGCAATCTAAGGTGATAGCTCATTGAAGACTCTTCCAAACTACCTTTTCCAAACAAGCTAACATTGGTAATCAGAGAAAACACTCATTTCCAATTAGCACGGGGGTGAGATAATCTAAACGCTCCCCCTGGCCAGGCCCGGTGGCTCACACCTGTCATCCCAGTACTTTGGGAGGCCGAGGCCAGTGCATCACTTGAGGTCAGGAGTTTGAGACCACCCTGGCCAATATGGCGAAATCCATCTTTACTAAAAATACAAAAATCAGCTGGGCATGGTGGTGCATGCCTGTGATCCCAGCTACTTGGGAGGCTGAGGCAGGAGAATCGCTTGAACCTGGGAGGTGGAGGTTGTAGTGAGCCAAGATCATGCCACTGCACTCCAGCCTGGGCAACAGAGCGAGACTCTGTCTCGAAAAAAAGAAAAAGAAAAAAGAAACACTCTCAAACAAAGATGGTAGTAGTGTGAACCAGCCCTAGATACTTTGCTCAAACAAGGAAAGTTCTGCAAATCTGAAAGAACTACTCATTTCAGCTGTGCAGGCTGCCAGCCACATTCAGCTTCAACTTCATGACGCATGCTCCTAGCCCTATGCCGTACAAAGTCCACTGGACCAGGTGACCAAGCCCAACCTTTCCACTTAATCTGTGACTGCCTCAGGAAAGTTACACAATCTTTTTGAATCTCGGTTTCCTCATAGGACTGATTAAAAAAAAAACTTGAATGAGATAGTTTCCAAGTTGTCTTCAAATTCTAATATATGATTTAATACATAAGCCTCGAGACTTTTAATCCCTACAAGACTCTTTTTGCCCTCTTTTGGACTCTTCCTCTACTCACTACACACCTCACACAACACTAAGCAAGTGCATTTAATATCCACATAGCACTATTGTGGCCAGAACTAAAAGTGAAAGCTAAGCAGACTTTTTGAAATATACTTTCTTGATAATAGAGGGGAAAGAGTACAGAAAACAACGACTGCCTTTTCTTTTTTGAGACTGAGTCCTACTCTATCGCCCAGGCCGGAGTGCAGTGGTGCAATTTGGGCTCACCGCAACCTCCGCCTACCGGGTTCAAGCAATTCTCGTGACTAAGCCTCGCCAGTAGCTAGGACGACAGACCATGCCACCACGCCCGCTCATTTCTGTATTTTTAGTAAAGACGGGGTTTCACCATGTTGAATTCTGGTTGAATGTTAGCCAGGCTGGTCTTGAACTCCTGACCTCAGGTGATCCGCCAGTCTCGACCTCCCAAAGTGATGGGATTACAGCCGTGAGCCATCGCGCCCAGCCTGACGACTGATTTTTCAATAAGCTTCCAAAACAGTGAAACCCTAAGGCACTTCCCTCCGTTGCCCAGTCCCACGGCCTCCACCAAAATCACACCGGACCCCAGGCCCATTAGTCTGCAGTGACTGCGGTCTCGGGACGGGCTCCTACCCTGGCGTCCGGGCTCTAAAGTCTGCGTATAGTCCAGGGAGTTGGGCAGGCTCTGGTTGCGGCCATGGCGCCGGGTCCGTTTCCATCGCTTG
This sequence comes from Aotus nancymaae, assembly GCF_030222135.1. Taxonomy (NCBI): domain Eukaryota; kingdom Metazoa; phylum Chordata; class Mammalia; order Primates; family Aotidae; genus Aotus; species Aotus nancymaae. Next base: position 41,655,784 of record NW_026988422.1, read on the forward strand.
CTGCAAAGGACGCACAGGAATCCAAGGCCGGCGGCGGTACCCAGCAACAGTCCCAGCCCGGCACGGACACCGCCCAGGGCCCCCAGTCTAGACATGCTGTACCTACGGCCCGCAGAAGCCAGCGGGAGCAGGCAGGCAGGCAGGCGGGGGTAGAAAGAGATTTGTGAGCCCGGCAAAGCCACCCCCAAGGCCGAACCCCAGCAGATATCCCCTTGCCCAAACCCTGAGCTCCCGACTCCCTGCACCCCAATGTGAACCCTAAAGCCTCCTCCAGCCCCCAGGGCCCCACTGCCGCTCCCCTCACCCAGCCTGGACGTAACAGCCCCTTCAGCACACCCCTCGACCCGGCTCAGAGAGTCCGGCTCCTGGGCCTTCAACCCCCCACCTCAGCCTCACGACACTGCAGACCACAAACCCGCCGCCCTGGCTGCAAACTCCTGGTCTTCCCCTGCAGCCCCCGAAGGTGCACTGGCCTGGCAAGAGAACAATTCAGACCATTACCCAGCAGCCAGCAACCATGGCAGCAGCCGCCGCGGACTCACGCTATCAGTGACTGTGACGTCAGGCAGACGGCGCCAGCGGCTCTACGCGCCGCGGGAAGGCGCAGGGAGATGACAATGCCGACCCCGCCTCCTTTTCCCTCAGGGGCGGGGCGATGGGCGACGCCAGAGGGGCGGAGTCAGCGCAGAGCGCGAAAGGGAAGAGGAAAGGGGCAGAAGGCGGGAAAGCAGGGAGATTTCTTGGTTGGACGCTCACGCAGTCACCGTCGCCGTCCGGCAGCCAGAGCTCCAGTTCCCTCCGGTCACACCGGCTTACTTGCTGTTTCAGGAATACGCTCAGCATATTCACACTTTCTACCTGCGCTTCTGCCTGGATCGCCCCTTCTGGAAAACGTCAGAAACCTGGAAAACGTCACCCCGTCCCCACATTTTATTTTTATTTTGTACAGACTGAGTCCTGCTCTCCTGGTCTCGAGCGATCCGCCCGCCTTGGCCTCTCAAAGTGCTTGAGCCACTGCACCCGGCCATAAATCTTAAACCTAACGTGCCGTCTAATAATTCCATTTTACTCTTGTAATTGTATGCAACTTCTTAGAATGTTGACAACTAAAAAGACCGATTTTATGAACTGTGATAAAAATTTTATTGTGAACATTTCTTAAGAGTTAAAATTCAGTTTAGTGAAAGAAGAAATATCTAGGCCAGTCCTCCCAATACCCTTGACTAGATCTTATGTTTATTTACCCTTTAATTGTGAGACACTGTATACATACACGAATGCAGGAGGCCTGCGGTGGTGGCATGTGATTAGTCCCAGATACTCTGGGGGCTGGGGTGGGAGGATCACTTGAGCCCAGGGGATAGAGGCTGCGGTGAACCACGAACACCCTGGGCTCTGGGCAACAGAGTGAGACCCCTGTCTCTCTCTCTCTTTTTTTTTTTTTTTTTGAGACGGAGTCTTGCTTTGTCACCAGGGCTGGAGTGCAGTGTGGCGCGATCTCGTCTCACTGCAACCTCCGCCTCCCGGGTTGAAACGATTCTCCTGCCTCAGCCTCCCAAGTAGCTGGGACTACAGGTGCCCGCCATTACGCCCAGCTAATTTTTTTAATTTATTTTTATTATTTTTTTTATTTTTAGTAGAGATGAGGTTTCACCATGTTGGCCAGGCTGGTCTCTAACTCCTGACCTCGTGATTCGCCCCTCGGCCTCCCAAAGTGCCAGGATTATAGGCATTAGCCACTGCACCTGGAGAGACCCTGTCTCTTAATTAATTTTAAAAATAATACATTTAATGTATACATACATTGTTAAGAAGCACTGTAAAACACTGAGGTACCCACGTCACAGTTTAAGGAATAAAACTTCACCAATACCTCCTACTCAACTTTTAAGATTCAGTTCAATTAGTGCCTTTTGAGATACACTAAAGGATTAACAATCATTGTTTTGGTGGAGAGAAACCATTTTTTTTTGTTTTATCATTATTATTATTATTATTGGTTATTTTTAATGACTCGGTTTCAATGAAATGAATGTTTTTAACATCTCTTTTCAGTATTCTCATTTTTCTGTAATTGCATGTATCATCTCCATAATAAAAAATATTTACTTGGCTGTGCGTGGTGGCACACGTCAGTGATCCCAGCATTTTGGGATGCTGAGGTGGGTAGATCACAATGTCAAGAGATCGAGACCATTCTGGGCAACATGGTGAAAACCCGTCTCTAGTAAAAATACAAAAATTAGCTGGGCATGGTGGCCCATGCCTGTAGTCCTAACTACTCAGGAGACTGAGGCAGGAGAATCACTTGAACCTGGGAGGCAGAGGTTGCAGTGAGCTGACATGGCCCCACTGTATGTACTCCAGCCTGGGCAACGGAGCAAGATGCCCAAGACTCCCTCTCAAATAAATAAATAAATAAATAACTTTAGAGGCCAGGCACAGTGGCTCATGCTTGTAATCCCAGAACTTTGGGAGGCTGAAGTGGGTAGATCAGTTGAAGTCAGGATTTCAAGGCCACCCTGACCAACTTGATGAAACCCATCTCTACTAAAAGTACAAAAATTAGCCGGGCATGGTGGTGTGCACCTGTAATCCCAGCTACTTGGGAGGCTGAGGCAGGAGGACTCCTTGAACCTGGGAGGCAGAGGTTCCAGTGAGCTGAGATCTCACCACTATACTCCAGCCTGGGAGACAGATATATATATATAATTTATATATATTATATATAAAATATATATAATGTATATATAATATACATTATATATATTTAATATATATAATACACATATAATTTATATATATAATTTTTATACACACACACACACACTTTATTGTGGAGGAAATAAAAATTCATTTCCTCTGGAAACCTTCCCAGACCACCACCTTGGTAGAATTAAGCTTTTCACCCTGCTTTTCTCCTGTGGCTCCATTGCCTCCATTATACTCTTTTTTTTTTTTTTCCAGAGACAGTCTTGCTCTGTCACCCAGGCTGGAGTGCACTGGTGCCATCTCAGTTCACTGCAACCTCCAACTCCCGGGTTCAAGCAACTCTTGTGTCTCAGCCTCCCAAATAGCTGGAATTCTGGAATTACAGGCATGCGCCATGACAACTGGCTACTTTTTTTTTTTTTTTGAGACGGAGTTTCACTCTTATTGCCCAGGCTGGAGTTGCAATGGCTCAATCTTGGTTCACCACAACCTCCGCCTCCCGGATTCAAGCAATTCTCTGGCCTCACCCTCCAAGTAGCTGGGATCACAGGCATGCACCACCATGCCCAGCTAATTTTATATTTTTAGTACAGACGGGGTTTCTCCATGTTGGTCGGGCTGGTGTCGAACTCCCGACCTCAGGTGATCCGCCTGCCTTGGCCTCCCAAAGTGCTAGCATTACAGGCGTTAGCCACCGTGCCCAGCCTACTTTTTGTATTTTTAGTAGAGATGGGAGGTCTCCATGTTGGCCAGACTGCTTTTGAACTTCCAACCTCAAGTAATCCGCCCACCTCCATCTTCCAAAGTGTTGGGATTACAGGCATGAGCCACCACACCAGGCCCATTACACTGTGTTCTGTGATTATTTGCTTTCTAGTCTGTCTGCACCAGTGGACTGCCCACTCTTCCAGAGTGGGGTTCATTCCTGATTCATCCCAGGTTTCTTGGGCCCTGGCACAGCTCTAATGCAAAAGCCATCCATAAAAGTGAATGGAGGAAGGAAGAAAAGAAGGCATGACCAGGCCGGGCGCGGTGGCTCAAGCCTGTAATCCCAGCACTTTGGGAGGCTGAGGCGGGTGGATCACGAGGTCAAGAGATCGAGACCATCCTGGTCGACATGGTGAAACCCCGTCTCTACTAATACAAAAAATTAGCTGGGCACGGTGGCGCATGCCTGTAATCCCAGCTACTCAAGAGGCTGAGGCAGGAGAATTGCCTAAACCCAGGAGGCGGAGGTTGCGGTGAGCCGAGATCGCGCCATTGCACTCCAGCCTGGGTATCAAGAGCGAAACTCCGTCTCAAAAAAAAAAAAAAAAAAAAAAAAAGAAGGCATGACCAACATCACGCCCTGCCATTTTAACAGTGTGTTCTTAGCAGTGGCAGAAAGCTCAGTGGCAGAAGAATAATTTCTCTTCTCTGTACCGGGGGAGGCAGCTCTGCTAGATAAACTGATTGTGATGAGAGGCTAGGCCAAATGGGCAGACCAAGCGGGGGAATTCATTTCCCCTGGATATTAAAGATGTTATCTGGCAGGCGTGTATCTGCCAGGGCAATCAGCAATGTGGCGGGTGGTTCTGGACAGAGCTCTTTATTTGTGCTGCATCTGCAGACCAGTTTTGCAAATCTAACAGAGGCCTGGCTGCCTAAGATATGCACTGCCCACCTTCCCACTCCCTCCACAGCCCAGCATGAAAAGAGAGCAGAGCAGACTCCAAACTCTTGTCCTGCCCTCCGCCCAGAACATCTGCCTCATCTACCCAGCTCTTTGAAAAGAGGTGACAAGTCAGATGCCTTGGGATGGTGGCCTTATTCTTGTGTATAATGTTTAAGGTTCTCGATGTCTTAAAAATTTTTTTTAAATATTATTTTTATTACTTAGTGACCACAAAACAACATTAATACATGTGTAAAGATTAAGAATGCATTTATAAGCTCTTGTACCCAGCACCTAGTGTAAGAAAGAGAATATCACATGCCCTGCCTGTACCCCTCCTCATATCTCCTTCCCGCTTCTCTCAGAGGTAACTGATCCCTGAATATTACATTTATATTTATGATTCCCTTACTTTGTAACTTGACCACATTTTTATTCTCCCCCAAAATTTTTAATTTTGCATGTCTGTGAGCTCTATGTAAATAGTATTCTATACATTTTTTCAAGACTTGCTTTTTCACTCAGCATTTTCATTGCCATAGTTTCCATGTGTGACTCTTCCAGAAACTTTTTTTCTTTCTTTTTTTGTTTGAGACAGAGTCTGACTCCTCTCCCAGGCTGGAGTGCAGTGACATGATCTCAGCTCACTGCAACCTCCGCCTTCTAGGCTCAAACGATCCTCCCACCTCAATCTCCTGAGCAGCTGGGACTACAGTCACATTCCGCCATGCTTGGCTAATTTTTAAATTTTTTTGTAGAGAGGGTCTCACTGTATTGCCCAGGCTGGTCCTAAACTCCTGGGCTTAAGCAATCCTCCTGCCTCAGCCTCCTGAAACGCTGGGATTACAGGCATAAGCCACTGTGCCCAGCCCTTTTAGAAATAAATAATTTTTTTTTTTTTTTGAAACAGGGTCTTGCTCTGTCATCCAGGCTGGAGTGCTGTGGCACAGTCACCATTCACTGTAGCTTCAAACTCCTGGGCTCAAGCTATCTTCCTACCTCAGCCTCCCGAGGAGCTGAGACTAGTTGTGTGCCATCATGCACAGCTAATTTTTTAGTAGAGACAAAGTCTCACTATGTTGTCCAAACTGATCTCAAACTCCTGAGCTCAGACGATCCTTTTGCCTTGGCTTTCCAATGCACTGGGATTATGGGCATAAGCCACCATGCTCAGCCAGAAACTTTTTCTTTTTTTGTAGAAACGGGGATCTCACTGTGTTGCCCAGACTGGTCTCAAACTCCTGTGCCAAAGCAGTTTTCCTGCTTTGGCCTCTCAAGTCATTGGGACTTACAGGTGTGAACCACACAACCCTGCTCAAAAACGTTGAGTCTAATTTTTATAGATATAAGGGCTGTTTCCAGGTTTTTACTGCTTACAGTGCTGCTGCGAACGTTCTTGTACCGGTATCCTGATGCCTGTGGGTTCTCCTAAGGTTTATTTAGGAGAGGTCTGGCTGCAGCACAGGGGTATGTATCATTCACACCAACTTGCAAGCCCAACAGTAGTGGGATTGTTGACATCTTCACTAACACTCGATATTTACAGATTTTAACATTTTTATTATTTTTTTTCTAATCTGTGAAGCACCATCTCATTGCAGATTTAAAATGTAGCTTAGTCTGGGCATGGTGGCTCATGCCTATAATCCCAGTACCTTGGGAGGCTAAGGCAGGAGGATTGTTTGAGGTTGAGAGTTGGAGACCAACCTGGGCAACACAGTGAGACTGTCTCTACAAAAAATTTAAAAAAAAAAATTGGGCATGGTGGCATGTGGGAGGCTGAAGTGGGGGATGCCTCAAGTCCAGGAGCTTATGGTTACAGTGAACTTTGATTACACCACTGCACTCCAGCCTGGGTGACAGAGCAAGACCCTGTCTCTATTTAAAAAAAAAAAGAAAAGCCCTGGCGAAGTGGCTCACACCTGTAATCCCAGCACTTTGGGAGGCTGAGGTGAGTGGATCACCTGAGGTCAGGAGTTAGAGACCAGCCTGACCAACATGGTGAAACCCAGTCTCCACCAAAAATGCACAATTAGCCAGGCATGGTGGTTCACACCTGTAATCCCAGCTACTCAGGAGTCTGAGGCAGGAGAATTGCTTGAACCCAGGAGGCAGAGGTGGCAGTGAGCCAACATCATGCCATTGTACTCCAGCCTGGGCAACAAGAGTGAAATTCTGTCTCAAAAAAAAAAGTAATTTAGTCTTCTGCCACTCCTGGTATTGCTTATTACTTGTTTGATGTGGACCTGATACTGTTACCGCAACATGACCTCAATTCCTTTTTTTTCTTCTTTTTATTTATTTATTTATTTATTTTTATTTTTTAAAGATGGGGTTTCAGAGAGATCCAAGATGGCTGACCACTAGCAGCTCGGGATTGTAGCTCCCAGTGAAAGTGCAGAGAACAAGAGGACGCCACATTTTCAGACGAATTTTTGTTGCTCACGGACCAGGAGATTCCCAGCGGAGGAGCCCCATGGGTCGCCAGAGCGACTCTTGTAGCCGGTGCAGCAGTTTTGCTAGCACCTCAGCGCAGCAGTTCTTGGTGCAGAGTGAGCGGGACTGGGTCCTCTTTTGGCCGATTCCTGGGCAGAAAAGCACCATCAATCTTAACACCACTGGCCAGTGCAGTGGATTGCTCAGATTTTGGCGCTGGGAATCAACAAGTTGGACGTCCACTCAGAAACCTAATTTGAAAGTCGGAAATCACAAAGACGACAGGTGGATAAATTTACAATGATGGGAAGAAACCAGGGTAAAAAGGCTGAGAATACCCAAAATCAGAATGCCTCTCCCTCTACAGGGGATCACGGTTCCTCATCAGCAACGGAACAAGCCCTGATGGAGAACGAGTGCGTTCCATTAACAGAAGTAGGCTTCAGAAGGTGGATGATAAGAAACTTCTGTGAATTAAAAGAACTTGTTCTAACCCAATGCAAAGAAACTAAGAACTTTGAAAAAAGGTTTGACAAAATGCTAACGAGAATATACAATTTGGAGAGGAATATAGGTGAATTAATGGAGCTGAAAAACAACATGAGAACTTCGCGAAGTATGCACAAGTTTTAACAGTCGAATTGATCAAGCAGAAGAAAGGATATCAGAGTTCGAAGACCAACTTAATGAAATAAAATGAGAAGTCAAGATTAGAGAAAAAAGGATAAAAAAGAATGAGCAAAGTCTCCAAGAAATATGGGACTATGTGAAAAGACCTAATCTACGTTTGATAGGTGTACCTGAATGTGATGAAGAGAATGAATCCAAGTTGGAAAATACTCTTCAGGATATTATCCAGGAAAACTTCCCCAACCTAGCAAGGCAGGCCAATATTCAAGTCCAGGAAATACAGAGAACACCACAAAGATATTCCTCAAGAAAAGCAACCCCAAGGCACATAATCGTCAGATTCACCAGGGTTGAAATGAAGGAGAAAATGCTAAGGGCAGCCAGAGAGAAAGGTTGGGTTACCCACAAAGGGAAGCCCATCAGACTCACAGCAGATCTCTCAGCAGAAACCCTACAAGCCAGAAAAGAGTGGGGGCCAATATTCAACATCCTTAAAGAAAAGAACTTTCAACCCAGAATTTCATATCCAGCCAAACTGAGCTTCAAAAGCGAAGGAAAAATAAAATATTTTGCAAACAAGCAAGTACTTAGAGATCTCATCATCACCAGGCCTGCTTTGCAGAAGCTTCTGAAAGAAGCACTATACATATAAAGGAGCAACCAGTATCAGCCTTTCCAAAAATATATCCAGCTAGCATCAAATGGCAGTATTAAACTCATATATATTATTAACTGGATAAAAAGCCAAAACCCATTGGTACGCTGTATCCAGACCCATCTCACATGCAACGACACACAAAGACTTAAAACAAAGGGACGGAGGAAGATTTACCAACCAAACAGAGAGCAAACATAAATAAATAAATAAAAAGCAGGAGTTGCAATTCTCACCTCTGACAAAATAGACTTTAAAGCAACAAAGATCAAAAGAGGCAAAGAAGGACATTACATAATGGTAAAAGGATCAATGCAACAAGAAGAGCTAACGATCCTATATATACACGCACCCAATACAGGAGCACCCAGATACATAAGACAAGTTTTTTTTTTTTTTTTTTATATAAAGATGGGGTTTCACCATGTTGATCAGGCTGGTCTTGAACTCCTGACCTCAGGTGATTCGCCCGCCTTGGCCTCCAAAGTGCTTGGATTACAGGCGTGAGCCACCACGCCCGGTCAACAAGTTCTTAATGACTTATAAAGAGACTTAGCCTCCCACACAATAATAGTTGGAGACTGTAACATCACATTGTCAATATTAGACTGATAACAAGATAGAAAATTAACAAGGACATCCAGGACTTGAACTCAGACCTGGAACAAATAAACTTAATAAACATTTATAGAACTCTCCACTTCAAATACACAAAACATACATTCTTATCAGTACCATATCACACCTATTCCAAAAGTGACTACATAATTGCAAGTAAATCACTCCTCAATAATTGCATAGCATTTCATAGGTTTAAATGAAATATTGGTTGGCTGCTTGTTTATTTTCTTCCCTTATTCCTTCCTGTCTCCATTGTTAAGCACAATTATTGGCATAAAAGAGGTTTTCAATTCCCATTTTTAGACTGCATTCTAGCCTGGGCAATAAAGCAATACTCCCGTTCTCTCTCCCTCTTTCTCTTCCTCTTCTTCATTCTTTTTTTTCCTTTTCTTTCTCTCTTTCTTTCTTTTTTCTTAAAAAAAAATAAAAATAAAAATAAAGAAAAAAAGGAATACATAACAGAGATTCAAAGTGACTAAATAAATTGGTTTCCACAAGCAGTGATTCATCTTTTGTCTTTCCTTACCATCAGACTAAGAGCTTCTTTTTGTCAGCCTATAGGAGAAATATTTGGTAAAGTAACAATCCTGTTTCTATTCCTGCAGTAAGAGCTCTATTACCTTCTGTAGGAGTTGCCCTTTAAAGTATTTCAATACGATAATTAAATCTACATTTGGTTGTTCATTTACCTAAAAAAAAAAAAGACGGGTTTCACCATGTTGGTCAGGCTGGTCTTGAACTCCTGACCTCAGGTGATCCACCCGCCTTGCCCTCCAAAGTGCTTGGATTACAGGCGTGAGCCACCACGCCTGGCCTTTTTTTTTTCTTCTTGAGATGTAGTCTCGCTCTGTCACCCAGGCTGGAGTGCAGTGGTGTGATCTGTCACTGTAACCTCCGCCTCCTGGGTTCAAGTGATTCTGTTAGCCTCCCAAGTAGCTAGGACTACAGGCACACATAACCATGCCTGGCTAATTTTTCTATTTTTATTTTATTTTATTTCAGATGGAGTATTGCTCTGTCACCTCGGCTGGAGTGCAGTAGCGAGATCTTGGCTCACTGCAATCTCCGCCTCCCAGGTTCAAGTGATTCTCGTTCCTTAGCCTCTCAAGTAGGTGAGATTACATGTGTCCACCACCACGGGCTAATTTTTTTTTTTTTTTTGACAGAGTCTCACTGTGTCAACAGGTGCCCGGCTGGAGTGCAGTGGCACAGTCTTGGCTCACTGCAACCTCCGCCTCCCGCGTTCAAGCAATTCACCTGCCTCAGCCTCCCAAGTAGCTGGGACTACAGGTGTGTGCTACCACGCCCAGGTAATTTTTTTGTATTTTTAGTAGAGACAGGGTTTCACTATGTTGGCCAGGATGGTCTCAATCTCTTGACCTCGTGATCCGCCCGTCTCGGCCTCCCAAAGTGCTGGGATTACAGGTGTGAGCCACCGCGCCCAACCTTTTTTTTTTTTTTTTTTTTTTGAGAAGGAGTTTCACTCTTGCACTCCCAGGCTAGAGTGCAATGATACAATCTTGGCTCACCACAACCTCTGCCTACCAGGTTCAAGTGATTCTCCTGCCTTAGCCTCCCAAGTAGCTACAGGCATACACCACCACGCTCAGATGATTTTTGTATTTTTAGTAGAGACAGAGTTTCTCCATGTTAGTCAGGCTGGTCTGGAACTTGTGACCTCAAGTGATCCACCTGCCTTGGCCTCTCGAAGTGCTCGAATTACAGGCGTGAGCCACTGTGCCCACCCAAATTTTGTATTTTTAGTAGAGATGGGGCTTCACCATGTTTCCCAGGTGATCTCTTACCTCTCAACCTCAGGTGATCTGCATACCTTGGCCTCCCAAAGTGCTGGGATTACAGGTGTGGGCCACTGCTCTGGCCCTCAGTTTTTTTTTTTTTTTTTTTTGAAACAGAGTCTCACTCTGTCACTCAGGCTGGAGTGCAGTGGCATGATCTCGGCTCACTGCAACCTCCACCTTCCAGGTTCAAATGATTCTTCTGCCTCAGCCTCCCAAGTAGCTGGGTTTACAGGCACCCGTCACTACGCCTGGCTAAATTTTTGTATTTTTAGTAGAGACGGCGTTTTACCATGTTGGCCAGGCTGGTCTCAAACTCCTGGACCTCATGATTTACCCGCCTCAGCCTCCCAAAGTGCTGGGATTACAGGTGTGAGCCACTGTGCCCGGCAGCTGGCCCTCAGTTCTTTCAGGAAGTCCCAAAACCTGCAAAATTAACCATCCTCCCAGCTGTGCTTGCTTACAGAAACAAAGGCCAGGTGCCAATAACCAGGAACCAACCACAAGTGAATTGAACTCAGCACTGCTGCCTTGACCTGAATTCTTGCTTCACTGCTATACTAAAATCTCCACCCAGTGGGGAGAAATGTACCTTGCTAATCACAGAAAGTGCCATGTGCAAAAAGAATCTACACATTCCAGCTGCTCCTGGAAGAACCCACCTTTTTCCAGGAATCCCTATGCCAGTCTTCACCTACCTGCCCAAAAAGTCTTTAAGACCCCCCTTTATCTGATGTTCAGGGAGCAGATGCTTTGAGTAGAAGCTCCCCTTCTCCATTCCTTAACCAATGAACGTTTCTGCTCTGCTTCACTGAACCTGGTTTCATTCTATTGGCAAGAACTGCACTGGGCGGGTCAAGCGAGCCTCCCTTACAGAGACTCTGGTGTTTGCCATGACCAAGGAAGCTCAAGGAAGAAGTTAAGGCCAGGCGTGGTGGCTCACGCCTGTAATCCCAGCACTTTGGGAGGCCGAGGCGGGTGGATCACGAGGTCAAGAGATCGAGACCATCCTGGTCAACATGGTGAAACCTCGTCTCTACTAAAAATACAAAAAAATTGGCCCAGTCCCCTCGCCGAGTCCCACCGTCGTCGCCACCATGATGTGCGGGGCGCCCTCCGCCGCGCAGCCGGCCACCGCCGAGACCCAGAACATCGCCGACCAGGTGAGATCCCAGCTTGAAGAAAAAGAAAACAAGAAGTTCCCCGTGTTTAAGGCTGTGTCCTTCAGGAGCCAGGTGGTTGCGGGGACGAACTACTTCATCAAGGTGCATGTCGGTGACGACGAATTTGTCCACTTGCGAGTATTCCAAAGTCTCCCTCACGAAAACAAGCCCTTGACCTTGTCTGACTACCAGACCAACAAAGCCAAGCACGATGAGCTGTCCTATTTCTGACCCTGACTTTGGACAGGGTCCTTCCACCCGAAGGCTGGTAATTGTGATTCTGCGTTGGCCGGAGCGTGCACTTGGGATCATAAAATGAGCGTCTCCCGGCTGCGCCCCTTGGGTGGACGGGGCTGGGTGCAGCAGCTGCTCCTGCAATTTCTGTTCCTAAATTTCATTGTGTTGATTTTTTTCCCCCCTTCCAATCAGGGATCTTAATTACTTTCAAACTATTTTCAAAAAATATATATTTTAAAAATCCTTGCAAAAAAAAAAAAAAATTAGCTGGGCATGGTGGCGTGTGCCTGTAATCCCAGCTACTCAGGAGGCTGAGGCAGGAGAATTGCCTGAACCCAGGAGGTGGAGGTTGCGGTGAGCCGAGATCGCACCATTGCACTCCAGCCTGGGTAACAAGAGCGAAACTCCGTCTCAGAAAAAAAAAAAAAAAGGAATAAGTTAAGACTGAGAACAACGATCATATTAATTTGAAGGTGGTATGACAGGATAGTTATGTGGCTCAGTTTAAAAGGCATATGCCACTTAGTAAACTGATGAGAGCCTATTGTAAATAACAGGGTTTGTCAATGGGGCAGATCAGATTCGGATTTGTCAGGCAGCCAATCTATGAAACAGACATACCTGTACAGTTGGTAATGGAGGATGAATACACACTTGACAGGTTCCTGCAGGAGACCGGTGTCTACTAAAAAAGGAACCTGCTACCTTACTCCAGACCTCTGTTCTTACAGACCAAGATTACATCCTCAACTAGAAAACTGCAATTTGGTTCCACAACATCCTGACCAATACAATATAGTTCTATCTCATTTTCACGTTCCCCTTTTCTGTTGTACATACGGTAATTGGCATGTGTGCACAAGCATATTGCATTTGTGTTGTTTTTTGTAAAATGGCCAATGGCATGTTCTGATTGACATCAAGTGGAGATGGGATTGAGGAAAATACTAGTTCTGTGAAAATACTCGCTTTCTCCATTCGTGGCATGTTCATTCAGCTCTTATGTTTTTTTCATATATTTATTTGAGATGGAGTCTTGCTCTGTTGCCAGCCTGGAGTGCAGTGGTGCAATCTTGGCCCACTGCAGCCTCCACCTGCCAGGTTCAAGTGGGACTACAGCCATGTGCTACCACATCCGGTTATTTATTTATTTATTTTTTGAGACAGAGTCTTAGTCACCCACACTGGAGTGCAGTGGTACAATCTCGGCTCACTGCAATCTCTGCCTCCCAGGTTCAAGAGATTATCCTGCCTCAGCCTCTGGAGTAGCTGGGACTACAGGTGCACACCACCATGCTGGATAATTTTTGTATTTTTAGTAGAGACAGGGTTTCACTAGCCTATTGGCCAGGCTGGTCTTGAACTCTTAACCTCAAGTGATCTGCCTTCCTTCGTCTCCCAAAGTGCTGGGATTATAGCACTGAGCTGGGCGTGAGCCACCACACTGTTATCTCTGTATTCCAGTAAGTTATATTTTGTTCTGCTTTAACTAAAAAATGACAACATAAAACTCTTTGCAGCCGGGTGCAGTGGCTCACGCCTGTAATCCCAGCACATTGGGAGGCCGAGGCGGGTGGATCACGAGATCACAAGATCGAGACCATCCTGGTCAACATGGTGAAACCCCGTCTCTACTAAAAATACAAAAAATTAGCTGGGCATGGTGGCGCGTGCCTGTAATCCCAGCTACTCAGGAGGCTGAGGCAGGAGAATTGCCTGAACCCAGGAGGCGGAGGTTGCGGTGAGCCGAGATCACGCCATTGCACTCCAGCCTGGGTAACAAGAGCAAAACTCTGTCTCAAAAAAAAAAAAAAAAAAAAAAAAACCTCTTTGCACACTTTGTTCAACTGAAGAATTTTAATGTTTACATGGAGGGTAATCTGTCTTTAAGTAAAGATAAATTACTCACACAGAAACCTAGTGAATCATGGCTCACTGCAGCCTCGACCTTCTGGGCTCAAGAGATCCGCCTGCCTTGGCCTCTTAAAGTGCTGAGATTACAGGCGTGAGCCACTGTGTCTACAAAGTCTTGTGGTTTAAGTAAATTTGGTTAAAATGAAAGCAAGTGCCTGGAGTGGTGGCTCATGCCTGTAATCCCAGCACTTTGGAGGCTGAGGTGGGCAGATCACAAGGTCAGGAGATCGAGACCATCCTGGCCAACATGGTGAAACCCCGTCTCTACTAAAAACACAAAAATTAGCTGGGCATAGTGGTGTGCTTATAATCCCAGATAATCAGGAGGCTGAGGCAGGAGAATCGTTTGAACATGGGAGGCAGACGTTGCAGTGAGCCAAGATCTTGCCACTGCACTCCAGCCTGGTGACAGAGTAAGACTCTATCTCAAAAAAAAAAATGAAGAAAGAAAAGTGAAATTTAGTTTAATTTGCATTTCCTGGATTTCTAATGATATACTGGGCATCATGTTATACGATTATTGGTCATTTCTTTTTTCTTTTCTTTTTTTTTTTTTTGAGACAGAATCTGGTTCTGCCGCCAGGCACCAGGCTGGAGTGCAGTGGCATGATCACGTCTCACTGCAACCTCCGCCTCCCAGGTTCAAGCAATTCTCCTGCCTCAGCCTCCCGAGTAGCTGGGACTACAGGGGCATGCCACTACACCCAGCTAATTTTTGTATTTTTGAGTAGGGACGGGGTTTCACCATGTTGGCCAGGATGGTTTCGATCTCTTGACCTTGTGATCTGCCCGCCTCGGTCTCCCAACCGCTCCTGGCCTGCTTTTTTTTTTTTGACTCGGTTCCAATGAATTATTCGTCATTTCTATTTCCTCTTTTGTGAAGGGCCTATTCAAGTCAGTTACCCCTGTTTTTTCTATTGTTCATTTTTTTTCTCACTGAGTTGTAGGTGTTCCTGGACATTAATCTTTTGTCACTTTTTTTTTTTAACTGAGCACAAATTTTCCTGAATCTTTTGTCAGTTTTAACACATCCTTTTTTTGTTGTTTTTGTTTTTTTTGTTGTTGTTGTTGCTTGTTTTTTTGAGATAGAGTCTTGCTCTTGTTGCTCAGGCTGGAGTGCAATGGCACGATCTCAGCTCACTGCAACCTCCACCTCCTGGGTTCAAGCAGTTCTCCTGCCTCAGCCTCCCGAGTTGCTGGGATTACAGGTGCCCGCCACCACACCCAGCTAATTTTTGTAATTTTAGTAGAGACGAGTTTTAGCCATGTTGGCCAGGCTGGTCTCGAACTCATGACCTCGTGATCCACCAGTTTCAGCCTCCCAAAGTGCTGGGATTACAGGCGTGAGCCACTGGGCCCAGCAACACATCCTTTGTTAAGCATGAATGTGTTTTATCTCTCTGGCTAACTTGTTAGTCCAGTGGGTAAGAGTGCAGAGGTAGGAACTACAGAATAATAAATTAGACTAGTTAAGGGACCTTTAGGGTTACAACTTCCTACTTCCCTTATAGTTCTCTCCACGTCTTCAAAGTGTTCCAAGGGCAGCATCCCCTATAAATGCCTCCCTTTCCGTTAAAAAGTGAAGATTTTTATCATCCCAGGGGAGGGAAGGCTACAGCTACACACAGGCTGCTTTTGTTTTGCTTTGTTTTCTAGAGAACCAATCACAACAAGGCAGATAAAGAATGATGAGTTGTCAGATTTCGATACCTGCGAATGAGGGCGTGGACGCGGGGTTGGAAACTCGCAGCCCGCTCATTGGTGACTGGTGCCGGGGAAGTTGTTTCATTTGCTTCAGGTGTTGCCCAGTGACCTCCTGCGCGTGCGCGGCGTCTGTCCAGGTGCGCGGGGAGCTCCGGGGAGGGAGGGCCAGGTTCCATCCATTCCGTCACTCCAGACCTGGCACCCAGCCAAGGACGAAGTTCCTTGATAGATTTTCCTGTCGGTCTACAGAAGTGCAAGGATCCGCCGCTGTACTGGAATCAGAGTCTGGGAGGCGGGAATGCGCAGTGCGCCCGGTAGTATTTTAGTTGTAGCCTTCAGGGCGAGCCCCGAGCCTCCTGCCCCGGCCTCCTCAGCGCTTAAGGAATCTCTGCATTGCGTGTCTTGGCGAGGGGAAGTGGGGCCCCGCTGAAGGTGTTGAGGCGTCTCTGGGAGGGGTGGGCTGGGGCCTGGGAGGCCTCCGCGAGGACGCCGTTTGCTCTGGGCTCTGCCTGGCAGGGACTTTGGAACCTGACCTGCAGTGTTGCAAGAAGGGGGCGCAGGGGCAACACGCGCGCTGGGCGCAGCCAGTCGACTCTGCTGGGCCACCTTCGCCTCCAGGCCGTGGGACCGCCCCCTCCTCCCCACACCCTACCTTCCCGCGACTGGACCACTCGGCGGAAGCCTCAGGTGGGCCCCGGGGTCCAAGTTCGCCGCGGGGAGGGCGGGGGCGGGCCCCGAACTGCAGACTGCAGGGCGCGTCACGGCAGCCGCTCCTGATTGGCGGCCACGGCGGTCACGGGCCAGGCGCCCGGGGATTGACGCCGCCTGTGGCGAGAGCCAGAGTAACGGGACTTCCAGCGGCGCGTCGCAGTCCCGACGCGAGAAGGGCTGGAGTCGGTGCCCAGCCCACAGCCACCGGGTGGGAGCCCGGCCAGGACGCGCGCACCATGCCTTACCTCCTCATCAGCACCCAGATCCGCATGGTGAGTACTAGCCGTTCGGCGACTTAGAGCCGGGACCAGGCCCTGGGGGTCTGCGACCGCGCCTTCACGCCTCCCTCCTGGGCTGTGCCCACCGGGGGCTGGACCGCGAACCCGCCCGGCCACGCCCCCTCGGCCCGGGAGAGGGAGGGGAAGCGGGCTCAGCCCGGCTCCCGGGACTCAGCGAGCTCTGGTCCGCCCGGAGCCTCTATGGCCACGAAGGGGACCCGGTACATGCGTCCCGGCGAGAGGGCGACCTGCGGGCGCTTCTGGCTCCTGTCCTACCTGTCGGCGGGAGGGACCCAGGGAGCCCTGGCCTCACTTGCAGCACCCAGTGCCCTGCACGGAGCTGCTACGTATGGGGAAAAAAAGTGGAATAACCTGAGGGAAACAGGTCTGGAAAAGATAAGGACGTGCCAAGGCGCTAAAACCCCTGTGCCAAGTCCTTGACCCATACACAGCCACTAGCTGCACCCTTAGGCATGGCCAGGAAGGGCTGTCCCTGAAGCTTTAGGGAAGGAAGAAAAGAAAACTCCCTGCTTGGGAAGAAAGGAAGGCAGGTGAGAAGGGGTGGTGCAGTTAGAGGTGGGAACACCGTGAGTCAGAAGTCATGTTCCTTTCTGTGGGTGCAGTTTCCTTATCTGTAAAAAGGTTCTGATTGCCCCCCAGGAGTCCTCTTTTAACTTCAAAAGACATGACTGTGCCCCCAAGATGGGCAGCAAGGTGCTCCTCTGCCCCTGCCCACTGTCCAGTGCCGGGGTGAGCCAGCAGAGGGCACACAGCCCCCCTGGTGGGTTCACCAGCAACGGGAGTGCTCTAGCAGAGCCCTGGGCAGTGGTTTGTGAAGCAGTCATCTGTGCAGTTGTGAAAATGTGGATTCCTGGGTCCCTTTTCAGACCTCCCAAAATGCTATGTATGGGGCTTGGGAATCCATACTTGGAAATGTCCCCCGCCAAGTGATTCTTATTTTTTAAAAGACATGGCTTTATTGATATATAATGTGTATACCATAAATTCATTGATTTAAAGTGTACAGCTCAGTGTTGTTTTTTAGAGTACTCAGAGTTGTGCAACCATCACCATGAGTTTTAGAACATTTCTAATACCCCAAAAGGAAAGCCTGTACCCCCTCAGAGACACTCGTGATTTTCTCCAAGTCCCTTAGCTCTAGACAACCACGAATCCCCTTTCTGTGGTAATGTGATCTGTGTCTGGCTTCTTTCATTTACATGATGTTTATTTGTTCTGTTTTGTTTTGAAACAGACCCAGGCTGGAGTGCAGTGGCACTATCATGGCTCACTGCAACCTCAGCCTCCTGGGCTCAAGCGATCCTCCCACCTCAGCCTCCTGAGTAGCTGGGACTATAGGCTCGAGCCACTTTGCCCGGCTAAAGCTGAGCTTTAAGGGTCTAGGGAGGCCCCTACGTTGCTCCTCCTGATCACTGATGGGCTCCACCCCTTCACAATTTATGCCTGGCCCCTACAAATCCTCACTACTCTCTCCAGCCTTTATGTGAGGCTCTCAGGGCTAGCAGGCAGAGGAGGGAGAGGCAAGACCTTCCACCTCCTCCTGGCAGCCAGCCAAGCAACCTTGTGGCTTACCTTGCAGGAGGTGGGCCCCACGATGGTGGGTGATGAACAGTCGGATCCAGAGCTGATGCAGCATCTGGGGGCTTCAAAGAGAAGTGTCCTAGGAAACAACTTGTAAGTAGCAGCCTCCCTCAGTATCCTCTCCCTGCCAGCCCCTAGACCTCCTCCCTTTATGAAACCTCCAAGCCCAGGGACAGGCCCCAGCATCAGAGCCCCTCTGTCTGCATTCTGGAGCTCTGTCCTCCGGAGGAGCTGGTCTATCTATAGCATCTCCAACACCCTCCTCTCCCCCATGAGGCTTGCTCTGAAAGCTTTCCACATCCTTACTGGAACTGCAGAAACAGTCTGTTCCCTGGGTCTAGGACTCCACTAGTGGACTGTTCCTTGCCCTGCCCTCTCCTCTCTAAGCTGGACCCCATCAAGCACAGACAGGCACAGAGAGAAAGGATTTTGTCATGAGGATCTGGCTGAGTCACAAAGCTAAGCCCTAGAAATGGGGAGCAGGGAGCCTGGGTCCTGTCTCCAAGGTGGCTGCTGCCTGGGGACTCAGCTACTTCCCTTGGCATCCTTTGTAATGTCTCCATGTCTAAACTGTGACCACTGCTTCCATTTGTCCTCTCACCCCTGGATGCAGGGAGAACCCAGGCTACACTTCTCCGGGAAGAGTTGCCAGAGTGAGTCCCAGTTCAAAGTGGGGAAAGAGAAGGCGGGCTTATCCCAGCCCCTGGATCAATGCTCAGGGGCAGAAGGCAGCCCCCTCCCTTTGCCATGAGGCACTTGCCTCTCCATGCCCAGCTTGGGGCTTGAGTCCTCTGTCTGCTTCATGGTCCTTCAGCATCAATTAAACCTGAAAGAAGGACTACCACCAGCATTCTCCACGCTAGGGAGTGGCACACAGAGCCAGAAGCAGCTGGGGCTCAGGCTCATTACTCCAGAACTACAGGACATCAGGGTAGTGAGGGGCCTGGAGGCCTGTGTGGGGAGCAAGCCCAGAAGGGCAGGCAGCATTCTGGACCCGCTGAGTGTGCAGGGCTGTGGTCAAGCTAACACGTGTCTACCATCTGGGACACTGGGGAACCTGCTTAACCCCTCTGTTTTCTCACATACCAATGGCCACAACAGTGGCACCTTCACTAGCTTGTGAAGTACCTAGCAGCAGAGGAGGCCGGGCTGTGCACTTGCCCTGGCATCCAGCAAGCAGCCAGCTAGCGAGTCGCTGCCAGAGCAGCCAGGCCACCTGCAGCTGACACTAGCTTTGTACCAGGAGCTTTGCCGTGTGCCCCCCTCACCCTGCCCACCTGTCTCTTTGCAGTTATGAATACTATGTCAATGACCCTCCCCGCATAGTCCTGGACAAGCTGGAACGCAGGGGCTTCCGTGTGCTGAGCATGACGGGGGTGGGCCAGACGCTGGTGTGGTGCCTGCACAAGGAGTGACCTTCTCATGCCGATCTGCAGCCGGGGCACCCCTGTGGAGGGGCTGCTGTGGGCCCAGACCTCCAAGCTCCGGCCTCACCGACTGCCTTGCCCCTGTCTTGCCAAATCATCACTGCCATCTGCCCAGCCTCAAGGGGCGGTGAATGGCCTTCTATGAAACCCTGCCTCAAACAGTGGGAGAGGGCAGGGCCTGTTGCCCTGGTGCTCCCAGCTGCCCTGCTGCTTCGGGTCTGAGTGGAGGGCTCTGGGTAGGCCATGTCCTCAGGCAGTTTCCCCGGCCGGAGCTGGGCACCCCAAGCCAATAAAGGGCTGTGATGAGTGTTTGCACCTGTGCTCTGCTTGTACACAGACTCTCGGACTCTTACCGTGTGGAGTGTTTCCCTGGGGATCTGCCCACTTCCTGGGAGGGTTGCCAGGCCCGCCTGGGTGGAGCCCTCTGTGGCAGAGCCCAGCACCCTATACCTATGTATGGAATAGAGGTAGAGTCTTTAAAAAAAAAAAAAAAAAAACTTTTATTGGTGACATTGAAGAAAAGGGCTGGGGGGCAGGCGGCAGGAGCCGGGGCTACGTGGGTGGCCCCTCCTGGTCTTCCTGCTGCATCCGTGCCATCAGCTGTTGCCGCTCAGCCGCCTGGCGCATGCGCATCATGACGAGGCTCTCGTAGTCTCTCTCCGACACCACTGAGCCCTGGCGGACAGAGCAGGGACAGGAGGGGTCAGGGACAGCAGGGCACAGCCCCACAGACTCTAGACTCCGAGGATGGTGCCGAGGCAAAGCTGTGATCTAAGAGTCTCAGAGGGAGGAGGGCAGAGGAAGGGAAGGAACCCAGAGCATCCTTCTGGAATCCTGGCTCACCTGTGTCCTCCAGAACAAGCCACCTTTGGCCCCCAGCTGGCTGCTCCCCAGCCAGCTCCCCTCCATTTCCCCAGGCCTTGTCAGCTCCTTCCATCTCCAGTCCGTCCTCAGGAATCACCTGCGGACCCTCTAGCCAGGCCCTCATCTCCCCTCATTTCCTCTGAGCCCTTTATCCTTCACCTCTTCCCTCTATCCCATGGCATCTGCCTCTCAGGCTCCTAAGGAAGGGAAGCTGTCTGAGGTGCAGGGATGCACTTGGCTCTGCTGGGCACAGAGCCCGGCACTGTTCATGCCTGGTGCCCTGCGGTCCGGCTCCTGCTGAGGATGCAGAAGGGAGCCCTGCTGGAGACAGCCTGGAATGTCCCACCCTAGAAGGGGAGAGAGGCCAGCATGAGGCCAGCATGCCTCTAAAAATACACACCAGGGCTCCTGGAGGGCAGGGCCCATGGCTCAAAGCTTATATGAACTTGCCAGCACAGTGCGGAGATTAAGGAATGCTGTATTTAAATAATCAAAAGAATCATAAACAAATGCCTCAATGGGCCAAGGCTGTAGGGTGGAGAAGCAGCTCTGCAGCGGCGCCTAAGCTGCCAACCCATGCCCTGACAAGGTCTGTGGTGGGAATTAAACCCCTGCCTCTCAGCGACCTTTAGGCTGTGTGATGATCATGTGGTCCCAACAGTTTCGCAGAGAAGTGTGAAGCCCGCCTGACCTGGCACAGAAGTGAGCCAGGCCAGGGGTTGCAAGATGCGGTGGTCTGCCTGTAGCAGAGAGCTGTGTGGCCCTGATCCAAGCTACGCCACACAGGGGCGCTCTTATGGAACCAGGCAGGAGGAAAATTTGGTGGTCAGTGACCCGAGGAATAGGAAGGGAGTGGCTGGGATTGAGATGCCAGGCCCTGGCCAGCAGGTTTGGGGTAAGGGGTGTACAGAAACAGGAAGTATTACTCAGCCTGAGTTCCCCTGCTCCTCCCAACAGCTGCACCTCTCCCCTCTCCCTGGCTGCAGCAGTCTCCTCCAGGATGGACGGCTAAGCCTGGCCCAGAGCACAGCTGACAATTCACAGCAGCCTCTCTGACCCAGCCCTGCAAGACAAGGAGGATCCCAGAGGAGGCCCGGTAGCTAGAGGGGAAGGGCTGGAGCACAGCCAGGTAGGAGGCAGCACAGCCCTCAGCTGCCAGGAGGCCACTAGGGCAAAACAAGGGAGGACGAGGAAACAGCAGCCAAGCTGATGGCAGGCCAAGCGGAGGCCACGTCTCCCGTCCCCAGGTTAATGTTGCTCTGCCAAGAACACTTGGAGCCACCCTTGGCAGGCCCCCAGCCCAACCCTCTGCGGCAGAGCCCGTCATAGGCATGGGCTGCTCCCCATTTACACACCCTCTGCCTCCTCTCATCGTGCAGGTTCTGCTCATGAGGGCCTGACAGCGGGGCTGAGTCACCCACACCAGCCACAGGTCTCTTCCCTCCCCACAATCGGTCCACAAGCCTGCCTTTCAATTAACTACACCTCCCTCACCTCCCACCCAGACACTGTGGGCCGGGAGCCAGGCCCACCTGCTGGGGCCCGGGGTGGTGGGGATGTGATGAGAAAGGAAGCCGCAAGGTGGCACATAAAGCAGGGCTGCCCCCACAGAGGAATCTTAAGCTCTCCATTGCCCTGGGGTGTTGGTCACAGCTGCCCCATCCCTGCACGCGGATGCTGCAATTACCCAGGAGCACGAAACCCGGCTTCCTACCTGACTGAGTCAGCTGAGAACAAAAACACATCTCCACCACCACACACTGCCACAAACAGCCAAACCACTCATCAGAGTCCAGGAGCCGCCGGCAGAGAGGGCACGACCCCACACTGCCCCGGAGAGCAGAGGAGCCAGGCAAACGCCAGGGCCAGTGAGCTCGAGTCATCTGCCACCTGCCTGTGGAAGGAGCGCTCACCAGCCTCGCCCAGCCCAAGAAGGTCCATCTCTGCCTCCACCGGGGCTGCCCTCACTCAGGCTCCAGTAAGTGCTGCTTCTTCTTCCTGGGGTTTTTTCCACTGCCCTATCCAGTAACCAGGCCACTCCCGTCCCTGTGGGAAACTCTTGCTGTCAGGAACTCCCAGCTCTCCTCTGCTCTCCTGGACAAAAAAGCTCCTTCTTCCTGAGCCCTCCTCTCATCAACCAAGATGCAACCAAAGGTCTGTGCTGAGCAGAAACCCCGAGGCCTCTGCTCCTAGGGGAGCCTCTCCGACTGCTGGCACTCACTGCCCCGGAAGGGACTGCATGCTATCCTGGGTGTTTCTGAATGCCTGTCTGCTGGCTCCCCTGGGCCCCATGGAGACCTGGCGGAAAGGCTCCTTCCGCAATACCTCCTTTTTCAAGCGGCTGAGCCTGGGGAGGCCACGGCGGCTCCGGCGACAGGGCAGTGTGCTCAGCCAGGCCAGCATGGCGGGTGGGGACCATGAGGAGTATAGCAACAGAGAAGTCATCCGGGAGCTACAAGGGAGGCCAGATGGCCGGCGCCTGCCACTGTGGGGTGACGAGCAGCCCCGGGCCACGCTGCTGGCCCCACCCAAGCCCCCACGCCTCTACCGAGAGAGCTCAAGCTGTCCCAACATCCTGGAGCCCCCACCTGCCTACACAGCGGCCTACTCCGCCACCCTGCCATCGGCGCTCTCCCTGGCGAGTGCCCTCCACCAGCACTCAGAGGACGGCCTTGTGGACACTCCCTGCTTCCAGAGGACACCTGTCCCGGATCTCAGTGATCCCTTCCACTCCTTCAAAGTGGACCTGGGGATTTCACTTCTTGAAGAAGTTCTACAGATGCTGAGGGAGCAGTTTCCCAGTGAGCCCAGTTTCTGAATGAGGTGAGGGTGGGCAAACCTGGGGTGACTGGAAGAACTGGAGCCTGGGGACCCAATTGTGGATTAAGGAAAGGGCAGGGACAGAACTCCGGGCCCATCGTTGGAGGGTTCAGGCAGGCAGAGCTCCTCCATCCTGGTGCAGGATTCCAGAATAGGAATCCAGGGCTCTGCCTGCCCTCTGGGTCCTGAACAGTCCTCCCAGGCACCCCAGAGTGGAGGGACAGAGGTAAGCTGGAAATGATGGGAGGGGCACTTCCTGGCAGGACCCCTAAGGAAGCTGGCTATGCCCGGAATGGGAAGCCATGTGCAGCAACCACAGGAACCAGGTAGAGGCCGGCAGAGCCAGAAGGTGGCACGGGGTCAGATCAGGGAGTAGGAGGACACAGATTAGGCACAAGAGATGCGTGCCCTGCGTCAGCCTCTTTGGAAGCCACTGTCAACAGAGAGAGGTACAGGACAAGCCTGGGCAAAAGCGGTCCAACCCAGGCCAAAGAGGAAAGTGGGAAGAAAGGGGAGACAGGCCTGACCTTGTCCAATCTGGTGGCCACGCACTGCATGACACGGCATTTAAATCGAGTAAGATGAACAATTCAGTTCCTCAGTTGCACCAGCCACATTCCAACTGCCCAGTGGCCACACATGACTAATGGCTGCCACACGCGTCAGTGCACAATAGACATGACCGTCGCTGCACAAAGTTCCACTGCACAGCGCTGGCTAGACTGTGGCCTGGAACCACCAGCAAAGGGGAGACGCATACAGGGGCTGGCCGCATAGGAAGAGATAGGTAGAGATAGAGTATAACTCCAGAAAAAGACCAGGCAAATCCTTGGCAGAAATGAGGACATGGCTGTCTGCCAACACAGCTACCTGGTGAATCCCTGGTGAAGGAAGGCAGATCCCGAGAATGCCAGCCAAAGGCACGGGCACAGCTTGTAAAGGAGTGTTTTGCGGAATTCCCAGAATTATTAGTGATCGGAGCCCTTGGGAAGTGCAACAAAACAGCGGCAGATTTCCTTCCTCAAAGAGAACTGGATCCAGGGATGGGCACTCGACGGCGGAGCAGCACAGCTGGTCTCCAGAACTGTCTCCCAGGAATGGAGAGTTCTGCCTGCCTGAACCCTCCAACGATGGGCCTGCCAAACAGGCCAAACCCACTGGGTCAAGGCCACAGGCTGTGCTATGGCCCCACCCCGTGGCCTGACCAGACATGTGGAACCAGAGCCCAGCAGCACTTGCTGGGGCACGTGCTGGTGGCCCCCAGGCCTCTCTAAGAGTAGCGAAGGCAAGAGGGAAGCTTCGACACACCGTTTCTACCACCCAAATCGGTGCCCTCCCTCTTTCCTCCTCTTGTGTGTAGTTACCGAGCTGTGGATGCAGGAGAGAATGAATAAAATTCTAACACAATCTGTGGAGTGTTATCTGGGGCTGTGAAATGCTGCGACTTGAAGGTGGGAATGACGTTTGTAAAGCAGGGTCTTGAGTTAGGCTGAGACCGATTTGTTTCCCTCCATCCAGGGTCTGGGACACACCTGCAGAAAGCTTCTTTCCCACCAAGCGCGGTGGCGTGTGCCTGTAGTCCCAGCTACTCAGGAGGCTGAGGCTAGAGATCGCTTGAGCCCAGGAGTTCTGGGCTGTATTGCACTATGCCGATTGGGTTTCCACATCAAGTTTGGCATCAATATGGTGACCTCCCGGGAGCGGGGGACCACCAGGTTGCCTAAGGAGGGGTGAACTGGCCCAGGTTGGAAACAGAGCAGGTCAAAACTGCCATGCTGATCAGTAGTGGGATCATGCCTGTGAATAGTCACTGCACTCCAGCCTGGGCAACATAGCGAGACCCTGTCTCTAAAAAAAAAAAGAAAGCTCCTTTCCCATCACCCCAGTCAAGTGGAGGGGCAGGCCAGGCAGGGGAGCAGGCTGGCATGGTAAGGCAATGAGAGCAGCCTCCTGCCAGCCTGCCAAGGGGCTGTGGACACACCTGATGGGCCCCAGGCCACTGCAGAGAAGGGGAGAACCAGATCTTGCCCCCACAGCAGTCTGTCCCACAAGGTGGAGGCAGGTGTGGCCAGGAGTCCCACAGCCCCAGCCTTTGCATCCAGGCCAAAAGACACCAGGGCCATGGTTGTAGGTTGGGGTTACACACAGGCCTTCATGGAACTGTGAGGGCATAGGGCCAGCACTGGTCTACAGCAGCTGGAAGGCCTACCCTTCACCACAGGCAGGCACCCCGACTCTAAGCAAGTAGCACCCTATGTCAGCAGGGTAGCCAGGGTGACTTTTTTTTTTTTGAGATGGAGTCTCACTCTGTCACCCAGGCTGGAGTGCAGTGGCTCAGTCTTGGCTCACTGCAACCTCCGTCTCCCGGGTTCAAGCAATTCTCCCACCTCAGTCTGCAGAGTAGCTAAGATTATAGGCACACACCACCATGCCCAGCTAATTTTTGTGTTTTTGTACAGACAGAATTTCACCATGTTGGTCAGGCTGGTCTCGAACTTCTGACCTCAGGTGATCCGACTGCCTTTGCCTCCCAATGTGCTGGGATTACAGATGTGAGCCATCGTGCCTGGCCTGCCAGGGTTACTTCTAAAAGGAGATATTGCCTCTTGACAGTTGGCTCCTGGCTGGGGCAGCTGGAGACACATCTGGAAAACCAAAGTGCTGGGAAGGAAGCGGCTGCCCTAGTCACCTGCCCCTTCTCTGCAGCACTGGGTCGTCTAAGCTCCAAATACTTCACACTGCACAACCAAGCAACCTGAGGGCCAAGAAGATCCCTTTGGTGAAAAGGAGAGTCCCAGTGAGAGAGAAAGCAGGGCCTCTCTGGCCCTCAGACGGGAAAAGGGATCAACATGAAATCACAGCTCCTCCTGCCTGGGTTGGTGGACCTGCCAACCTCACTCTAGGCCCCAAGACCTGGATTTGGAAGGAAAGAGCCTTGAGGAGTCCAGGTAGGAAGAGCTCTGAGTCCTGCGTGCCCAGCTGGGGGAGGCCTGGCTCCTCACCTTTGACAGTCCTGGGTGGCTGCGGTCCATGGTGTCCTGGGGCTGTCCCTCCAACCAGGAAATCTTCAGAGGGTTGTCCACCAGGCCAACTTCATTCTGGACAGCCAGCTCCTGCCAAACACAGCACCTAGTCCTGTCCCATCCA
Organism: Aotus nancymaae; assembly: GCF_030222135.1. NCBI lineage: Eukaryota > Metazoa > Chordata > Mammalia > Primates > Aotidae > Aotus > Aotus nancymaae. Next base: position 41,682,155 of record NW_026988422.1, read on the forward strand.
TTGAGTCAGCTATAAAGAGGCTCTCTCTATCCCACAGTGAGAACAGAACCAGCGTTCTAGTCCTCTAGGCAGAGATGCCAACCCCAGCAGCCTTCAACCAAAGGACATTAACACTTTGGCCCTTCCTGCAGGAGAGGGGTGGGGAGCACAGAGGGTGGGAAGGCAGTGCTGGGGCGCACCACCCCGAGGGGTGCAGGTGGAGGATGTGAAACCGCCAGCAGGGAGCAGAGTCAGACTGTGCTCTCCTTCCTCCCCAGAGCATCCCCCATCCATCCCTTCATACATGGTCCTCTATTTCTAGGAGTCCAGGGCCCCTGGGAGGAGCCTTGGCTCTGAGCTGGCCCGGAGATTCCCTGGGAGTGTGGACCACCTAACTCAGAGGGCCCATAGAATTGGATCCCTGCCCTAGAATGACAGGGCCACAAGGGGCCCCCAAGCCTCATGCAGCACTCACCGCAGCCCTGACGGTCGCGAACTCCACCACAGCAGTGCCTGCCTTCTTACTGGAAAGTACCAGGTTAAGAACCTCACCATACTGTGGGGACGAAGAGGTCCTAGTAAGCACGACTTGGCTTCAGGATGGCCCAGGTCATGCCAGAGACAAGCCTGGGCTACCTTGAGGTCCGTGGGGCATTTTCAGCTGGGAGATAACTTCTTACCCCACCTACTTATCTCAGTGAAGTGAGATCAGAGTTAGGAAAGACAGAATTTTTCTTCTAGGAACACAGAGCAGCAAAGGAGAGATGGGCAAAGCCTTGGTGACTTAGACTGGCATATTTCATTGCACAGAGTCCTTGCTGGTTGAAGGTGGTAAAGAGGACGGGACTCTCATGCCAGATACCCACCTCCTGCCTCCCAACCCACTCAGCCAAGCTCTTTGCTGCTAAAGGTAAGGGCTAGACCGAGGTAGCAACGGACAGCGGGCTGGAAGGGGGCATATGGCCACACAAGTGAGAGAAGGGCCATAGCCTGGGTCGTCCCATGGTCTATGAAACAGAAAAAAAAAAAAAAAAAAAAAAGCAGGTAGATATATTAAGGGAAGTTTAGGCATTGAGAGTAGAGACGTAGGGTATGGGCTGAGATGTGGACTGAGATGAAAGGAAAGCGTGAACATCAGCAGGGCAGACCTTTTGCAAAAGCCGTAGAAGGACGTCTTTGGAGTAGCCACCTTTTGACTCATCCTCCTTCTTGCACTTCCATTTTAGCTGAAAAGACAGCCTCATGAAACAGTGACCCTTGGCTGAACAGTACCTGACCCCAGGACTGAGCCTGAGAGTCTGAGCAGACATCCTCCCACCCTCCGAGTCACCAAGGCTCCTGCAATCTTGGGAGCACCACCAGAAACGTTTTCCCCTTGGGAACTTGTGGACAGGATGGCTTGCTCATCCCAGGAATGCTTCCCATCCAGGAACACCCTCTCCTGAGAGGGCTTCTGGGGAATGCTCTGCCCTGTGATCCGGGCTAAGAGCAGCCTTTCATGGCAAGCTCTGGTCTCCAGGCAGCTGGAGCATGAAGGGAGGTGTAATGGTGCCACCTCCATGCAGATCCAGCGGCCCCACCAGAAACCCTCAAGCCAGAGGAAGTATCTATTCCTGCTGAGAGGAGGCGGTATGAGTGTGAGGTGGCCCCCAGATCGTGTCCAGGCTCACCTTTAGTTTGGGGGTTCCTTGGCCTTCAGTATTTTCTGTCTTTCCTAGAAATATTAGGAAAAGAAGAAAAATAGAATATGAGGGAGTAAGAGATTCTCAAGGAGATGCAGCCCAGAGCCACGAGAGTCTGCAAAGGGTCACTCCTGACCAAGGGCAACATCTGCCCAGCTCTAGTGAGGGCCTGGTGGGGAAAGTAGATGCCCATCCCCAGAAAAGCTGCCACCCCAGGGGTCGTCTACCCAGCTGCCTCCCGAAGGCCACCTGTTAGCACTCTTTGAATGGAGAGCAAGGAACACCTTCTGGGGGCAGAAGGCAGAGAGACAAACCATGAGGGTCTACGGAAACGAAGTGTCCCAGGGCCCCTCCCTGTGGTGATCTGGCCCGAAACAGCCACCTCTGCTTGGGACTAAGACAGATGTGGCCAGGAGATCTCAGGCAGAGTAAAGAGCAAACAGGCCCCAGAGAACTGGAAGGAAGAAAGGGTAAGTGGCGGGTGTCAGAGTAGGGTGCCATGGGGTGACCCCAGGGTTCCAGCAGGTGGAAGCCTCCACAGCGGCTCCACTGAGCAGCCAGCATGGCCGCTCTAAGCAATCTGGAGCTGCCTTGGAGGGGAGACAGGCGGGGTGATGGACCTGCACCTCTCAACCTCTGGTCATGGTCCTGGCGTATTTGCTCCCGGATCAGCCTCTGCTGTTCCTCCAGCTGCCGGGAACCCTCTTCTCTCAGGCGTTCGATCTGCAGAGCACGGGGTGGGGGTGACAATTCTGTGCAAGTCCAATTCCAGGCTGGCTCACCTTGTAGAAAGTCCCTGGGAGCTTCCACCTGCAAGCTAGGGCTCAGCAACCTGTGGGTGGGACAAATCACCCAGCTCCCACAGAAGGGGGAAGGAAAGAACACACCCACCCCAGCCATGGCGACCACCCAGGTCCATCCTCCCCCTCCTCCTCCTCCTGCAGGTGGCCCTCTAGCCAGTGTGCCTGGGGGCTCACCTCTTGCTCTAGTGTCCTGGTGCTCCGGCTCTCCTCCTCCTCCTCACTCTCCTGGGCCTGGGCCTGCCGTTCCCGGGCCTCCAGATCTAGGCACAAGGGTTGAATGACCAAATTGCTGATCTGTTAAGTTTCCATGTGGCCTTGGCACACCCCAGCTCTGGCTGTCTCCCCAAAGTCTCAATCAGGACGAGACCATACAGTAACTCTGCCCCCTCCCTCCATGGCCACGCCCCCGAGTTAATTTCCATTGAGAAAAATCATAGCACAGAAGTATGGGCTCCAGTAGAGTGGCCAGGGTCTGGAAGAGTTAAAAAGGTTCACACTGACCAAGCTGGTTCTCTCTAGTGAACAGGGCGTGGGTGGTGCTTATGTCAGCAGCCCAGGGCCATGTGTCAAGGGTGCCAATGGGCGGAGCTGCTGGGCTCGACTCCTGTGGTTTTGGCACCACAACTTGACCTCTGGTCTTGCTTTGGCTTTGATTCTATTCATACACTGAGCTCAAGTTCTCGCTGTCTCCTTTACCTCTCAGCTCAACTCACATTTACCAAGCCTCACTGTGGACCTGGCTACAGAGGCTCCATGGGATGAGTGGAGGGTTAGGGCATCACCCTGCGTCTCAGATTGTATGAGGGCGTTACGTTCCAAGGGAAACCTGCTTGCAGCCATGCGCCAGGCCAGCTGCTGTGAGAAACCCTTCTCTTAGGCCAGGGAAGTTTGCGTACCTCACTTACTTAGAATCTCCTTTTCTCTCTCTATTTTTTTTTTTTTTTTTTGAGACCGAGTTTCGCTCTTGTTATCCAGGCTGGAGTGCAATGGTGCAATCTCGGCTCAGCGCAACCTCCGCCTCCTAGGTTCAGGCAATTCTCCTGCCTCAGCCTCCTGAGTAGCTGGGATTACAAGCACGCACCACCATGCCCAGCTAATTTTTTGTATTTTTTTTAGTAGAGACGGGGTTTCACCATGTTGACCAGGATGGTCTCAATCTCTTGACCTCGTGATCCACCCATCTCGGCCTCCCAAAGTGCTGGGATTACAGGCGTGAGCCACCACGCCCGGCTTTCTCTTTTTTTTTTTTTTTTTTTGAGATGGAGTCTCCCAGCACTTTCTTTTATTTTAATAGAGAAATGGATATTGGGATGTTATAGGCACACATTAAAATATACGGATGTCGAAGGGCAAGAGGAAAAGGAGAAAAATTGAGTAAAGAATGCTTGGACTAGGCCAGGCGCGGTGGCTGACGCCTGTAATCCCAGCACTTTGGGAAGCCGAGGGGAGTGGATCACTTGAGATCAGGAGTTTGAGACCAGTCTGGACAACATGGTGAAACCTCAACTCTACTAAAAATACAAAAATTAGCCAGGCGTGGTGACACACACCTATAGTCCCAGCTACTTAGAAGACTGAGGTAGGAGAATGGCTTGAACCCAGGAGGCAGAGGTTGAAGTGAGCCAAGATCGCACCACTGCACTCTAGCCTGGGCAACAAGAGCAAGACTACACTCAAAAAAAAAAAAGAGTGCTTACACCATGTTGCTATAACCAGTGATTTTTTTTTTTAAGTGAGAAAAAAAATGCTTGGACCAATCTTATTGTGTTGATGAAAATGTTCTCAATTTGATTTACAGTCAGAGTTACATCATTTGGTAAATTTACTAGAAATCATTGAAGTGTAGAGTCGAAATGGGTTGATGTTATGATATATAAAGAATACCTCAATAAAGCTATTAGAGAAGAGAAAGCCTAGACCTCTTTGAATCCTTCTGAGGGAGCTTCTCAAAGTGAAACTCTGGGTAGGAATTGGGGTTAGTACAAATGAAAAGACCCAGCCAGGCACAGTGGCTCGCACCTGTAGTCCTAGCTACTCAGGAGACTGAGGCAGGAGGACGGCTTGAGCCCAGGAGTTTGAGGCTGCAGTGAGCTATGACGATACCACCCTCGCCTGGGTACATACAGTACAAAACCTCATCTCTCTTAAAAAAAAAAAAGATTCAGCCGGACATGGTGAACACAAACACCAATTTTACTCACACTGGGTCAGTTTAAATTCCACCTCCAGCAAGCTCTTAAACTTTTGGTGCCTTAGCTCCTTTGCCTATAAAAAATGGCTTCAGAGGCCAGGTGTGGCGGCTCACGCCTATAATACCAGCACTTTGGGAGGCTGAGGTGGATAGTTTGAGGCCAGGAGTTTAAGACCAGCCTGGCCAACATGGTGAAACTCCATCTCTATAAAAACTGAACAAAATTAGCTAGGCATGGTGGTACATGCCTGTAGTCCCACTACTTGGGAGGCTGAGGCACGAGAATCGCTTGAATCCAGGGGGTGGAGGTTGCAGTAAGCCAAGATCGCACCATACTCCAGCCTAGGCGACAAGGTGAGACCCTATCTCAAAAAAAAATGTTTTTAAAAAGGGTTCAGTACCCACATTTCCCTGTACAGTTATGATAATTAAAGGATTGATAAAGCATTTGTCACAATGCTTAGCTAATATTAAACCTTATTATTGTTTAGGAATAATTTCCTAAGAGTGTCTTTAGGAACCAACCTCTAAGAACAGCGTTTTGCCCAGATCCTGAGCCAGAAGGCTTTGAGGTGAGCTACTGGGAATAAAGCTCCAGGTGAGGGAGATGAGTGAAAATGCCCACAGGAAACCACAGGCCACCCGGCACTATGTGTCACCTACCAAGCTTCACTTTCTTCCTTTTCTCATCAAGTTTCTGGGTCCTCTCTGCTGCCTGCTTCTTGGCTTTCCTGACCTTGTCATAGGCAGCCTGGCAGGACAAAGGGACACAGGGCAGAGGGTCAGCCAGAGAATAAAGACAAGAGCCCCAGCAATCTACTTGGCCCCTAGCCCAAGAACCATCAGAGTGGCAGCCTGGTGACTGGGTCTCCTGGGCTTAGACAGCAAGGACTGTGCCACATGGCAAAGGGCAGAGGACCGAGGCTGAGGGGCAGCAGTGGTCTCTAAGCATGGGGGATGATTCAGATGAAGGAGGCTGTGCTTACTCTGGCTGCAGCATCAGTCAGCACCTCCAAGGCCTGAGAAAGCTGGTGGAAGAGTTCAGCTAAACATAAGGATCAAAAAGAGAGAGAGAAGAAAAAAAAGTTAACACTTTGTGATGGTGTGCTCCCTCAAAAAAAAAACAAAAAAAAAACTTCAAAGAAGCCACAGGATGGCAGAAAAGTTGAGATCAGCACACGACAGACCAACAAGGAGGTGTGAGCACATCAGCAACTGACCAGACACCCCTGACATGAAGGGAAGCCGTGGGTTCCACTGTCTGGAGCCAGGCTGTGTGTGCCTACCCCTCAAAGCACTCACATGTGGAGCTCTAGCAGGAAACACAATGCGTGGGTGAGTGGGCCTCTCCCCACGCCCTTAGAAGAGTCTCACCTGCTCTGGGATTATCTGGATTTTTGTCTGGGTGGCAGGAGAGGGCCTTCTGCCTATATGCCTTCTTCACCTGGAAGAGTCAGACAGAAGACATGGTTGTTCACTCTCATCCCACAGACAAACAGGAAAACCTTGCTAAAAGGGTGAGGGATATCCCACGCACACCCAAAAGACAAGCTGCTGGCGCCCACTTCATTGCCACCAGGGAGACTGGCAATGGAGGAGGCCAAGGCCATGGAGGGAGCAAGCCACTATCGCCCAGCACAGGAGCTGGGCCCACTTCCTTCTAAGCGCTCAGTCTCACCACTGCAGATATTCAGGGGCTCCTGGAACAGGCAGGAGCACAGTACCCTGCTTTCTCTACAGCCATGCACAGACAGGTACTCTACACATTTTCAGTGGGCCTATAAATTAGGGTGACCTATCTGGAGGAAGATTCAGCCATCAAAATTTAAAATGTTATTTCCCTTTGACCCAGTCCTAGTAATCTGGACCTATAGAAGTATGGCAAAATAAATATATAAGGATGCTCACTACGGAACTGTTGATACCAGCTAAACAAGATCCCCGTCAACAGGGAGACTCATTTAAAGGATTATCATTAGCTGAGTGCAGTGGCTCATGCTTGTAATCCCAGCACTTTGGGAGGCCGAGGTGGTAGGATCACCTGAGGTCAGGAGTTTGAGACCAGCCTGACTAACACGGTGAAAGCCTGTCTCTAACAAAAATACAACATTTAGCCAGGCATAGTGGCAGGTGCCTGTAATCCCAGAAACTTGGAGGCTGAGGCAGGAGAATCACTTGAACCCGGGAGGCGGAGGTTGCAGTGAGCTGAGATCACACCAGTGCACTAAGGCCTGGGCAGCAGAGTGAAACTGTGTCTCAAACAAAATAAAATAAAAGATTATGACTGAGGCCAGGCGTGGTGGCTCACACCTGTAATCATACCACTTTGGGAGGCTGAGAGGCAGGCAGATCACTTGAGGTCAGGAGTTTAAGACCATCTTGGCCAATAGGGCGAAACCCCATCTCTACTAAAAATACGAAAATTAGCTGGGTGTGGTGGCGCATTTGCCCGTAATCCCAGCTACCTGTGAGGCTGAGGCAGAAGAATTGCTTGAACCCAGAGGCAGAGGTGCAATGAGCCAAAATTGTGCCACTACACTCCAGCCTGGGTGACAGAGTGAGACTCCATCTTAAAAAAAAAAAAAAGATTACGTTTTGGCCAGACATGGTGGCTGGTGCCTATAACCCCAGCAATTTGGGAGGCCAAGGTAGGCAGATCACTTGAGGCCAGGAGTTTGAGACCAGCTTGGACAACATGGCAAAACAGTGTCTCTACTAAAAATACAAAAATTCACTGGGCATGGTGGCATGCACCTATAGTGCCAGCTACTCGGGAGGCTGAAGCAGGAGAATCACTTGAGCCCTAGAGGCAGAGGTTGCAGTGAGCCGAGACTGGGCCACTGCACTCCAGCCTAAGTGACAAAGGGAGACCCTGTCTCAAAAATAGAATAAAAAATAAAATTTTTAAAAAAGTTTGTTCTTTAGGTTCTAGTTCTGACTAAAAAAAAAAGAAAAAAGAAAATAAATAAAAAAGTTTGTTCTGGAATTTGCTATGCTTATTTTTAAAAATTTAAAAAATAAAAGATTATAATAGAGGTATCCATGTTCTGACACAATCTTACTATAAACTTTTGAGTTTAAAACAAACAGCTTGGGTGCAGTGGCTCACACCTGTAAACTCAGCACTTTGGGAAGCTGAGGTGGGAGTATTGCTTAAGCTCAGAAGTGTAAGACCAGTCTGAGCAATATAGTAAATCCTCATTACTGCCAAAAAATAAAAAATTAGCTGGGTGTGATGGCTCATGCCTGTAATCCCAGCATTTTGGGATGCTGAGGCGGGCTGATCATGAGGTCAGGAGATTGAGACCATCCTGGCTAACAATGGTGAAACCCCGTCTCTACTAACAATACAAAAAATTAGCCAGGTGTGGTGGCACATGCCTGTAATCCTAGCTGCTTGGGAGGCTGAGGCAGGAGAATCACTTGAACCTGGGAAGTGGAGGTGGCAGTGAGCTGAGATGGCGCCACTGCACTCCAGCCTGGGCAACAGAGCAAGACTCCATCTCAAAAAAAAAAAAAAATTAGTCAACTGTGGTGGTGCATGCCCACAGTCCCAGCAATTCAGGGGGCTGAGTTAGGAGGATCCCTTGAACCCAGAAGTTCCAGCCCAGCCTGGGCAACATGGCAAGACCTCATCTCTACAAAAAAAATTTTAAACATGAGCCGGGTGTGGTAGCATGTGCATTTATCCCCCTATCAGGAAGCTGAGGTGGGAGGATCATTGGAGCCCAGGAGGTTGAAGCTGCCGTGAGCATGTTCACGCCACTGCACTTGAGCCTAGGTGACAGAGTGAGACCTTGTGTCAAAAAAAATAATTAATTAATTAAAATAAAAAATTAGCTGGGCACAGTGGTGCATGCCTGCAGTCCCAGCTACTACAGAGGCTGAGGTGGGAGGATCAGCTGAGCCAAGGATTTTGAGGCTGCAGTGAGGTATGATGATGCCACTGCACTCCAGCCTGGGTGACAGAGCAAGACCCTGTATCTTAAATAAATAGAAAGAAACAATATTTTTTACATGAGTAAAATATTTCTCACATGAGTAAAACTAAACACAGCTACCAAGATTCTCTTTTGTGTGTTACCTAAAAGCGGTTGTAAGTGAAGACAGAGTACACAACCTCAGAAGCCACCCTCTGTTTCCAAGGCCTTTTCCTCCTCCCTTCTGCTCAGTGTGTGTTACCTGCTGCTCAAACCTCCTGGAGGAAGAGCTGAGCAGGTTGGCTTTCCAAGCTGCCAAGATGGAAGCAAGAAATGCTTCTATGCTCAAGTGTGCTAAAGAAGGACTTTCAGAGGTAAGCAGCTGGCTTCCACCAAGTGAGCACTTGCTGGGCAACTCCTACCTGCAAGAGGCAGCCACCGGGCCCAGGACCTAGGGGTGTGCTGCCACCTGCTGGGCCACAGCCAGCACCACCCTTCACCTGCCAGGGCAACCCAAGCTGTTCGGTTCTCCTGACTGAGCTGGAGGCAGCAGGAACCACCCAGGACAAGCGCTGGGCAGCAAGGGTGGAGACGTGCCGCCCGCCTTCCCAATCACCCACCGAAGCACACCTGCCCTGCCTGCTCACCTCCCCCTCTAACCCTCCCTCCCTAGCTCTGTTTTCACTATGAAAAGGAACAATACTAAGGGGAAGGAGGTGCTAGCTTTATAGACAGTGTCATCGTTGCAATGTCATCTTTACTTTTTAGCTCCCTTATCATTCGTCTTTTCTCTTGTGCTCTTTGCCTCCTTTATTGTACCCCAGCCTCATTCTTTTACTGAACGTTGTTTATATTTTAAGGCCCTTTGTTTGCTTTTTTTCCAATAAGTAAACGATACCAAAAACACTATAAAGATGTTCTTTCTTGATTTCCCCAGCCCTCTGACATCAAGGTTCATTCCCACATAGATAAACACCCCAACACACTAACAGGAGGCTGCTGGGTGTTTGTTCCTGGCCTCTGGGTGCCTCCTCTCTGATCCCATCTCCACCCTGTCCCTGGGATGGTGAGAGGAACGGAGAGGGAGGCGGTCCATCTCCCAGTGTCTATGGCATCACTTTGCAACACTACCTTCAAGATGAACTTCCTCAGGATGAGGATTTGTAGGCTTGCCCTAGGGATGCAGGGGGATTTTGTGGAAGACGTTTTCTTTTGTATCATAGGGCTCTCTTAAAGTGGTTTAGGCTGGGCGTGGTGGCTCACACCTGTAATCCCAGCACTTTGGGAAGCTGAGATGGGTGGATCCCTTGAGGTCAGGAGTTTGAAACCAGCCTGGCCAACATGGTGAAACGCTGTATCTACTAAAAATATAAAAACTAGCTGGGTGTGGTGTTGCACGCTTGTAATCCCAGCTACTTGAGAGGCTGAGGTAGAAGAATCACTTGAACCTGGGAGGTGGAGGCTGCAGTGAGTTGAGATCGCGTCACTGCACTCTAGCCTGGGCGACAAAGCGAGACTCTGTCTCGAAAAAATAAATAAATAAATAACAATAAAATAAAGTGGTTTCTATCTTTCTTTTCGTAAATCTGAGAGGGGCAGTAGAAGTGAGCGTGAATAAGAAGGAGCAGTAAGAAAGCAAGACAGAAGGGGTGTCCGGCACTGGCACTTCCTTCATTTTCTTTCCTTTTTTTTTAGAGAATGCTTTCTGAATTTTATTCTAAGGGAATGATAAATATTTTTTTGTGTTTCATAATTTATTCCAAATGTTCTATATTGGAATTTGGTTTTTCACTGTAATAGGAAATAAAATTATTCAGACTGAAAATTATGTAATAATGATAAATTAATCTACATATTAATTTGCTTCCTTGTCAAGTCTCCTTCCAGAAGGTGTTCCTTTAATAAGGAACTTGAAGAAGCTGATTGGAAAAAAAAAAAGTTAAGTGTCTATAAGAGTTTCATCAGATTTGATGCAACTAGTTACAACTATAACAAGGTTCTCTCCTCACCTGGGTGAACCCCATCCTACCCCTCACCCCTCCAGCCTCTCACACTCCCAACATTTACAACAAAACAGAATTGCCCTAACCAACTTGATGTGTCCTAGACCCCCACTCCCTCACGGCCTGGCATGCGCCTCAGTTTCCAAACCACCTTTTAAAAGTGTAAGGAGCTGAGGCCAGGCATGGTGGCTCACACCTGTAATCCCAGCACTTTGGGAGGCCGAGGCTGGCGGATCACAAGATCAGGAGTTCAAGACCAGCCTGACCAACATGGCGAAACCCTGTCTCTACTAAAAATGCAAAAAAATTAGCCAGCATGGTGGCACCCACCTGTAATCCCAGCTACTTGGGAGGGTGAGCAGGGGAACTGCCTGAACCAGGGAGGTGGAGGTTGCAGTGAGCCAAGATCATGCCACTGCACTCCAGCCTGGGTGACAGAGCAAGACTCCATCTCAAAAAAAAAGAATTAAAAAAAAAAAAAAGGCTGGGTGCGATGGCTCACTGCTGTAATCCCAGCACTTTGGGAGGCTGGGATCACGAGATCAGAAGATAGAGACCATCCTGGCTAACACGGTGAAACCCTGTCTCTACTAAAAATATAAAAAATCAGCCAGGCATTGTGGCACGTGCCTGTAATGCCAGCTACTTGGGAGGCTGAGGCAGAAGAACTGCTTGATCCTGGAAGGTGGAGGTTGTAGTGAATTGAGATTGCACCACTGCACTCCAGCCTGAGTGACACGGTGAGACTCTGTCTCGAAAAAAAAAAAAAAGTATAAGGAGCTGAACATTCTGTATTTCAAGGTCGTTTAGGAAACAACTGCCAGTCTCATATACTGGCTAGATATTAGCAGGGAGAGAAGTGAGGTCCATACAGAGCTCTCCAAGAGCCCCTTGGTGCAGCATGCACTGACCCGCCTTGTGTGTTCACTGATAGGGATCTAGGATATGCAGGTGCTGATGGGAGACTGGGAACACAGGGGACAAACAGGCACGTTCTCTGGCTCTGAAGAAGAATACTGTTTAGCAAAGAGGATGCCAGGGAAAACTATCAGTTCCAATTACATGTGTGAGATGCCTAAGAGTGGTCCACAAAAATGGGAACACAGAGAAGGTGGCAACTAATTTAGCTCTGAAGGTTTCCTGGAGGAGGCACTATCTGAGCTGGGTCTAAGGTGAGTAGTTCTCCAGGCAGAGAGCCTGAAATGGCCTTTAAAACAGGGGGTTTAAAAAAAAAAAGGACCTTTAAAACTTTGCTATTTCTCCTCTAAGTTGATCTGGAGAAGTCTAGACTCAGAGATAAGCAGCCAGCCTCCACCAGGTGAGCACTGGGCAGCTCCTACCTGCAAGAGGCAGCCACCGGGCCCAGGACCTCAGGGGTGTGCTGCCACCTGCTGGGCCACAGCCAGCACCACCCTTCACCTGCCAGGGCAACCCAAGCTGTTTGGTTCAACTACTTGAGAGGGTGAAGTCTAGACTCTTCTCCAGATCAACTTAGAGGAGAAACAGAAAAGTTCTGCTTTAATCAGGAAAAGGTACTAAGAACAAAAAGGAACATGAAAACAGACATGTTTGCAATAAGCTTTTTCTGTCAAAGAACATTTGATTAATTAAAAAACTTTGGCCAGGCGTGGTGGCTCACATCTGTAATTCCAGCACTTTGGGAGGCCAAGGCGGGTAGATCACAAAGTCAGGAGTTCAAGACCAGCCTGGCCAAGACGGTGACACCCTGTCTCTACTAAAAATACAAAAAAATTAGCTGGTGTGGTGACAGGCACCTGTAGTCCCAGCTACTCTGGAGGCTGAGGCAGGAGAACTGCTTGAACCCGGAAGGTGGAGGTTGCAGGAGCCGAGATCACATCACTGCACTCCAGCCTGGGTGACAGAGCAAGACTCCATCCCCCCCCAAAAAAAAACAAGAAACAAAAAAAACTTCAACCAAAAAATGTCATAGGTGCAGTGGCACACTCCTGCTGTAGTCCAGCAGTTTGGGAGGCTAAGGCGGGAGGACTGCTTGAGCCCAGAGAAGGCCAACCTGGGCAACATAGTGAGACTCCATCTCCAAAAACAATTTAAAAATTAGCTCTGTTTAGTGGCATGCAACTCAAGAAGCTGAAGTGGGAGGATCACTTGAGCCCAGGAGTTTGAAGCTGCAGTGAGCTATGATCTTACCAGTGCACTCCAGCCTGGGAGACAGAACAAGAAGCTATCTTAAAAAATAAAAATAGGCCAGGCACGGTGGCTCACGCCTATAATCCCAGCACTTTGGGAGGCTGAGGCGGGTGGATCACGAGGTCAAGAGATCGAGACCATCCTGGCCAACATGGTGAAACCCTGTCTCTACTGAAAATACAAAAATTAGCTGGGCATAGTGGCGCACACCTGTAGTCCCAGGTACTCAGGAGGCTGAGGCAGGAGAATTGCTTGAACCCAGGAGGCGGAGGTTGCAGTGAGCCAAGATCGCACCATTGTACTCCAGCCTGGGTAACAAGAGCGAAACTCCGTCTCAAAAAAATAAAAAATAAAAAAAATAATAATAAATAATAAAAATAAGTAACAGAAAACTGTAGGGAAAAAACAATTTCATAGAAACAGATTTTGATGCACAGACCTGGGATGAAGAAATGCTCAGGAATGAGAGTCGTATACATACAGGCAAAGAAATACAGGCTGGGCCCAGAAAGAGGAGAAAACAAAGATTTTAAAATGATAAAGTGAACTTGGGTGTGATACTGAAAATATACAGAAGTTTACATGTGATTCAAAAATGGAATGGAACAATTGGAAGGGAAAGCTCCAAGGTGCTCATTCTGAGCAGGCCAGATGGGGAGAGCTTTCTGAATTCAATCGTAATAAACCAGGATGGATGAATAAGGAGGCTCATGGGGTGTCTCCAAGCCCAAAGAACTTGTACCTCAATGCTTTCTGACTGCTATGAAAGCATATCACAGGCCACATATGGTGGCTCACACCTGTAATCCTAATACTTTGGGAAGCCGAGGTGGGAGGATCACTTGAGTCCAGGAGTTTGAGACCAGCCTAGGCAACATAGGCAGACCTCGTCTCTAAAAAAAATTTAAAAATTCACCAGGTATGGTAGTGCACACCTGTAGTCCCAACTACTTGAGAGGGTGAAGTCAGAGGACTGCTTGAGCCCGGTGGGAATTGAGGCTGCAGTGAGCCATGTTTGAGCCACTGCACTCTAGCCTGGGAGACACAGCAAGACTCTGTTCCCCACCAAAAAAGAGAGAATGTATCATAAAGCACAAAAGCAGCAAGCAAGATAAATGGAACATAGGGGAGGCCAAAAAACAAAGTGCAGAAAGCATTTAAGTATGCAGCAAAAGATACTATTAAAATATATTACACTAAGTGAAAAAAATTATATCTTCATCTTAAATCACATACCAAAATAATTTCCGGGCTGGGTACAGTGGTTCACACCTATAATCCCAGCACCTTGGAAAGCTGAGATGGGAGGATCACTTGAGCCCAGGAGTTTAAGATCAGCCTGGGCAAAATAGTGAGATGTCTCTCTACAAAAAAATATTTTAAATGAGCTGGACATGGTGGTGCACATCTGTTATCCCAGCTGCTCAGGAAGCTGAGGCAAAGGATCTCTTGAACCCAGGAGTTCAAGGCTGCAGTGAGCTATGATTATACCACTGTATTCCAGCCTGAGCAGCAGAGTGATACTCTGTCTCAAAAAAAAAAAAATGATAATAATAATTCCAGATAGAGCAAAATATTAATTTTTTTTAAAATTTTTTGAGATGGAGTCTCGCTCTGTCAGCCAGGCTGGAGTGCAGTGGCATGATCTTGGCTCACTGTAACCTCTGCCTCCCTGGTTTAAGCAATTCCCCTGCCTCAGTCTCCGGAGTAGCTGGGATTACAGGTGCATGCCACCATGCCCAGCTATTTTTTTTTTTTTTTTTTTTGCATATTTAATAGAGACAGGGTTTCACCATGTTGGTCAGGCTGGTCTCGAACTCCTGACCTAGTTATCCGCCCACCTTAGCCTCCCAAAATGCTGGGATTACAGGCATGAGCCACTTCGCCCAGCCAAAATACTAATTAAAAAAAAAAAAAACTGCTGGGCGCAGTGGCTCACGCCTGTAATCCCAGCACTTTGGGAGGCCGAGGCGGGTGGATCACGAGGTCAAGAGATCGAGACCATCCTGGTCAACATGGTGAAACCCAGTCTCTACTAAAAATACAAAAAATTAGCTGGGCATGGTGGCGCGTGCCTGTAATCCCAGCTACTCAGGAGGCTGAGGCAGGAGAATTGCCTGAACCCAGGAGGCAGAGGTTGCGGTGAGCCGAGATCGCGCCATTGCACTCCAGCCTGGGTAACGAGCGAAACTCCGTCTCAAAAAAAAAAAAAAAAAAAAAAAAAAAACTTAGAAAATGAAAAGAAAAGAAAGTAATAGGACTATTAAACTGCTTTCAGCCTTTCCCAGAAGAAATTCCTGAACATGAAAGGGAAGAAATCACACACATGTGCACATGTGTGAGCACACACCCACACAATATGAGTGGATTTAACAATGAAAACTTTTCAAATTTCTCAAAGCCAAATATGACAGACAGGACTGGCGCGATGGCTCACACCTGCAATCCCAGCACTCTGGGAGGCCGAGGTGGGCAGATCCCCTGAGGTCAGGAGTTCGAGAGCAGCCTGCCCAACACGGTGAAACCCTGTCTCTACTAAAAACACAAAAATTAGCTGGGCGTGGTGGCGCATGCCTATAGTTCCAGGTACATGGAAGGATCAGGCAGGAGAATAGCTTGAACCCGGGAGACAGAGGTTGCATTGAGCCGATATCGAGCTACTGCACTCCAGCCTGGGTGACAGAGCAAGATTCTGTCTCAAAAAATAATAATAATTAAATAAAATCATAGAAAAAATTAACAGACAAGGTACATGAAAACTGAGGGAAGTATCTGCATGAAATACAACAGACAACACAGTCTTAACTAATAAAGAACTCGTGGCCGGGCGCGGTGGCTCAAGCCTGTAATCCCAGCACTTTGGGAGGCCGAGGCGGGTGGATCACGAGGTCAAGAGATCGAGACCATCCTAGTCAACATGGTGAAACCCCGTCTCTACTAAAAAAACACAAAAAATTAGCTGGGCATGGTGGCGCGTGCCTGTAATCCCAGCTACTCAGGAGGCTGAGGCAGGAGAATTGCCTGAACCCAGGAGGCGGAGGTTGCGGTGAGCCGAGATCGCGCCATTGCACTCCAGCCTGGGTAACAAGAGCGAAACTCCGTCTCAAAAAAAAAAAAAAAAAAAAAAAAAAGAACTCGTACAGAGTCCTAAGAAAAAAACAAACAAAAAGAGAAAATAGAGAAGGAACATGGAAAGAGAAGTCACAAATGAATATAAATGGTTAATAACATGAAAAATGGTCAGCCTTAAACCCAAAAATTAAAAGCCATTTTTCACCTGCCAGTCAACAACTAAAAAGCTGGCATGTTAAGGCCGAGTGCGATGGCTCATGCCTGTAATCCCAGCTCTTTGGGAGGCTGAGGCAGGCAGATAACCTGAGGTCGGGAGTTCCAGAGCAACCTAGAGAACCTAACCAACATGGAGAAGCCCCGTCTCTACTAAAAATGCAAAATTAGGGGGCCAGGTGCGGTGGCTCGCACCTGTAATCCCAGCGTTTTGGGAGGCCGAGGCGAGCAGATCACAAAGTCACGAGTTCGAGACCAGTCTGGCCAACATGGTGAAGCCCCGTCTTTACTTAAAATACAAAAATTAGCCAGGCGTGGTGGAGGATGCCTGTAGTCCAAGCTACTCAGGAGGCTGAGGCAGAAGAATTGCTTGAACCTAGGAGGTGGAGCTTGTGGTGAGCGGAGATCACGCCACCGCATTCCAGTACTGGTGACAAAGCGAGACTCTGACTCAAAAAAAAAAAAAAAAATTAGCCGGGCATGGTGGCACATGCCTGTACTCCCAGCTACTAGGGAGGCTGAAGCAGGAGAATCATTTGAACCTGGGAGGCGGAGATTGTGGTGACCCAAGATCGAGCTAAAATTGCACTCCAGCCTGGGCAACAAAGTGAAACTCTATCTCTAAAACAAAATAAAATAAAATAAAATGGCATGTTAGTGGTGCTGGTGAATGTGTAGACTGACATGAGGATTCTGGAACACAGTGTGGTGGTGTGTATCAGGAAGCTTTGAAAAGCAGAACCTTTGACAGCAAGGCCCTTTAAGAGTTTATTCTAAAGAAATACTTAGAAATTCATACAATATTTATAAACACTGCTATTCATTTATATCATTAGTCATAATGGAGAAAAGTCAGGAAATCATTTAAATTCCAAAACAACAACAAAAACAGCAGCTAGTATTTATACACTGCTTACCATACAGCAAGCTCTGTTTGAAGTGCTTTACATATATTAACTTATTTAACTCGTAAAACCCCTACGAGGTAGAAATTATTATCCTCCTCATTTTACAAATGAGGAAACTGTGACATAGGGTTAATCATGATACGGAAGGGTTAATTATGATACCGAAAATCCATTCAATGAAAAGCCATACAAACATTAGACAAAAACTATTCTAGTCCAGCCAAATACCACAGAAAAAACAGTGATCTCCACCCCACCCATGCCATCAAAGGCCAGGTGGAGAGCACAGACTTCCATTCCACTCTTGCCACCCCAAACCTCTGCCAGAGTGATGTCAGAGAAGGCCAAACAGGGAGGCTAGGACTTTCATCCCCACCAGATAGTAATACAAAGTATAAAAATACCTCTGGGCCGTGCATGGTGGCTGTAATCCCAGGACTTTGGGACTTCAAAAAAAAAAAAAAAATCTCTTAAAGAAAAGGGATATCCCTGAAAAAAATTTCTGGTCTCAGTATTGTTTATTATTAAATAATCCTATCTTATAAACAGCTGAAAGAAAGGGTTATAGCTGCTATTTACTTTCTATAATAAACTTGTATTACTTTTCAAGTGATACAAGAAAAAAACTGGTAAGAAACAAACACAAAATTGTTTAGCTTCTTTCCACAGTTCTAAGCTAGGAGGCAGCATGGTTCACCAAAAGGGGGCAAGTTCCAGAGTCTGACAGATTTATTTTCAAATCCGGAATATGCTACATGCTATTAGCATAACCTTAGGCAAATTACTGAAGCTCACACAGCCTTAGGTGCTTCAACATCAAAGTGAGAAGAATAACCCCTACAAACACGGCTGCTGCAAGGATTAAAGAAAATGATCCACCTGGTGGGGTGGCTCACGCCTATAATCCCAGCACTTTGGGAGGCCGAGGCGGGTGGATCACGAGGTCAAGAGATCGAGACCATCCTGGTCAACAAGGTGAAACCCCGTCTCTACAAAAAATATAAAAAAATTAGCTGGGCATGGTGGCGCATGCCTGTAGTCCCAGCTACTCGGGAGGCTGAGGCAGGAGAATCGCTTGAACCCAGGAGGCGGAGGTTGCGGTGAGCCGAGATCGCACCATTGCACTCCAGCCTGGGTAACGAGCGAAACTCCGTCTCAAAAAAAAAAATAGAAAATGATCCATGTAAGCACCTGACAAAAACTAGGTACTTCATACAAGTTCCCAAACCTTTCTCTCCTCTACTTCTGGAAGAGGGTAAACTGTGACACCAGGCCAGCAGGATGCCAATGGGCAGGAATTCAGGAATGGACCCTGGTCCACAGTGGAGCAGGTCAACTCCATTTGAATTCTCTCTTTTTTTTTTTTTTGAGACGGAGTTTCACTCTTGTTACCCAGGCTGGAGTGCAATGGCTCCATCTCGGCTCACCACAACCTCCGCCTCCTGGGTTCAAGCAATTCTCCTGCCTCAGCCTCCCGAGTAGCTGGGACTACAGGCGCGCGCCATCATGGCCGGCTAACTTTTGTATTTTTAGTAGAGATGGGGTTTCACCATGTTGACCAGGATGGTCTCAATCTTTTGACCTCGTGAGCCACCCGCCTCGGCCTCCCAAAGTGCTGGGATTACAGGTGTGAGCCACCGCGCCCGGCCCCCCATTTGAATTCTCTAGGTGGACAGGGCTGGTTTCGAGTCCGCTGGGGGGCAGACCTAAAGTTAAATCCTTGGTTAACTCCCAGGGTCTCTCAACTACACTCATTCAAGGGGTAGAAGGGATGGGTAGGTAGCCTGAGATCTTCCAGAGTGGCCCTGAATCAAAACTCAGCTGGCCTAAGAATGTTGGTCAAGTACATCTGTCTTGATTAACTAGTTATTACTATGTTTAGCTGCTAAACCTGCCCTGGGCAGGGCCCATCCCTTGGTTTTAGCCTGGAAGACCAGTTTTGACTTTGAACCGGTTGGCCTAGAATTTGGTGCTCTGTGCTACAAACTAGATTCCCAGCTTTGTCCAGCCCTCCTGGAGTTGACTGCTGCCTGAAGAATTTCTCACCATGTAAACCCAACTCTCCTAAAGTAGGCCTTTGAAAAAGCTTTCAGTCTCAGTATTATTTATTATTAAATAATCCTACCTTATGAATAGCTCAAAAGGCTAGATTCAGTGTGAAAATGTGCAACAATATTTTTTTAACTATCATAAAGTTGGGAAGGAGAGGAACTTTCAGAAATAGAGGGGCCATCCTCTAAAATCTTACTCCTCATGATGTAGGATAAATACGACTACTGAAACCCAGGAATCCCAGGTGGAAGCTCCTCCAGAAACTAAGTCTGGGCCAGGCCTGGTGGCTCACGCCTGTAATCTCGCTATTTTGGGAGACTGAGGCGGGATGATCGCTTGAGCCCAGGAGTTTGAGACCACCCTGGGCAACATAATAAGACCCCATCTCTAAAAAAAGAAACTGCATCTGCAGGTGCTGGGATCACTTAGGCAGAGCTGAAGCAGCCACAGCAAGGTGCGGAAGGCTCCTGGATTACCTGCAACACTGGCAGCTTTCCTTCTT
Source organism: Aotus nancymaae (assembly GCF_030222135.1). Taxonomy (NCBI): domain Eukaryota; kingdom Metazoa; phylum Chordata; class Mammalia; order Primates; family Aotidae; genus Aotus; species Aotus nancymaae. The sequence continues at coordinate 41,701,649 of NW_026988422.1, forward strand.
TACCTATAGGTTTCCCTAAATCCCCTGGGCTCCCTAGCACTTAGAAACACTTGCATTTCTGAGACTTCACAAAGCATCCAGGTGCCAGTTCAAAGGTTTCCAACCCAAAGTTCCCTATCCAGACCCTGGCTTTTCAGAGGACAAGCTCTTTCCCAGGCCCAGCCCCAGAATGATGAAGATCTCAGATAAATGTAAGCTCCATGAGTACCTCAAACTCCAATTTGCAGAAACTCAGTCTTTCCCCTGATGTCTTTCTAAAAACTTCACTGTCTACCACCCTTTTTCCATCCTAGGATACTGGTCTTTGATGTCTCAGGATCATCTTCCAGAATATAAACTACTGAACAGTACAACATTTTCTACGGAGAGCAGTGTCAGGCCTTTCATTTGCTTCCCTAGGTGATGAGAATTTTAAATTCTACTCTTTTAATGGTTTTTCTATTACTTCCTTAGTTGGCCTCTACTAGACTGGCAGATGCCAGCATTTCTCCAGAAGTGCTGCTCATCTGCTGGAGAAACAGATAAGCTGGTTATGACTGTACCTTAAAAGAGCATAAGGGTATAGGAAGGTATGGGGATTCCCCTTACAAATAAAGTGGATATACTTAGTGGGGAGGGAGTTCTGCTTCTCCCCAGGGTCCAGATCAATGAATAGCACCTGGCCCTCAGCAGGCACACAATAAATATCTGTTGCATGAATCAGCATTCATTCATTTGTTTTCAACCAAAACATAATCAGAAATCTCAACTATGTCAATTACTTCAGGCCCACTGATGAGCAGAAGGAAGTAGGTGCCATCTGGATCCCAGGAGATTTGACCACTATTTCACAATTTCTCCTCCTCCCTGCTAACAGCTCCTCTTTAAAAACCAAGTCTGGGAAAGGGAAGGAATTACTAAAGCAGACTGCCAGATAACCACGGTGGGAACTAAGTATCATCCCCCAACAGCCCACATTCAGACAATGAATAATAAATTGGCAGCCACCCAGCCCTTTCCCGGAAGCTCCATAACCGGTTCTACCACTTTCAGCAACCTGAACCCACAGCAGGGGAGGGGGATTGGTCTCGGGCCACCTCCACTGGGCTTTGCCGCAGGCATGCAGCAGGGCCTCTGACATCCACATGCCTCCAGTTTCACCTCTTAAGGGGGGAAGGAACTCCTGACTCACCCAAAAAAGCAAAGTGCTAAGGGATCCAATAAACAGAAAATAACCATCATTAACTTAAAAGAAAGGTGCCCTACAAAGAAGGATCATTATTTTTTAAAAGGCTGCTGTCCTTTCTTATAATAAAACTTGGAGCCAGGTAAGTAAATGGTACAAGTAACGAGGGCCAGACTGATTGGTTAGACTCAGATAAGGAGGACACAGAGGGAGGCAGCTCCATGTGACCTCGAGCACTGAATGGACAAACCATCCCAGGTGAATCAACTGGAAACCCACTGCCAGGCCCAGTTCCACTCACAGGGACAGTGAGTGATAACAGTTGGGGCAGCCATGTCTCCCCCAAGCCCAGAGAGGCAGATCCCTCCTCATCCCCTCGCTAGCAGGAACCCCAGAGGTATGAGACTGCCTGATGTTACAGGCAGGAAGCAAATCACAGAGCTCTGGGCACCTGTCTAAAAGTCCCCCCTGGCTAGACATGGTGGCTGATGCTACATTTTAAGAAGCCAAAGCAAGAGGATCACTTGAAGCCAGGAGTTCAAGACCAGTACAGTCAACAAAGCGAACCCCACCTCTACAAAAAACTTAAAAATGAGCCGGGCGCAGGGGCATGCACCTGTAGTACCAGCTACTTGGGAGGCTGGGAAGGATTATTTGAGTCCAGGAGTTCGAAGCTGCAGTGAGCTGTCATCATGCCACTGCATTCCAGCCTGGGCAACAGAGTGAGAGCCATCTCTCTAAATAAATAAAAATCCCCATATTACATTGTCACCGTGTGAGAGTAAGGAAAAAAAATGTAAAAAATAAAGAGAGGTCCCCTCTGCCTGAAAGATTGATCCTTTCATTCCTTACAGCCTGTGGCCCCTGTTGGGACAGCACTACAGAGAAATCCCCAAACGCTTGGGCACTATAGAACCTATGGGCTGCTCCCAAGGCTTGGCACAAGCAGAGAGCTGGCCAACCCCAGGCAGTCCCCTCAGCTCAATGCTCCCAAAACATGGGCCTGCTGGTAGTACCAAGATAATAACAGAGAGCCCAGGCCTCACATTGACATCCCTCTCAGGCTGACAACCACGGCTTATGGTTCCGTCTCAGGACAGGGACCTGTGCCACCTGGAACACCTGGGGCCACACACTGAGCCTGGCCTGCTTCTCCCCAGATGATGGCCCCTGTGCCCACTTTGGGCTCTGGTTTCTCAGTCCATCCTGAGGTCACTCTTTAGCTCCTCCCATCCCCCTGGCTCTCATCTCCCGGGTCCCCCTTCCTTCACTTCCCCACAGTACTCCCTCCTGTCCTGCTCTCCTCGATCCACTTCCCCAAACCAGCCCACCTGAAGCCCAGTATATCGCCCTCTTTTTCCTCCTCAGATGCCGCCCTGCTCTCTAGCCCCACCTCCTCCCTCTTACCCTTATCCTAAGCACCCCTATATTAGGCTCAGACCCCAAAAGCCTTTCCTATCTTCTCTCAGGTTGTAGATTCCCACTGCCCAGATATGCAAGATACCTCTCCCTACCACCTGCTGTCACTCTTCACCCCTGGAGGCATGGGTCTCTAGCCCCAGCGCCACTTTCTCTGCCCAGTCTCTGCCCTTTCCCAGGGGGCAGAACTTCCCTCTGGGCCCTGGTACTTCCTACATCTCATTCGTTTCTTTCTTCCCTTAATGCATTGTTTCCTTTATAAATAAATTTGCACTAGTAAAATAAAATAGTTGATTTAGTAAAAATAACTAAATAACAATACTCAGGAACAGCAAAAATAGGGAAAGCACTATGCAAATGGAAGATATTTTGAAAGCCACTAACAACTGAAACGGAAACTGTGCTATGGTAGTTTTAACACAAATCTTAACATAAATTCCTCAAGTTGCTCAGAGCAGCTTATTACCTGCTGGGTTTACCCAAGTCCCAGGCAGGCAAAATCTCTGTGTCACAGATGGGGTTGCGAGGCTCTCTGGGGCCCACAGACCCTCTCCTGTTGCTCTAATTGCTCCTGAAGTGTGGGTCATGGAAAAAGCTCTAAAACAGGAGTAGAAAATTCAGGTGTGGGCCGGGCACGGTGGCTCACGCCTGTAATACCAGCACTTTGGAAGGTTGAGGTGGGTGGATCATTTGAGGTCAGGAGTTTGAGATCAGTCTGGCCAATATAGTGAAACCCTGCCTCTACTAAAAATACAAAAATCAGCCAGGCGTGGTGGCACATGCCTGTAATCCTAGCTACTTGGGAGGCTGAGGCACAAGAATCGCTTGAACCCAGGAGGCAGAGGTTGCAGTGAGCCGAGATCATGCTGCTGCACTCCACTCCAGCCTGGGCGACACAATGAGACTCTCTTTCCAAAAAAAAAAAGGAAAATTCAGGTGTGGGTAGGGGCTCTGCAGTTACCAGCCAGCTTATGCTGGGTGAATAACTTAAAGTCTTGGAGTCTTTGTTTCCACATCTATAAATTGGTGCTAATAGTCCTTGCCTACCTCACAGACTTGTTTTGAAGATCACATCAAATGAGATAATTTATGTGAAAGCACTTTGGTGTCATATAAATGTGAGGTATTATCTTGAATGCTAATGAATAGCTTACAGCTTACAAACACAAATGAATCATTTCTTTTGACTTAACAGGCAGCTAAGTAACTTCAAAAATCCAGAGCTTCAGCCAGACAGCTTTGGTGAAAGGTGATACTGAGGGGACTTGGTGATACTTGAAGGGACTTGGTGATACTGAGGGGACTTGGAGATACCGAGAGGACTTCGAGGCCTGCTGCTAGATCCACCCAGAGCTGGTCAGGCCTTTGGTGAAGAACAACTATCAAGTGAAACCAGGCTTGGAAAAAAGAACTTAAAATAAATAGGCCGGGCGCAGTGACTCACACTTTTGGAGGCTGAGGTGGGAGGATCCCTTGAGCCAAGGAGTTTGAGACCAGCCTGGGCAATATAGGGAGAACTTGCCTTTAAAAAACCATAATAAATAAATAAATAAATATGTGGTACTATATACAAAACATTTTTTAAAAGGCCAGGCACGGTGACTCACAACTGTAATCCCAGCACTTTGGGAGGCTGAGGCAGGCAGATCACCTGAGTTCAGGAGTTTGAGATCAGCCTGGCCAACATGGTAAAACACCATCTCTACTAAAAAAATATAAATATTAGCTGGGTATGGTGGCGTGCGCCTGTAGACCCAGCTACTTGGGAGGCTAAGGCAGGAGAATTGCTTGAATGTGGGTGGTGGAGATGGCAGTGAGCCGAGATTGCACCACTGCACTCCAGCCAGGGAGATAAAGTAAGACTCTGTCTCAAAAAATTAAAAAAACAAAACAAAACAGGCTTAGTACCCAACTTCAGGGGTTCAGCGTCTGGCCTAGAGATAAGAGGCTCTGGGAAAGAGCCCCTTTGGAGACAGTGGACTAGATGCCCACAGAATCAGGTCTAACCACCCTAGGGCCTAGCGGCCCAAACACATTTCTCAGATTCACCTCCTGCGACATCTCAGCAAACCCTAGGCCATGCCCAGTCCCTGTCATGCTAGGCACTCCACATCTGCATAGCCCTGTTGCTCCTTCAAGCCCTTGTCTGTCCTCTGTCCTCAAAACCAAGTCTTCTTAAATTTGTAAGCAACAATATTGATGCACCACCTTCTAGTGTATAATAGAAATATACAGCTGGTGGTACCAAAATAATAGCCAGCTTACAGATAAAATAGCCTATTCCTTACAGTAATTTATATGCTATAATATAACCCCCTCCCTGAAAACGTCAACATTAAGGTAGTTTTCTTGATAAATAGACTTAAACTTTGAGTCTTGAAAAAGAATCAAAATTCATTTTCAAGCACCTAGCTTCCCCAAGTAACACCTGCCAAGATGAATGAGCTATACATCCTTCAAAGGGCTTCAAATGAAAGGTAAGTCTGCTACAGACAGAAGAGAAAGACAGGCTGTCATCCCAGCACTTTGGGAGGCCGAGGCAGGAGGACTGCTTGAGCCCAGAGTTCAAGACCAGCCTGGGAAACAATGGGAGACCCCATGTCTACAAAATATTTTTCTAAAAATTAGCCAGACATGGTGGTTCACTCCTGTGGTCTCAGCCTGGAGGATCAAGTGAGATCCCCAGAAAGACACATGTGGGCTGCACAAGAGTGCAAAGGATATTGACTGGGGGTCAAGTCTCAGGCTGATGCGCACTCACTGGATGGTCGTGGACAAATTTCGTAACTTCTCTGAACCTACATTTTCCAGTCTATAAAATAAGACAGTAAATGACCATGAAGATCCTTTCCAACTGCTGCAGTGTATTCTTTTCTCCCTTCAAGATCTTGCATAAAAAACACTTCAGGCCTTCCCTGATCCTGACAGTCATATAAATTATGTCTTCCTCTTTATTCCTACAGCATTTTCGCATATACTTTTACCGAATCTCATTCATTGTACCTCAGCATTCACTGAGTATATAACTGTGTGAGCTGTCAGAAGTTGGAAGTGATATCTTAGTCAGCTCTGTGTCCCACCATGCTCAAACACCTCCTTTCCATGATGATCAACTCCATTCATTTGTGGATGTGAACTAAACAGTGAACTCTGGTGATCCTCAATTTTTTTCTACTTGATCCTCCACTGCCTTCCTACCCTGACCTCTGCCTCAATCGAGAATCACTGGTGTGCTGTTAGGTGACTCAGCACTGATCTGTCAGGCATGGAGTCAGTAAAGCAGAGGTCCAGGTGGAGGGCAACCTTGGACACAAGCTGGGGGTGATTTACACTTGACTTTCAAGCTTGCAGTGTAAGGAAGACAGACTAATGATGAAAACAGCAAGAACCAACTCACAGTGAGCGCTCACTCTGGGCCCGGCACTGTGCCAAGTGCTGACGTGGATCAAGCCTCACAACAATGCTATCAAGGACAGACTACCATCCTCCTCATTTTGCAGATGGGGAAACCAAGGTACAGAGAGGTTAAATATTAGCTCCAGGTCACAAACTAGCTCATGGGGCCAATATCCAGGCAGTCTGACTCCGAAGTCCACTTTCTTAACTATAACTGCTAGGAAGTACAAAGGTGATTACGAAGGCACATTTACAATTCCAGCATCATCTGTATCATGATTTCGATCTATTCTCAATACATGGCGGATGCAACAAGCAACTCGGTCTCAACAAGACAAAACAAAACAAAAAGAAATAAAAACTGTTACTCTCTTTATTTATTTTTAATATATATTTTTAGTTGACTCTTGCTCCTCTCTGGAAAACTGTTATTTTCTGCACCAAGTTCCTCTCTAGGAAATCATGAGATGATTAGAAAACATAAACTGCTAGGCTGGACACACTGGATCAGGCCTGTGATCCCAGCGCTTTAGAAGGCCGAGGTGGGAGGACTGCTTCCCTGACCATGACCCTGCACTCCAGCCCTGGCAACTGAGGGAGACCCTATCTCAAACAGAAAGAAAGGAAGGAAAGAGGGAAGGAAGGAAGTGTTGGGAACCAGCCCAACCCTGTAGGTGGGTGCTCCGTGTCCCGGCAGTGACGAGGGAGTGAGAAAAGACATAAAGACAAAAACACAAGAACAGAATTTTACAGCATAGGTTCAGGGGTCCAACGTACTCTCGCACTTTTGCGGGGTGATCTGAGTTGGCCTTGAGCTCTGGGCTTCATGCACTTTTATTGGGTGCATTATCTTGTTAATCTTGCAGGCTGTGGGGTGGAGGGTTGAGGAGGAAGTTGGCTGGAGGAAGAGCATGTGTTTGCAGCACTCAATAGCAAACGGTGGTTCTCCTAAGAAATGCTAACTAAGGGCACTGAGACTTTACCACCCATTTTCTATCCAGGTGTTGTGGCAAGAGAGGTGCAGTGGATAGGCGCCATAAGGTCTGACCACACACAATGTATTAAGGGGCTTTTATCTCCCAAGCATTGTGGACCCAGAGCAATCGGAATTGCTCCATATTCTGAGAACATAGGCAGAGCCTGTGGCATTCCGGGGTCTCTGCCCTGTAAGGCCTTCTGGCCTTACCAGCTCCCATCTGCAAAGACCCTCCTGAGTTTTGTGAGCAGAGGTTGCATTACTTCCCAGAGTCTTTTGCATAAACTCCCTTTACGAGATCCTCACACAAATTCTCTGTTGGGAGGAGTTGTGGGACCAAAGCAGTTTTTTCTGCTCTGCAACCACACCGCAGTGTTCCCTGGTTTTAGGGCGCTCTCAGATGGTCTTCACCGTAGGCCTCCTGTTACCGCTTAATCTCTGCTTTTATTTTACTGCACCATAGCTTGGATATGATCCGTGGCACAAATCTCAGTGTACAAAAAGCAAAGCAAGCTTGTAATCATTTAACTATAAGTAACACAAGTCTGCCCCTGGCCATCTCTTCCCATAGGAAGGAAGGAGGGAAGGAAAGGAGGGAGGGAGGGAGGGAAGAAGGAAGGAAGGAAAGAAGGGAGGCAGGGAGGGAGGAAGGAAGGAAAGAAGGGAGGGAGGGAGAGTGGGAAGGAGGGAGGGAAAACATGAATTTCTAGAAGAACTGCCAACGTTAGCATCTGTATTTCAAAATGAAGGGCCCCAGGAGCAAGGGACAGAGAAGCTGGAAACAGACAAGATCTGGGGGCCCTAAGATCGCTTCTCTTCACATTTGTATCTTGAGCACCAGGCTCAGAGTTTGACACACAATAGGCACTTATTGTTGTTTATGGGAAATGTTTCAACCCTCCTCTAAAACACTCATGGAGAAAAGGAAGGAAAATGAAAAAGAACCAGGCAGAAAAAGAATCAACTTTGATTTAATAAAGGTTCAGTGTAGCCCAGGTGCAGTGGCTCACATCTGTAATTCCAGCACTCTGGGAGGCCAAAGTGGGCAGACCACGAGGTCAGGAATTCGAGACCAGAGTGGCCAACATGATGAAACCCCGTCTCTGCTAAAACTACAAAAATTAGCCAGCCATGGTGGCAGGAGCCTGTAGTCCCAGCTACTTGGGAGGCTGCGGCAGGAGAATCACTTGAACCTGAGAGGCAGAGGTTGCAGTGAGCCGAGATCACGCCACTGTACTCCAGCCTGGGCGACAGACCAAGACTCTGTCTCAAACAAACAAACAAAAAAGGTTCAGTGTGTGCCTGCTCTGGGCAAGGCACCAAACACACAGCATGCTGCTTTCTGGAGTCAGGGCTGCAAGTGGAGAGATGGGCAACTCTCCTACCTACCGGGTGGGAGTATAAATCAGTGTGACCTTTCTGAAAAGCAATTCTGCATTATAAACCAAAAACTTGTAAATATATTTATTCTCAGTCTAGTAACTTCACTTTGTCATAAAATATTACTGCCTAAGAAAATAAGAATGCATATTCATCAATCATTCAACAAGGATTTATGGAGCATCTACCAGGGGCAAGGCATTGTTCTAGGTGATGGAGACATAGTAATAGACAAAACAGAGGAAGTCCTTTCCTTCCTGGATTTTTTACATTCTAATGGGGGAGCGTGATGGTAAGCAAATGGGCATGTACTATAATGTGTAGTAGTGAGAGCTACTTCGATATATACAGCAGATAAGGGTGTGCGGGTAGCTCACTTAAATAGGTGATCAGGAAAAGCCTCTCTGAGGGGATGATATTTGAATGGAAATCTGAATTAAGTGTGGGGGATAGACAACTGTCCAGAGAAAAAACGTTCTAGCAGAAGATTAGCATGTGTAAAGGCCCAAAAATCAGAAATGTGTGAGTTTGAAAAAAATCACAGAAGGCCCACTTCACACTTATAAGGATTGTTATTATCCAAAGAAAACAGAAAATAACATGTGTTGAAAGGATGTGGGGCCAGGTGCAGTGGCTCACACCAGTAATCCCAGCACTTTGGGAGGCCAAGGCAGGAGGATCACCTGAGGTTGGGAGTTCGAGACCAGCCTGACCAACATGGAGAAACCCCGTCTCTACCAAAAATACAAAAATTAGCCAGGTGTGGTGGCGCGTGCCTGGAATCCCAGCTACTCGGGAGGCTGAGGCAGGAGAATCGCTTGAACCCGGGAGGCAGAGATTGTGGTGAGCCAAGATTGTGCTATTGCATTCCCACCTGGGCAACAAGAGTGAAATTCGTCTCAAAAAAAAAAGGATGTGGAGAACCTGCAACTCCTGTGCATTGCTGGTGGGAGGGTTAAATGGCACAGTCACTGTGGAAGACAGCATGTCAGTTCCTCAAAACATTAAACATATAATTATCATATTATCCAGCAGTTTTCCTTCTGGGTATAAACTCAAAAGAACTGTTGTTTTTGTGACCCAGTCTCACTCTGTCACCAAGGCTGGAGTGGAGTGGTTCTGTTTACTACAGCCTTGACCTCCCAGACTCAAGTGACCCTCCCACTTCAGCCTCCTGAGTAGCTGGGACGACAGGCATGTGGCAAGCCCCACAATGAGCTAATTTCTTTTCCTTCTTTCTTTCTTTCTTTTTTTTTGTAGAGACAGGGTTTTGCCATGTTGCTCAGGCTGACCTCAAACTCCTAGGCTCAAGCAAGCCTCCTGTCTCAGCCTCCCAAAGCGCTGGATTACAGGCGTTAACCACTGCACCAGAACAAGAAATTAGAGTAGGGACGCTGCCAGGTGTGGCAGTTCATGTCTCTAATCCCAGCACTTTGGGACACCAACGTGGAAGGATAACTTCAGGCCAGGAGTTTGAGACCAGTCTGGGCAACATAGCAAGACCCCATCTCTACAAAAAATTTAAAAATTAGCTGGGCATGGTGGCACATGCCTGTAGTCTTAGCTACTCAGGAGACTGAAGTAGGAGGATTTCTTGGGCCCAGGAAGTCGAGGCTGCAGCGAGCTGTGATTGCACAATTTCACTCCAACCTGGGCAGCAGAGCAAGACCCTGTTTCAACAACAAAAAATTCAGAAAGTAGGGACTCAAACAGATTTCTTTTTTTTATTTTTATTTTTGGAAACAGAGAGTCGCTCTATTGCCCAGGCTGGAGGGCAGTAGTGCAATCTCGGCCCACTGCAGCCTCCACCTCCTGGGTTCAAGCAATTCTCTTGCCTTAGCCCCCGCCTCCCCCCGACCCCAAGTAGCTGGGATTACAGGCATACACCCCCACGCCTGGCTAGTTTTTGTATTTTTAGTAGAGTCAGGGTTTTACCATGTTGGCCAGGCTGGTCTCGAACTCCTGACCTCAGGCGATCCACCTGTCTTGGCCTCCCAAAGTGCTGAGATTACAGGCATGAACCACCACGCCTGGCTCAAATAGATTTCTAACCCACATTCATACTAGCATTTTTCACAAGAGTCAAAAGCCAGAAACAACCAAAATATTCATCAACAGATGAATGGATAAACAAAATGTGGTACATACATAAAATGGAATATTATTCAACCTTAAAAAGGAAGAAAATTCTGACACATACTGCAACATGGCTGAACCTTGAAAGCATGAAGTTAATTAAGTGAAATAAGCCAGACGCAAAAGGACAAATATTGCATGATTCCAGTTATATGAGGTTCATAGGAAGCCAAATTCATATAGAAAAAGAAAGTAGAAGAGTGGTTAACAGGAGCTGTCGGGGGCGGAGGGAATGGGGAGTCACTGTTTATTGAGCACAGAGTTTCAGTTTGAAATGATTGAAAAGTTCTAGAGATGGAGGGTGGTGATGGCTGCACAGCCATGAAATGTACTTAATGCCACTGAATCCTATCATCAAAAAGGATGAAAAGGGCAAGTGGTAAATTTTGTGTTAAATACGTTATCACAATGTTGTAGGAAATATCAGGAGGACTGATGTGGCTGGAGCACAGTGAGCAAAGGGGAGGGTGGTGGCAGGGAATGTGCAGGACAGGCAATCAGGGCCTCACGGGGCCAGGGGAAGGACTTCAGATTTCATTTTCAGACTGATGGGAAGCCACTAGGAGTTGTGACCAGAGGTACCAAAATCTGATTTACATTCTAAAGGCTCACTCTGGCTGCTGTGTAAAGAGATCAAGAGGATCAAGAACAGAAATAGAAAAAGAATCCAAAAAAAAGGCCACTGCAGTCACCCAGGTAATTCCTGAGATTACTTCAGAATCTCTCTGGAAGGTTTGCAAATAGCATTAACTCACAACCTACCCTTCATTCTGGCAGTCGTGGTGCCCTGCCTTGTGAGTGTGTGTGTAAGAATTTGGGGCTCGTCAGGCTCTAGCAGGAGACTGATCCTCTCCCCAGGAGCACTTCCACCAGCTCCTCAACCTAAGGCTTTCCCACACACCAATCATACCATGCTCTGCCTGTCTCCTCTAGAGCTGGATGGGGAACAGGGAGAATGGCTGGTTGTTAAATCCCCATGAAAGGTGGTGTTTAGCCCACTTCTGGCCTGCTAGGTTTGTTGTGATATGAGGGAAGAACATTTGCGGAAAGGCTAGTTCCGTGTACAGAAAGGTAGAGTTGAACTTGTCCCTAACTTGAACAGGGAAGAGCAGATTTTTCTGTAAAGGGCCAGAGAGTAAAAATTTTAGGGGGCTACATAGTCTTTGCCATATGTTGTCCTTCATTGTTTTTGTGTTTGTTTCTGTTGCTGGATCATATTACTTTTTTTTTTTTGAGACGGAGTTTCGCTCTTGTTACCCAGGCTGGAGTGCAATGGCACGATCTCGGCTCACAGCAACCTCTGCCTCCTAGGTTCAGGCAATTCTCCTGCCTCAGCCTCCTGAGTAGCTGGGATTACAGGCACGCGCCACCAAGCCCAGCTAATTTTTTGTATTTTTAGTAGAGATGGGGTTTCACCATGTTGACCAGGATGCTCTCGATCTCTTGACCTCATGATCCACCCACCTCGGCCTCCCAAAGTGCTGGGATTACAGTCGTGAGCGACCGCGCCCAGCACTTTTTTTTTTTTTGAGACAGAGTCTCGCTCTCTCACCCAGGCTGGAGTGTGCAGTGGTACCATCTCGACTCACTGCAACCTCTGCCTCCTGGGTTCAGGCGATTCTCCTGCCTCAGCCTCCTGAGTAGCTGGAATCACAGGTGCCCGCAACCACGACTGGCTAATTTTTTGTATCTTTAGTAGAGACAGGGTTTCACCATGTTGGCCAGGCTGGTCTTGAACTCCTGACCTTGTAATTGGCCTGCCTCCTCCTCCCAAAGAGCTGGGATTACACACGAGAGCCACTGTGCCTGGCCTAGATCACATTACTTCTGTATTTAAGTACTATATGAATCATATGATAATTGTTGGGTCATATGGTAATTCTATGTTTAATTTTTTGAGGAATCACCATACCATCTTAATAGTAGCTGGACTACCAGCAATACACAGGGCTGCAATTTTTCTACATCCTCACCAACATTTATTTCTCTCTCTCTCTGTCTTTTTGCTTTTTTAGAGACAAAGTCTCGCTCTGTCACCCAGGCTGGAGTGAAGTGGCACGATCTTAGCGCACTGTAGCCTGGAACTCCTGGGCTCAAGCAATCCTCCTACCTTAGCCTCCCTGTGAGCCATCACACCAACCTTTATTATTAATATTATTATTATTATTACTTTGGTCTTCATTATAGCTATCCTAATGGGTGTGAAGTGGTATCTCAACATTTTTTTTTTTTTTGAGACGGAGTCTGGCTCTGTCACCCAGGCTAGAGTGCAGTGCCTCGATCTCAGCTCGCTGTAACCTCTAACTCCTGGGTTAAAGTGATTCTCCTGGGCCAGGTGCGGTGGCTCACGCCTGTAATCCCAGCACTTTGGGAGGCCAAGGCGGGTGGATCACGAGGTCAAGAGATCGAGACCATCCTGGTCAACATGGTGAAACCCCGTCTCTACTAAAAATACAAAAAATTAGCTGGGCATGGTGGCGCCTGCCTATAATCCCAGCTACTCAGGAGGCTGAGGCAGGAGAATTGCCTGAACCTAGGAGGCGGAGGTTGCGGTGAGCCGAGATTGCGCCAATGCACTCCAGCCTGGGTAACAAGAGCGACACTCCGTTTCAAAAAAAAAAGTGATTCTCCTGCCTCCTCGAGTAGCTGGGACTATAGGCATCTGCCACCATGCCCAGCTAATTTGTGTATTTTTAGTAGAGATGAGGTTTCACCATGTTGGCCAAGCTAGTCTGGAACTCCTGACCTCAGGTGATCCACCTGCCTCAGACTCCCAAAGTGCTGGGATTACAGGCATGAGCCACTGCGCCCGGCCTCAGCATAGTTTAGATCTGCATTTACCTAATGACTGGTGAAGTTGCACATGTTTCCATGTGCTTATTGACCATTTGTATATCTTCTTTGGAGAAATGTCTATTGTGGGTCTTTGCTCTTTCTTTTTTTTTTTTTTTAATTTTTTTACTGACTGAGTTTCACTCTGTCACCCAGGCTGGAGCATGGTGGTGTGATCAGAGCTCACTGTAACTTCAAACTCCTGGTTTGCTCATTTTTAACTGAGTTGTTTGTTTTTTGGTTATTGAGCTATGTTTGTTTTCTACATCATTTAAACATGTAAAAACCATTCTTAGTGCATAAGCCGTTAAAAAAAAAGTCATGGGCCATTTGCCCCCTCAAACTTTACTTTGCCCTACTCCTTCATTTTACATTTGGGGAAAGTCAGGCCCTGAGAGAGGCAGTGACTGCCCTTGGTCTCCTGATTCTCAAGTAAAGTTGTTGCAGTGGTCCCTTTAGCTACCACTTCATTCATTCAACAAATACTTATTGAGAACCTACTATGTGCCAGTCACCAGGAAAGGCTGCTACAGAAGAGCATGGATCAGGTTTAGTCCTTAGGAGTAGAAGTACAGAGGGGAGAAGGCATGAGACAAGTAATCACACAGATAAATAAATTCAGTTCAGCAAACTGAAACAAGCACTAGAAAAAAGAAAAACCAGCTGCTATGAAAGAGAATATAGGCAAAGCTTCTCTGAGAATGCCACTCTAACTGAGTTCTGAAGGACAAGAGCAATTCAGATTAACAGAAGGGGAGGAAGAGCATTCCTGGCAGAGAAAAATGTACAAATGGGGTAAGAAATTCTACGGAGTATTTTTTTTTTTTTTAGAGATGGGGTCTCGATATGTTGCCCAGGCTGGAGTGCAGTGGCTATTCACAGATGTGATCCCACCACTGATCAGCACAGGAGTTTTGACATACTCTTGTTTCCAACCTGGTCAGGTTGACCCCTCCTTAGGCAACCTGTTGGTCCCCCGCTCCCAGGAGGTCACCATATTGATGCCGAACTTAGTGCGGACACCCAATCAGCATAGCGCACTACAGCCCAGAACTCCTGGATTCAAGCAATCCTCCAGCCTCAGCCTCCCGAGTAGCTAGGACTACAGGCACGCGTCACCACGCCCGGCCTACTGAGTATTTTATTAAAAGTGCTAAATAAGGTTTTGGGGGATTAGCAAGATCATTCCATTTTCTGTGAGGAGAACTGGAGAGGCACAATAGATCCGAATAGAATAGGCTGAAAGCAGAGACACAAGTTGGCAGGCTACTCAAAATATTCAGCTGAGTGGCTGGGGGCCTGGGCTGGAGTAGTGGTAGTGGAGATGGAGAGGGTGAACAGGTTTGAGGATTATTTGGGAGGCTGACTCATCAGGACCTGGTGATGGTCTAGATGGCAGGGGTGAGAGGATAGGGAGGTACTGAGAATGACTCCAGGTTCCTAGCTTGAATGGATGGATGGTGATGCCATTTACCGAGATGGGGAAATCCAAGGAAACAGCAGGTTTGGAAAAAGAATTGCAAGAGTTCAATTTTTTTTTTTTTTTGAGATGGAGTCTCACTGTCACCCAGGCTGGAGTGCAGTGGCTTGATCTTGGTTCACTGCAACCCCCGCCTGCCAGGTTCAAATGATTCTCCTGCCTCAGCCTCCCAGTAGCTGCGACCATAGGCGCCCGCCATCATGTCTGGCTAATTTTTGTATTTTTAGTAGAGATGGGATTTTACCCTGTTGACCAGGCTGGTCTCGAACTCCTGACCTCAGGTGATCCACCTGCCTCAGCCTCCCAAAGTGCTGGGATTACAGACATGACCACTGCACCTAGGTAATTTTTGGATGTAGTAAGATTTAGACCACTGTGAAACATCCAAATGGAGGGATCAAATAAGCAGATAGATATATGGATTTGGGATTCAGAGAAGCAGTATGAACACAAGTTAAATTTGGTGGTGGACTACCATCACTACCACTGAACTGTGCTGGATAGGGCCAGGGAGACTTAGCAGAAGGAGCACAGCCCTGAGCTGAGCATCAGGGCATCAGAGTTCTAGTCCCAATTCTGTCACTAACTACCTTCTCTGAGCTTCAGTTTCACCATCAGTAATGCAGGGAGCTTGGGCTTGATCAGGGCTTAACTTTTTTTGGATTAAAATTTCCTCCTCTGGGCGGGTGTGGCAGCTCATGCCTATAATCCCAACACTTTTTGGAGGCCAAAGTGGGAGGATTGCTTGAACCCAGGAGTTCAAGACCAGCCTGGCTAACATGGTGAACCCCATCTCTACAGAAATACAAAAATTAGCAGGGCATGGTGGTACACACCTGTGGTCCCAGATACTTTCGAGGCTGAGGTGGGAGGATTGCTTGAGCCCAGGAGGCAGAGTTTGCAGTGAGCAGTAATCATACCACTGCACTCCAGCATGGGTAACAGAGAGAGGCCCTGTCTCAAAAAGAAAAAAATAAATGCCCTCCTCTCCTCCAGAATAAATACACAGAAAATATTACACCTGATTTTCAGAGGTTCCTTCACTCACTTCCTGAAGCCTTTCTGTAGAGGCCAAATTGAGAATTCCTAGGCTATTTGGCCAGACAATCACTGTTTAGGAGTTCTTCCTTGTATACATTTTAAATAGTTTTTGGTCCTCTAGGTTGCCCATGACAGGTATTAAAGCATGGTGAGGGGACACCAGGGCCTAGGTCTCCCTTGCTTTCTACCAAATAGTGTCTATTGCCATGAAGCTAGCCAGTGTATCCAAAGTGCAAAGGGGAATAAGTCCTAGAAATGAGGAGAACCACCTGCTATGAAAAAGAAAAACAGGTAAGGCCTCTTTGAGGATGCCACCTGATTATGCTCCAAAGTAGATTATATGTATTAATACATACGTTTGCTTTCCTGGAATGCCCTGCCTCCACCTCAACATGTCCAAACTCTGCCCATTCTTCAAGGCCCCAAACACCTTCTCTATTTCCTTTATTCCTTCTCTCAAACTAAAAACAATCTCAGCCTATGCTGAACATCCACAGCACTTTGTATGCCTCTTAAGGAATTTACCATGACTCCCTTGTATTATAGGTTATGGATCTTTCCTCCCCTGCTAAAAGGCAGGAGCAGCACCTGTTACCCTGTATAGAGAGGCTTCACACATATCCCTTATCTCATCTCAGTTAGAACTAGATCCCAGCCACCACTGCTCAGCTCAGACCCTGGTCTCTTGCCTAGACCGCAGCCCCACCTGACCCCTTAGTGGCAGCTCTTCCATTCCTCCCACCCCCACCCATTTTCATTATGCAGACTAGTGTGAATCTTATCTTTTATTTTCTTTTTTAAGAGAGGCAGGGTCTCACTCTGTCATCCAGGCTGGAGTGCAGTGGCACAATCATAGCTCACTGCAACTTCCCAGGCTCAAGTGATCCTCCCACCTCAGCTTCCCGTGTAGATGGGACTACAGGCACATAACACCTCACCCAGCTTTTTTTTATATAGAGAGAAACAGGGTCTCACTATGTTTCTCAGGCTGGTCTCAAACTCCTGGCATCCTGGCCTCAACCGAACACTCAGCCTCCCTAAGTGCTGGGATTGCAGGTGTGAGCCATCACACTCAGCCAAATACTTTCTTTAAAATCCAGTTAAGGGCAGGGCACAGTGGCTAGTGCCTGCAATCCCAGCACTCTGGGATACCAAGGCAGGAGGATTGCTCGAGCCCAGGAGTTCAAGACGAGCCTGGGCAATAGAGCTGAACTCCATCTCTGAAAAAAAAAAAAAATTAGCTAGGCATCATGATGCACACCTGCAGTCCCAGGTGGGAGGCTGAAGTGGGATCACTGGAGCCCAGGAGGTCATGGCTACAGTGAGCTGTGATTGTGCCACTGCATTCCAGCCTGAGTGAGAGTGAGCTCTTGTCTCAAAAAATAAACATAAAAATAAAAAATAATAAGATCTGATTATTTCATTTCTCTAATTAATAGAGAATGGCTTCCAGTTGACTTTGTCAGTTCTCAACCTCAGGGTTAGAAACTCCAAATTTCCGCCAGGTGAGGTGGCTAATGCCTGTAATCCCAATACTTTGGGAGGCCTAGGCCGGCGGATCACTTGAGGTCAGGAGCTCGAGAACCATCCTGGCCAACCCCAGGACATGGTGAAACCCTGTCACTAATAAAAATAGAAAAATTAGGTGGGCATGGTGGTGCATGCCTGGAATCCCAACTACTCCGAGGCTGAGGCAGGAGAATCTCCGGAACCCGAGAGGTGGACACTGCAGTGAGATTGCGCCACTGCACTCCAGCCCGTGCGACAGAGCAAGACTTCATATCAAAAAAACAAAAACAGAAACAAAAAAGGCTGGGTAAGGTGGCTCATGCCTGTAATCCCAGCACTTTGAGAGGCCAAGGCGGGTGGATCACAGGGTCAGGAGTTCAAGATCATCCTGGCCAACATGGTAAAACCCCATCTCTACTAAAAACAGAAAAATTAGGTGGGCATGGTGGTGTGAGCATGGTGGCGTGTGCCTGAAATCCCAGCTACTCGGGAGGCTGAGGCAGAAGAATTGCTTGAACCAGGACTGGGGAGGTGGAGGTTGCAGTGAGCCGAGATGGCGCCACTTCACTCCAGCCTAGGCTACAGAGTGAGACTTTGTCTCAAAACAAACAAACACACAAAAAAACAAAAAAACCTCTAGATTTAGATCTTGTGTGAAATGTTTCAAATCTTGTGTGAAACTCAGATCTTGTATGAAATGTCTCAAATAATTTCTCACTATTAATAAAGTACTAATTAAAAATTTGCAGGCTGGGCAAATTATTTAATTAGTACTTTATTAATACTCGTGCCTGTAATCCCAGTACTTTGGGAGGCCGAAGTGGGTGGATCGCCTGAGGTCAGGAGTTCGATACCAGCCTGACCGCCATGGTGAAACCCTGTCTCTACTAAAAATACAAAAATTAGCCAGGTGTGGTGGTGCATGCCTATAGTCCCGGCTACTCATGAGGCTGAGGCAGGAGAATCGTTTGAACCTGGGAGACAGAAGTTGCAATTAGCTGAGATCACGCCACTGCACTTGAGCCTGGGCGACAGAGTGAGACTCCATCTCAAAAAATAATAATAAAAAAAACCATAATAATAATTTTCAAACATAGAGCACTTAGAATATGGTCCAGGAAAAAAAAATACTGTCCAGGGCACAGTAAACATATACAGGTGTTAGGAATTACGAATCCTAAAATATTAAAACATGAGAGAGGTGAAGCAGATGCTCTTGATGTTTCATAGACATCCCCATGGCCACTTCTGATTTCAGCTGTGGCTGAAGGGGACAGATTTGTGCGGGTTGACAGCATCTCTCAAGGGCCCTCTGGGTCTCCCTGATTTTCTGCCCCAGAGCTTCCTCTTGTCAAAATCTCACTCACCCCTTGAGCAGGGCAGCCCAGAAGTACAGGGACATTAGGGGGCCCTAATTTTCTTTTCTTTTTCTTTTGAGACAGAGTTTTGCTCTGTTGCCCAGGCTGGAGAGCAGTGGTGCCATCTTGGCTCACTGTAACCTCCACATCCCGGGTTCAAGCAATTCTCCTGCCTCAGCTTCCCAAGTAAGGACTACAAGCGCCTGCCGCCACGCCCGGCTAATTTTTGTATTTTTTAGTAGAGACGGGGTTTCACCATATGGGCCAGGCTTCTCTCAAACTCCAGACCCTGCGATCTGCTCACCTCGGCCTCCCAAAGTGCCGGGATTACAGGTGTGAGCCACTGCACCCGACCTAGTGGGCGCTAATTTTCTTTTTCTTTCTTTCTTTTTTTTTTTTCGAGACAGAGTTTTGCTCTTGTTGCCCAGGCTGGAATGCAATGGCGTGATCTTGGCTTACTGCAACCTCTGCCTCCTGGGTTCAAGCAATTCTCCTACCTCAGTCACTAGAGTAGCTGGGATTACAGGCATGCGCCACCATGCCCGGCTAATTTTGTATTTTTAGTAGAGACGGGGTTTCTCCATGTTGGTCAGGATGGTCTCGAACTCCTGACCTCAGGTGATCCGCCCGCCTCGGCCTCACAAAGTGCTGGGATTACAGGAGTGAGCCACCGCTCCCGGCCCACTAATTTTCTTTCTTTTTCTTTTCTTTCTTTTTTTTTTTTGTGTGTGTGTGTGTGTGTGTGTGTGTGTGTGTGTGTGTGTATGTGACGGAGTCTTGCTCTGTCGCCCAGGATGGAGTGCAGTGGTGCGATCTCGGCTCAACTGGGCACTAATTTTCATTTGATGAACACCTCTCCTTCCTATATTGTTAAAACTACCACCATGATCCAGAGGGAGGTAACAGAAATCTTAAGTCCATCTTGATCAGTGTTTCACTCCCTGGCATATTTAACAACACCTAAGGTAGTATGGACCTCTGGGCCATCTGCCTTAAACTTCGGATCCTCCTGCTTTTAGCCCACTAACTAGCACATACTGAGAAGGGCATCAGCTACTGGAAGAGTCAATGGGCTAGAGTGGAAAAGAAAAGACAGCAGGGCCATCAGTCACACTGGCAAGGGGGCATGTAAAGGGAGTTGAGAGGCCTTGAGATCTGACCTTTCTTTCGCCCTAGGATGTAAGTGGAGAAATTAAATCAGCCTGCAGGAGAGACTGAAACGAGGCGCCTATTATCACAGTCAAGACAAGCAAAACCGGACGCCGAGACTGCGCAGGCGCAGAGGACGCTAGCGTTCCCTTGCAGCCTCAACCCCCGACACAGGGAGAGCATAGCCGCGCGGCGCGAGGAGCTCCCTGGGCCCTGCTTCCTCTTGAGGCCGTCGTACTGTCCAGGAAATGTCTAGGAGCCCGCCTGCGGAGGCTATAGGGCCGACCCTCGCTCCCTGCCCAGGACCCGACCGAACCTGGAGAGCGGATGTCAGCCGCGGGCGAGGCGCCAGGACAGGAAGAGCCACCGGGCCTCTCAGGATCAGCCTTCATCGCCACTGTTCTCACCTCTTTGTCCGCCGCCTTCTCCTCAATGCCTAGCAGCGCGTACAGGTCCATTTGTAACAGCTCCTTGGTCACTGCCATGGTTCCCGCCTGACGCAATCGTACTACAACTCCCAGGAGTCTAAGCGCGCGTGGGGACTGTCGGCTCCGAGTGGCGCCTAGCGCTCTGGGAATTGTGTTCTGGGTCAGGATTGACTGACTCTGAGGAAGGCCGGCAGTCGTGAATGAACTACGACTCCCAGCAGCCCCCGCTCCCGCTGCTGCGGTACGCTGGCTGCGGATGAGCGTCCGGATTCCCTGCTCCAGGCTGCAGCCGGACAGTGCTAGTGGGCGTGTGGCGAGGGGCAGGGGAGGGAACGGAAGGGAAGGGCGGAGCTGGGGTGAGGGTCCAAGGGTCCCAGGACTTGGCCAGCGTGACCTCAACTTTTCAGACCCTGCGGCGCTAGGAGCCACCATGGAGAGTAGGTGCTACGGCTGCGCTGTCAAGTTCACCCTCTTCAAGAAGGAGGCGAGTCTTCTATCCCCGAGGGCTGCAGGGCCAGGGAGGAGTGGAGGGAAAAACGCGGGACTTGCCGTCCAAAGACTTGGTCTTACTGCCTCTTTCCAGCTGTGTGGTTTTGATGAAGTCATTGATCCTCTGTTTCCATTTCTGCAAAATGGGCTAACATTCCCTCGCTTTCGGGGTTTATGTGAGGGTCCACTGAAGTGCTGGAGGTGAGAGTTCCCTATAAACTGTAAAGCGTGCTCCGTCGTTTTTGCAAAGCTACTCTTTTCTGTCGGCTCAGTGTAGCATCTGGCAGTTTTCTTCTAGACACCTTGCTCCTCCGCTACTCGGTGTCCATCACACCAAGCCCGTTACTCTCTCTGCTCTGAAACTTTCCCCATCTCGCAGCCTGCCCTTCTCCAGGTCGCTTGAGTTTGGTTACCACACTTCCTCCTGCCTCCGGGACACCATGGCGAAGGCTAGCTGTCCTGTCCTTATCACAGACCTGCCAGATTCCTCCAGTAAACCGCAGGTTCCCTCTGCCTCGGTTGTGGCCAGGGATTCTGACCAGGAGATGACGGAACCAGATGGAGTAAATTAATGTCAGGAAGGCAGGACCGTGTAGTGTTTACCAACCTGGATTTTGGAGTCAGGGTTCAAACCTGAGCTCTGCTGTCTTGTTGACGGGGTTATCTTGGTTTGGATAAGTTATGTAACCTATCTGGCCCCCTCTAAATAAGGATAATCACGGTAGGCATCAAGATTTAGTAAAATAATGTGTGTAAATTGTGAGGAATAAATCACATGATGAATGCTAAGTACTGGGTTTAGTGCCTGGCACACAGTAAGTGCTTAATAAATGGAGGCTATTGTTACCCCGTCCTGAGCCAAGCCTCCCTCCATCTCTGCAAGAGCAGGGGAGACATGGGCTCTGACCTGTCTCTGATTCTCTTTTGTGGAAGAGTCAACGGCCTGAAATACTGGGCTTTATCTATCCGTCTTCTACACCCCTGTGTCAGGGAATTGAAGACAGGGTAGAAAGCATGGGAATTTTGCATAAAGCTTTATTTGGCTTGAATAAGGTACTGGAAACCGAGGAATTGCTTTACCCTCCACTCCTGTCTCTCCCTAGGCCTTAGGGGCCCTACTCCTCTTCCTCCTCCCAACAGCTGGTCATAACTGCAGTGCCTTCTCTCTGTGTGTGCTTGGAGATTCCCTGGGAGCAGCCTGCAGGGGTGGGTGAGAGGTGGATCTTCCTGCTTTATGTTTCTTGTAGTACGGCTGTAAGAATTGTGGCAGGGCCTTCTGTTCAGGCTGCCTAAGCTTCAGTGCAGCAGTGCCTTGGACTGGGAACACCCAACAGAAAGTCTGCAAGCAGTGCCATGAGGTCCTGACCAGGTGAGAGGCAGGCATGGGTGAACGTTCAACTAAGTGTGGTAGTGGGCATCTGGCCAGCCTTTACAGCTTTGTACTTTGTGGTGTGAGTCAGCCCAGGAAGTGTTTGGAGTTGGGGGCACTGCCTGGTGGGATGGCAGGGCTTCTAACACTAGATTTCTTCTCTGTAGAGGATCTTCTCCTGCCAATGCCTCCAAGTGGTCACCACCTCAGAACTATAAGAAGTAAGTGGTAAAGAGAAAAAGACAAAGAGCATTGGGGAAAGGTTAAGGGAGCCATAGGGAAAGACCTTCCCCGACATCTTTAGATGAAATGAGCACAGAATCAGGAGAAGGCTCTCCTCTCTGGTTCCTGACTGCCCTCTTGGGCTGGTAAAGCAGCTCATCAGCCCTCTCCCCAGGACAGGAATTTGGTAGAGCTTGCTCTCAGCTGGACCCTCTGGCTGGTCAGCCAAGTTGGGCTGCAGGGTGACATGAGTGAGGGCCACAGAAGATTGCCCATGGAGCCCTCCCTAGGTGTCCAGAAATGATTTGAGTGGGAAACAAGGAGTGGGTATCTTCACTCCTTCCCTCTGCCTTCTTGAAGAGCCTCTATCTCATATCCTGCCAGGCGTGTGGCAGCCTTGGAAGCCAAGCAGAAGTCCAGCACTTCCCAGAGCCGAGGACTGACACAACAAGACCAGATCATTGCTGAGCGCCTAGCACGACTCCGCCAGGAGAACAAGCCCAGTGAGTGGGGGCAGGTGGGGATGCCTAGAGGACACAGTCCAGGGCTCCTGGAACTGAGATGCCTCTGGCCCTTACAAGGCTCCTCCCATGCCACTTGCAGAGTTAGTCCCCTCACAGGCAGAGATAGAAGCACGACTGGCTGCGCTAAAGGATGAACGTCAGGGTTCCATCCCTTCCACCCAGGAAATGGAAGCCCGGCTTGCGGCGTTGCAGGGCAGAGTTCCACCTTCTCAAACCCCCCAGCTGGTGAGTGTTACGGCTTCGGAGAGAAGTGGGGGGACTAGGGTGAGGACCCAGCAGAAGCCCAGATACAGGTATTGGGGTTGGTACAAAAGTAATTGCTTTTTTTGTTATTTCTTTTCGTTGCAAAAACCTCAATTACTTTTGCAGCAACCTTTGTGCTTTATGTACTTTGAAGGAGTTGACAAAGCCTCCCACCCCTAACTCCTGATCCTCAGGTCTGTTACCAGACCAGGGAACCAGGGACAAACAACAGGATTGGGTAGGGCAGGAAAGAGTGGCCCCTCGGTCCTACTGGGGACTGCCAGACCTATTGATTTTGTGGGCCCTGGATCTGTCTCCTTTCTCTGGGCTTTGAGAACTCCTTAGCATCCATCCCTGACCTAGACTGCTTCTGGGCTACCCCTGCTCTCCACTGAGGTTCCCTCATCTGGGCAGGCACATCACACACCAGACACCAGGACTCAAGCCCAGCAGACACAGGATCTGCTAACGCAGCTGGCAGCTGAGGTGGCTATCGATGAAAGCTGGAAAGGAGGAGGCCCAGGTAACCCCTCCACTTGGCTCCCCAGGAACCTACCCCACCTCTTTCCCCAGATGAGAGAGGTTCTGCTATTCACCCTCTGGGAGAGGAATATAAATCAGAGAGTGATCAACATTATAAGACCATTCATCGAGTGCTTACTCTAAAGGGAGCCAGTGCAAGCCTAGTGTTAAGTGCACGAGCTTTAGAATCAGTGATTCCCAGTTCTACCATGTATTAGCTGTGTGACACTGGACAAGTTACTTGACCTCAGTCTCACTTTCCTCATGTGTAAAATGAAGGTATGTATGGAAAAACCTGCCTCACAGGGAGGTCATGAGGAGTAAATGAGATAAGCCAGTAAGTGCTTGGGACCATACCTGACTCATAGTGAGCACTCAGTGAATATTCTCTGCAGTCATGATGTTGATAAGGAGGTAGAAGCTATTTAGCAGCACCAGGCACATCTCAATGCTCAGCAGCCACATGGGCTTCAGGTCTACCATCTTGGACAGTGCAGACAAAGAACATGATATGGAATGTTCATATCATCGTGGAACATTTTATTGGACAGTGCTGTCTGAAGGCGTCAGAGCAGTATTTTTCAACGAAGGATGATTTTGCCCCCCAGGCTACTTGTAGCAACATTTAGAGACTTTTTGGTTGTCACAACTCAGAGAATGTTCCTGGCACCTAGAGGATAGAAGCCAGGGATGCTATTAAATCTGTGGTGGCACAGGACAGCATATCACAGGGAAGAATTACTAAGATTGAGAAATTCTGCTTTAGAGGCACAATCTCATTGAATATCCTCAATAATCTCATGAGGCCAGGTGTGGTGGCTCACGCCTGTAATCCTAAGCACTTGAGGAGGCAGAGGCAGGAGGGGGGATAGTTGGAGCCCAGGATTTTGAGACCTGCTTGGGCAACCTAGTAAGACACTGTTTTAAAAAAACAAAATCTTGTAAGGTATATACCATTCTTTTTCATAAATGAGGAAACAGGCCTGGTGATCTTGAGGAACTTGACCAAGGTCACACAGCTATTAAGCTGCAGAACGAGACTTAAACCTAAACTGTGATTTTAAACCTCTTGCTCTGAAATGCTAAACTGAAGGTGACCGTGTCAGAGCCACACCTAGTGTGGCAAAATTCTTCCTGCCCAGTGATATACAAGCTCTTAGCTTCCTCCATTGCCCTGTCTGTGCTGATCTGTGTCAGCACAGAGAGTGCCTAGCACGCTGTCTGTGGTACCTCTTCATCCTGCCCTGAAAGGCAGAGACCTGCTGATCCTTTAGGGCAGTGATTCTCAAACCACAGGACCCCATCCTAAGGGCAGAATGTTAAAACATCAGGTAGATGGGGATGGATGTAGTTGAAAAAGACATGGCTAAGATTACTAGCTTTTTACATTTGGAAAAATGGAGGAATACTGATTTTATTTGTAATAGAAACCATTAGGTGCTAGTGCTGATCAAAAAGCTGATGATCTGCGGTTAGAAAGGGTTGAGAAATGGGCTCGATGGCTTCTGAGGAGAGATCTTGGAATGTCTCTGCCTCCCTGATGGCACTGCCCCTTCCAGCTGCCTCTCTCCAGAATGACCTCAACCAGGGTGGCCCAGGGAGCACTAATTCCAAGGGGCCGGCCAGCTGGTCCCTGGAGGAAGAGAAGAGCAGATTGCTGGCTGAGGCAGCACTTGAGTTGCGGGAGGAGAACACGAGGCAGGAACGGATCCTGGCCCTGGCCAAGCGACTGGCCGTGCTGCGGGGACAGGACCCCGAGAGAGGTGAAGGCTGGGGAGCAGCTGCTCACTCGTGTCCCTGGGTCAAGGCCTCCCTGGCAGGGCTGAGTGAGGTGCTGGGGATACCTGTGCCCAGAGATCTGCTGAGCCCAGCCCAGAGCCACAAGGGAGGTGGTGGAGCAAAGCAGTGGGTGAGGAGTCAGGGGTAGCCATGAGGGCAGGGGACTTTCAGTCCATTCAGGGGCTGAGGCTTCTGTTCCTGCCCCTAACCCAGCCCTGAGGCCTGCTTCAGTGATGACCCAGCCCTGTACGGCTGGGGCAGGCAGAGACAGGTCTCATCAAGGTGACTGAAGAGGCTTCTCAGCTCTCGAATAAGTGCCCCTGGGAACCAAACCACTTCTGGGAGGCAGGAGGGCAGCCACTCAGGTGAAATCTCTCACTCTCACTCCCCCTTCCCCTGTTCCTGTCTCTCCCTCTTCAAGTCACCCTCCAGGACTATCGCCTCCCAGACAGTGATGATGACGAGGATGAGGAGACAGCCATCCAGAGAGTCCTGCAGCAGGTGGGCCTGGCTTATCCACCCGCTGCCCCATCCCATCTCTCCACCTCATTGCCCCACCTCCACTCTGGGGCTGGGTGGGCAGTAACTGTGCAGCCCTGTTCCCATCGGGCCCCTTTTGTCCCTGTGACCCAGACCTGCCCACTGGTTCCTTGATATAGGGAATCAGCAGCTACAGGCCACAAATAAAGAAAAAGATGAGTTTGAGAAGCTAAGTCCACAGAGCACAGAAATACTGGGAGGTGGGGGGCCTGGGCTTGGAGCAGGGAGTGGTACTTCTTGATCTCGTCCACAGCTCACTGAAGAAGCTGCCCTGGACGAGGCAAGTGGCTTTAACATCCCTGTGGAGCCGGCTTCTCGACCCCGGACCCAATCCCACAGGGTAGAGCCTGAGGTGAGAAAAGTCCCAGATGCAGACCCCCAGGCCGCCCACAGCCTTGTTTCCTGTCTGGCTGACTGCTCCCCCAGCAGCTCCCACACCCCACTGGGTACCTTACTTCTTCCATTCCTCTCTGGTCCCTGAAGGCCCAGGATGTGGCCCCCAGGCCTGAGGCTGAGGAAGAGGAGCTCCCCTGGTGCTGCATCTGCAATGAGGATGCCTCCCTGCGCTGTGCTGGCTGCGATGGTGACCTCTTCTGTGCCCGCTGCTTCCGGTGGGTGCAGGTGGAATGTCCTGTGGGAGGGCTCAAGGGCTGCCTGGATCCCTAACTTGTATCCCTTTGTTCCACAGGGAAGGCCATGATGCTTTTGAGCTTAAAGAGCACCAGACATCTGCCTATTGCCCTCTGCGTGCAGGCCGAGAGCACTGACGACACCCTGGTTCTCCCGGAAAGGCAGTCCCACAGCAGGTAGCACCGATTTCTGGGCCCAGCCACAGGGTGTCCAATGGGAGAGCTTCTCCGGCTCTACTGATGATGGATAGGCCCCTTCATGAGCCTTGGTTTCCCTGGAATGAAGAAAGATTCTCCATTCGAGAGGATGACTGGGAGGGCCAAGGGAAGAAGTAGAGGCCCTCCTACTAGAAGCCCAGACTGGAAGTGAGAGGCATGATGGGGAGAGATCAGACTGAATCTACAGGTGAGCCCTGTAACGTGACTCTAGGACACAGGGCTCTCCCTTGACACTTAGTGGATCTAATAAAGTATACTGATTCATTGGATCCAGCATCTCATTTCTACGACCCTGTGAGCCTGGTCCCGGTGGGAGGTGGCAGGAACAGAGCAGGCTATAGCACAGTTGTGGGGAATGAGGGAAATGGTTGAGCCATCCTATGAACTTCTCCAGGCAGGAGGAGCGCTACCCATCCTGGTAGTCTCGTACGAAGTAAGGATGTACATTCATTAAACTGAACTATGCTTCCAGCTCTGGGCAGCTCCACTTAGCCACCAGGCCCCACCTTGTTGGGTTTCTCAGCCTCTCTACTACTCACATAATGCATGCAGTAACAATGCACACACGCCATGCTTCCAGCGTTACTGGCAAAGGACCCCGCCTCCTAGGACTCCCCGCTAACCTGCCTGCCATTCAGTCTCAGTATCTCTCTTCCAGTAACTCACCCTAACCAGACCCTTGGCCTCTCAGCATGTATCCTTTACATGCCTCTGCGTTGCCTCTGCTGTTGTTTCTCTTCATGCCCCTGGCTGGAACCTACTCAAGAAAGAACCCTCAGGCTGAGGTCTACCTCCTGCATCATTTGTGGTTGGAGGAACCTTTTCTGAGACTCAGATCCAACTAGGTTTTTCCTGTTACTTCCTCTCTAGGATTTGATATTAGTCTTTGTCACTGGCTTCCCTCTTGTTGGTTATGCCAGGAAGCTATGTACCTTAGGCAGATAATGTCTGCTTGGCCCCTTGGCCTTGCTAGATTGTGATTTCTCTGAAGTGGAGCTGTGACCTTTGTCTTTGAATTCTTGAGCCCTTTGGATGGATGGATGGATGAGTGGCCTTCCTGTGTATCACTTCATCCTCTCCCTCCCCTGTCCCTCAGCACAGACATGTTCCACACTCCATTGAGCTGAGGCTCCTAAAGGTTTTATCCACTTGGCTGCCAAGGAAAGCATTGGACAACAGCCGGCCCTCTCCCAGAGAGCCCAGCTGACAGAAACTAGCTGTGACCACACAGACAGTAGGAGTGTGCAAATGTCCCTCCTTGTCCACATTTCTTGTTTGTGTCCCAAGGAGATGTTTCCCTCTTAGTCAGGATCTGGAGTGTCAGGGCAGGCCTGGTAATGCTGAGGCTGCTAAAGATGATCTCCAGGGCTTATTTCTGAGGTCGACTGAGTCTCCGGAGTTTCTTGAGTTGACTGAGCAGCTCAGAGATAAAAGCCTGAGGGAGAAACAGGAGTGAGACCAAGGCTTGGGGTCACAATCCACTCCCCACCCTGCCCTCCCTAATCTTGCACTGACCCTGTCTCCCCAGAGAAGGGAGAAGGACCCACAGCCAAGCCTTCCCTTCAAATACTCCTCTTCATTAGTTGCCTCCCCCACTGGGCCTCCTCTTACCCCAGACCAGCAGAATGTCCCTTACCTCTGTGGGGCGGGGGCAGTTCCCGAGAATGGCCTAGATAGGAGAGAGCAAAGAGTGGCCCCAAGTCACAGCACTTGCCCACAAGTTCCCACCAATCTCCCAAGAGTCCTCCCCTCTGGATTGGTTCTCTCCACTCCACCAAAGGAGGCAGAACCTGGGTTCCTGGGTTCCCCTTGACCCAAGGCCAGCTTCTAGCCCCCATCCTACCTCCAACTGAGTCTTCTGCTCCTCTGTGGATAGATCCATGAGAGCCTCCAGGTCAATCTCTGGCTCAGAAGGGGTTGCTTGATCCTGTTTAGAAATCACATGGGTCTCAGAGGGGCCTGACCAGCTAGTGCTGGAATGAAAGTAACTGTCAGGGACTCAACCCACCTCTCTCCAAATTCCCATGGTTACACTTTCTCCTCACTCAGAACACCCATTCAGTTTTCCATTCAACAGTAATTTACTAAACATTTACTATATTTTGGCCAGGTGAGGTGCCTGATGCCTGTTATCCCAGCACTTGGGAGGCCAAGGCAGGTGGATCACCTGAGGTCAGAAGTTCGAGACTAGCCTGGCCAACATGGTGAAACCCTATCTCTACTAAAAATACAAAAATTAGGGCCGGGCGCGGTGGCTCATGCCTGTAATCCCAGCACTTTGGGAGGCCGAGGCGGGTGGATCACAAGATCAAGAGATCGAGACCATCCTGGTCAACATGGTGAAACCGTATCTCTACTAAAAATACAAAAAATTAGCTGGGCATGGTGGCGCGTTCCTGTAATCCCACCTACTCAGGAAGCTGAGGCAGGAGAATTGCCTGAACCCAGGAGGCGGAGGTTGTGGTGAGCCAAGATCGCGCCATTGCACTCCAACCTGGGTAACAAGCGAAACTCCGTCTCGAAAAAAAAAAAAAAACAAACAAACCAGGCGCAGTGGCTCATGCCCGTAATCCCAGCACTTTCGGAGTCCGGAGGCAGGTGGATCATTTGAGGTCAGGAGTTTGAGACTAGCCTGGCCAACATGGTGAAATGCCGTCCCTACTAAAAATAAAAAATTAGCTGAGTGTGGTTGTGCATACCCATAATCCCAGCTACTCCAGCAGCTGAAGAAGGAGAATTGATTGAATCCGGGAGGCAGAGGTGGTGAGTAAGGAGACCCAGGCATCTAGGATCACCTCCCGCTTGACTCCCACACTGCATTTCAATAGAAGAAAAGGCTTGCCGACTGGCGCCTCCTAAATCACCTTCCTGTAAATAGCAGGCATGGTGTGAAGGAATCCTTCCAGAAGACATTGTTTTTACTTAAACAAGATCAAACCCCCACCCTACTCCATTGATCAAGACCCTTTCATATGTGATTTCTAAAACTGTAAACCCAAGACCCTTTCACTTGTAATTTCTAAGGCTGTGAACCTAAGATTCTTTCATGTGTAATATCTAGAGTGTAAGCCTATAGAAAGGCAGAGCTTCTCTTTGTTAGAGGAGGTTGGTCATTTAGACAAATTGTTGCCTGGCTCCAAGCCGTAATAATAATAAACACCTCGGTGTTCCAGAGGTCTGTTTCTTACAGCTGCTCCCGCTTCAGTTGCAGTGAGCAGATCGCACCACTGCACTAGCCTGGGTGAAAGATATGAACAGACACCCCACAGAAGATGTATAGATGGACAGTAAGTACATGAAAAGATACTCAACATCATATGTCATTCGGGAATTGGAAATTGAAACATTCAAGTCATTCATTGCTGGTGGCAATGCAAAATGGTATGGCTACTTTGGAAGACGGTTCGGTGGTTTCTTACAAAACTAAAAAAATTTTTTTGAGACAAATTCTTGCTTTGTCACCCAGGCTGCAGTGCAGAGGCATGATCAAGGCTCACTGCAGCCTTGACCTACCATACTCAAGGGATGCTTCCACTTCAACCTCCCAAGCAGCTGGGACAACAGGTGTATACCACCACACCCAGCTAATTTTTTATTTTTTGTAGAGACAGAAGTCTCAATATGTTGTCCAGGCTGGTCTCAAACTCCTGGTCTCAAGTGATCCTCCCACCTCCGCCTCCCAAAGTGCTGGGATTACAGGCATTAGCCACCATGACTGGCCCTAAACACACTCTTACCTTGCAATCCATTAATTGCACTCTTTGCTATTTACCCAAATGAGATAAGAACACATTAACAGGTCAGGCGCAGTGGCTCATGCCTGTAATCCCAGCACTTTGGAAGGCTGAGGCTGGTGGATTGCTTTAGGTCAGAAGTTTGAGACACAGTTTAGTGCCACTTTCTTGATTGATGCGAAGGCCCACAGTTGCTTTTGCATTATTAGCACAAACATCAACACAGTGAAAAAGGCAAACAAAATCTTAGTGTTGGCCAGGTGCGCTGTAATCTCGGCACTTTGGGAGGCCAAGGCAGGTGGATCACTTGAGGTCAGGAGTTCGAGACCAGCCTGGCCAACTTGGTGAAACCCCCGTCTCTACTAAAAATACAAAAATTAGCCAGGTGTGGTGCCATGTGCCTGTAATCTCAGCTCCTCAGGAGGCTGAGGCAGGAGAATTGCTTGAACTCAGGAGGTAGAGGTTGCAGTGAGCTGAGATCGTGCACCACTGCACTCCAACCTGAGTGACAGAGCAAGACTCTGTCTCAAAAATAATAATCTTGCCGGACATGGAGGCTCATGCCCATAATTCCAGCACTTTGGGAGGCTAAGACAGGTGGATCACTCAAGGTCAGGGGTTTGAGACCAGCCTGGATAACACGGTGAAACCCCATTTCTACCAAAAATACAAAAAATTAGCCAGGCATGGTGGTACGTGCCTGTAATCCCAGCTACTCAGGAGACTGAGGCAGGAGAATTGCTTGAACCCAGGAAGTGGAGGTTACAGTGAGCTGAGATCATGCCATTGCACTCCAGCTCAGGAAACAAGGACAAAACTCCATCTCAAAAAAAAAAAAAAAAATATATATATATATATATACATATATATGTTTGTGTTATTATGAAAGTAATCACAGAACCTCTGAAAGAGTTCTTGGGAACCTCCATGGGTCACCAGACCACACTTCAAGAACTGATATGTTATCCATTTTTCTGTTGGGATTTTCAGTTTTTTCTTACTGATTTAAGAACTCTCTTTTTAAATTATTAAATTCAGATTAACCCTAGATTCCACATATGATGAAAGTATCTATTATGTTGGAGGGGTGTTGCTAGGGAAATAGGTGTATGTGTTTACAGAGTTGAATCTAATGGTATTTTCCAGTGTGTACTGCTTTTTTTTTTTTTTTTAAGACAGGTTCTTGCTCTGTAGCCCAGGCTGGAGTTCAGTGGTGCAATTGCGGCTCACTGCAGCCTCAATTTCCCGGGCTCCAACAAGAGTAGCTGGGGTTTCACCATGTTGCCCAGGCTGGTCTCTAACCCCTGGGCTCAAGTAATCCACCCACCTCGGCCTCCCAAAGTGTTGGGATTGCAGGTGTGAGCCACCCTGCCCAGTCACTTCTTTTTTTTTTTTTTTTTGAGACAGAGTCTCACTCTGTCGCCCAGGCTGGAGTGCAGTGGTGTGATCTCAGCTCACTGCAACCTTGCCTCTGGGGTTCAAGCGATTCTCCTGCCTCAGCCTTCTGAGTAGCTGGGATTATGGGCACCTGGCCTCACGTCCAGCTAATTTTTTTACTTTTAGTAGAGACAGGGGGTTTCACTGTGTTGGCCAGGCTGGTCTTGAATTCCCGACCTCATGATCCGCCTGCCTCTACTTCCCAAAGTGCTGGGATTTCAAGCAAGAGCTACTGTGCCCAGCCATATTTTATTTATTATTATTATTATTTTTGAGATGGAGTCTTGCTCTGTTGCCCAGGCTGGAGTGCAGTGGTGTGATCTCAGCTCACTGCAACCTCCACCTCCTGGGTTCAAGCAATTCTCCTGACTCAACTTCCCGGAGTGCTAGGACTACAGGCGGAGGTTGCAGTGAGTGGAGATCGCACCATTGTACTCCAGCCTGGGCGACAAGAGCAAAACTCCATCTCAAAAAGTAAAATAATGGACTGCCACTGCAATCTGATGTTGACAATATGGGCTCACATCACAGTCTAAATACTCTTGCCCCAAATAATTTTTGAACTCTCAGAAAATAAACAGGTGTATATAACCCCTACTGAGATGAACAAATGTGAAACATGTGACTCTATGTCACGTAGGGTGGTTTCCTGGAAGCTGCTGCCTGACTTGCTCCCTTTCTTTTTTTTTTCTTTTTTTTGAGATGGAGTTTCACTCGTTACCCAGGCTGGAGTGCAATGGCGCGATCTCGGCTCACCGCAACCTCCGCCTCCTAGGTTCAGGCAATTCTCCTGCCTCAGCCTCCTGAGTAGCTGGGATTACAGGCATGCGCCACCATGCCCAGCTAATTTTTTGTACTTTTAGTAGAGACGGGGTTTCACCATGTTGACCAGGATGGTCTCGATCTCTTGACCTCGTGATCCACCCGCCTCGGCCTCCCAAAGTGCTGGGATTACAGGTGTGAGCGACTGCGCCTGGCGTTTTTTTTTTTTTTTTTTGAGACAGAGTCTCACTCTCTCACCCAGGCTGGAGTGTGCAGTGGTACGATCTCGGCTCACCACAACCTCCGCCTCCTGGGTTCAGGCAATTCTCCTGCCTCAGCCTCCTGAGCAGCTGGGATTACAGGCACGCGCCACTATGCCCAGCTAATTTTTTTTGTATTTTTAGTAGAGACGGGGTTTCACCATGTTGACCAGGATGGTCTCGATCTCTTGCCCTTGTGATCCACCTGCCTCGGCCTCCCAAAGTGCTGGGATTACAGGCGTGAGCCACCGCGCCCGGCCCCCTTTTTTTTTTTTTTTTGAGACGGAGTTTCACTTTTGTTACCCAGGCTGGAGTGCAATGGCGTGATCTTGGCTCACTGCAACCTCTGCCTCCTGGGTTCAGGCAATTCTCCTGCCTCAGCCTCCTGAGTAGCTGGGATTACAGGCACGCGCCACCACGCCCAGCTAATTTTTGTATTTTTAGTAGAGACGGGGTTTCACCATGTTGACCAGGATGGTCTCGATCTCTTGACCTCGTGATCCATCCGCCTTGGCCTCCCAAAGTGCTGAGATTACAGGCATGAGCCACCGCGCCCGGCCCCAAAATGCTTTGTACTGATTACTTTGGGGCATTTAGTGCTTCTTTTTTTTTTTTTTTTTTTTTTTTTTTGAGGCAGAGGGCAACTCGCTCCCTTTCTTACCTCTTCTCCATACCCAGGTCCCTTACTCCTGACATCTCCATCAGGGAGACCAGCAATGAAATAAGGCTCAGGTGAACTGACAATTGTTTTTCTTTTTTTAATAGAGACAATTAAGTTAAACACAAATGTGTGTTTCACACATTCATTGACAATATCTTTTTTTTTTTTTTGCTTTGTCACCTAGGCTGGAGTACAGTGGCACAATCATGGCTCACTGCAGCCCTGACCTCCCAGGCTCAAGCAATCCTCCCACCTCAGTCTCCCAAGTAGCTGGGACCACAGGCACACACCACCACACCCTGCTAATTTTTTTTTTTTTTGAACAGGGTTTCACCATGTTATCCAGGCTAATCTCAAACTCCTGGGCTCAAGCAATTTGCCCACCTCAGCCTCCCAAAGTGCTGACATTATAGGCGTCAGCCACTGTGCCCAGCTGATGATACTTTTTTTAAGTCAAAAGTTTAATAGAATCATTACTTAAAATGTTGCTACATCAAAAAGAAAACTACAGGAAAGGAATGTTTCAAAACTCTGAGGTGGTCAACTGTATCCCCTGCTAATGTGAACATTAGATTTATCCCCAAGGCAGTGACTGGTGACCTTGGCTGGAGCTCTCAACAGAGTGGTGGAAGCAGAAGCCAGATTCCAGTGGATTGAGTGATGACAGGTAGGGAAGAAGTAAATAAGGCTGTGAGTGTCAACAAGTCCTTTAAGGAGTTTGGCTCTAAAGTGAAAAAGAAATAGGGGATGGTAGGCCAGGCGTGGTGGTTCACACCTATAATCTCAGCACTTTGGGAGGCCGAGGTGGGTGGATCACCTAAAGTCAGTAGTTTGAGACCAGCCTGGCCAACATGGTGAAACCCCATCTCTACTAAAAATACAAAAAATTAGCCAGGTGTGGTGGCAGGCACCTGTAATGCCAGCTACTCACGAGGCTGAGGCAGAATTGCTTGAACTTGGGAGGCCGAAGTTGCAGTGAGCCAAGATTGCGCCATTGCACTCCAGTCTGGGTGACAAGAATGAAACTCCATCTCACAAAAAGAAAAAAGAGGCCAGGCGCGGTGGTTCACACCTGTAATCCCAGCACTTTGGGAGGCTGAGGCGGGTGGATCTTACAAGGTCAAGAGATCGACACCATCCTGGCCAACATGGTGAAACCCCATCTCTACTAAAAATCCAAAAAAAAAAAAAAAAAAATTAGCCAGGCGTGGTGGTGCATGCCTATAGTCCCAGCTACTTGGGATGCTGAGTCAGGAGAATCACTTGAACCTGGGAAGTGGAGGATGCAGTGAGCCAAGATCATGCCACAGCACTCCAGCCTGTGTAATGGAGTGAGACTCTGTCTTGAAAAAAAAAAAAAAGAAGAAGAAGAAGAAATAGAGGGGATGGTAACTAAAGGGGTGCATGTTGGGCAAGGGTCTCCACAAAATAGGAGAAACCCATGCATGTTTAAGTCCCTGCTTAGAAGGCAAATCTGCCGGGCGTGGTGGCTCACGCCTGTAATCCCAACGCTTTGGGAGGCCGAGGCGGGTGGATCATGAGGTCAAGAGATCGAGACCATCCTGGTCAACATGGTGAAACCCCGTCTCTACTAAAAATACAAAAAAAATTAGCTGGGCATGGTGGTGCATGCCCGTAATCCTAGCTACTCAGGAGGCTGAGGCAGGAGAATTGCCTGAACCCAGGAGGCAGAGGTTGCAGTGAGCAGAGGACCACTGCACTCCAGCCTGGGTAACAAGAGCGAAACTCGGTCTCAAAAAAAAAAAAAAAAAGGCGGCAAATCCATGCTCTACCTCCAGGCAACAGGAGCTCTAGGACCCTAAGTCTGTTTGCATCCCCAGACTTGACCCCACACTGGGCTGCACATCCAGGAAGAAGAGGTAGAGCCCTCCAACAAAGGAAGGTTTGTCCTCATGATACTAAACAAGCGTTGCATTCTTAGATGCTTTTCCACTGCTGCTGTCCAAGGTGGGTGTTTGAGGTAGAGCCCTGGTGGGTGGGCAGGGGCTCTGCACAGAACTGAAATGGAGCAGTGTAAGGCTGGAGACTGTGCTGCCTTGACCTCTACCCAAGATGACCAACCACCTGGGGCTTCCCCAGCCACTTAACTGCTTCCTGCTGAGAAGAGCAGGGATTGGGAGAGAAACCACCACCTGGCACCTTTGGACAATTGCCATGGCAACCATAGGCCAGGCATTTTATTCCAGTCATTGCCTGGGAGTGGTCCTCCCACATGTCTTGTTTTCTGTGTTACAAGTTTATTACTGTATGACCTCCAGCCCTCCACTTTCATCTTGCAAAACAAAGTTCTTTAGCTACCATCAGTCTTTCCCTGATGCCTGGAAGGATTTGCCCTGGAGTGTCTGAAATTGGAGACTTTATGCAAGCGCACAACAAACAATCTGAAATTGAAACTGATACAGTAGAGGGTGCTGGAACTAGTGAGGGGCAGTGGATGTGTCCAGCAGATACAGGCCAAGACAGTTTGCCTCCCAGCTCCAAGGCGTCTCCCTACCCTCTATGAGTGGGCTTGGGAGGTAGATGCTTGGGATGCTGCAAGGGACATGGTCAACAACTTGACCAAACTGACACACAACCCAGTTAGTTTCAAGATAGACTGGGCCACATCAATCATTCTTCCCCACCTCCAACCCTAGGACTGTGGATAACCCTTACCCACAGGAATTACAGGGCCCTGCTGCCCCAAAAAGGTAGGATCTGAGTCAACAAGAAGGAGAAACAAGGACACATACTTTGAGATCTTGGCTAGCTTGGTGTATGGTTCTCAGCCCAGCTACACATTAGAACCAACTGTGGAGCTTATAAAAAATGCTCAGTATCTGGACTCCACTGTAGATTTAAATTCAGTTGAGGAGCTGGGGCATCTGGCTTTTTTCCTTTAGTATTTCAGGTGTGGAGAACCATTGGTTGCTCAAATAAGTGGCCAGGCTCCACAGCTGGTCCCATGGCTTCAGCATGGACAGTGCGGGACTACTGGTGTGACCTTGGGTAAGTTATTCAACATCAGTAAACCTCCATTCCCTCAGCTGTAAAACAGTACCTGCTGGCCAGGCATGGTGGCTCACACCTATAATCCCAGCACTTTGGGAGGGCAAAGTTGGAGGATGGTTCGAGCCCAGGAGTTCAAGACCAATCTGGGCAACATAGCGAGACTCCATCTCTTAAAAAAAAAAAAAAAAGGGCCGGGCGCGGTGGCTCACATCTGTAATCCCAGCACTTTGGGAGGCTGAGGCGGGTGGGTCACGAGGTCAAGAGATTGAGATCATCCTGGCCAACATGGTGAAACCCCGTCTCTACTAAAAATACAAAAATTAGCTGGGCATGGTAGTCCCAGATACTTGGGAGGCTAAGGCAGGAGAATTGCTTGAACCTGGGAGGCAGAGGCTGCAGTGAGCCGAGATCGCGCCACTGCACTCCAGCCTGGCGCCTGGCAACAGAGCAAGACTCTGTCTCAAAAAGAAAAAAAAAAAGCAGTACCTGCTTAATGGAGTTGTGGGGAGGATTAAACGAAAGGATGCGTGTTATTTTCGGCACCTGGCACTGTGGCTAGCCAATACTTAAGTGTTCAAAACGCTATTCTTATTGCTGGAGCAGCAGTTGTTACTTCTCTGGAATCCAGGTTTGAAGGTATATAAGAAAGTGCCATTTCCAGTGACCAGGGGCCAAGAACTGTCCTTTTCCCAGGCATTGAGGGGTGTCAATCAGAGCCAGGGTCAAGGATTGCTTTCGTCCTGGTATTGGCACTCAACTCTGGTTACTCTTGACATTCTAGTCCCATGCTGTCCATTCTGAAATAGTGAAAATGTTCTATATTCGTGCTGACAGCACAGTAGTCACTAGCCACATGGGGCTATTTAACACTTGCAATGTGGCCCATGTGACTGGGGAACTGAATAATTTTATTAAATTATAATTCATTTAAACTCAAACAGCTACACATGGCTGATCGCCACAGTATTGGAAAATGTAGCTCTAGGCCACGCACGGTGGCTCATGCTTGTAATCTCAGCACTATGAGAGGCCGAGGCAGGCAGACTGTTTGAGCCCAGGAGGTCAAGACCAGCCTGGACAACATGGCAAAAACCCATCTCTACAAGAAAATAAAAAAAAAAAAAATTTGCCAGGTGTGGTGGCACGCACCTGTAATCCCAGCTACTCAGGAGGCTGAGGTGGGAGGATGACTTGAACCTGGCAGGCGGGGGTTGCAGTGAGCTGAGACTGCATTACTGCATTCCAGGCTGTGCAACAGAGCAAGAGTTTGTCTCAAAAAAAGAATGAAAGAAAAAGAAAACAAAAGAAAAGAAAACGTAGCTCTAGACATGTTTGTGTGTTGAGGATGGGACTAAACAGAGATATAAAATGTTGAAAAATACTCTGACCAAGCATTTTCCCTTCTACTATCTCATTTCAGCCTCAGAAAGTCCTATAAAGGAGACATAACAGCCCTATTTTATAGATTAGGATGTTAAAAGACCTTCCCCAGATAACAAAGAGTGTTAGAGGCACAGCCAAGCCTAGAGGGAGGCAGACTTCCGGATGATGCTTTTTCCTTTCATCAGTTACAAAAGCTTTCCCTTCACAGAAGCACCTCACATCCGCCCTCCAGTTCCTGTGAAGTTCTCAGCCCCAGGCCCCCATTTCCTCCCGCTCTCCCCTGTTCTACCCACCTGGAAGAGCTCCTGCACCTGAGCATCGACCCATTGCTCCATCTCCAGCCAGCGCTGGAGCTGGCCCCGGTCATACTTCACCGTCAGGCGGCTGGGTCTCCGGGACCTGGGTAGCTTGGAGGGGTCTGGGTGGGACTTGGACTCTGAGTCTGTGGATGATGTTCTCCTCCTCCCAGAAGCCCAATGGACCTTCTTACATGGGTTCTCCCCGTCCGGACTGGGAGATGTGCAGGAAGCAGGGCTTGAAGACAGCATGGAAGGATTGGCCTGGGCAAGGAGCTGTGAAAAACCACCGGTTCAGAGCAGGGCCACAGAGAGAAGTGAGGAGACAGAGAACAGGAGAGGCCAGTAGGGAAGAAAGGAAGGCAGGAGGAGGGCTAAGGCTCCCAGGGAGGGGCAAGGGCAAAGATCAATAAGGCTTTGGTGCTGGAAACGCCAGTCTCCTGGCTCCTCACTGCCAGCCAGTGAGTGGCACTCCAGAGCCGTGCCCCAGCTTCCTTTTCAGCAGCTTCTGGGGCCCAAAGTGGTATAAACTGCAGATGAGCAAAGGTCAAGAGGCTGCCATGCCCAGGGAGGAGGAAGCGGCCCTGGTCCTGAAGGGTACAGGGCTCTAATCACTGGTTTACAGCCAGCTCTGGAACAGGACCTGAGTTGTTCTCACCTGAGATCCCTGAGATCCCTCTGTATCCCACCTTCCTGGGGCTAGATCCACGCTGGGTTCCGAGAAGCTGTGGTCAAATTCCGCAGAAGCAGGGTCCCTGGCTGGCAGGGATTTTTGCCCAGAGTGTGGCACTGCTGGGGGCAGAGTCCCAGCTGGTGGATAGAGTTGGAGGTCGGTTATCCATGGCTCCCATGGAACCAGTGCCCCCAGCGTCTGGGTGTGCCTGAATGTAAATTGCTATCAGCCTGGCCTATAAAAGCAGTTTGCCTGCTTGTAAAGGCAAATTTATCAAGCCCAGTCTACCATGCCTGCTCCCCTGAGGCAACTGCTTAGGAAGCCATGTTTATTACCACGTGACCCTCCCCTGATTGTTGTACTTCCTGATACAGAGAAAACCTGCAGACCTCACTTATACACAGGTGTCAAGGACTAATACTTCTAGGCATATACACCTGCATTCTAAAGGCAGGGTATTTTTATATAGTCTTTTGTAATGAAAATTTCTAAACTTTTAAAAAAAGTAACAGAACAGAAGAAAGCTGTAATTTTTTTAAACATGGGCCCGGGTGCGGTGGCTCACGTCTGTAATCCCGGCACTTTGGGAGGACGAGGCGGGTGGACTGCTTGAGCTTCGGAGTTCAAGACCAGCCTGGGCAACATGGTGAAATTCTGTCTCTACCAAACAAACAAACAAAACAAAAAATTAGCTGGGCATGATGGTGTGCACCTGTGGTTCCAGCTGCTTAGGAGGCTGAGGTGAAAAGATCACTTGGACCCAGGTGGAGTTTGTGAGGCAGGAAAATTGTGTCTGGAAGCAGGGAACCTAAGGCTGATTCACTCTGACTTCCTAGAACTAAAATGAAATTTTTAAAAACACAACTTTCCATGCCTATCTAACAAAAGGACCAAAGGCTACTTACTGCCTTTGCAAACCGTCCCCTGTTCTGGGGCACAGATGGGAAACTGAAAGTACTTCTGATTGATTGCTGTGCACAACCAATCAGACTGATTGCAGGCCACTACTTCATTTACATAGGGTGTAGACCAAGTAACCAATGGGAAACTTCTATAGAGTATTTAGATCCCCCAAAATTCTGTAAAGGGGCTTTTGAGCCCCTGTGCTCAGCCAGCTGCTACACTGTGGAATGTACTTTCATTTTTTCTTTCTTTCTTTTTTTTGATTGAGACGGAGTTTCACTCGTTGCCCAAGTTGGAGTGCAGTGGCACGATCTCGGCTCACTACAACCTCCACCTACCTGGTTCAAGCGATTCTCCTGCCTCAGCCTCCTGAGTAGCTGGGATTACAGGCACATGCCACCATGCCTGACTAATTTTTGTATTTTTGGTAGAGATGGGGTTTCACCATGTTAGACAGGATGATCTGGATCTCTTAACCTTGCGATCCACCCAACCTTGGCCTCCCAAAGTGCTGGGATTACAGACATGAGCCACCACGCCCAGCCTATACTTTCATTTTCAATAAATCTCTGCTTTTGTTGCTTCATTCTTTTCTTGCTTTGTGCGTTTTGTCCAATTCCTTGTTCAAAACACCAAGAACCTGGACACCCTCCATGGGCAAATTCGCAGTGAACCAACATGGCACAACTGCACTCCAGCCTGGGTGACAGAGTGAGACCCCATCTCAATAATAATAATAATAAAGTTCTGCTGTCACAGTCTTGGAATTTTTTTCATTTAAAAAAGGAAAAAAATATTTTTAAAAATGGGTGGGCACAGTGGCTCACACTTGTAATCCCAACACTTTGGGAGGCCAAAGTGGGAGGATCACTTGAGCTCAGGAGTTTGAGACTAGTCTGGGTAACACAGGAATCTGCATCTCTACAAAAATTTTTTAAAAATTAGCTAGGCATAGTAGCTGGTGCCTGTGGTCCCGTCTACACAGGAGGCTAATGTGGAAGGATCACTGGAGCTCAGGAGTTCAAGACCAGCCTAGGCAATACGACAAGACCCCATCTCTACAAAACATAAAAAATTAGCCAGACATGGTGGTACACACCTGTAGTCCCAGCAATCTGGGAGGCTGAGTTGGGAGGATTGTTTCAACGTGAGAGGTAGATGCTGCAGTGAACTGTGATCAGGCCACTGCACTCCAGCCTGGGCAACAGCTAGACCCTGTCTAAAAAAATAAAAGAAAAGAAAATTAACAGCTCAGAAGGGCAAGCAAATGAAAAACAATTTCTCTCCTATCCCAGAGGGAACCCTCACCCACACCTTCTGTTTTTTGTTCTCCTGTGGTCATCATTATCCCCTTATGTAATATCTTTGTGAATTTGTCAATTAGACAGTATCTCTTATCTCCTCAATATTTTGAGAATTTAACTCACACTAACTTATGCCCCGTATTTTCCATGTTCCAATTTTTTTATATATTTCTTTTTAGGTCTTGTAGTAGTTGCCTTTATGATGAGTTTCTGTTTCCATTATATTGACTTCAACCATAATACATTGACTCCTA
Source organism: Aotus nancymaae (assembly GCF_030222135.1). Classification (NCBI taxonomy): domain Eukaryota; kingdom Metazoa; phylum Chordata; class Mammalia; order Primates; family Aotidae; genus Aotus; species Aotus nancymaae. The sequence goes on from NW_026988422.1 coordinate 41,743,133, forward strand.
AAAGAAAGCTTTAGAAAGCTGGGCGCGGTGGCTCATGCCTGTAATCCCAGCACTTTGGGAGGCCAAGGCGGGTAGATCACGAGGTCAAGAGATCGAGACCATCCTGGTCAACATGGTGAAACCCCGTCTCTACTAAAAATACAAAAAATTAGCTGGGCATGGTGGCACATGCCTGTAATCCCAGCTACTCAGGAGGCTGAGGCAGGAGAATTGCCTGAACCCAGGAGGCGGAGGTTGCGGTGAGCCGAGATCGCGCTATTGCACTCCAGCCTGGGTAACAAGAGCGAAACTCCGTCTCAAAAAAAAAAAAGAAAGAAAGCTTTAGAAAAAGCCCAATGGGCTGCGTGTGGTGGCTCACACCTGTAATCCCAGTGCTTTAGGAAGCCCAGGCAGGAAGACTGCTTGAGGCCAGTAGTTCCAGACCAGCCTGGGCAACATAGCGAGATCTTATCTCCATTAAAAAAATGTAAAAAATGAAGACCAGGCACAGTGGCTCACATCTGTAATCCCAGCACTTTGGGAGGCCGAGGAAGGTGGATCACCTTAGGTCAGGAGATTGAGACCAGGCTGTCCAACATGGTGAAACCCCATTTCTACTAAAAATATAAAAAATTAGCTGGGCGTTGTGGTGGGTGCCTGTAATCCCAGCTACTTGAGAGGCTGAGGCAAGAGAAGTGCTTGCATGTGGGAGGCGGAGGTTGCAGTGAGCCAAGAGCATGCCATTGCACTCCAGCCTGGGTGACAGTAGTGAAACTGCGCCTCAAAACAAACAAACAAACAAGAACAAGGAACTTATAATCTAGTGGGAAAATAAACAAACATTAATCAACTAATCAAATCAATATAAAATTGCAATCTCATTTAGTTATTTGAAGAAAAGTAGAAGGTGCTATTTGAATGTCTAATGAAGGTGTAACCTGGAGAGTGATAACATCTGTACTGAGCTCTGACAGATGAGTAGGAGTTAACCTGGCCTAGGAGCCAGGAGGATGGGCCTGGCAGAATGCAGATCACATGCAAAGGCCCTGTGATAGAAGGGAGATAGAACAAGGGACTAAGAGGGTCAATGGGGCTAGAACAGAGGGAGGAGGGAGGGAAAAGTGAGGCAGGAGAAAGAGTTGAGGTACCCATGCAGGGCCCTGTAAGCCACATTGAGGAATTTTGTCTCCCTGTTAAGGGCATTGGGCAGTCACTGCAGAGTCTTCAGCAATGGTACTTAGGCAAGTTGACATGTCCAGATTCAAATTTCCAAACAAACACTGTGGCTGTTGTACAGAAAGACAATGTGAGAGCACAGAAGGGCTGGTAGAGACCAGTTAGAAGGCCATTGTGGTAGGGCTTGTAGGGGAGGTGGTGCTGTCAATGGCAAGAAGCAGGCAGACTGGAGAATAATTTAGGAGGTAACAGTTAACAGATATTGACTGGTAATGGGCTGGGGACACACAACATGCAAACTTTATAAAAGCCTACACAGGGATAGACAGATTCATGCATGCAGCCTCCGTGAACGTGTTTCATCTGTAAACAGAGGGTTGGTAGGATTCTATATGAGCACACACCATGAAGCTTGATGGTACACTAATGAGTGATGTCCATTATTTATAGCAAGAGGCTCCTTACTGATATCCTTTCAACTTAGCACTGACCCACATCTCCTCCCCAGCCTGTTGGTGCCACCATTCATCAGTAAGTTTGCCCAAAGATAAGGGAGCTCAAGATCCAAGACGAGATGAGAGAGAAAAGCCACCAGAACCACACAGCCACCTCAGGGCAGAAAAACAAAGAGGGCAGGGGCCTGAGCAGGGAGAAAGGTGTCTGCCTGCTCTCCTGGCCTGGGCCAGGTCTAGTGCTGAGATAAAATGGGCAGCAGACAGACCCCAGCAGAACCACGCTGCTCTTAAATGCCTTTTCTTTTATTAAAAATTTTATTGTAGGAGAAAAACATGTGTATTTTAGAAACTTTTCTACATTTTCTAAAACATGGTTGGGCACAGTAGTTCATGCTTGTAATCCCAGCATGTTGGGAGGCTGAGGTGGGTAGATTACCTGAGGTCAGGAGTTCAAGACCATCCTAGGAAACATGGTGAAACCCCATTTCTACCAAAAATACAAAAAAAATTAGCTGGGTGTGGTAGCGCATACCTGTAATCCCAGCTACTCGGGAGGGTGAGGCTGAGGCAGAAGAATCCCTTGAGCCCAGGAAGCAGAGGCTGCAGTGAACCGAGATCGCGCCACTGCAATCCAGCCTGGGCAACAGAGCAAGACTCCATATAAAAAAAAAAATTATTTTTAAACATTCAAAATTTCCCATAATCCCACCAGACAAAAACCACCACCTCTAACATTCTGACAAGTTTCTTTCTTGTCTATTTTTTTCTAGTCTTTTTTCCTGTGTGTGTATGTATGTATATCTTTTTTTTTTTGAGATGGAGTCTTGCTCTGTCGCCCAGGCTGGAGTGCACTGGTGCAATCTCAGCTCACTGCAACCTCTGCCTCCCTGGTTTAAGCTATTATCTTGCCTTAGCCTCTGAAGTAGCTGGGACTACAGGTATCTGCCACCACACCCAGCTAATTTTTGTATTTTTAGTAGAGATAGCATTTTACCATGTTGGCAGGCTGGTCTTGAACTCCTGACCTCAAGTGATTCACCGAACTTGGCCTCCCAAAGTGCTGAGATTACAGGCATGAGCCACTGCACCCACCCCTCTATGCATATGTATTTAACATAAACACTATATACAGTTATTTGGAAAACTTTAAAATTAGTATGATTATTTAAGAAATGAGTTTTTATTTTTATTTATTTATTTTTTTGAGACAGAGTTTCGCTCTTGTTACTCAGGCTGGAGTGCAATGGCGCAATCTCCACTCACCGCAACCTCTGCCTCCTGGGTTCAGGCAATTCTCCTGCCTCAGCCGCCTGAGTAGCTGGGATTACAGCCACGCGCCATCATGCCCAGCTAATTTTTTGTATTTTTAGTAGAGATGGGTTTCACCATGTTGACCAGGATGGTCTCGATCTCTTGACCTCGTGATCCACCCGCCTCAGCCTCCCAAAGTGCTGGGATTACAGGCTTGAGCCACCGCGCCCAACCGAAATGAGTTTTTAAAATGATGTGCTCATTGTGGAGAACTCTAAAATACAAATGAATAAAGAAAAGTATAAATTATCTGTTTGGTGTATTTATTTTCCTTTTTTTTTTCCATATATTGTTTGGGTTTTCACAAAATTAAATCATTTTCATGAGCCGGGCACAGTGGCTCACACTTGTAATCCCAGCACTTTGGGACGCTGAGGCGGGTGGATCACGAGGTCAAGAGATCGAGACCATCCTGGTCAACATGCTGAAACCCCGTCTCTACTAAAAATACAAAAAATTAGCCGGGCGTGGTGGCAGGCACCTGTAATCCTAGCTACTAGGGAGGCTGAGGCAGGAGAATCACTTGAACCTGGGAGGCAGAGGTTGCAGTGAGCCAACATCGTGCCATTGCACTCCAGCCTGGGCAACAAGAGCAAAACTCTGTCTGAAAAAAAAAAAGAGTTTAACCGAGCAAAATACAACTGGTAAATTGGGCAGCCTCCTGAGTCAGAGTAGGCTCAGAGATTTGTGAATGGAATAAGGAAACTGATATACAGAAAATGGAAGTGAGGGACAGAAACAGCCAGACTGGTTACAGCTCAGTGTTTTCCTTACTTGAACAGGGTTTGAACAGTTGGCCCCCCTTGACCAAAACTTGTTGTTTGGCACAAGAGTGGGTCACAGGCTGTTTACACTGCCATTTAGGTGATAGTTCATTATGTACAGAGAAACCTTTAGGCCAAACTTAAAATATGTAAGGAGGCAGCTTATGCTAAACTTGGTTTAACAGGGCTGTTGCAGTATGTGAGAGGCACTATCTTTTTGAAATGAAAGTTAAATTGGCTGGGCACAGTGGCTCACACTTGTAATCCCAACACTTCAGGAAGCTGAGGCAGGAAGATGGCTTGAGCCCAGGAGTTAGAGACCAGCCTCAGCAATATGGCGAGACCCTGTCTCTACAAAAAATTAACAAAATTAGCTGGGTGTGGTGCCAAGCACCTGTAGTCTCAATTACTCTGGAGGCTGAGGTGGGAGGATCGCTTGAACTAGGAAGGTCGAGGCTGCAGTGAGCTATGGTCATGCCACAGCACTCCAGCCTGGGCAACAGAGCAAGTCCCTGTCTCAAAAAAATCCTTTTTTTCTGCATAATGAATTAGTGGGCTTTTACTTAGATTATTACAAATAAAGTTTATTCTGGCTGGGCATGGTGGTGGCTCACGCCTGTAATCCCAGCACTTTGGGAGGCCGAGGCGGGCAGATCACCTGAAGTCAGGAGTTCAAGACCAGCCTGGCCAACATGGTGAAACCCCGTATCTACTAAAAATACAAAAATTAGCCAGGTGTGGTGGCGGGCACCTGTACTCCCAGCTACTGGGGAGGCTGAGGCAGGAGAATCGCTTGAACCCAGGAGGCGGAGGTTGCAGTGACCCAAGATGGCGCCATTGCACTCCAGCCTGGGCAACAAGAGCGAGACTTTGTCTCAACAAACAAACAAAACCCTAAAGTTTATTCTGTAAATATATTATCTTTTTCAGTTACTATTGACACATAAACCACCCCAAAATTTAAAAGCTTAAAACAGAAACAGCCATTTATTTGCTAATGATTCTGTAATTTGGGCAGGGCTTAGCCGGGTCAGCTAGTTAGTCTCTGCTGAGGCAACCTGACTGGGGCTAAAGATGCAAGATGGCCTCACCCAGCTCCTTGGTTGAGGCCTGGAGTGGCTGGGAGACAGCGGGCTCTTCTCTTTTCCTTTAGAGTCTCTCATCCTCCAAGGCCTTGCTCTCTTCAGGTGGAATCTCTCTCATGCAGCATAGACAAATTCTTTGCATCACAGCTAGCTCTAAAACAGAAAAAACAAAGCTATGAGATTTCATAAGGCCTGAAAGTCACAGGGCCCCACCTTCTGCCAGGTCCAATTGGACAAAGCAAGTTCCAGATTCAAAGAGAAGGAAAAACAACACCTTCTGGTGAGAGAAGCAGCACACACACACAGGACTGGGAGGCACTGCTGGTGGCCACATTCGCAGACAGTCCACCACTCCTACCTATAGAAACTGCCAGAGCACATCCACTGCAAGGCAGTCGGTGTTCCTCTTCTAACAATGGGGTAAGAACAGAATATTCTCATCAAATCATCCACTCCTAAGAGCAACGATTGGTATTTGTAACATGGCAAATAGGAATGGAACCTGTGGCACAGAGCTTCTCTTCCAAAAGCTTGCAGTAGGAAAGTGAGCTATATGGCCTAAGAAAAGAGTGAGCTATAGGTTGGGCGTGGTGGCTCACGCATGTAATCCCAGAACTCTGGGAGGCCAAGGCAGGTGGATCACGAGGTCAGGAATTCAAGACCAGCCTAAACAAGATGGTGAAACCCCGACTCTACTAAAAATACAAAAATTAGCCAGGTGTGGTGGTAGGTACCTGTAATCCCAGCACTTTGGGAGGCTGAGGCAGGTGGATCACGAGGCCTGGCCAAGATGGTGAAACCTTGTCTCTACTAAAACACAAAAATTAGCCGGGTGTGGTGGTAGGTGCCTGTAATCCCAGCTACTCAGGAGGCCGAGGCAGGAGAATTGCTTGAACCTGGGTGGAGGAGATTGCTGTGAGCTGAGATCACACCACTGCACTTTAGCCTGGGTGATAGAGTGAGACTTCGTCTCAAAAATAAATAAATAAAAAAGAAAGAAAGAAAAAGAGTGAGCTACATGGCCTAAGGAAAGAGCTACAAGGCCTTGGCCGGCCATGATGGCTTATGCCTGTAATCCCAACACTCTGGGAGGCCAAGGCGGATCACTTGAGGTCAGGAGTTCGAGACCAGCCTGGGCAACATGGTGAAACCCAGTCTCCACCAAAAAATAAAAAAGTAAAAAAATTAGCCAGGTGTGGTGGCAGACACCTGCAGTCCCAGCTACTTGGGAGGCTGAGGCAGGAGAATCACTTGAACCTGGGAGGCAGAGGTTGCAGTGAGGCGAGATCATGCCACTGTACTCCAGCCTAGGCAACAAAGTAAGATTCCATCTCAAAAAAAAAAGAAAAAAAAAAAAAGAAAAGAGTAAATTCCCCTTGGGCCTGAAGTGTAGAATTAGAAAACAAAATCATTTGCAAATACTTTGCAGGAAGGCAGCTCAAATCATGGAAAGGGCCTAAGATTGGCAAAGAGACCTGAGGTCTGGAGCTGGCCCTGTGTCTATGAACAAACTAAGGCCAAATCTTTGGGCCTCAGTTTGCTATATGTAAGGGGAAGGATTTTTTTTTTAATGTATTTTTTTAGACACTATATTGCTCAGGCTGGTCTTGAATTCCTGACTTCAAGCAATCCTCCTGCCTTGACCTCCCAAAATGTTGGGACTACATGCATGAGCCATGGTGCCCAGCCAGGGGAAGTCTCCTCTGACAGTTATGATACTCTCTGCCTATGCAAATACTCAATTTCATGAGTCCATCCAGGGAACAGTTGGCCCTGTACAGCTTGCCAAAGAAGTTCTTGAAGATCACTGAGAGTCTGAACAGGTGAGGGACAGATGAAGGCAGGGCTAGAGGAGGGAACCACATGACAGTGTGCAGGGCGGCCTCCTGGAGTTTCATCAGGAAGCTGGCACAGAGCCTAGATCAAGGGCAGCAGTGCCGGGCACGGTGGCTCACGCCTGTAATCCCAGCACTTTGGGAGGCCAAGGTGGGTGGATCACAAGGTCAAGAGATCGAGACCATCCTGGTCAACACGGTGAAACCCCGTCTCTACTAAAAATACAAAAAATTAGCTGGGCATGGTGGTGCATGCCTGTAATCCCAGCTACTCAGGAGGCTGAGGCAGGAGAATTGCCTGAACCCAGGAGGTGGAGGTTGCGGTGAGCCGAGATCGCGCCATTGCACTCCAGCCTGAGTAACAAGAGCGAAACTCCGTCTCAAAAAAAAAAAAAAAGGGGCAGCAGTGGGAAAAGACAAGAGGAGATGAATGTGAGTGATTACTAAGGAAGTCTGTCATCAAATACAGTATGTGGAGGTCATCATGGTGTGTCTTACTCTTCATTATGGAAGCTTCCCATGTTCACTGATGAGAAAACTAGAAAGAAGAAATGTTACCCTATAGTCACCATTCAAATATCATCACTTTCACTACTTTGATGGAATACCTTACAGTCTTTCTTCTCTTCACATGGAGTTTTTCTTTTTGGTATGTAAGAAGCAGCAAAAGGTAGTATGGAAAGTGTGGCTTTTAATGTCAGAAAGACTTCTAATACAATCCTGGCTCTGTCACTCTTTTTTTTTTTTTTTTTTTCCTAATTCAGGCTGGAGTGCAATGGTGCGATCTCAGTTCACTGCAACCTCCGCCTCCCAGGTTCAAGCGATTCTCCTGCCTTAGCCTCCTGAGTAGCTGGGATTATAGGTGCCTGACACCACACCCAGCTAATTTTTATATTTTTAGTAGAGATGGGTTTTCACCATGTTGGCCACGCTGATCTCGAACTCCTAACCTCGTGATCCACCCACCTTGGCCTCCCAAAGTGTTGGGATTACAGGCATGAGACAATGCGCCTGGCCTCTGTGACTTTTTTTTTTTTTTTAAATCCTTACAACTTCATTTATTTTTGAGACAGGGTCTAGTTCTTTCACCCAGGCTGGAGTGCAGTGGTGTGATCATAGCTCACTGCAGCCTCAACCTTCCTGGCTCAAGTAATCCCCCCACCTCAAGTAATCCCCCCACCTCAACCTCCTGAGTAGCTGGTACTACAGGCATGTGCCACTACACCTGGCTAACTTTTTGTATTTTTTTATATAGACGGGGTCTCACCATGTTGCCCAGACTGGTCTTTAACTCCTGGGTTCAAGCAATTCTCCCGCCTCAGCCTCCCAAGTAGCTGGTATTACAGGTGTGTGCCACCATGCCCGGCTAATTTTTGTATTTTTAAGTAGAGACGGGGTTTCACCATGTTGGTCAGGCTGGTCCCGAACCACTGATCCGGTGATCCGCCCGCCTCAGCCTCCCAATGTGCTGGGATTGCAGGCGTGAGCCACCGCACCCGGCTTATTGTTCCATCTTTATGTCCATGTGTACTCAATGTTTAACTCCCATTTTTAAATGAGAACATGCGGTATTTCGTTTTCTGTTCCTGCCTTAATTTGCTTAGAATAATGGCCTCCAGCTGCATTCATATTGCTGGAAAGGACATGATTTTGTTTATTTTGTGGCAGCATAGTATTCCATCGTGTGTATAAAGTACATCATCTTTATCCACTCCATCACTGATGGGCATCTAGGTTGATTCCATGTCTTTGCTATTGTGAATAGTGCTGTGATGAACGTACAAGTGCAGGTGTCTTTCTGGAAGAACAATATATTTTCCTTTGGGTATATACCCAGTAACAGGATTGCTGAGTTGAATGGTAGTTCTAAGTTTTTGAGAAATCTCCAAGCTGCTTTCCACAGGGCTGAACTGATTTATATGCCCACCAACAGGGTATAAGCTTCCCTTTTCTCTGCCTACGCACCAGCAAATGTTTTTGTTGTTGTTTTCAAACAACATTTATTGAGCACTCATGGTGTCAAATGCGTTATCTGCATTAACTCATTTAATCCCCATAACAAACCCTATGAAGCCCCACTTCCCATTCAAGGAGACTAAGGCAGAGAGATCAAATAACTTCCATAAGGCCACAGGGATAGTAAGTGGCATATGCAAAAGCTAAATCCAGTAGTCTGAGTTTGAAGCTCACAAGCTCAACTTCGCTACAACCTGTCTCCACTCTTCATTCACTACCTGACCTTGATGGAGTCAGTGAACCTTTCTGCAAAATGGAAACAGCTTCCAGAGTTGTCCTGAGCATTAGCAATATTATGTCAAGCACCTGGAGGGGCCTACCTGGGCTCCAAACCTTACTCTGCCACTTCACTGCTGAATGACCTGACAAGTCAGTTTAACTGTCTGAGCCTGTTTACTCATTTGTAAAATGGGGTTAAAAATAGTACCTCAGTAGGTTTGTTTTGAGTAAAGGGTAATGTGTGGGCAGTGCTTAGGAACAGAGTTTGGGCATTGTCAGTGGCAAATTCATGTTGGTTTTTATAGTGGTGTGTATAATGGATGTAATGATAAATCTATAGTAATGTAATATTACCATAAGGTAATATTCCCCTGTGTTAAGATTCTTGAGGTCAAGCACAGTGGCTCATGCCTGTAATCCAAGCACTTTGGGAGGCTGAGGGGGGTGGATCACCTGAGGTCAGGAGTTTGAGAGCAGCCTGGCCAAGATGGTGAAACCGCAATTCTACTAAAAATACAAAAATTAGCCGGGCGTGGTGGCACTCACATGTAAGCCCAGCTACTTGGGAAGCTGAGGCAAGAGAATCGCTTGAACCCAGAAGGTGGAGGTTGCAGTGAGCTGAGATCATGCCATTGCACTCCAGCCTGGGTGACAGAGTAAGACTCCATCTAAAAAAAAAAAAAAAAAAAAAAAAATCTTGAATGTGTTAGCTATAAGGGGAAATCAAATCACAACAAAACCCTTTGTTCCCAGTGACTGCAAAATCATTTGCTTCATTCCCAGCATACCATCATTGCTCTATATCCACCAGTGTACCAGGCGCTGTGGATAAACCCTAAAAATCCAGAGAAGGGGAAACAGGCCCAATTCCCACCCCAACACTCATCATGTGAGCAGCTGGAGGGTGTTGCAGTTCAGCAACACCCAAGGGTTGGCCACAGGATCTGCTAGGCAAAGCTGCTTTGAATGAGAAACTGGGAATAATGTTCCCACTGGGTTGGGGGTTGTTAAGCCATCAGGAAAAGGTTTGGAATCTCTATTTTAAGAGAGCAGGCTATGGGATTCCCTCCTCCAGCCCTACCTGCATCTGTCCTTCACCTGTTCAGACCCTTGCCTTGCAGAGAATGGTCTCTTTAAGAGTTCTTTACTCAGCTGGGGCTTACACCTGTAATCCCAGCACTTTGGGAGGCCGAGGCAGGTGGATCACCTGAAGTCAGGAGATCAAGACCATCCTGGCCAACATGGTGAAACCCCGACTCCACTAAAAATACAAAAATTCACTGGGCGTGGTGGTGCGTGCCTATAATCCCAGCTACTCCAGCCTGGCAACAGAGCTAGACTCTGTCTCAAAAAAAAAAAAAAAAGTTCTTTACTCAGGAAGAGCAATAAGCTTAACTTCAAGGAGTCCACGGTTTCGTGAAAAGCATTAACTCAGCTACTTGGTGAACTGGAAGCTCCAGCCTTTCAAGGATGACACTTCCCCGAAGAGAGTGGCCAGAAGCATCCCTTTGTGAAAGAGGAAGCCTAGGCTCCAGGAAAGGGGGCAGCAGTCCAACGAGCCGTATCAGGGAATGGACCGAACTGCACAAACAAGAAAAGGAGGGGCCTCAAACAACAGGGAAGCCCCATGGAGCACTCAGGGCAGCCTGGACGCGGGGAATCGCCTCTGTTTCTCACCCAGACAGCAGGGAGGGCTTCCCGGAGCTGACACTGGGGCAGACATCCGGGATCCCAGTTATCAACAGGTGCAGCCACGCATCTTCTGGGTTCCCTTGTCGCCACGAAATGTAAATGATTTCCCGAGGGCCGGAGAGATTATTTGCATCCGGCCTCAGGTCTCGGGCTGGGAATGCAGTCCCCGGCCAGAAAGGAAGGAGGGAGGCCGTCGCCCCAGAGGCCGGACCCTAGCGTCCCGGCCGCGTCCCCTCCGGGCTGTGGATGCGCTTCGGGCGCGGGCCTCCTCGCGAGGCTGGACTGGGTGGAGCCTGCGAGCCCCTTCGGGGAGCTGGCTGCTGGAGAGGCGCCGGGGCTGTCGGGCCGCAGGGCTGACCGGGCCTGGAGCTCCGCCAGGGAGGCGGCCGGGCGCATCAGGCGTGGGCGGGGCCAGCGGCGAAGGGGTTAATGTCCGCCCCGCCCCGACGGCGCTGACTCAGTTTCACCAGAAACTAGGGGGAGAAGGCGGCCGAGCCCCAGCGCTCCGAGCACCGGGGCGGAAGCCGCAGCCCGAGCCGCGCAGGAAGCCGGGACCGGAACCTCGGAGGGCCCGGCCCCACCCAACTCACCTGCGCAGGTAACCGGGGCACCGGCGCGCGAGGCCCAGGAGCAGGCGGAGTCGGCTGGAGCATGTCCGGCCCTTTGTTCTGCGCTCGTGCATGTGTCCGGGTACGTGAGCTCCCTAGCGGTCTGTCTGTTCGTCTGTTCGTCCGTCTGGCTGCCGGGTCCCTGGAGGGCACGTGGGAGGGCCGGTCCCGTGCGCCCTCTTCGCTCCCGGGGTGCTCCGGTCCACCCCACCCCCCCGCCCCGCGCCGCTTCCTCCCGGCCGGCCCGCCTCCTCCGAAGTCTCCCCGGCTGATCAGGTGTGTCTCCTCCTCTGTCCCCTCCCTTCTCTCAGGTTACCAGCACCCTCGGAACCCAGAGGCCCGCACTCTGAAGGTGACCCCCCTGGGGAGGAAGGCGACGGCCCCTGCGAGGATGATGGCGCGCGCCTGCCTCGCCCCGGCCCGCATCCCTGCCGTCTCCGTGTGGCTTCTGTGCGCGCTCGGCCTCCCAGGCACCCAGGCCGGGCCGCCGCCCGCTCCCCCTGGGCTGCCCGCGGGAGCCGACTGCCTGAACCGCTTTACCGCCGGGGTGCCTGACTTCGTGCTGGACACCAACGCCTCGGTCAGCAACGGAGCCACCTTCCTGGAGTCCCCCACCGTGCGCCGGGGCTGGGACTGTGTGCGCGCCTGTTGCACCACCCAGAACTGCAACTTGGCGCTGGTGGAGCTGCAGCCCGACCACGGGGAGGACGCCATCGCTGCCTGCTTCCTCATCAACTGCCTCTATGAGCAGAACTTCGTGTGCAAGTTCGCACCCAGGGAGGGGTTCATCAACTACCTCACGAGGGAAGTGTACCGCTCCTACCGCCAGCTGCGGACCCAGGGGTTTGGAGGTAAGGAGGAGGGTGCCAGGATGGATGGGTTTGGAGAGACTCAGAAAAGGGATCGGTTATGGAGTCCCAGGGGAGGCGAACATCAGAGAGGACTTAAGGAGAGTCCACTTCTTCTTTTTTTGTGTGTGCGTGTGTGTGTGTGTGTGTGTGTGTGTGTGTGTGTGTGTGTGTGTGTCAGAGTCTGACTCTTGTTGCCCAGGCTGGAGTGCAATGGCATGATCTCACCTTACTGCAACCTCCGTCTCCTGGGTTCAAGTGATTCTCCTGTCTCAGCCTCCTGAGTAGCAGGGAGGCACCTGCCATCACTTCCAGCTAATTTTTGTATTTTTAGTAGGGACCGGGTTTCACTGTGTTGGCCAGGTTGGTCTGGAACTCCTGACCTCAGGTGATCTACCTGCCTTGGCCTCCCACAGTGTTGGGATTACAGGTGTGAGCCACTGCAGCCAGCCAGGGGACTCCACTTCTACCCCAAGCCCTCCTTAGAAGTAGGCAGTACTAACAGTAAACAAAGGAAAGAGGACATGAGTGAGAAGGGCAGAGCCCAGACTTTGGCTCCTGGACTCAGGATGTTCAGAGGTGATGGGCTGGGGCTCACAGAGAGGCCTTTAGCTCTGGGCTGTGTGTACTGGAGGGGAGAGTCAGTCCCCAGGACTCCTGACCTCTGGCACTGATAGGCTGATTGAGGGAGTGAGCTGTCTGGAAGGTCTGGTGACTAGAAAGGCATCCTGGCCAAGCGCTGGTCTAGGCACACTGATGCCCTGTCAGGTGAGCCTGGCCATAGTCTTCTCCACTGGCTGGATTTGGGACTAGCTAGCCTCTCTCTATCCCCTAGGAATGGATTGGCCTTTTGGTGGTCTAGGAAGACTGCCAGATTTGAGACTAGAAGACAAGCCCAGTCTGCGGCTGACCCAAAGGGAGAGGAGTGATGTTGTGGGCACAGAAGCCTAGAGTCTTTGGGGTGGGGGATGAGAAGGGTTGTGGGTGAGTCAGGCTGTTGGTATGTATACCTAGTAGGGAAGGGATGTCAGCTGTCCAGGCAGGTGTGTTTGTCTGCGCATGAGCCAGACAGGGCTCTCCCTGCTTAGATCTGGTAGCCAAGCCTTGTTTACATCCATGGATAAGGGCAAAGTGGAGGCCAGGGCTCCTCCTCTTTCCTTCCCAACTGAACAGTCTGCTCGGATAAGGGCCAGTCCAGAACCTTGGTTCCCCATTCTCTCCACCTGCTGTTCTGGCTAGGTGGGGCTCCAGCACAGGGGCGGGTCACCTCTGATAACCTCTGTGAGCACTTTACAGTTTACTGATTGCTGTGCCACATCCTCTCACTCAGGCCTCATCACAACAGCCTCCAAAAAGGGTGCTACTAGCAGTCATCCCACTTTTTAGATTAGGAAACCGAGACTCCCATGCTAAAGAATTTGCCCAGGGTAGGCTGGGCATGGTGGCTCACACCTGTAATCCCAGCACTTTGGGGGGCTGAGGCAGGCAGATTAGGAGGTCAACGTTTCTAGACAAGCCTGACCAACATGGTGAAACCCTATCTCTACTAAAAATACAAAAATGAGCCAGGCATGGTGACATGTGCCTGTAATCTCAGCTACTTGGGAGGCTGAGGCACGAGAATTGCTTGAACCTGGGAGATGGAGGTTGTGGTGAGCTGAGATCATGCCACTGCACTCCAGCCTGGACGACAGAGCAAGTCTCCATCTCAAAAAAAAAAAAAAAAAAAAAAAAATTTGTCCATAGTAACACTGCCTATAAATGATAGGCCTAGGATTCACCCCAGGGGAGACCTCCAAAAGTCCTGTGCTTTTTTTCACACAAGACCACCTCTCTGGTAGAAACCTAGCATTCTGACCCAACATAGCCCAGTGGATAACAAAACTGAAAACTGGGGAGTCTGAGGGCCAGAACTGGGCTGGGGCCACATCTGGGGGTGGTCTCCATTCTGGAAAGTGGAGAAAGGACTTTCCCCCGCTGCCTTTTCCTGGGCTAGTCTCTCTTCCAGGCTAAGGGTCCTCCTTTCTCCCTATCCTTCCAGTAGCTCTCCTGGGTCTCTGAGGAGAGGTGAGATGGGGATTCCTGGGGATGGGAGGGAGACATGTCTGTGGGCCAGGCTGGGCTACCAAGTCCCACTGGACCAGGGCTGGAGCCTGTTCCACAAGGAAGTAGCAGAAAGTGTAGGTGGTGATGACTCTTACTGACCTGAGTTGCCCATGCCCTTCCTGCTCCACAGAGGCCCCAAGGAGTCCCTCTCCAGGGCCAGAGTCTGAAGCTCTGGAGTCTGGTCACAGGGAGCTGAGCTGGACTGTGGCCAGGTGGTCTTGAGACCAGCCATCCTCATCTGGAAACCCCTAGGACCTGCCCGTTTGCCACAAGAGAGGGTGGAGTGGGGATTTCCTGGGACACTGAGGGAGGCAGGTAGGGCTTGGACTGAGAATGAACTCCAGGCCATTCTAGGCCATTTTTAGAGTGCTGCAGTGCTTTGGGAAGTGGGAGAAGCTGTGTGTGTGTCAAGGGATTTATTCTCAGCTGAGTCCAGTTAGAGAGAGGTTGGAGGTGGGTAATGACAGGGTAGAGCCATAAGGGCTAGGGTGGATGAGGCAGGTTGGGTGGGTTGTGGGTGCTGAGGGCTTCCAAACCTTTGATTCTCCTATTACATAGATATTCTCCCCAGAATGGGTTTGTTTGTTCCTCTTTCTGCCTGTGGCCAGGCCAGTCCAGTATGGATTCCTGCAGCTGGAGGCTCAGCAGCTTGTACTTCCTCCTCTCCGCTTCTCTTCCCCCACCCGTCCTCCTCCCCAGTCCTACAAAGGAGTGGCTTAGGAGGCAGAGTCTGCACTTCCCTGAGGTCCTGAGACTTGGTAACCGAGGGAGGGGCTGGTTTTATTGCCACTCTAGCCCTTTGCTCTCTTGAGGGTGGGAAGAAGGGAGTGGTAAGGCAGTACCTGCTCCTTGGTCCTGGCGGCTGGGGCTTGGAGAGGACTGAGTTGTGTGTGGGAGGATTCAGCCCCTGATTGAGCTCAAAGTCTGATGCATCACTCTGCCTTCTACTTCACTGTAGAGGCCTGGTGGGGCTAGCCTGTCTGTCTGCTGGGTATACTGCTAAGTAGTCTGTCTTCTGTCTATGAAATGCAAGGAGGGAAGGAGGACCGGGCTCCTCCCACCTCACTACTCCCTAGGCAGGTGCTCTCAGGGTGCTCTCCTGCTTGTCAGCCAAACCCCTGGGCTGGGAGGTTGCTTCCAGACAGCCACTTTTTGTTACTGCTCACCCCTGTCTTATTTCCCCTAATCCCTGGAACCCAGTACTCTTTTTATTATTTTTGTAGGTCTCTGAAACAGTCAACATGTTTCTTCCTGAAACCTCTCCCTTCCCATCCGTTTTGCTGTCACTGTGCATCCTGGTCTTCTCACCTCTGGAACCACCTTCTGTGAGTCCCCCACTGGCTCTGCTTTCTCTGCCTCATCAAAGAGGAATCCCTGTGACTCAGCCTCCTACCAGCTGTTCTTACCTCTTTACCTTCTCTTCTTTCTTTGGATTCACTCTAACACTTGAAAAAACTCTCTAAAGAGCCTCTGTGGAGGGTAGTTGGGCAAAATCTACCGAACCTAAGTGCATATAACCCTGGACACAGTTCCACTTGTAGGAATTCATCTTGTAGCTGTACCTATATACAGATCAAACAACTTACCAGCCAGCTACTCCCAGCCAGTGTGGCATTGTTTATTTTTTATTTTTAAAATTTTTAGGGAGGCAGTGGCGGTGAAAAAAAAAAATTTAGTTTTTTTTTGTTTTTGTTTTTGAGACGGAGTTTTGCTTCTGTTGCCCAAGCTGGAGTGCAATGGTGGGATCTCAGCTCACTGCAACCTCTGCCTCCCAGGTTCAACTGATTATCCTGCCTCAGCCTCCCAAGTAGCTGGGATTACAAATGCGCACCACCACGCTTGACTCATTTTTTGTATTTTTAGTAGAAAATGGGGTTTCACCTTTTTAGCCAGGCTGGTCACAAACTCCTGACCTCAGGTGATCCGCCAGACTTGGCCTCTCAAGTGCTGGGTCTACAGGGGTGAGCCACGGTGCTTGGCCGAATTGTTTATAATAACAAAGATTTGGAAATAATTGCATTGTCTGTCAACACATCCTATAATTGAATACTCTGACGTTGTTTTCATAATAAAAAACCCTAAGGCAGCATGGTTTAATTCTTAGGGGAGAAAGACAGAAAATCTAAATCAGGAAACTGGTAGGGACTGGTTAAATAATTGTAAATTGTGGTACATTTATATACTGAATATGATAGAGCAACAACAAAAGAAACTATGTGTTGCTATGGAACAATTTCTAATGTATATTAAAGGCAAAACAAGATGAAGAACTCATGCCTGTGAATTCAGATACCGTCTCTTGATATGCTCTCACACACACACATACTAGTAAAACTGGATACCTTTGGGGTAAGGAACCTGATGGAGCTGGTTGCAGTGGCTCATGCCTGTAATCCAGCATTTTGGAAGGCTGAAGTGGGTGGATTACCTGAGGTCAGGAGTTTGAGAACAGCCTGGGTAACATGGTGAAACTCTGTCTCTACTAAAAATACAAAAATTAGCTGGGCATGTTGGCACATGCTTGTAATCCCAGCTACTTGGGAGGCTGAGGCAGGAGAATTGCTTGAACCTGGGAGGTGGAGGTTGTAGTGAGCTGAGATCACGCCTGGGTGGGCTGGGCATGGTGGCTCATACCTGTAATCCCAGCACTTTGGGAGGTTGAGGCAAGCAGATCACCTGAGGTTGGGAATTTGAGACCAGCCTGACCAACACAGAGAAACAAACCCTGTCTCTACTAAAAATAAAAATTAGCCAGGCAGGCACCTATAATCCCAGCTACACTGGAGGCTGAGGCAGAAGAATCACTTGAATTTGGGAGGCGGAAGTTGCAGTAAGTCGAGATCATGCCATTGCACTCCAGCTTGGCAGCAAGAGCGAAACTCCGTCTCAAAAAAAAAGGAAATCTGATGGAGAAGATTCCTTCTTTTTTATTTATTATTTATTATTTATTTTTATTTATTTATTTATTTATTTTTTGACTTTTTTTTTTTGAGATGGAGTTTCGCTTGTTACCCAGGCTGGAGTGCAATGGCGCGATCTTGGCTCACCGTAACCTCCGCCTCCTGGGTTCAGGCAATTCTCCTGCCTCAGCCTGTAATCAGTAGCTGGGATTACAGGCACGCGCCACCATGCCCAGCTAATTTTTTTTTTTGTATTAGTAGAGACGGGGTTTCACCATGTTGACCAGGATGGTCTTGATCTCTTGACATCGTGATCCACCCACCTCGGCCTCCCAAAGTGCTGGGATTACAGGCTTGAGCCACCGCGCCCGGCCCTATTTTTATTTTTATTTTTTTTTAAAGATGGGGTTTCACCACGATGGCCAGGCTGGTCTTGAACTCCTGACCTCAGGTGATCCACCCACCTCGGCCTCCCAAACTGCTAGGATTACAGGCGTGAGCCACCGTACCTGGCCGAGAAGATTTCTTCTTAAGGAGAAGAGGTGACTTAATTTTCACTAACTTTTTGTACCTTTTGGTTTTTTCTGTTTTTTTTTTTGAGATCGAGTCTGTCACCCGGGCTGCAGCACACTGGTGGAACCACAGCTCGCTGCAGCCCTGCCCTCACAGGCTGAAGTGATCCTCCCAACCTCAGCTTCTTGAATAGCTAAGTAGCCACCACATCTAGCTAATTTTTTATTTTGTAGATAACGAGATCTCACTACCTTGTCCAAACTGGTCTCAAACTCCTTGGCTCAAGCCATCCTTCTGCCTCAGCTTCCCAAAGTGCTGGGATTACAAGTGTGAGCCACCACACATAGCCACCTTTTGAATTTTGTATCATAAATGTATTACTTTAACTAAAAAAGCAAAATTTAAAAACCCAAGATTAAAAGAACATTTAAAATTATACCTCTGAGTTGGCAGATAACCTATAGGATTATGTTTTGGAGACAGCATTCACTGTGGAGTCTGGCAGACCTTGGTTCAAATCCCAGCCCTGCCTTTAGAAACTGAATGACTCTGAGCAAGTCATTTAATCTTTCTGGTGTCAATATTCTCATCTGAAAAGAGGGTGAGAATGTAGGTGTGGCGGGCTGGTTATGAAGGTACATGATGGACTCCAGAGGTCAATAAACTTTTTCTGAAAGATCTAAATAGAAATTATTAGGCTTTGTGGGCAGTATGGTCCCACAACAGCTCTGCTGTTGAAAGCAGCCATACACAACATGTAAATGTGTGGGCAAGGCTGTGTTCCAGCTGATGGACACAAATTTGAATTTTGTGTGCTATTCAGATGTCATGAAAAATGATTCTCCTTTTGTTTTTTCATCCATTCCAAAATATCAGAGATGGTGGGGCCAGGCGTGGTGGCTCACGCCTGTAATCCCAGCACTTTGGGAGACTGACGCGGGTGGGTCACGAGGAAAGGAGATCGAGACTGTCCTGGCTAACACAGTGAAACCTTGTCTCTATTAATAATACAAAAAATTAGCTGGGTGTGGTGGCACTCATCTGTAGTCTCACCTACTCGGGAGGCTGTGGCAGGAGAATCATTTGAACCCGGGAGGTGGAGGTTGCAGTGAGCCAAGATCGTGCCACTGCACTCTAGCCTGGGTGACAGAGCGAGACTCTGTCTCAAAAAAAAAAAAAAGAGAGAGAGATGGTGGGCTGAACTTGGCCTGCAGGCCTAGTGCCAACCCTGGGTATAGCTGTTGCAGGTAGAGAACCTAGCATTGCTGCCCAGCATACACTCAGCCAGTGGCAGCTTTGTGAATAAAGATGCCTGCAGATCGATTTCCAGCCCATGCCTATCTCTCATTGTCTGCTGGTTCCAGGTGGCCTTCCTTCTCCCAAATTTAACTTCTCTCTGACTTAACCCATATGTTCCCTCTAAATCCGGTTTCCCTTCTGCCTGTGCCCTGGCTTTTCCTTCTCAGTTCCCAGAGAATGACAGGTGAGAAGCCTGAGGCATCAGCCCGGCTTGGCTGCTCTGGCATTCAGGTCATTCCTGTTGCATCTGTCTTGGACCACTGCACTGGTCTGCTTGCCAGCCTCCTTGCTCCACAGAATACTTCCAAACAGATGGGAAAACAGCTGCTGCCCAGAGCTCAGGAGTGTCCCTGCTGCCCAAGCCCTTGGCCCCTCCCTTTGAACTCCTGGACTTGTCATGTATCTAGGAGGTCAATATCTGGTGCTGCTGGGGCCTCTAGGACTCTGTGCCACTGCTCACAGCCAGTGTCTGTCCCCTTTCTGTACCATCAGTTGTTTAATGTTTGAATGTGACTCCTGCTGTGTCCAAACACCCTGGCCTGGCATCCAGGGTGCTTTGAGGTCAACTGAAGCTCAGCTGATCGATCTCCTTACTGTCCCCACTGAACTGGCCTTGCAAATTCCTAACTCCTTGCTTTGGTATCTCATGTGTTCTGCCACTTTTAACAACACCTACCTTCTCCTCCACAACCAAACAAGAACAAAAACAAAAAACTCAAAAAATCCTTTCTCCCTCCTCCAGAATACTTTCCCTTATGTTCCCAGCCCGCCATGACCTTTCTTGGAATGTCCACCGCCTTGTTTTGTCCACACTGCTTCATGTCGTGGGTTCTTATCGGCCCAACTGGACTAATCTCCTAAAGGGCAATGCCTTAATTTCTTAGAGCTGCTGTAACAAATGAATACAAACCGGTTGGCTTAAAACAACAGAAATTTGGCCACATCCGGTGGCTCAGGCCTGTAATCCCAGCACTTTGGGAGGTTGAAGTGGGAGGATCACTTGCGGTTAGGAGTTCAAGACCAGCCAGGCCAATGTGGTGAAACCCATCTCTACTAAAACTACAAAAATTAGCCGGGCATGGTGGTGCACACCTGTAATCCCAGCTGCTTGGGAGGCTGAGACAGGAGAATCGCTTGAACCCTGGAGGCAGAGGTTGCAGTGAGCTGAGATTGTACCACTGCACTCCAGCTTGACAGAGTGAGACTCCATCTCTAAAAAACCAAAAAACAGAACACAGAAATTTATTTTTGCACAGTTCTGAAGGCCAGAAGCCCCAAATCAAGATGTCAGCAGGGCTGCGCTCCCTCCAAAGACCCTGGGGAGCCTTTCTTAGCCTCTGGGGTCCCAGGCATACCTTGGCCGTGGAGGCATCACTCCTGTCTCTGCCTCTGTCTTCGTGAGCCCTTCTTTTCCTTCACTCTGTTTTCTCTTCTTTTTCTTTTTCTTTTTTTTTTTGAGATGGAGTCTTGCACTGTTACCCAGGTTGGAGCGCAATGGTGTCATCTCGGTTCACTGCAACCTTCACCTCCTGGGTTCAAAGGATTCTCCTGCCTCAATCTCCTGAGTAGCTGAGATTACAGGCACACACCACCACACCCGGCTAATTTTTTTGTATTTTTAGTTGAGATGGGGTTTCACTATGTTGGCCAGGCTGGTTTCAAACTCCTGACCTTGTGATCCGCCCACCTTGGGCTCCCAAAGTGCTGGGATTACAGGCATAACCACTGTGCCCAGCCTTCTGTTTCTTATAACAATACTCTAGAGGTCATTGTATTTGGGACCTAACCAGCTAATCCAGGATGATCTCATCTGGAAATTCTAATTACTTCTGCAAAGACCCTCTTCCTGAATCAGGTCATGTTTATGGGCCCCAGGGGTTAGATGTGAATATATCTTTGAGGGGCCACCATTCAGCCCCCTACAGGCAGGGATCCTGCACTGTGCTTGTCTTCCTCCCTGAGCCCTGACCCTGAGGTGGGGAAGCCTCAGACACAGGCACTGTCAACTCAAGGAAGGGTGTGACTCCCAGGACCCCTTGTAACTGAAGGCCGAGTCTGTCTGAGGTGTTCTTTTGTGGAAAATAGAGACAAGCCCATCCCCTCGTGTGTGTGTGTGTGTGTGTGTGTGTGTGTGTGTGTGTGTGTGTGTGTTTTCTAAATAAGATCAGATGGCAATTAGTTCAGTAATTTGCTTCAGAAAGAAAGCTGAAACATGGTGATTGCACCTTTAGTCCCAGCTACTCAGGAGGCTGAGGCAGGGGGATTGCTTGAGCCCAGGAGTTTGAGGCCGTAGTGGCCATGATAGAGTCTGTCAATAGTCACTGTGCTCCAGCCTGGGAAACAGCAAGACCCCATCTCTAACCAAAAAAAAAAAAAAAAGGAAACAAAGTGGGTTACAACATAAAATGTCTTCAGTATACCAAAAACATGCTCTCTCTGAATAGAGATCAAGAAGCTGGTTCTGTTGGGGGCTCCCACCTGCACCCCATGCAGGCTACAGAGTCCTAGTTTGCTCTAGGTGGGGCTCATACTGTCTCTACCCCACCTTGCTCCCAGAAGCCTGGTCCATCTAGTGAGAACAGACCTTATCTCACTTTCTCCCCCTGCCAGGGTCGGGGATCCCCAAGATGTGGGCGGGCATGGATTTGAAAGTACAATCCCAGGAGCCCGTGGTGCTGAAGGATGTGGAGAATACAGATTGGCATCTACTGCGGGGTGACACTGATGTCAGGGTAGAGGTGAGATGCTGGGCTGACTCTCTGACCCTGCCCTCTGCCTGATAGCCTTCTGGGAGCCCTTTCTGGGGCCCTGGGCCAACCAGTGGCCCAAGATGGTGGGGTGGAAAGAAGCTGAAGATCCATTTAATCCAAGTCCCCCTGGCCTCCCCAGGGGTGTGGGTGTGTGTCTGGGAGGACCTTGGGCAGCCCAAGGGCATTGGGGGTACCCAAGCCTGATAGCCACTTCTGTGTGCAGAGGAAAGACCCAAACCAGGTGGAGCTGTGGGGACTCAAGGAAGGCACCTACCTGTTCCAGCTGACAATGACTAGCTCAGACCAGCCAGAGGACACGGCCAACATCACAGTCACTGTGCTGTCCACCAAGCAGACAGAAGGTGAGGGAGGGGTGAGGAGGTGGTGCCTGGAGCCCTCGCTCTGCGGATTGGCTGTGCGGTCCCCTCACAATCTCTCCCCCCTAGACTACTGCCTCGCCTCCAGTAAGGTGGGCCGCTGCCGGGGCTCTTTCCCACGCTGGTACTACGACCCCACGGAGCAGATCTGCAAGAGTTTCACTTATGGAGGTTGCTTGGGCAACAAGAATAACTACCTTCGGGAAGAAGAGTGCATTCTAGCCTGTCGGGGTGTGCAAGGTGGGCCTTTGAGAGGCAGCTCTGGGGCTCAGGCGACTTTTCCCCAGGGTGAGTGATCTCTCTTCTGTGGCCAGGGAGGTGGGCGGTGGGAATTCTCCCTTACTCACCCACCCCAATCATCTCATCCCCTCTGGAGCCTGGCCATGCCTCCTCTCACTTCTCTGTTCTCTCTCCCAGGCCCTTCCATGGAAAGGCGCCATCCAGGTGGGCTTTACTCCCTTCCCCATCCCCCAACTCCTGCCACGTCTCCAGCCCATATCATCCCCTTGCCCCTGAGCAGCCTGCCTTTGCCCAAGCCATTCCTCCCCTCAGTTTGTGGAAGGACCACAACCATTCCACCCCTTCCAGCCCATCCTCCTATGAGAATCTGCCCAGTTTGCGGGGGAAGGAGTGGGGTTGGTAGAAAGGGAATGGGGGATGTGCTGTGTCTGGGCAGAGAGGGCCAGGTAGAGGGTGGGCCCTGGGCACTTGTTCTGTGCTTGAACCTGACCTCCCCTCCCCCCGTCCCACCCTCACGCAGTGTGCTCTGGCACCTGTCAGCCCACCCAGTTCCGCTGCAGCAATGGCTGCTGCATCGACAGTTTCCTGGAGTGCGATGACACCCCCAACTGCCCCGATGCCTCCGACGAGGCCACCTGTGAAAAATGTGAGGCCTGGGGGATGGAGGGGGTTGGGCAGCAGACAGGGAGGTCCTGACAGCCTTGACCTGAACCCTTGGGAGATGCTTGTGGGGTCAGAGCCTCTGACCTTTCATCTTTGCAGACACCAGTGGCTTTGACGAGCTCCAGAGCATCCATTTCCCCAGTGACAAAGGTGAGATCCTCCCCACGTGTCCTGGGTCTACAGCTGCTGTCCTCACTATTTCCATCCTCAGACCTGAGGGGCCTGCGGGTGTGTAGGCCCGTGGGCACAGGAGCTGGGGCGGCTCCCAGTTCTCCAGATGCACAGCTTCTTCCTGGCTGGATCCTGGGCTCTCTTCTGTGGCTCTGTGTTTTCCAGGCATCACTCATTCTTCGAACACCTTCAAAATTTCAGCTATGCCTACCACCACATACTGCTCAGACCCTATTTACCTAATCAATTCTTTTTTTTTTTTTTTTTTTTGAGACAGAGTCTCGCTCTTTTCGCCCAGGCTGGAGTGCAGTGGCAAGATCTTGGCTCACTGCAACCTCCACCTCCCGGGTTCAAGCGATTCTCCTGCCTCAGCCTTCTTAGTATCTGGGATTACAGGCACTTGCCACCATGTCCAGCTAATTTTTGTATTTTTAGTAGAGACGGGGTTTCTCCATTTTGGTCAGGATGGTCTCGAACTGCTGACCTCAGGTGATCCATCCACCTCAGCCTCCCAAAGTGCTGGGATTACAGGCGTGAACCACTGCACCTGGCCCAGTCAATTGCTTTTATTTATTTATTTATTTATTTGTTTATTTATTTTTGAGACGGAGTTTTGCTCTTGTTACCCAGGCTGGAGTGCAATGGCGTGATCTCGGCTCACTGCAACCTCCGCCTCCTGGGTTCAGGCAATTCTCCTGCCTCAGCCTCCTGAGTAGCTGGGATTACAGGCACGCGCCACCGTGCCCAGCTTATTTTTTGTGTTTTTAGTAGAGACAGGGTTTCACCATGTTGGTCAGGCTGGTCTTGAACTCCCGACCTCAGGTGATCCGCCCGCCTTGGCCTCCAAAGTGCTTGGATTACAGGCATGAGCCACCACGCCCAGCTAATCAATTGCTTTTTTAACGTGATATATTAAAAAGTAACTTTGACAACACTACCATAAATGAGAAGCCACTATTATTTGCCAAACATTCAAAATAACAACAAAAATAAATATAATAAAACAATACGTTTTAGCTTGCCAGGCATGGTGGCTCATGCCTATAATCCCATGACTTTGAGAGGCCGAGGCTGGCAGATCACTTGCACTCAGGAGTTTGAGACCAGCCTGGGCAAGTTGGCAAAACTCCATCTCTACAAAAAATACAAAAATTAGCCGGGTGTGGTGGGGCGTTCCTGTACTTGCAGCTACTTAGGAAGCTGAGGTAGGAGGATCACTTGAACCTGGGAGGTGCATACTGCAGTCAGCTGAGATGGCACCACTGTACCTCACTTAGCCTGGGTGACAGAGTAAGACCCTGTCTCAAAATAATAATATCAGCTCTAGCTGGATGCTGTTGCCTGCCAAGGCTCAGATCCTGAGGCCCATTCTCTTTGTTAAGAAAGGTAAACCAGCCAGGTGTGATGGCTCACATCTGGAATCCCAGCTACTAGGGAGGCTGAGGTGGGAGGATCGCTTGGCCTAGGAGTTTGAGGTCAACCTGGGCAACATAGCAAGACACTGTCCAAAAAGAAGAGGTAAACCACCCAGTGTTAGAAAACTGAGACCATGACCCAATCAGAAAAGCTGAAAGGAAATTGAAGTAACTGTGAGTCAGCGCAATTTACTTTTGTGCCTACGATTATTGTCCAGGGTTTGTCTTCCTTTTCTGGCACCACTGCAGCTGGGCCAGGTGTTTCTGGGGCCTCTCAGACAGGTGGGGAGGTGCTGGGTGGCAGCAGCGTAGAGCCTGGCAGAAGGTGGCAGGGAGGCCATGGACTTGCTCGCCACAGCCTGCTCCATACCCCCCAGGGCACTGTGTGGACCTGCCAGACACAGGACTCTGCAAGGAGAGTATCCCGCGCTGGTACTACAACCCCTTCAGCGAACGCTGTGCCCGCTTTACCTATGGCGGTTGTTATGGCAACGAGAACAACTTTGAGGAAGAGCAGCAGTGCCTCGAATCTTGTCGCGGCATCTCCAGTGAGTGGGGCCAGTGAGAGGGTGGGCATGTACAGAGGGAGGCTTAACCAGTGCCCTCCACTCTGCCCCCAGGCCTGTGGGAGTCACCCTTCCGTCGTCAGAGTGCCTGGAGTAGCGGGTGGAGAGGATGGCTTTGCAGGGTCTGGGCACTGGGGAGCAGCTGAATCTTTCAGCCATTAGTTCTGACTGGTCTCTCTCATCCTCTTGTCGTTATTCTGCAGAGAAGGATGTGTTTGGCCTGCGACGGGAAAGCCCCATTCCTACCACAGGTAAGCCTTGGTCTGTTCTGTAACTGAGGTTGGAACGTAGGTATCAATTCACAGATCAACTCCACCTGATTGGTTGTGACTGCCTGATCTGTGTTGAGAAGTATGCCAAGGAGGCCTATAGAGAGAGAGTCCCATAATCAAATAGTGATGCCTGCCACAGACGAGGGAGTACAGTGAAGTGCGTGCCGATGTCTGCCAGCAGCGTCCCAGCCTTCCCTCAAGTTAACTGCAAGGAGAGTGACTTGAGCTGAGACCTGAGGCCCACCAGAGTCCCTCTGAGCTCCTGGATGGAGCTGTTCATCTGTCCGTATGTGGGAGGTCTGAGTCGGGTGTCCATGTCCTTCTGTACCTGGCATCCATTTGACTTGGTCCCTTCCATAGAGTGGGGATGGGTGTCAGAACCAGGCAGGCCCTGGGAGCCCCTCATTCCACCCCTTCTTCCTCCAGGCTCTGTGGAGGTGGCTGTCGCAGCATTCCTGATCATCTGCATTGTGGTGGTGGTCACCATCCTGGGTTACTGCTTCTTCAAGAACCAGAGTAAGAACTTCCACAGACACGGCCACCGCCACCACCCACCACCCACCCCTGCCGGCTCCACTGTCTCCACTACCGAGGACACGGAGCACCTGGTCTATAACCACACCACCCGGCCCCTCTGAGCCTGGGTCTGGCCAGCTCACCTGGCTCTGCTTCCTGCTTGCCAAGGCAGAGGCCTGGGTTGGGAAAAACTTTGGAATCAGACTCTTGCCCGTTTCCCAGGCCCACTGTGCCTCAGAGACCAGGGCTCCAGCCCCTCTTGGGGAAGTCCCACCTAAGCTGAGGTCCTGAGAAAGCTCAAGGGTCTCAAAGGAACAGAAAACCCTTGGGCTAGAAGTACCATATTAGATGGACCTGCCTGCCTAGGAGTTTGGAGGAAGCTGGAGTTTTGTTTCCTCTGTTCAAAGCTGCCTGTCCCTACCCCACAGCGCTAGGAAGAGGCCTGGGGTGGTGTCAGACCCTGGAGGCCCCAACCCTGTCCTTCAGGGCTCCCCTTCCATGCTTTGTGCCCAGGGCTGGGAGGGAGGACTTCCCTGTGTAGTTTGTGCTGTAAAGAGTTGCTTTTTGTTTATTTAATGCTGTGGCACGGGTGAAGAGGAGTGTGGCTTCTCCATCCTCTCTTCCTCTTCCCCCAAGATTGAGCTCCTTGCCCTTGACCAGCCCCAACCTGGCCTAGACCTACAGAGCAAGGAGAGGCTCAGCTGCATCGCACAGCCACCCCCCGCAGGGTTCTCCAACATCACAGTCCAGTCCTCCCACAGGGTAGTTTGTGGGGTTTCTGGCTCTGTTCTGTGGGCCAAGAGAGGGACCAGCTTGCTGGGGGGAAGATGGGACCGCCCTGTTCAGCTGGTTTAGGCTTTGGCCGCCCTGTTAAGCAGGTTTTCTGAATCTCTCTCGAAACTGTCCTGGCCCCTGAGGGTGGAGAGCAGTGCCAGGTTTGACCACCAGAGGGGAGGAGTGAGAGGGCCACAGGAGTCAGGACTGTGGGGAGGCTGCAGTGCTGTTTTGTAGCATTTCTTCCTGGTGTGAGCCTCTCCACAAGCCTGTTGAGTGGCTGAGCGCTCCACAGTCCTGTTCATGTGGAGGTTGGGGGCAGGGGGTGCACAGGAACCTTGGCTCCTACCTCCACCAGTTAGGGCCCATGTCGCTGGCTGTCTCCCTCCCCACAGAAGCCCTGGCACCTGTGCAGGAGTGCAGCATCCCCTAACCAGGCTCTGAGCTTCTGCCCAGGAACCTTTAGTGGAGACACTCCACTCCAACCCACACCCCTGCATTTGTTCAAGCTACCTCCCGGTGCCACGAAAAATCATACTTTGAGCTAATTCCCTTGTTTATTCAGTGAATTACATTGAGCTCCTCTGTGCCAGACACCGCCAATCGTTAGACATTTGATAGAGAGTAGCACAGAGGAAGCACGATTTAAATGCTTTACATATCTCAAGTTGCTAGCGCTGCACACAACCCTGTAATGACAATACAATCGTTGCCATTTTACAGGTGAAACTAATTCATTGAAGCTGCCTCCCCAAGCCCTAGGGCTGGGATTGGAGGACCCCAACCCTAAAAGTATATGGCCCCAGAGTCTAGTCTTACACAATGGGGGTGGGGGGAAACACTCTTAAGCAATTGAAATACAACTACCATGAATGTACATCTATGAAGTTATAAGTGTACATCTCCATGAATTTCCATAACTGCACACACCTCTGAGGCAAACACCTGGATCAAGCAGAACCTTCGTAGCACACTGGGACAGGCCTCCTTTTGATGGATAACACCTGGTTTTGGACTCATGCTTTTGGCCTGGACCACCTCCCCCTTTTACATGCCTCAGGATAAGCTCAAAACCCTCCCACACAACCCCAGGCGGTGGGCACTCCCTGTCTCACACCCCTGTGTCTGCTTACAACACCCTGAGCCCAGAGCACCTCTCACTTCCTTTACTGTCTTCCTACTGGGTTGTGAGATGGCATCAAGTTATGTCTGGGTTCCAGGCACCCCATGCTCCCTTTGTGACCTTGGTAAATGGTAGTTTAGTAAACGTTGAGTAAGCAGCAGGGAGTAGGGCTCATCCCCATTGTTCCATTTCATAGGGCACCATGTTTTCCCTTCTAACCCCCTACTCTGACATTCATCCATCCTTCGAGGCTCAAAACGCACTTGAGTAGGGAACAACCCCCATTATCGGTTGGTTCTGAGACTCTACCCTAATACCTAGAACAGTGATCAACACAGAGCAAGTACTTATTAAGGGTTTGTTGGCCCCGAATTGAGATCCTCTCAGGGAGGGGCAGAGATCAAGTGAGAATGCTTGGCAAAGTGCAGCCCCTCGTAACAGCTGCTTGCATGTGCAGAGGGAGGGCATGACCAGGTCAGCTCTGGTGGCAGGGGGGTGGGAGCTCTTGGGGGCAACTAGGGGGCGCTCTGACCACTACTAGGTGCTGTGTTCTCATTCCTGCAAGGATGGGAGGGCTCAGTCTCAGATGGGTGGCAGGAATGGAGCAATGAATGCCCAGACACAGCTCCTCTTCTCATGGAGCTTACACTCTGGTGTGCAGGCCACAGGGATGCAAATACAGTGACAAAATAATCTGGTCCCCAAACTGCTCCTTATCCCAGTGAGCGTCCCAGCCATCCTCTGCTCTGTGCTCACCCACATGACTCAGAACTTTCATGCCTACCTCCATGCCCTGAATAGGCAGTTTCCTCTCCTTCAGATGTCCCCTCAGCCCTGGAAAGCTCTACTTTACCCCGTGCTCCAGCTCACAAAGCTTTCTCTGACTCCCCAAAGTTCATTGCTGCCCTCCCCATACACTCCTGCTGTACACAGCTCTGCTGCGCACATCAGCCTGTGCTAGTGTGAGTCTGCCTTTATCTAGACCAGACTTCTCAGACCATGGACCAGGTCTTAGTTATCTCAGCATCTCCCAAGCTAGGCCCTGCCTGTGGGTACCACGTATCCAAAAAATGGTTGCTGGAACAAAACAGAAGCCAGTCAAGTGGACATTAAGGTTAATAAGTGGCTTTGTGGAGAAGGTCTAATGTGAGTGGCCCTGTGTGGTGGCTCACACCTGTAATTCCAGCACTTTAGGAGGCCAAGGAGGGCAGATCATTTGAGGTCAGGAGTTCAAGACCAGCCTGGCTAACATGGCAAAACTCCATCTCTACTAAAAATACAAAAATTAGCCGGTATGATGGTGCACACCTGTAATCCCAGCTACTCTGGAGGCTCAGGAGAATTGCTTGAACCCAGGAAGTGGAGGTTGTAGTGAACCAAGATGGCACCACTGCACTTCACACTCCAGCCTGGGAGACAGAGTGAGATTCCATCTAAAAAGAAAAAAAACTTTGACCAGGCGCAGTGGCTCATGCCTGTAATCCTAGCACTTTGGGAGGCTGAAATGGGTGGATCACAAGGTCAGGAATTCAAGACCAGCCTGTACAATGTGGTGAAACCCCATCTCTACTAAAAATACAAAAATTAGTGGGGCGTGGTGGCACATGCCTGTAATCCCAGCTACTCAGGAGGCTGAGGCAGGAGAATCCCTTCAATTCAGGAAGCAGAGGTTGTGGTGAGCCGAGATCGTGCCTCTGCACTCCAGCCTGGGTGACAGAACGAGACTCTGTCTCAGAAAAAAAAAAAAAAAAAAAAAAAAACTAGGTGAGTAAAGGTCTCCAAGAGATTCTTGCACACACATGTACATAGCATTATTCACAAAAGCTAAAACCTAGAATCAACCTAAGTGCCTATCAACAAATGAATGGATAAGCAAAATGGAGTACACACAATCTACACAGTGGAATGCTATTCAGCTTTAAAAGGATGTTCTAACATATGCTACAACACAGGTGAACCTGAAGGACATATCATTATGCTAAGTGAAATAAGCCAGCCATAACAAGACAAATATGATTCCACTTACCTCAAATGCTCAGAGTAGTCAAAATCAGAGACAGTAGGATGATGGTTGCTAGGGAAAGGGAAATACAGAATTATTGCTTAATGGGCACAGAGTTTCAGTTTTGTAAAAGGAACAGGCTCAGGAGGTGGATGGTGTTGATGGTTGCATAACAATGTGAATGTACTTAGTGCCACTAAACCATATACTTTAAAGTGGTTAAGATAGTAAATTTTACATTGTATTTTACCACAATAAAAAAATTGGAAAAAGATGAGCAGATGGGTGTGGGTGTTCCAAGCACAACAGAATCACACTGAGCAGAAGCTGGGCAGTGGAGATCCTGGGTTTTGTTTGAGATCCACAAGCTGCTCAGTTTGTAAGCAGTGAGGGGGAAGCTGGGAGTTTGGGAGGTACAGGGAATTTAAGCAGGGGAAAGGAGTGATCTCAACTTTAAAGACTGGGCAGATGGCCGGTGCGGTGGCTCACACCTGTAATCCCAGCAATTTGGGAGGCCAAGGTGGGCGAATCACGTGAGACCAGCCTGGCTAACATGGTGAAACGCCGTTTCTACTAAAAATACAAAAATTAGGCGTGGTGGCGCAGGCCTGTAGTCCCAGCTATTCGGGAGTCTGAGGCAAGAGAATCACTTGAACCCCGGAGGCGGAGTTTCAGCGAGCGGAGATCGCGCCACTGCACTGCAGCCTGGACAACACAGCAAGACTCGGTTTCAAAAAAAAAAGAGTGGGCAGATAAGCAGGCTACGTCACCAGCATCACCAGAGGTCAGCGCACAA
This sequence comes from Aotus nancymaae, assembly GCF_030222135.1. NCBI lineage: Eukaryota > Metazoa > Chordata > Mammalia > Primates > Aotidae > Aotus > Aotus nancymaae. The sequence continues at coordinate 41,773,604 of NW_026988422.1, forward strand.
GGAGAGGGACAGAGGGAGGAAGCAACACCAAGTAAATTAGGCGGGGGAACCTGTGTGAAGCCACAGCAGATCTCTGGTGAAGGCGGGTCGGACGTCGTGCACCGGCAGCTTGCAATCATGCTTTGACTCAAACTGTGGCTTAATTTCTTTAATTAGTTGCCAACATTTAAAGAGAAGACTTCATTGACAAAAAAAATTCATATTGCTAGCTTCTTGTGAGAACTCCGGGAACCTGGCAATCCAGGCACTGAGTTCAGGGTCCTCTTTTTTTTGAGACGGAGTCTTGTTCTGTTGCCCAGGCTGGAGTGTAGTGGCGCAATCTCAGCTCACTGCAACCTCCGCCTCACGGGTTCAAGCGACTCTCCTGCCTCAGCCTCCCAGTAGCTGGGATCACAGGCGCCACCACCATGCCTGGCTAATTTTTGTATTTTTAGTAGAGACAGGGTTTCACCATGTTGGTCAGAGTGGTCTCAAACTCCTGGCTTCGTGATCTGCCCGCCTCGGCCTCCCAAGGTGCTGAGATTACAGGCGTGAGCCACTGCGCCCAGCCCAGGGTCCTCTTTAGCTAGGCAGGCACTAACCCATTCACAGCCCCCCAACCCCCTGCAGGATTAGGTGCTTGCCTGGGACCTCTAGGCATTCACCTCTGGAACCCCCAGCATTTTATCCCTTATGACCCATCTTACCTTCCCTATATTGGGTAGTTGTCTCCAAAATTTATTGGTCCCAACAGTTCAAGTAAACACAAAATCTGGGTTGTTTCTCCCAAACCCATCCCTGCCCACTTAAATAAACAGCCCTGAGTGAGGACTGGTTTGCCCTATTGCATAAGACCACTCCCTTCCCCACCCAACCACAGCAGGACTAAAGCCTAGGAAGGTGCTTTTAAGCTCCTCGGGGGAGAGAATGCTGTCAATAGCTCCATCTGGAAGCCCCAAACCCGGAAGCCCGGGAGTTTCCTAAGCCTTCCCACATGCTCTCTAAGGGTCCTCACCTGTAGTGGCTCCTGGGGAGGGGGCGGGGAGTTAGTATCAGAGAAGCCCAGAACCAGGAAAACAGACTGGGGAAGAAATAAAGATACCTGTTGTGATGGAGTTGTTTTTTTTTTGGTTTTTCAAGGCTATATGTTGTTTAGGAAAAAAACAACAACAACTAGAAAAAGATATTAACCCAAATGACCGCAGTGTTCTCTCTCATTGATAAAATTACAGATGATTTTTGTGTTCTTTTTGTCAACTTGCATTTTCTATTTTCTACAATGAATATCTATTGCTTTCATAATATGAAAAAGTATTCATATTATATATATATATATATATATTTTTTTTTTTTTTTTTTTTTTTTTTTTGAGCTGTAGTTTCACTTTTATCGCCCAGGCTGGAGTGCAATGGGACGATCTCGGATCACTGCAACCTCCACCCTCTGGGGTTCAAGCGATTCTCCAGCCTCAGCCTCCCAAGTAGCTGGGACTACAAGTGCCCACCACCAGGGCCTGGCTAATTTTTGTATTTTTAGTAGAGATGGGGGTTTCATCACATTGGCCAGGCTGGTCTCGAACTCCTGACTTCAGGTGATCCACCCGCCTTGGCCTCCCAAAGTGCTGGGATTACAGGCGTGGGCCACCTTGCTCGGCCTCAGATATATTTAAGAAAGAAAGAAATCACCAAAACATGAAGCTCTGAGATGGGGTGAGACAACAATGATGGAGATGGAGACAAAGCTTCTGGAGATGTGGAGCGGGAGAAGCCACTTCAGACTCTGGTGGCAATGCCACCAACAGAAACAGGGATGAGCAGAGGAGGGGCAGTTTCACGGGAGCCAGGCAGAAGACGAGGGGCTGCCCAGCACCAGATGGAAACTGGCGTTATTGATTTTTGTCATCGATTATTTAGCCTTTGTTTGCTTATGTCTTGCCTTACAGGGGAAGAACTAAAGACAGCTTAAAAGAGTCTATAAATTATGAAATAACATGGGTAAAAGTAGAAAGAATTTTTTCTTTTTTTTTTTCCCCCTTCTTCTACATGGATCATAGGAAACAAGAATTTTTTTTTTTTTTTTGAGTCGGAGTTTCACTCCTGTTGCCCTGGCTGGAGTGCAATGGCGTAATCGCGGCTCACAGCAACCTCTGCCTCCCGGGTTGAAGCGATTCTCCTGCCTCAGCCTCCCGAGTAGCTGGGATTACAGGTATATACTACCACCACGCCTGGCTAATTTTGTATTTTCAGTAGAGACAGGGTGTCTCCATGTTGGTCAGGCTGGTCTCAAACTCCCAACCTCAGGTGATCCGCCCACCTTGGCCTCCCAAAGTGCTGGAATTACAAGAGCGAGCCACCACGCCCAGGAAGAATTTTTTTTAAAAAGCAAGATGGAACATAAAAGAGGGCCAGAAGCAAGGCAGAAACACATATGTGTTCCCGTCTTTGGGCCCTGCCAGCAGCTCTGGCTGCAGGTGCATCCTGGGGAGGCTCCACAGGCTCCAGAGCTGAGGAGCCTGGGCTCTTAGATTAGGGAGTGGGCCACGTAAGGCTGAAGCAGAAGAGTGAGGGAGATTACTGTGAGAGAGAAACAGAGGACAGGATTGGTGGGCAGATGGGAGGAGGAGGGCAGAAGGTGAGGGCGTAGGAGAGGGGTGGTCAGGGGGCCTGCAGAAGGCAGGGAAGCCAGGGCTTTTGAACCCTGCCAGGCTGGGGATGAGGAGGCCCTGGCCATCTGAGACGATGAGCAAGGCGGAAGTCTGACCCGGGCAGGAGCAGGCAGCTCGGGCAGAGAATTGAACCAGGAGGCAGAGGTTACAGTAAGCCAAGATCGCACCACTGCATTCCAGCCTGTGTGACAGAGTGAGACTCTGTCTCAACAACAATAGCAACAATAACAAAAAAAAAAAAATCTCCTGCCTCAGCCTCTCAAGTAGCTGAGGACTACAGGTACCCACCACCATGCCCAGCTAATTTTAGTATTTTTAGTAGAGACTGGGTTTCGCCACTTTGACCAGACTGGTCTGGAACTCCTGACCTCAAGTGATCCACCTGCCTTGGCCTCTCAAAGTGCTGGGATTACAGGTGTGAGCCGCTGCACACGGTCTACATGATCCACTTTGTGATTAGTTTATGACCTTGGGTTAACCAGGCTGACCATAGAGTTAGTCTGTGGCCCCCAAAGAGGGACCCATAGGTCTATGAAGAATAAAGGAGCTGGACTAGATATCAAGATCCTTTCTGTCCCCAAACCATGGCCTCCAATTACAGCCTCTAGGAGGGCCCCTGAGTATAGAGCTGATGGAGGCTATCAGAGCTGAGAGGTTGAGGGCCAGAGAGGGGCAGTGACTGGCCCCAGGTCACACAGCCAGTGGCTAGGGACATAGCCAGGTCAGGAGGTCAACGTTCCAGCGCCTCAAATCCTGCGGCTCTGCAAGTCTCATCTGCTCCAGACACCAGGCTCTTAGCTTCAGTTTCTGTCATTTCTCTGGAAGTGGGACAAAGGAGCCACAAGCCAAGAAGCTGTCAGGGCTGGTCCCAACCCCAGGAGGCTGGGAACCGAAGGTCCACACCCATGTAAACACGGGCCAGCACTGATACCTCTTACTTGGCCCTTGATAGCTTCCCTCCACATTAGTTCCCGGCTATTATCTTGCTTATCCCGGCAGGTCCGCTGGGAGCCAGGGAGGGGCAGAGAGTATCAGCCCCACTTCACAACCAGGAGAAACTCAGATGAGGACGAAGGCGGTAATTTGCCAAAGCCACCCAGCGAGTCAGGATGGGGCTGGAACAAGAGTCTGAGTCTCTGAGGCCCTGTGAGAGAGACGGTGGTCAGCAGAGCTCATGGCCTGTTTGCTGGGGGAGGCAAGAGGAGCGGAGGTAGAGAAATGTACACAGTCTCAGGAATCGAGAGGCCACTGTTTCACAAGGAGAGGGCTCTCACCACCCCTGGAGAGACACCTACAGGGACAGGCTCTGCTTGCTGGCGCAGGGCTCTGAGGGAAGACAGGGCAGAGGCAGTGGAACCGGCCACAGAGAACACAGGTCTGAGCGGGGAAGTGATCATTCGTCAGGGGTCCCTGGGTGGGGTTTGTGCTGCTTTTCTGGAGCTCCAAGTTACCCCAAGGAACCCCTATGCCCACCCTGGACCCAAAGATGCCCCTCCTGCCCCCTCACTGCTAAGAAGCCAGGGAGTTGACTGGATACCAGGTGGGGAGAGGGACATTGGCACAGGTGAGGGTCAAGGAGACATGGAGCTGGTGACATTGACTGAGTCTGCCTTCCAGAGGGGTTACAGGTACAGTGACCATAAACCCAGGTTATTGATAGAGCTCCTGTTCAGTTACTAAATCATCTGACAGTGAATTCCATGGTCATCCCATTATGGGATCAACACTTTAAGCCTCTGTTCATGGAGAAAGTCTTGAGAACATTCCAGTAGGAGGGCAGGCTTATTCAGTGCTGACACCCATCCTGTCTCCAGCTCCCTCATTCCCCCGTCTAGGACAACCTAGTGAGCCCCCGTAACCATGCCTCCCACTGTTGCCCTCTAAGGGGACCATTTCCAGGGAGCAGAACCCTATATGGAACACTGGAAAGAGGCCTGGACCCACTGTCAGGAAACCTGGGACCAAGGCCCAGCCCTGCCTTAATGTTGGTCATGTTGCTTCATCTGAAAACTGGTGCTAATAAAAGCCATCCGGCTGGGCATGGTGACTCACACTTATAATCCCAACACTTTGGGAGTCTCAGGCGGGCAGATCACTTGAGCTCATGAGTTTGAGACCAACCCAGGCAACATAGTGAAACCCCGTCTCTACAAAAACTACAAAAATTAACTAGGCATGGTGGTGCATGCCTGTAGTCCCACCTACTCGGGAGCTGAAGTGCGAGAATCCCCTGAGCTCAGGAAGTCAAGGCTGCAGTGAGCTGTAATCACACCACTGCACTCCAGCCTGTGCATCAGAGTGAGACTCTGTCTCAAAAACAAAACAAAAGGGGCTGGGTGTGGTGGCTTACGCCTGTAATCCTAGCACTTTGGAAGGCAGAGGTGGGCAGATAATGAGATCAAGAGATGGAGACCATCCTGGCCAACATGGTGAAACCCCATCACTACTAAAAATACAAAAATTAGCTGGGCGTGGTGGCGCGTCTAGTCCCAGCTACTTGGGAGGCTGAGACAGGAGAATTGCTTGAACCCAGAGGTGGAGGTTGCAGGGAGCCAAGATTGCTCCACTGCACTCCAGCCTGGTGACAGAGTGAGACTCCATCTCAAAAACAAACAAACCAAACCAAAGGGCCAGGCGCAGTGGCTCATGACTGTAATCCCAGCACTTTGGGAGGCGGAGACAGGTGGATCACCTGTGGTTGGGAGTTTGAGATGAGCCTGACCAACATGTAGAAACCCCGTCTCTACTAAAAATACAAAAATTAGCTAGGCATGGTGGGGCATGCCTGTAATCCCAGCTACTTGGGAGGCTGAGACAGGAGAATCGCTTGAACCCAGGAGGCAGAGGTTGCAGTGAGCTAAGATTGCGCCATTGCACTCCAGCCTGGGCCACAGAGCAAGACTCTGTCTCAAAAAAGGAAAAGAAAAAAAAAAGCTGCCGTCTGGCATCTTGGAGCTGAATTGTAAGGATGTATTAGAGTGGAGGATGTGAGGTGGCCGCTGCATTGCTGCATAAAGGGGCAGTGCTGCCCAGGCCCAGGAATTTACTCCCTGCTGTTGCCACAGGGTGACTAATGTGGCCCCTCGGCTGGGTTCCGCTCACTGGGGATCTGGCCCAGACCCAAGGAGGGCGCTGGGAACAGGGTTTCCTGGCAGCTGAGACACAGTGGGCAGGTCTGACCTGTGAGAACCGCAGTTACTGCCTGAGGCCTGGGCTGGTTACAGAAGGGGCTGGTGCTTCTGACGCAGTCTGCTCTCGGTCTCATTCTCTGTAGTTCGTTCCCAGGAGAATGGGGAGCTCAGGGACGGTGCGTCACCTCTGCCCTGGGCACCACTCTGCTCCCAGGGAGAAAGCAAGGACACAGTTCTTTCAGGTGTGCACACACTCACATTCACACCAGCCCAGTCCCAGCATACACACCCAGCACAAACATGTACAAAGAGAGAGAGATCCAAACAGAGATGAAGTACACACAGATGCAGACATACCACCCCAAGAAACGAAGACCACCATGACCAATAGAGGTACACAGACGCAGACACACTGCCTCCAAAAATGAAGCCCAGCCTAGATGTATACACACAGGCATAGATAAACATATACGGTTGTGTATAATACACACTTCTTTTTTTTTTTTTTTGAGACAGAATCTTGCTCTGTCGCCCAGGCTGGAGTGCAGTGATGTGATCTCGGCTCACTACAACCTCTATCTCCCGGGTTCAAGTGATTCTCCTGCCTCAGCCTCCCAAGTAGCTGAGATTTCAGGCATGCACTACCGTGCCCAGCTAATTTTTATATTTTTAGTAGAGACGGGGTTTCACCATATTGGTCATGCTGGTCTCGAACTCCTGACCTCAGGTGATCCACCTGCCTCAGGCTCCCAAAGTGCTAGGATTATAGGTGTGAGCCACCGAGCCTAGCCTTGTAATACACATTTCTTTTTTTTTTTTTTTTTTGAGTCGGAGTTTTGCTCCTGTTGACCCAGCTGGAGTGCAACGGCATGATCTCGGCTCACAGCAACCTCTGCCTCCCGGGTTCAAGTGATTCTCCTGCCTCAGCCTCCCAAGTAGCTGAGATTTCAGGCATGCGCCACCATGCCCAGCTAATTTTTTGTACTTTTAGTAGAGATGGGGTTTCTCCATGTTGGCCAAGCTGGTCTCAAACTCCTGACCTCAGGTAATCTGCCTGCCGTGGCCTTCGAAACTCCTGGGATTACATCTGTAATCAAAGTGCTCACAGATTACAGATGTGAGCCACTATGCCCAGCCTATAATACACACTTCTAATGACACATGTGATGTGGATACACGAGCATATGCCCATCTTGTGCAAAGGTACACACTGTATTTATAGACGTAGAGACACAGACTTGCATATATATGGAATTACTGTATTTATAGTTTTTGCACAAAGACAACACCGACTTTAAATACACAAGAACAAAACCAGGGACACAGGGAAAGGTACATGAACACAAATATATACATACCTTGTCATCATTTAGCATTTATTGAACACCCCACAATCAGCTACTCATGCTCCAACAGAAAGAGACCTCCACACAGAGTCACAGACACAGAAACCCAAGCATCCTCATAAGTTCCACTCAGGATTCTACGGAGGCCCAGTCTCCAAGCCAAAGATGAAGAACTTTTTTCTTCTGTAGTCAAGGAGTAGTAGTGGAAGAAACAATCAATTGTAGATGTAGTGTCATCTATAATAGAGAAAAAAAGGTTAAAGGTAAACAACCTACCTGCCCCTAGATGGGGATCTAGTTAAAGGTATTCAGGTCAGAGTGGAACAGTAAGGAAACACACATACAGTTACAGCCTCATGGTCAGAGTTTATGACATGAAAAGACAGTTAAATTTTTAAATTAAAGGAAATTGTATATACAGCATGATCACAAAAAATGTTTAAAGAAATATGTATAGGGCTGGGAGCAGTGGCTCATGCCTATAATCCCAGCACTTTGAGAGGCCGAGATGGGTGGATCACCTGAGGCTGAGTTCGAGATCAGCCTGGCCAACATGGGGAAACCCCACCTCTACTAAAAATACAAAAATTAGCTGGACGTGGTGGCGCACACCTGTAATCCCAGCTACTCAGGAGGCTGAAGCAGGAGAATCATTTGAACCAGGGAGGCAGAGGTTGCAGTGAGCTGAGATGGTGCCATTGCACTCCAGCCTGGGTGAGAGAGCAAGACTCTGTCTCAAAAAAAAAAAAAAGAAAGAAAGAAAGAAAAAGAAATATACATAGAAGAAAAGATTGAAAGGAATTACACCCAAATATTATTATTGATTGTCTTTGGGAGTTAAGACTTTAGAATACGTTTTAAGATTTTTTAAATCTTCTAAGTCTTTGAATTTTCTGATTTTTCTGAGTATTTATTATGGAAAAAAAAATATTTAAAAAACAATCCAGCCAGGTGAAGTGGCTCACACCTGTAATTCCAGCAGTTTGGGAGGCTGAGGCAGGAGGATCACTTGAGCTCAGGAATTCGAGAATAATCTAAACAGCATAGCTACACCCCATTCCTACAAAAAAAAATTGCTGAATTAGGTATATACCTAATGGTAGTGCACGTCTATAGTTCTTGCTACTTGGGAGACTGAGGCAAAAGCATTGCTTGAGCCTAGGAGTTCAAGGCTGCAGTAAGCCATGGTCACACCACTGCACTCCAGCCTGGGTGACAGTGCAAGACCCTGTCTCAAAAAAATGGAAAACAGCTGAGTGCCATGGCTCATGCCTGTAATCCCAGCACTTTGGGAAGTTGAGGTGGGTGGATCACTTGAAGTCAGGAGTTAGAAACCAGCCTGGCCAACATGGTGAAACCCTATCTCCACTAAAAATACAAAAATCAGCCAGGTGTGGTGGCATACGCCTGTAATCCCAGCCACTTGGGAGGCTGAGGTAGGGGAATCCCTTGAACCCGGGAGGCGGAGGTTGCAGTGAGCGGAGATCATGCCAGTGTACTCCAGCCTGGGCAACAGAGCAAGACTCCATTGCAAAAAAAAAAAAACCCAAAAAACAAAAAACAAAAAATTAGCTGGGTGTGGTGGTGGACACCTGTAAGCCCAGGTACTTGGGAGGCTGAGGCAGAAGAATCACTTAAACCCGGGAGCTGGGGGTTGCAGTGAGCCAAGATAGTGCCACTGTACTCCAGCTTGGGTGACAGACTGAGACTCCATCTCAAAAAAAAAAAAAATTGAAAAAAATCAACTAAGGGTTACACAGACATTAAAGGCAATTTACATTAATAAGGACATATGTAAGAATGCATATGTAAGAAACATAATTTTATCCAATTAATATAATAAATATTCCTTTAAATATAGATTTAAAAGAGCAGAGAGAAGGGAAAAGAGGCCAAGGAAACAGAGACAGAGAGATACAAATGAAAAAACTATCACAGAAAAGTAGACACCATATTCTAGAGAAAAACAGACAGAACCAGAGAGAACCAGTGGATTCGGAAGCAGAGGTGAACCTTCTTGTTCTGCACAGGCTTGGGCCCAGAGCCTTAGAGATCCTTTTCGGAAAGCCACCGACCTTAGGCCTCAGTCTTCAGGCTCCAAATCTAGAGCTGAACTTGATCCTCACAGTCTCCTCCAGGGCTTTTTATTCCTAAACATTTCAGGGTCAGCAGCAAACATTGCCTGAGTCCCAGCCCTTTTGGGAGCAATAGGGACTTAAATGAGGCTTTCCCTCTCTCTCTTCATTTAGCTGGAAAGATGCAGCCAGAACACCAAACATCCTCAGTGGGCCAAGGGAGCAGTGAAGACACGGATACAGGGAAGCATCATTTCTGGAGGAGGGAGGTATTGAAAGCTGGTTATCCTGAGGAGAAACAGGGCATCTGGGAGGTGGCAGGGGGCATTTTCCAAACTAAGGGATCTGGCAAAAGCCAAGACTGGGAGGCTGGGAGTCAGGAGATAGCTGAGGATTACCAGGGCAAACTGGCCTAGTCCAGGGTGCTGTCAGATTTCAGAGGGCTTCAAATGCTGAAATGAGGAGCTGGAAGTTCATCATCATCAGAGCCAGTAACAGTCTTGAGTCTTGAGTTGGGGGGTGCCAGAGTAGAGGCAGCAGCATGGGACAGATCGGAATGGGGAGCTGCAGTGGCAGGGACGTTAGGGTGTGGGTGACAGAAGTCCCGACCAGACTTGGAGAGCCAGTGAGAGGAGGCATGGTGACCGAGGTTTCTATTTGGGTGACATGGATATACTGGTACCACAAGGGAGAATTAGGGAAGAAGTTGGAGGTGGTGGGGTGGGATCCAAGGATAAACTGATTAGGTTTCCTCCCCTACCCCAAGGTACCTCCAGGGCCTCTCAGAACAAATTTAAGAATCTCAAAGCCAGTCCAAGTCCTGAGTACTTCATTTTTGGAATTAAGACTGAGGCATAGAGAAGGGAAATGATTTGCCTAAGGTCATGGTTGGTGTCAGAGTCTGAACCTGAACCCAGGTCTCTGCCCCTGAGGGGAATGTGTCAGGCTGGTTTGAGGTAACAACAGGCCATGCTGCTGGGGTGTGAGACCCTCAGCACCTCCACCTGAGGGGGCAAGGGGACAAAAGGAGCTCCAGGTGGCTGGGAGCTCTGGGGACAGGCCCTGGTGGGGCAGGAAGTGGACAGTCTTGGCTAAAACTAAACTTGGGGATTATCTGAGGTTTCACTTGGCTAGGATTCCTGTCCCTCAGCCATGCTCTTTCACACACACAGACACACACACAGAGCTAGAACACACACACACACACACACACACACACACACACACACACACACAGCTGTAGCTTCCTGCAAAGGGAGCTGGGCCCAGAGGTAGGCTGGGCCAGGGCATGAGAGCTCACCTGACCCAGCAGCTGCCTAGCAGGTGTGCCAGGTGTGCCTTAGAAATTCCTCTCCCAGAGTAACACATACCCCTGTACCCAACTCTAGAATTTGCCAAGTGCTATTACAGTCACTGGATGATACATATCACTGAAGCTATTACCTTTTCTGCCTGGCTGTCAGTCTCCTTATGGTAAAGTAAGTTTTTGTTTTCTTTCATTTTCCCCCTGGGTGCCCTTCAGAGTCCCTTCAAGCTCCAATACCAGGGAATGTTCTCCGGATCCCTGCTCCTCTCCAAGTCCTCTCCCAATGAATCTGCTCTTGCACAAGATTTCTGGGGCCAAACCCCTATTTAAGTTGCTCACAACCAGCACCCTGACCTTCACTAGGTCCTTAGGTGCCATGGCTAAAGACTGGGTCCAACTGGAGTCTAAGAATGCTGGCCAGTGATTGAAGTCTATGGTTGTATGGGTTTCCTCTATGTTCAGGCTGTGAATGGAGGCGGGGGGATGGTCCCCCAACCTGAGCCCCTGAGCCCTGTGAACTGCTAGAAGGAACAGAGCAGAAAAGTTAGAAGGCTGGGGACTGACCTTGAACCCCAGCGCTGAGCACGGTGCTCTAGAAAGGAGGGGTGGAGGGGAGGGGCTCCACCCACCAGGTGAGGTCATGGGAAACCAGCTCTGGCGCTGACACCTGGGGAAACCCGTTTCCAGGCCGCTTCCCACGCTAGCTCTCCTGGGAACCAGCTGAGTCCCAAGTGGGAAGCCCCACACCTACCCACCCAGTTCAGTTCCCATCACACTGTCCTCACCCCCCGTCCAGCCTCCACCCTTCAATCCAGTCTCAGTCCTTTGGTCCCCAGTCTGTCTCTAACCAGGCAGTTGGGCCTCGAGGACGGTTATGAGGGAGCACTGGGCTCCAGGAAATGACAGAGACAACGCACAGCTTCACAGACTTAAGGTTTTATTTGCAGACTCTGAACTGCTGTTGTTTCTAGGCTGTGTGCCCTTGAGGAAAGGGATGATCCCCAACTCCATCCTCCTTCAGGCTCTAATTTGCAGCTCCTCCCCTTCCTTTTGCTGGGTCTTGACTCTCACTTCCTGCCCCACTCCTGGCCCAGCCAGTTTGGGCAGTGCCTAGGGAGCCCAGAGACCCAGTTCTTCCCAGGGCCAGTCCCGCCCTCCCTGGCCTTGGGGGTTGAGGGTGGCCCAGGTGTCAGCCTGCTCCTCATCTGCCCCACTTCCCTCTCTCCTCCTCTTTGTCATCTTCCTTCCAGGCCCAGCCCTAATCCACCATCAGTCCCACGGTTCCAAGGCGTCCCTTCCTGCTCTGCCTTCTCAATCTCTCGCCCACCCCATCCCAAACTTCTCTCCAAATCAGGGCTGAACCCCTTCCAGCCCTCCACGATGCCAGGCGTTTCCCAAGCTCTTCCTCACCCCTGAGCCAAGGAAGAGTCCTAATTCAGACAGGCTGACCTGAGGGCCCAGGATAAGAAACTGGGAACTGGATCCCAAACTGCTAGGAGGCGACTGACTCTGTTAGGACCATCCCATGAAAATCAAAGTGCCAGGCTTTTTCTGTGAGCTTTGACTGGAGAAATCCAAATCACAGCCTTCCCTCCTAGGCTCACCGGGGCATATCATAGTGGGCAGTTACAGGCCCATGTCCCCTGACTGTACGGAAGGGAACTGAGTCCCATGAGGCAGCCAGGCCCTGCCAGTAGCTCCCGCAAAGGCCCTGGTGCCCCAGGTCCCAGAAGTCTCTGGCCTCCTGCCTACCACTTGCTATGCAGCCATAGCTGCTCAAACGAAGCAGAAGAACTTCTTCCAGCGGCAGCGGGAGAGGGTGCGCACACCTTTGGCATTCAGTTTCTTCTCCAGCCGGGCTTTGTGCTCAATGGCACTGAGAATGGCCGAGTCAAATACTTCCTTCAAGTTCTTCTGCGTCAAGGCTGAGCACTCCAGGTAGCAGCAGGCTCGGATCTTCTCGGCCAGACCCTGAGCCTGGGGTTGAGGCACTGGGCCCTCCCGGCCCCCCTGGTCCAGCTGAATCAGTACGTTGACATCGTCCCTCAGGTCGGCCTGGGTGCCCACCAGCAGCACAGGCGCCTGGGGGTTGTACGTGCGGATCTCGGGCAGCCATTTCTCTGTGATGTTTTGAAAGGAGCTGGGCTGCACCACGCTGAAGCATGCCAGGAAGACATCCGTATCCGGGTAGCAGAGGGAACGAAGTCGGTCAAAATCCTCCTGGGGTGGGAAGGCCCGGTCGTTAGGATTAGTCTCCCCGCCACACGGAATCCATTTCTCACCTGGGGCTGGAAACTGAGACTCCAAGAGCCCAAGGCTTTCTCCATTCTTGTTCCATCTGGGGTCCTCCCAGCCTCCAGCCCACCTCCCCGCAGACCAGTAGAGGCTGCGCCCAGCTTCTCACCTGTCCCGCCGTGTCCCAGAGCTCAATGCGCACCGGAGCTCCATCCACCAGGACTTGCACTGCAGGGGCGGGGCGGGGAGAGCCTGAGTTACGAAGAGCGCCCCGGGCCGCACCAGCGCCACCTCGGGGCTTGCTCCCGCCTCCTCCCCGGGGTCCTCTGCGCCTTTCCGCCGCGACGCCCGCCCCAGCTGCACAGCCCCGCCGCAGCCACGCGGCCGCCCGGGCGATTGAACGTACGTACCGGAGAAGGTGTCCAGCGCCGTGGGCCGGTAGCGCGCGGGGTACCCATTGCAGGTGTAGCTGACGATAAGGCTGCTCTTGCCCACGGCGCCGTCGCCCACCAGCACGCACTTTATGCCCAGCTCTGGGGGCGCGCTACGCCGCCGCGGGGGAGGGGTCGGGGCCCGGAGCGGGGGAGGCTCAGCCTCACTCAGCTCCCGCGGCGGCATAGCCCGCTCCGGGGGCAGCAGAGGGGCCAGCCCGGGACCCGGCTTCGTTGCGCTTGAGAAAGTAGGTTCCACTGGCTGCCTCTGACTGAGCGCGTCCAGGCTGGGCGCGTCGGCCCAGGGCTACCAGCGGTTTCGAGTAGGGCCCCGCCCACCTCATCTACATGTCTCGGGCGGCCCCGGACCCCACCCACAGGCCGAGACCTCCCGCAGCCCGGCACCCCGCGAAGCCAGGCGTTCTCAAAATCCCGGGAGGAGGAAAGGCAGGCAAAAAGCTGGCGCTCCAAGAGTCACGCAGGTACAAGGACAAAGAATCGTCAAATGAGAAGAGACAGACATCCATGATTTATTGTTAGAAGGAAGAAGCAAGTTGCAGAACATATAATACAGTGTGTTTAGGTTAAACAAATGTGAAAATTAAACCTTGTTCAACTTACAACAAAAACCTCTATACATATGTTTGCATGAATATTAAAAAGTTGGGATAATTTTATTAATGAAAGCATGGTTTTTAAAAAAATATTGAGGCTGGGCGAGGTGGCTCAGGCCTGTAATTCCAGCGTTCTGGGAGGCTGAGGCAGGAGAATCATTTGAGCCCAGGAGTTCAAGGTTACAGTGAGCTATGATAGTGCCATTGCACTCCAGCCTGTGTGACAGATCCTAAAAACAAAAACCAAGGCTGGGCGTGGTGGCTCACGCCTGTAATCCTAGCACTTTGGGAGGCCGAGGTGGGTGGATCACCTGAGGTCAGGAGTTCAAAACCAGCCTGGGCATCATGGTGAAACCCCATCTTTAAAAAAAATAAAAATAAAAACCAAAAATAAAAAAACTTGACCCCTGAACAACGTTGGAATTATGGGCGAGAAACCCTGTGTAGTCAGCCAAAAATCCACATATAAGTTTTGATTCCCCCAAAATTTAACTATTAATAGCCTGCTATTGCCGGGTCCATGGCTCACGCCTGTAATCCCAGCACTTTGAGAGGCCGAGGTCGGTAGATTGCATGATCTCACGAGTTCAAGACCAGCCTGGGCAACATGGAAAAACCTCTTCTCTAGAAAAAATGCCTGGTGCAGTGGCTTGCACCTGTAATCCGAGCACTTTGGGAGGCAGAGGCAGGTGAATCACTTGAGGTCAGGAGTTCGAGACCAGTCTGGCCAACATGGTGAAACCTCGTTTCTACTAAAAATACAAAAAACTATCCAGGCGTGGTGGCAGGCACCTGTAATCCCAGCTATTTGGGAGGCTGAGGCAGGAGAATCGCTTGAACCTGGGAGGTGGAAGTTGCAGTGAGCCAAGACTGGGGCACTGCACTCCAGCTTAGGTGACAGACCGAGACTCTGCCTCAACAACAAAACAAAACAAAACAAAACAAAAAACAAAAATTAGCCACAAGTGGTGGTGTGCATCTTTAGTCCCAGCTACTTGAGAAGCTGAGGTGGGAGGATGGCTTCAACCCTTGAACCTGGGAGTTGGAGGTTGCTGTGTAAGTTGAGATAATACTATTGCACTCCAGCCTGGGTGACAGACTCAGACTTTGTCTCAAAAAAATAAAAAAATAAAAAAGGTCAGGCTCGGTGACTCACAACTGTAATCACAGCACTTTGGGAGGCTGAGTTGAGTGGATTATTTGAGGTCAGGAGTTTAAGACCAGCCCGGCCAACGTGGTGAAACCCCATCTCTACTAAAAAATACAAAAATTAGCTGAGTGTGGTGGTGTGAGCCTGTAATCCCAGATACTCAGGGCTGAGGCAGAACTGCTTGAACCTGGGAGGCGGAGGTTGCAGTGAGTTGAGATTGAGCCACTGCACTCCAGCCTGGATTATAGAGGGAGACTTAGTCTGGAAAAAAAAAAAAGCATGCTGTTGACAGGAAGCCTTACCAATAACATAAACAGTCAATCAATACATTTTGTATATTATATACTGTATTCTTACAATAAAGTAAACTAGGGAAAATAAAAGAAAATGAAATGAACAAAAGTATACTTACTATTCATTAAGTGGAAGTGGCTTATCTCATATATATATGTATACACACACACACAATTATATATAGTTTTTTTTTTTTGAGATGGAGTCTCACTCTGTCACCTAGGCTGGACTGCAGTGGCGCAATCTCAGCTCACCGCAAGCTCTGCCTCCTGGGTTCAAGCAATTCTCCTGCCTCAGCCTCTGGAGTAGCTAGGATTACAGGTGCCCGCCACTATGCCCAGCTAATTTTTGTATTTTTAGTAGAGATGAGGTTGTTGACCAGGCTGGTCTCAAACTCCTGACCTCAGGTGATCCACCCACCTCAGCCTCTCAAACTGCTAGGATTACAAGGGTGAACCACCACGCCCAGCTGGCTTATCATATTTTTAAACTTTTTTCTTTTTCTGACCTGTATCATAAAGTCAGGATCATCATAAAGGTCTTCACCCTTGTGGTTCTTCAGCTGGGTAGGCTGAGGAGGACAAGGCAAAGGAGTTGGTCTTGCTGCCTCGGGGTGGCAGAGGTGGAGGATGTGGAAGGGGAGGCAGGAAAGGCAGGCATACTCGGTATAACTTTTATTTATTTTTAGAGACATTCTGCCTGTAAATGGACCCGTGCAGTTCAAACCCATGTTGTTTAAGGATCAGCTGTGTAAAGATCATGAGAGAGGCAGAGAAACTCAAGTGTGAAATCAGCAGGCAGGAATGTATTGTACTCCTTTTCAGGGGACAGCTTTCTTTAGGGTCTTGATCTGTTGCACAGGCTGGAGTGCAGTGACATGAGCATAGCTCGCTGCAGAGTCTGAACTCCTGGGCTCAAGCAATTCCACCTCAGCCTTCCAAGTAGCTGGGATTACAGGCATGCACCGCCAAGCCTGGCTACATCTTTTTAAATTATTTTTTTGTAAAGATAGTCTTGCTTTTTTGCCCAGGCTGGTCTTGAACACCTGGCTTCAAGCAATCCTCAGGTCTCAACCTCCCAAAATGTTGGCATTAAAGGCATGACCCACCACACCCAGCCCTCAGTGTAACTTTTATTGAAAAAATTCTGCCTGTAAATGGACCCGTGCAGTTCAAACCCATGTTGTTTAAGGATCAGCTGTGTAAAGATCATGAGAGAGGCAGAGAAACTCAAGTGTGAAATCAGCAGGCAGGAATGTATTGTATTCCTTTTCAGGGGACAGCTTTCTCTAGACTCAGCCTGAAGGCAATGTTTGAACACTTTCACTCCCCTCAGCTAAAGGAACTCAGGGTGCTGAGAAGCTAGCTAGGGAGGATCTTCAAGGATAATTTCCTATTTGAATATTTTGTAAATCCCCAAAGTACCCGATATTATCTTCATCATCATCAAAAGCACAAAATAATTACCTATCTGCAGATGCTGTTCTGGGCCACCTACTGCCCTTGCCCTAGAAGGAGTTTGCAGACTGAGACAAGATCTCCCAGGTAGCCCTAGGAAGGTCACCTGGAGAGCAAATGAAGAGTAGCCTGATGCTAATTTTGAATCTTTGTTGCAACCACACCAAGTGACACTAGGCTGAGAATCCCTGCTCTGATTTCTGACCCTTTCATCTCCGGCCTATGCAAAGATCACCAAAAACAACTTCACCAATGGAGTCAGCCATTCATGAGTTCTGGGAGAGTGTTGGGAGGGGGAGGGGCAGCAAACATTAAAAGAGATAATCCTATTTCTCAAAGACCTGGTAGTATAAAAGCCATAAATTCGCCGGGCGCGGTGGCTCAAGCCTGTAATCCCAGCACTTTGGGAGGCCGAGGCGGGTGGATCACGAGGTCAAGAGATCAAGACCATCCTGGTCAACATGGTGAAACCCCGTCTCTACTAAAAATACAAAAATTAGCTGGGCACGGTGGCGCATGCCTGTAATCCCAGCTACTCAAGAGGCTGAGGCAGGAGAATTGCCTGAACCCAGGAGGCGGAGGTTGTGGTGAGCCGAGATCACACCATTGCACTCCAGCCTGGGTAACAAGAGCAAAACTCTGTCTAAAAAAAAAAAAAAGCCATAAATTCAAACCAAATCTTTAAATCTCTTAGAAAAAGTCACAGGTTCAGGTTCCTTGATTTTTCTTTTCTCTTTTTTTTTTTTCTTTGCCAGGGTCTCGCTTTGTTGCCTCGATCAACAGAATCAACCTCAGCTCACTGCAACTTCAGCCTCCCAGGTTGAAGTGATTCTCCTGCCTCAGCCTCCCAAGTAGCTGGGACTACAAGTACATGCCACCATGCCCGGCTAATTTTTATATTTTTGGAAGAGACAGGGTTTCACCATGTTGACGAGGCTGATCTTGAACTCCTGAGCTCGAGTGATCAGCACCTCAGCCTCCCAAAAGGAGAGGACAACAGCTAGAAAGCTAATGAAACCATTAAAATCTTGACTATGGGGATGGAGAAATCATAGGAGCCCCAGTAACTACTTCTGTATGCCATCCTACATGCCATACCTCTGAATGTCTGAGGATGCTAATAATCCCTAATTGTAGCCCCAAGTCTCAAAAACTTCTCAGACACATCCACATAAGTTTATTCATCTGGCAAATGAAAGAGGCCTTACATGTTGTCCTGCCTTTGTATTCCTCTAGAAAGCCCAAAAGCTGTTGTATTTGCTCTCCTGGAAAAGGAGTGGCATTTTAAAAGACCTGGATATCGGGAGAACTATCCCAGTGTTCCCAGTTCTTCAGCTCACTAGCAGTGTGACGCCTGCAAAATCACTTTATCTGTTTCGGTGCTATAAAATGACAGGTGAAGCATGTTTATCTCTGAAAGCCCTTCTGGTGCTATCAATCTGTGATTCAGGGATCCCAGGGAAGCTGCCCCAGAACAGATGTCTGACAGAATTACTACACACACACATTATTTTCTGGCCGCATGGGTGAGGACACTTTCCAACCTAGTCCCTCTGTCTAAGCTGGTTTAGGGACAGTTTTGTCAGCAAGAGGGGGAGGGAGGAGACAACTTGGGGATCTGATGAGTCACCTGTTTCTCAGTAAAGGACTTGCTGGGGGAGTTTGCTGCTACTGCTGGGAAACTCCCCTCCTAAGGGTAGGCTGAGTCTTATTCCTGCCGCCTGCCAGATCTTCTGTCCCAACTTCCAGCTAGATACACATTTGCTAGGATTAAAACTTGGCCCTGACATTCTCCATGGAGAAATGGCAGATTCTAGGACTGGGGCAGGAAGTATACAAATCTATACCAATATAAATAAAAATTAAATACATAAATAAATGAGACATGCTGGGCCTGGTGGCTTATTCTTACAATCTCAGCACTTTGGGAAGCCAAGGCACGAGGATCGCTTGAATCCAGGATTTTCATGACCAGCCTGGACAACATGGAAAAACCCAGTCTCAGAAAAAACAAGCAAAAAAAATTAATGGGGCATGATGGCACGTACCTGTAGTCCCAGCTACTCAGGAGGCTGAGGTGGGAGGATCACCTGAGCCTGTGAGGTTGAGGCTGCACTGAGCCACTGCACTCCAGCCTGTGTAACAGAGTGAGAATCTGTACCCTCGACTCCCCAAAAAGGCAAAAAAAAAAAAAAAAAAAAAATAGTTTGCTTAAAAAAAAAACTCCATTAACAGTAACCTCTTGGCTAAAAAAAAAACACAAAAACAAACCCAAAACTAAAAAACTCAACCATAACCCTGACATTGAATCACGGCAGTAATATCTTGCCTCCAAAATGTCATCACAGCTATACGTGGCTTTAGACTTGTAAAAGTGCTGCAGTCTGCCCTGTCTCATAAGAACCAAGTGACATTGCTAAGGAGAGGGGTGTGTCTGAGAAGGTGTGGTTGTGTGTGTGTGTGTGTGTCTATTCCCATTTTATCAGTGAGTATAAGGGGACCTGATCCAATATGAAAGAAACTAGTAAGTGGCAGTCTGTTCCAGAATGAACAAGCAAGCCACAGGTCCACCCTCAGGTGTGGTCAAGTTTTTTATTTTTGTTTTTTGAGACAGAGTCTTGCTCCATTGCCCAAGCTGGAGTGCAGTGGTGTGATCTCGGGTCACTGCAACCTCTGCCTCCCGGGTTCAAGTGATTCTCCTGCCTCAGCCTCTCAAGTAGCTGGGATTACAGATGCCCACCACCACACCCAGCTAATTTTTGTATTTTTAGTAGAGACAGGGTTTCACCACATTGGCCAGGCTGGTCTCGAAATCCTGACCTAGTGTTCTGCTCGTCTTGGGCTCCCAAAAAGCTGGGATTACAGGTATGAGCCACCCTGCCTGGCTTTTTTTTTTTTTTTTAAGATGAAGTCTGGCTATGTTGGCCAGGTGGGAGTGCAGTGGTGTGATCTTGGCTCAATGCAACCTCCACCTCCCAGGTTCAAGCGATTGTTCTGCCTCAGCCTCCCGAGTAGCTAGGACTACAGATACACACCACCACGCCGGGCTAATTCTTGTATTTTTAGTAGAGACGAGGTTTCACCATGTTGGCCAGGCTGGTGTCGAACCCTGACCTCAGGTGATCCACCTGCCTTGGCCTCCCAAAGTGCTGGGATTACAGGCATGAGTCACTGTGCCCAGCCAGTGTGGTGAAGTTTTATTTTTATTTTACTTTTTTTTGTATGGTCAAGTTTTATTAGGTATTTTTGTTAATCCCATATCTTAAGTTTACTGTAAACATTGGGATGCCTACAGCAAAACCTCCACAAGAATAAACCAAAGGAAACCAATCCCCTACCCACCACCACAATTTTTCTGCTGCCAAATAAAGGATTAACAAAAGAACACAGGCTAGGTGCAGTGGCTCACACCTGTAATCCTAGCACTTTGGGTGGCTGAGGTGGGTGGATCACCTGAGGTCAGGAGTTCAAGACCAGCCTGGCCATCATGGTGAAACCCCATCTTTAAAAAAAAAAAAAAAAAGAAAAGAAAATAACCACAAAAGAACACAAAGGCCTAGTGGTGGCTCATACCCGTAGAGACATGATCACGACTCACTGCAGCCTTGAACTCCTGGGCTCAAGGATCCTCCTGCCTCAACCTCCCAAGTAGCTGGAACTATAGGCATGTGCCACCACGCCTAGCCAGTTCTTTTTTCTTTGCTGAGTAATATTCCATTATGTGGATGTACCACAGTTTATTCTCTTAATATTTGAATTGTTTCCAGTTGCAGCTATTATGAATAATAGCTGTACAAACATTCATGAACAAATCTTTGTGTGGACATACTGTTTTCATTTCTCTTGGGTAAATACTCAGGTGTTGAATTGCTGGGTCCTTAACATGGTAAATATGCATGTTAAGTGGCTGTTAGCAGTTGTACCATTTCATATTCCCACCAGCATTTTATGAGAATTCTAGTTGCTCCACAACCTCACAACACTCGGTATTTGTTGGTTTTCAAAAATATTTTGGGGCTGGGCATGGTGGCTTATGTCTGTAATCCCAGCACGTTGGGAGGCTGAGGTGTGGAGATCACTTGAGGTCAGGAGTTCGAGACCAGCCCAGCCAACATGATAAAACCCCATCTCTACTAAAAATACAAGAAATTAGTTGGGCAGTGATGGGCACCTATAATCCCAACTACATGGAAGATGAAGCAAAAGAATCACTTGAACCTGGGAGGCACAGGTTGCAGTGAGCCTAGATTGTGCCACTGTACTCCAGCCTGGGTGACAGGAGTGAGATTCCATTACCAAAAAAAAAAATTAATTAAAAAAAATTTTGGGTTTTGTTGCTATAATGTTTTTTGTTTTTTGTTTTTTTTTTTTGAGACGGAGTTTCGCTCGTTACCCAGGCTGGAGTGCAATGGCACGATCTCGGCTCACTGCAACCTCCACCTCCTGGGTTCAGGCAATTCTCCTGCCTCAGCCTCCTGAGTAGCCAGGATTACAGGCACGCGCCACTGTGCCCAGCTAATTTTTTGTATTTTTAGTAGAGGCAGGGTTTCACCATGTTGACCAGGATGGTCTCGATCTCATGACCTCGTGATCCACCCGCCTCGGCCTCCCAAAGTGCTGGGATTACAGGCGTGAGCCACCGCGCCCGGCTGTTGCTATATTGTTGCTGTTGCTTTTAATACAAAATCTCATTTTTTAAAAGCTTGAAAACAGGCTGGGCACAGTGGCTCATGTCTATAATTCCAGCACTTTGGGAGGCTGAGGCAGGGGGATTGCAGCCTGGGCAATATAGCAAGACTCCATTTCAATTAATTTTTTTTTTTTTTTTTTTTTTTGTGCAGATTTCTGTGCCAAAGTCTAAATCATCCATCCGATATACATGTATAGGTTTGTTTCCTTTTTTCACATAAGTGGAATTACAGCCATACACATTAAGACTGAATTCTGTTGCAAATCCAAATCAGCAGTGATAGAAACAGAGAGAAGGGCATTTCTTTCTCGTGTAAGTGAAGTCCAGAAGCAGGCAGTCCAAGGCTGGCATGGCACATTCCACAGGAACTGTGGCTGCTTCTATCTTTTTTTTTTTTTTTTTTAAGATGAGGTTTCACCATGATGGCCAGGCTGGTCTTGAACTCCTGACCTCAGGTGATCCACCCACCTCGGCCTCCCAAAGTGCTAGGATTACAGGCGTGAGCCACCAGGCCCGGCCATTTCAATTAATTTTTAAGTTTGAAAACAGTTATTGCAAGAGGTCATGTGCATGAATATAGGTTAGTTTAACTCATACATACACGTGTGATGTAGTGTGTGCATGTGATGCACATTAACATGCTAAGTCATGCATTCATTCAGCAGTTGTTTCCCAAGTATTTACAGTGTGTCAGGCCTTATGATATAAAAGGTTGTTAGGGCTGGAGGCAGGATGGGGGTGCCTATTAGATTTCACTGGGTTTCACATTAGTCAGAGGAGTTTCCTTGGCTTTGACATTTTCTGAAATGTCTTCTGAAGGACAGGTAAGAAGGGTAGCACCCAGCTCTGAGGCAGTGCTCTAAAAACCATTATTTCCTAAGCACTGACTGCAAAGGTCTCTAAATGGACCATGACAAAGCTTTGGCTTCTTTTTGCGGGGGGGATGCAGTTTCCCTCTTGTCACCCAGGCTGGAGTGCAATGGGGTGATCTCAATTCACTACAACCTCCGCCTCCTGGGTTCAAGAGATTCTCCTGCCTCAGCCTCCCGAGTACCTGGGATTTACAGGTGTGCACCACCAGGCCCAACTAATTTTTTGTAATTTTAGTAGAGACAGGGTTTCACCATGTTGGTGGTCTCCAACTTCTGACCTCAGGTGATCCACCCACCTCAGCCTCCCAAAGTGCTGTGATTACAGGCATGAGCCACCTCGCCCAGCCGGGTTTGGTTTTTAGAGAATCACACAATGTTAGAGATGGTTAAGTTCCCTCTTTGCTGAGGAAAGAAAAGGGGAGCTCAGAGAGAGTAGGGGACTTGTCCAGGTGTTGTCTGAGTTGGGTTTCATATCTAAAAACAAGAGGGGCTTTAAGGGCTGGGCCAAAGAGGCCACTGGAAAAACAGCATGGAGAGTGGTAGTGGGGAGAGCAAAAACCAGCAGGGTGAGGGTGGGGCTCCTGGCAGAGGTGGTGCTGGCACAAAGCACTGACCTCTAATTCCCATGCTCCCTAAAGAATCTTATAAACTATGCTGACAACTCAAACTTTTCATCTTACCGAGTCCAGCTTGGCCGTAGGGACCCCCACTGATGCGGCACTGAAGTAATTAAGAAACAGACACGCAGATAGAACAGCAAAGTGGGACTATCCGGGGGGCCAACAGCCTTCCAGGCTGACAGCCTCAAGCAGATGCTGACCCACATAGTCTCTTTGAACAGGTGATTATTATTAAAAGCAGGTGTTCTGTGTTTTCTCATAGAACCAAGATAAACTAGGTAGGCAGCTGTGCCTGCTTACCACTGATCAAGGACAAACTAGAAAGTATTGTCCACGAGAGAGCCACAGGGTCAGGGTCACATATCCCTCATTTAAAGAATTGTTTTAACTGGTATATTATATATATATATATATATATACTGTCTTGCCACTTTAGAATGCCCCAAGTAGTTTTCCACTTGGAGGGGTTGTGGCCAGTTTTCCTTGCAGTGGTTCTTCTTAGCAAACAATATATTTTATCATACATTCAGCATTTCTCAGCAATCATATACACTCAGCATTTCTCAACATCATCTTTTTTCCTTTTTTTTTTTTTGAGATGAAGTCTTGCCCTGTCACCCAGGCTGTAGTGCAGTGGCATGATCTCAGCTCACTGCAGCCTTGACCTCCTGAGCTCAAGCCATCCACCCACCTCAGCCTCCTGAGTAGCTGAGACCACAGGTGTGAGCCACCATGCCTGGCTAATTTTTGTAATTTCTTTGTAAAGATGGGGTCTTACTATATTGCCCAGGCTGGGCTGGAACCTTTTTTTGAGATGGAGTCTTTATCTTGTCACCCAGGCTGCAGTGTAATGGCGTTATCTTGTCTCACTGTCCACCTCTGCCTCCAGGCTTCAAGCAGTTTTCCTGCCTCAGCCTTTTGAATAGCTGGGACTACAGGCACCTGCCACCACACCTGTCTAATTTTTCTATTTTTAGTAAAGATAGGATTTCATCATGTTGGCCAGACTGGTCTCAAACTCCTGACCTCAGGTGATCCGCCCGCCTCGGCCTCCTAAAGTGCTGGGATTACAGGCATGAGCCACTGTGCCTGGCCACTCCTGGTCTTAAGTGATCCTCCTGCCTTAGCCTCCCAAAGCCCTGGGATTCCAGGTGTGAGCCTTTGGTGGAGTGGTGTGCGTGGTGAGCTTCTCCTAAAGCGGGGGCAGGGCAGTAAAAATGCAAGGGGACCTGCCATTTGTTTTCAGGTACCTAGACCTGCAGGTCACCTTTAGGAAAGAGCCCAACACAGCTGAGGATCTGGAAATCGATTCCTTTAAAACAATTTCTACCCTGTGTCCCTTGGGAGACCCTTTCATACTGCTAAGGATGTGTGAACCCGTATTTGAGGTCCCCTGGCTTTAGCATGCTCTCATTTCCCACCTAGACAAGTGAGGCCACTGGGCCTACAGCCCTAGAGGGCGGCAGGGGATGAAAGAGGGCAGCTTGGCTAGAAGTTCCCTCAGTGAGAGAAGGGATGACAGTAGCAGGGAGGGGACACTTTTTGATAATTGGGGTGATTCAGGTAGGTTTAGACACATCCAGAAGGGACCTAAACAGGGGGGAGAAGAAAGAAGGGAGTGGAGAGCTGTTCTGAGCAGGCCAAGGGTCTTCATTCCTTCAGTATATTTTAATGGAAGTCAACAATTGTGCCAGGCCCTGTGTCAGGAAGTGGTGTGCTAGAGACACTTGTCCCTGTCTGCTGAGAATTAGAGAAGGCAGGGGCCTAATCCTGGCAAAGAGAGGAGTATCACGGAAGCCATTCTAGAGAGAGCAAATCCTCAACACCAGATACTCTAACGTCTAAATGGGTGTGGTACATTTTAGAAACATCCTTAGATCAGCATGATTGGAGCTCTGAGCAAGGAAAACAAATGGAGTTTAACTGGGGATGGGACAAAGGACTGCTAAGTTTTCTTAGGAAGTGTTTTTTTTCTTTTCTTTTTTTGAGACAGGGTCTTACTCTGTCACCCAGGCTGGAGTGCAGTAGCAGGATCTCAGCTCACTGCAACTTGTGCTTAGCAATTCTTCAGGCTCAGCCTCCCGAGTAGCTGGGAATACAGGCATGCCCCACCACGCCCTGCCAGAATTCCAGAATTCCAAAGGATTTATGTAGATACTTCACCTTCAAGGAAGCAAAAACTCCCACCCCTTAAGTGCAGCATGTGTAGTGACTACCTTCTAAAGAGTATAGCATGGAGAGAAGGGAAAAGAGCAACTCTGTAGTGGAGAATCCTGACAACAACTATCTGAGTCAGGTGATCAGTATCAATGGTGATAAGTCATGTTGATAGTGTGTATCCTTGATATAACAGAGAGGTGTTGATAATGGTTCTTTATCTCCCCAAACCCATAAATAGCCCTCATCTAAACATGAAAAAAAAAAAACAGATGAATTCCAACAGAGAGCATTCAACAAAATACTTGCCTAATACTTAAAATTATCAAGGTAATTAAAAAGAAAAATCTGAAAAACTTAAAAACTGCCAGTCAAGAGCAGTTTAAGGAGAGATGACAACTGTTTTTCCCTATACATAAGCTGTGATAAAATTAATTTATAAATTAGGCCCAGTGTGACATTAACCACAATAATAATATGGGACAGTTATGTAACAACAGACTATAATAAAAGTTACGTGAGGCCAGGCACGGCGGCTCACACCTGTAATCCCAACACTTTGGAAGGCCAAGGCGGGTGGATCACCTGAGGTCATGAGTTGGAGACCAGCCTGGCCAACATGGCTAAAACCTGTCTCTACTAAAAATACAAAAATTAGCCAGGCGTGGTGGTGGGTGCCTGTAATCCCAGCTACTTGGGAGGCTGAGGCAGGAGAATTGCTTGAACCCAGGAGGTGGAGGTTTCAGTGAGTCTAGATCACGCTACTGCCTTGGGAACAGAGCAAGACTCCATCTCAAAAATAACTAACCAATAAATAAATAAAAGTTATGTAAATGTGGTCTCTCTCAAAATATCTTATTGTATTACCCACACCTATTTTCAGACCACCATTAACTACAGGCAACTGAAACCCTGGAAAGCAAAACTACAGATAAGGGAGACTGCTGTACTTCAAATGGACCCTTGCATCAATGAAAGAGCCTCCAGCCAGGCGAGGTGGCTCATACCTGTAATCCCAGCACTTTGAGAAGCTGAGGTGGGTGGATCACGAGGTCAGGAGATAGAGACCATCCTGGTCAACACAGTGAAACCTTGTCTCTATTAAAAATACAAAAAGTAGCTGGGTGATGATGGTGCACACCTGTAGTCCCAGCTACTCAGGAGGCTGAGGCAGGAGAATTGCTTGAAGCCAGAAGGTGGAGGTTGCAGTGAGCCGAGATTGTGCCACTGTACTCCAGCCTGGGTGACAGAGTGAGACTCCATCTCAAAAAAATAAATAAATAAATAAATAAATAAATAAATAAATAAATAAATAAAGAGCATCCAGTGGCCAAAACAGGATCAATCAGAGCAATAATATAAAGTAGTATTGGTGGGTTCTGGAAGTTAAAAATTAAAAAAATAACAATAGAGGGGGTGCAGTGGTTCACATCTGTAATCCTAGCACTTTGGGAGGCCAAGGCGGGTGGATCCCTTGAGGTCAGGAGTTCGAGACCAGCCTGGGCAACATGGTGAAACCCTGTCTCTATTAAAAATACAAAAATCAGTTGGGTGTAGTGGCGTGTGCCTGTAATCCCAGCTACGAGGGAGGCTGAGACATGAGAATTGCTTGAATCTGGAAGATCGTGGCACTGCACTCCAGCCTGGACAAGAGAGAGAGACAGTCTCAAAAAAAAGGGTGGAAAAAACACTACATTTGAGAATCCTGAAGAACACTCCTTCAGTCAGGTGATCAAGAGTAACATCAACAGTGGTAAGTCAAGCTGATATGCACCCTTCATATGGTATGGTGAGAATGTAGTGTGGAATGATGGATGAGATCCTGGACCAGAAAAAGGGCATTAGGTAAAAACTAAGGGCTGGGTGAGGTGGCTCACACCTGTAATTCCAGCACCTTGGGAGCCCAAAGCAGGGAGAAAGATTGAGCTCAGAAGTTCAAGACCAGCCTGGGCAACATGGGAAAACCCTCTCTCTAAAAAAAAAAAACCAAACAAACAAAAATTAGCCAGGCATGATGATGTGTGCCTGTAGTCCCTGCTACTTGGGGACTGAGGCAAGAGGATTGCTTGAGCCCAGGAGGTCAAGGCTGTTAGGCCGGGCCCTGTGGCTCAAGCCTGTAATCCAGCACTTTGGGAGGCTGAGATGGGTGGATCACCTGAGGTCAGGAGCTCAAGACCACCCTGTCTCTACCAAAAATACAAAAATTAGTCGGGTGTGGTGGCTTGTACCTGTAATCTCCCTCCCTCCCTCCCTCCCTCCCTTCCTTCCTTTCTCTCTTTTTTTGAGATGGAGTCTCACTTTGTCGCCCAGGCTGGAGTATAGTGGCACAACCTTGGTTCACTGCAACCTCTGCCTCCCAGGTTCAAGCAATTCTCCTATCTTAGCCTCCCGAGTAGCTGGGACTACAGGCATGAGCCACCACACCTGGCTAATTTTTGTATTTTTAGTAGAGATGGGTTTTTGTCATGTTGCCCAGGCTGGTCTCAAACTCCTGAACTCAAGTGATCCTCCCACCTTGGCCTCCCAAAGTGCTGGGATTACAGGCGTGAGCTACCGTGCTCAGCCCTGCTCTTGGTTTTCTTGAGGACTACATAATACCTTCTCTTTTTTGCCCTTAGAGGCCATATATGCTGTTTAAGTCTTAGGTCAAATTCAACTGCTTTCCTACACAGATCTTCTCTCTCACTGGCCTAGTTGTCAGCCATTACCTGTCTCATGGTAACTGCCACAATGACTCTGAGGGCTAGAGGCTGGTGCATCTGTTTCTAGCTCTGAGTTCCCTAAGGCACCTCTGTATCTCCATGCTCAGAAATCCCTGAGTTATTTCTTGCAGTTTCTATCAAAGCAAAATGTCCACACTGCATAATTAGGTGCCCCCAAGTGGCCAGGATAAGAAAAGGCAGCCGGGTGCAATGGGTGGCACCTGTAATCCCAGCTACCCGGAAGGTTGAGACAGGAGCATGGCTTGAGCCCAGGTGTTCCTGAGACAGGAGCATAGGTGAGCCATGATCACACCACTGCACTCCAGCCTGGGTAATAGAGCAAGATCCCATCTCTAAAAAAAGTTCTGAGGGATCCAGAAAGGCTTCAGGGAGGAGGAGGACTTGAGAGAGACTCCCAGATTAAAGTCACATTTAGAGTTTATAAAGCACATGCTCCATGTTGGGTTTTATGCTGAAGCAGTGAGCTTTCACGTGGATCACCTCATTTACTTCTCAACACAGAACTACTAGGTAATTCTTTGTTTCTGTAGATGAGGAACCGGAAGCTAAGAGCATCAGCTGTGCAGCATCACAGCTAGCAAGTGGTTGGGCAGAGATAAGAGATACAGCTTTCCCTTGGAGATCATATATCATGCACTTGAAGTCTTGGGTCAAATTCAACTGCTTTCATATGGGAATCCTCTCTTTTGCTGCCCTAGCAGTCATTCCTTACCTGTCTCACTGCAACTGCCACACTGATTCTGTGGCTCTCAAACAATTCAAAGTCCAGTCTAAGGACTGAAGAATGAGTAGGTAGAGATGTACTGCAGTAATCAGCGCATGAGGGAGAATGTATTGAGTCTACCACAAACAGCGTCCAGCCAGGGCCTATCCCATACATCCCGGAGAGCAGTGGAGCCCAACAAAGGGGTGCTGGAGACCCTGAGGCCGTAGCTGGAAGTACTCTGTGTCCCTGAGGCAGCACTCCTATGGTGACATCCAGCTGCTGATGGGCTCCATGCATCGGGGACAGCCCTCTGCACAGCCCAGACCTGAGGGTAGATGGCAGGTGACTTGGGTGTGGAGCCTTATGCATGGAGCAGGGCAGCTCCTTGTCTGGGATCACTTTTCCTAGGGGAAGCCTCCTGCTCCCTCACGTTCCTCCTGGGACCTGGCAGCCTCAGATGGGAAGTCTGCATCATGGCTGCAGTCTTGGTCAGGAGAAGCAGGATCCCGGTGTGGAGGGAAGTGAGCCTGGACAGCACACTTGTCACCTGCCCCAGGGCTAGTGCCCCTCCCAGGTCAGAGAACCCAGAGAGCCCTCAGTGGGGCCAGTGAAAGTCACAGTTCTCCGCTCCTGGCCAGGAAGTTGAGCAAGAGTAACTCAACTACCTAAGGTATGGTGCAAACCTGGAAACTTCTGAGAGTGAAGGGATGCTCTCAGTTGTTAGGCGGGGGCCGCCTGCTAAAGCCAGGATGGCGGTGACCCTAGTCGAGAGCCATCCACTTTAGCATAGGGCCCAGAAGGGAACAGACTCCATCTGGGTCGCCTAGGCAGGTGGGAGAGGAAAACCCAACCACAGTCGCGCCCCAGCCCTCGCAGGTCCCTGGCAGAGAACTCACCTCTCTGCCTCAGGTTGGGCGGCCCCCACCTTCTCGCCCGCCCCCACTTGTCCCTCCTTCTTGCTAGGCTTGGCAGGTAATTGTTCCCCGCTCCTCCATGCTCTCACGGAGTAGTAGCCACGTCGCTGGCCACGCTCTACCAGGCCAGAGAGGTTTTCCGTCTTGTTCTTTGTCACGTCCCCAGAGCCTGGCAGAGTGCCTGGCACAGAATGGACGCTCATTAGCGGAGCGAGCTCTTGATGGATAATCCATCACTTGCTTTTCTAGTATGAATGGTCTACTTACGGGTCCAGCGCCCCTGCTGGCTCACGACCTTTTCCAGGGCGGGGAAGGGCTGTCCTCATCTCTGTGACCCCAGCGCCCAGCCCAAGGACTGGCACCGAGTAAGTGTTCAACCACATTTTGGTGAATGAGTGGATGGAAGCGACCCAGCAACCCTGAGCCAAGGAGCCACTGTGGGGCCGGTCACGGCGGTTCCTGGCACAGGGCTTCCTGCTGGCCTGGCCACCAGCTCTGCGGACTTCTGGAAGCTGGGGGCCTCTGGGTGAGGGAGAAGAGAGGCCAAGACTTCTCTGCGTGTCCCTGTGACGGTGGGACCCAGACAGCGATGGGATTGAGGAGCGAGTGGTTCCCCGAGGCTGTTTAGAGAGGCGGGAGCGGGAGCTGGTCAGGGAGACTGGACAGACCTCTGAGGGAGCGGAGCCTGGGCGCGAAAGCCAGGGCTGGGCGGCGCGGGGCGGGTGGGGCAGGCGGGCTGAGAAAGCCGGGATTGCCCCCTAGTGTCGAA
The DNA here is from genome assembly GCF_030222135.1 of Aotus nancymaae. Lineage (NCBI taxonomy): Eukaryota > Metazoa > Chordata > Mammalia > Primates > Aotidae > Aotus > Aotus nancymaae. The sequence continues at coordinate 41,803,738 of NW_026988422.1, forward strand.
GCCCGGAACTGCAGCAGGGTGTTGGGGGCGGGGCTTGTGTTCAGCAGCACCTCCTCTCACCTCCTGCTGGCGGACCCGGCTACGCTGTGCGCCCGCGTGCGTGGGGCTCTGAGAACCCGGAAGTTACGTTTTAGGCTCGCGTCACGGGGGCGGGAGTCAGCTGAGCGGCTGGGGCGAGGTTGCGATCACCTGGGACCGGCTGAAGGGAACCTGTGATCTTTTGGGCGGGGGAGATCAAGGCTGTGCTAGATTCAAGGGCGAGGGCTGCCTGGTTATCTCGCTGCATAAGGCAAGAGCAAGAGGATCCTCAGGATTTTAAAGAGGAGGCGACGGTTGCAGGTTCCCAGGTTCTGTCAGAGGCTGGGGAGTCACAACTTCCATTCTGGGGCGACGGGGACCCCAGGAGGGGAGCCCTGTTGTAGTCCTCAGGCCCCGGACGAAGGGCGCAGAGGCCGGGCACCATGGCGTCCATCCTGGATGAGTACGAGAACTCGCTGTCCCGATCGGCCGTCTTGCAGCCAGGCTGCCCTAGCGTGGGCATCCCCCACTCGGGTAAGGAAGAGGAGTCTGCCCCTCCTCCTTTCGGCTCTCCTAGCATTTGCGTGGGAGCAGCGGGGAGGGCAGCTCAAGAGCTCAGGGTCACCCCCTGGGCCATGCCTTCCGGATCTAGGCCCCTGATTCTCCTCAGGCTCTCCTGGCCCCCAGCTAGTGGATAGTCCAAGTTTGAAAGAGCAAAGGGAGCAACCGCGTGATCTAGGCCCTACCGCTAGGGTCCTTTTAAGAGGGAACTGAGGCCCAGATACGGAAGTACTCACTTACAGGACACAGTTGGGCTGTTGAGAGAACTGAGAATGGGCTCCCGGCTTCTGATGCTTTTCCCACCGGGCCCCTTCTGGAGGTGGGAGGGAAGGAATGGGCAAAGAAACTGATGAAGGGGGAATGTTGCGGACGAGGAAGGGAGAGTCTTAGAGGGAATTTTGTCGCTGAACAGGGAAAAATGGAGATGAAGTCTTTTTGGCCTTGACTATAGCTGGGTGCAGCCTGGAGTTTCAGGGACATTTTTATAGAAAGCAGTGAGTCTCCAGGAGAATGAGGGCATAGGAAGCGCTGGGGGACTGTCCCAGTGAGTGGTGTTGACGAATTGCAGCTGCTTTCACTCTAGTCTTTACCCTCATTCAATGCTCAAAATATCCCAGGACTTGCCAACTCTGCACTGAGGCTCCTTACAGCATGGGCAGGGATGGGGGCAGATAATGGAGCTATACTACTTCAGTTAAGCTGGGATTGCTGGGCCAAAGACTGATAAGGGAGAATGCCCAGACCGCCAGTTGCGTCCCACCCCACCAAGCCTCATTACCAGTGGGAGCAGGTACATCATTGCTGTGACAGCATCTCAAGAGTTCAAAGAATCAACCCCTCACTGCTGTCAGCGTGTGGAAAGAGCCCCAGTCCTCTAGTGTAAAGGTGACCAGCAAACTACTTGATATCAAACTATTTGTTAACCAAGGTTCTAGGGTAGGAATGTTAGGAAAGTGGCGAGGAGCACTGTTGTGTTTTTTCTGCCTCTCCTTGCACTTCATCTGTCTCTTCCGTAGCTAATCGTCTCGTCATTCCTCACCTGTAGGGTATGTGAATGCCCAGCTGGAGAAGGAAGTGCCCATCTTCACAAAGCAGCGCATTGACTTCACCCCTACCGAGCGTATCACCAGTCTTGTCGTCTCCAGCAATCAGCTCTGCATGAGCCTGGGCAAGGATACCCTGCTCCGGTAATCAAGGGCTCACAGAGCTTAGGAGTAGGGACTGGAGGTTATTTGGGGACTGTTAACTCACTGGGCCTTTCTTCTATTCTGGGCAAGTGAAACAGTGAATTTGGAGTTTTCAGGAAATATCCTCTCCATTTCCAAAGAGAACCAATACAGTGAAGTGGTTAAGAATCTGGCCTGGCAGAGCATGGTGGCTCACACCTGTAATCTCAGCACTTTGGGAGGCCAAGACAAGAGGATCACATAAGATCAGGAGTTTGAGACCACCCTGGGCAACATAGTAAAGACTCCCATCTCTACCAAAACATTAGCCAGGTGTGGTGGTACAGTCCCAACTACTGAGGCGGCTGAGGCAAGAGGATCACTTGAGCCCAGGAGTTCGAGGCTGCAGTGAGCTATGTTTGCACCACTGCACTCCTGTCTCTTAAAAAAACAAAAAAAAGGTCAGGTGCGGGGCTCACACCTGTAATCCCAGGACTTTGGGAGGCTGAGGCGGGTGGATCACCTGAGGTCAGGAATTCGAGACCAGCTTAGCCAACATGGTGAAATCCCATCTCTACTAAAAATATAAAAATTAGCCAAACGTGGTGGCAGGTACCTGTAATCTCAGCTCCTTGGGAGGCTGAGGCAGGAGAATTGCTGAAACCAGAGGGGCAGAAGTTGCAGTGAGCCGAGATTGTGCCATTTTACTCCATCCAGTCTTTAAAAAAAAAAAAAAAACTGTTTTAGAGTGTAGAAAGAAGAGTATTGATTACAGCATTCTTGTGGTAGGAAAAGCTGGATCAAAGCTAAATGCCCATCAATAGGAAAATGGTGATTAAATTGTAGTTCAGCCATAAAATAGAATATAATGCAGTTGTTTAAAAAATGAGTTATCCTGGAAAGCTGGGTTTGGGGGTACAAAAAAAGTTAGAACTATATCAGTTGACTAGTGGAATGTTCATAAAATATTAATTAAGAAAACTTTTAAATTAAGACTCATATACATATATGCAATATGAAGACTTTTTTGTGATGATAGCAACAAAACCACCCTATTTATGTTATCAGAAAAGATGTTAACATGAATTTCCTCAGTTGAGAATAACTGGAGTTTGAGAAGAAAATTAGGTCATTCTTTTTTTTTTTTTTTTGAGATGGAGTCTTGCTCTGTCGCCCAGGCTGGAGTGCAGTGGCGTGATCTCTGTTTATTGCATCCTCCGCCTCCCAGGTTCAAGCAATTCTCCTGCCTCAGCTTCCCCAGTAGCTGAGCATTCCTCCTGTGCCACCACGCCTGGCTAATTTTTTGTATTTTAGTAGAGATGGGGTTTCACCATGTTGGCCAGGATGGTCTTAATCTCCTGACTTCGTGATCTGCCCATCTTGGCCTCCCAAAATGCTGGGATTATAGGCGTGAGCCACTGTGCCCAGCCTTAAGTCATTCTTTAACATCTTTGCATTGATCCTTTAGTTTGAACAAGCATATAATTTGGAAAGAATTTCATACAGAAAATATAAACAAGAGTACTCCTCAAGGTTTTTTGTTTTTTTTTTTTCTGAGACGGAGTTTCGCTCTTCTTACCCAGGCTGGAGTGCAATGGTGCGATCTCGGCTCACTGCAACCTCCGCCTCCTGGGTTCAGGCAATTCTCCTGCCTCAGCCTCCTGAGTAGCTGGGATTACAGGCACACACCACCATGCCCAGCTAATTTTTTGTATTTTTAGTAGAGACGGGGTTTCACCATGTTGACCAGGATGGTCTCGATCTCTTGACCTCGTGATCCACCCGCCTCGGCCTCCCAAAGTGCTGGGATTACAGGCGTGAGCCACCGTGCCCGGCCCCTTCCTCAAGGTTTTTGTCAAGATTAATTGAGATAATACTAGATTGATGAAGCCCTAGGCATGGTCCTTGGTATATAAAAGTGCTTAGGAACTATGAGCTACTCTTTGCTGTTCCCTTCTTACCCCAGCAATCTGGGACATCCCTGCCTATCTTCCCAGATGCACTGGAGATCTTTTTGTTTTTTTTCCCAAAGTCTGATTGATTCTTCAATGGTGATTTTTTGAGCAGAGGGGAAAGACTTCTCCTCAGTGATTTCTCAAAATGAGGTGAGTGAGCTCCCAGACATGAGAGGGTTTTGGTTGTTGTTTTGTCTTTCTTTTTTTCCTTTTGTGGATAAAATAGTCTCACCTTATTTGAGCCTAGGCAGGTCTCAGACTTCTGGGCTCAAGCTACCCTCTCCCTTCTGCCTCCCTAAAATCTGAGATGACCAGCATGAGCCACTGCACCTGGCAAGAGAGTTCTCAAGTAGGGCCCTGTATGTGTTTCAGGAGTACTCCATAGGCAGAGCTGCTGTATGCAGCATTTTTTTTTTTTTTGAAATAGGGTCTCACTCTGTTGCCCAGGCTGGAATGCAGTGACACAGTCTCAGTTCACTATAACCTCTACCTCCTTGGCTCAGGTGATCCTCCCACCTCAGCCTCCTGAATAGCTGGGACCTCAGGTGTGCACCACCACACCTGGCTTATTTTTTTGTATTTTTTGTAGAGACGAGATTTTGCCTTGTTGCCCAGTCTGGTCTCAAACTCCTGAGTTCAAGCAATCCACCCACCTTGAACTCCCAAAGTGCTGGGATTACAGGCCTGAGCCACTGCACCTGGCCTGTATTCAGCATTTATGCATAGATGTAGATTTCAGGGAAGAAAGTCTATGGCTTTTATCAGATTATTAAAGAGGTTCATGATCCAAAAAAGGATCTTCCCCTCCCTAGAGTGACAGTGACTCTTGTCCTCACAGCATTGACCTGGGCAAGGCAAATGAGCCCAACCATGTGGAGCTGGGACGTAAGGATGATGCAAAGGTTCACAAGATGTTCCTTGACCATACTGGTAAGTGACAGTGGAGATCCGAAGAGGGGGCTTTTGGGTCAGTCACTGCCTGGGTGGGTGGGCTCTGAGGGTGCTGTGGGGGCCAGGAGGAGACTGAGGGTGGGAATGGCAGTATCCACTGGGGTGCCATGCTCTCCCCACTCCAGGCTCTCACTTGCTGATTGCTCTGAGTAGCACAGAGATCCTCTACGTGAACCGAAACGGACAGAAGGTACGGCCATTAGCACGCTGGAAGGGGCAGCTGGTGGAGAGTGTGGGTTGGAACAAGGCACTGGGCACTGAGAGCAGCACAGGCCCCATCCTGGTCGGGACTGCTCAAGGCCAGATCTTCGAAGCAGAGCTCTCAGCCAGCGAAGGTGGGCTTTTCGGCCCTGCTCCAGATCTCTACTTCCGCCCATTGTATGTGCTAAATGAAGAAGGGGGTCCAGCGCCTGTGTGCTCCCTTGAAGCTGAGCGGGGCCCTGATGGGCGTAGCTTTGTTATTGCCACCACTCGACAGCGCCTCTTCCAGTTTATAGGCCGAGCAGCAGAGGGGGCTGAGGCCCAGGGTTTCTCAGGGCTCTTTGCTGCTTACACGGACCACCCACCCCCATTCCGTGAGTTTCCCAGCAACCTGGGCTACAGTGAGTTGGCCTTCTACACCCCCAAGCTGCGCTCTGCACCCCGGGCCTTTGCCTGGATGATGGGGGATGGTGTATTGTATGGGGCATTGGACTGTGGGCGCCCTGACTCTCTGCTGAGCGAGGAGCGAGTCTGGGAGTACCCAGAGGGGGTAGGGCCTGGGGCCAGCCCACCCCTAGCCATCGTCTTGACCCAGTTCCACTTCCTGCTGCTGCTGGCAGACCGGGTGGAGGCAGTGTGCACACTGACTGGGCAGGTGGTGCTGCGGGATCATTTCCTGGAGAAGTTTGGGCCGCTGAAGCACATGGTGAAGGACTCCTCCACAGGCCAGCTGTGGGCCTACACTGAGCGGGCTGTCTTCCGCTACCACGTGCAGCGGGAGGCCCGGGATGTCTGGCGCACCTACCTGGACATGAACCGCTTTGATCTGGCCAAAGAGTATTGTCGAGAGCGGCCCGACTGCCTGGACACAGTCCTGTCCCGGGAGGCTGATTTCTGCTTTCGCCAGCGTCGCTACCTGGAGAGCGCCCGCTGCTATGCCCTGACCCAGAGCTACTTTGAGGAGATTGCCCTCAAGTTCTTGGAGGCCCGACAGGAGGAAGCTCTGGTTGAGTTCCTCCAGCGAAAACTGGCCAGTTTGAAGCCAGCCGAGCGTACCCAGGCCACACTGCTGACCACCTGGCTGACAGAGCTCTACCTGAGCCGGCTTGGGGCTCTGCAGGGTGACCCAGAGGCCCTGACCCTTTACCGAGAAACCAAGGAATGTTTTCGTGCCTTCCTCAGCAGCCCCCGCCACAAAGAGTGGCTCTTTGCTAGCCGGGCCTCTATCCATGAGCTGCTCGCCAGTCATGGGGACACAGAGCACATGGTGTACTTTGCTGTGATCATGCAGGACTACGAACGCGTGGTGGCTTACCACTGTCAGCACGAAGCCTACGAGGAGGCCCTGGCCGTGCTCGCCCGCCACCGTGACCCCCAGCTCTTCTACAAGTTTTCCCCCATCCTCATCCGTCACATCCCCCGCCAGCTGGTAGATGCCTGGATGGAGCTGGGCAGCCGGCTGGATGCCCGGCAGCTCATCCCTGCCCTGGTGAACTACAGCCAGGGTGGTGAGGTCCAGCAGGTGAGCCAGGCCATCCGCTACATGGAGTTCTGCGTGAATGTGCTGGGGGAGACTGAGCAGGCCATCCACAACTACCTGCTGTCGCTGTACGCCCGCGGCCGGCCAGACTCACTGCTGGCCTACCTCGAGCAGGCTGGGGCCAGCCCACACCGGGTGCATTACGACCTCAAGTATGCACTCCGGCTCTGTGCCGAGCATGGCCACCACCGCGCTTGTGTCCACGTCTACAAGGTCCTGGAGCTGTATGAGGAGGCCGTGGATCTGGCCCTGCAGGTAAGCCAGTGCGCCTTGACCCCAGCAGGGAGAGGGACCCAAAGAGCAGTAGCTTTAGATGCTGAAGGGCTTGGCGGGGGGCATGGCTAGAGGGCACCAGCTTCTCTTGCAGAGGGAAGGTTAAGAGTGCAGACTGTTAAATCAGGTTTGAATTCTGGCTATGCCACTTACTAAGCTGTGTGATGTTGGGCTAGCTTCTGAACCTCTCTGTGCCTCAGATTATTTGGCTATAAAAGGGAGTCAGTGTTACAGTACATTTACCTCATAGGGTTGATAAAGTTCTGTGAATGAAAAGTACTCAGGGCCGGGCGCAGGTGGCTCACACCTGTAATCCCAGCACTTTGGGAGGCCTAGGTGGGCAGATCTCCTGAGGTCAGGAGTTTGAGACCAGCCTGGCCAACATGGTGAAACCCTGTCTCTACTAAAAATACAAAAATTAGCTGGGTGTGGTGGCACGCAGCTGTAATTCCAGCTACTCAGGGGTCTGAGGCAGGAGAATCACTTGAACCGGGAGGCGGAGGTTGTAGTGAGCCAAGATCACACCACTGCACTCCAGCCTGGGTGACGGGGTGAGACTCTGTCTCAAAAAGAAAAAAAGAAAGCTACTCAGAACAGTGCCTGGTACATACACGTTAGCAGAAGAGGAAGGTGCTGAGTTATGCTTCTCAAACCATGAATTGTCACCTGCCTTAGCATTACGTGAAGTGCTATTTAGCATGCAGATTTCTAGGCCTGAACCCAGGACTTACTGAATCAGAACGTCTGGGGGTGGGGCTCAAAAGTCTGTATTTTGAATGTTTCCCAGGTGATTTTTAACTTCACTAAAATTGGAGCCCTTCTACTCTTAAGTTGCTTTTACATAGTTGTGTCAGGGGCAGGTCCCCTTGCTGCCAGGAATGCTGGGAATCCTGCCTCGGGGACTCTCCTCCGACATCTTTCTCTCCCATAGTCTTCCTGCTGGGCAGGGAGGGCCTTGGCCCTAATGCCCATCCTCTCCCCACAGGTGGATGTGGACCTGGCCAAGCAGTGTGCAGACCTGCCCGAGGAGGATGAGGAATTGCGCAAGAAGCTGTGGCTGAAGATCGCACGGCACGTGGTGCAGGAGGAGGAGGATGTGCAGACAGCCATGGCTTGCCTGGCTAGCTGCCCTCTGCTCAAGATTGAGGATGTGCTGCCCTTCTTTCCTGATTTCGTTACCATCGACCACTTCAAGGAGGCGATCTGCAGCTCACTTAAGGCCTACAACCACCACATCCAGGAGCTGCAGCGGGAGATGGAAGAGGCCACAGCCAGTGCCCAGCGCATCCGGCGAGATCTGCAGGAGCTGCGGGGCCGCTACGGCACAGTGGAGCCTCAGGACAAATGTGCCACTTGCGACTTCCCCCTGCTCAACCGCCCTTTTTACCTCTTCCTCTGTGGCCACATGTTCCATGCTGACTGCCTGCTGCAGGCCGTGCGACCTGGCCTGCCGGCCTACAAGCAGGCCCGGCTGGAGGAGCTGCAGAGGAAGCTGGGGGCTGCTCCACCCCCAGCTAAGGGCTCTGCCCGGGCCAAAGAGGCTGAGGGTGGGGCTGCCACGGGGGGCCCCAGCCGGGAACAGCTCAAGGCTGACTTGGATGAGTTGGTGGCCGCTGAGTGTGTGTACTGTGGGGAGCTGATGATCCGCTCTATTGACCGGCCCTTCATCGACCCCCAGCGCTACGAGGAGGAGCAGCTCAGTTGGCTGTAGGAGGGCGTCACCTCTGATAGGGGGTGGAGAGTGGGGAGCGGCAGCTTGAACCCACTTAGGAAGGCCGCCTCCTAGTCTATGCTCAGTCATCTTGCAATTGCCAGACTGTGACCACATTGACAGGAGTAGAAGTAGCGCTGTTGGCCAGGAGGTGTTGGGTGTGAGTGTATTCTGCCAGCTTTTCATGCTGTTCTTCAGAGCTGCAGTTACACCAGGCCACCAGCCTGCCTCCTGGTAGAGGCCCTTCAGCTAGAGAAGTCAAAAATCTGACCCTATTACCACCCCCTACCTCTAGCGGCTCTCCTGTCCCTGTCACTCCCCACACACATCCTGTTCAGCTTTTCGAGAGAGAGCACCTTTTTGTCTGTTCACTCTGCGGCCTCTGGACCCCCAGCTCTTCTCCCTCAGAAGAAGCCTTCTCTTCTTCCTGCCTCTAGATGTCCCAGAAGTAAGAAGGGAGCCTTCAAAGTCCTGGGCATTGGGTGAGAAGGTGACGCTAGTGGGGGGCATGCTTTTGTGCACACTGTCTGGGGCTCCAATGTGAGGGGTGCGCTGGGGCCGAGGGCCTTGTGGAGGGTGGTGGGTGATGGTGAAGGAGATGGAGAGCATTAAACTGTCTGCACTGCACTGGTGGCTTTGTGTCTATGCTGGGCTGAGCGGCATGTGAGTGATCTTCAGGCGGGGCTGGAGTGTCACAGGGAGGCTGCCAGGCCCTACATGCCTCCAAGCCTTGGCACGCAGTCCTTTACCTTGTCCCCCAAGTCTACCTCTCCAGGGCTCGTTGGGGACTGCAGCCAACCAGCCTGAATTGTGAAGCAGGGGCTGTTCTTCCGTTTGGCCAGCAGATGGCGCTGCTCCCCACATAATCCTCTGCTTTTGGGCAGCTGGTAGCAGTGATTTCCTTCCATTAGTGCTTCCTCAGTCTGTTCCCTCCCAACTTGTCCCAAGAATTTTCTTGGAGTCTCCACTGTCTAACCATAACTTAAAGCCCCTCCTTCCTCCTCCCTCCAGTAGCCCTTACACATGCTAGACTTTGCTTGCCCCTCTGCCAGCTTGGATCCCAGCCTTCCCAGCTCCTGCCCAACTTTGAGATGGCCCAGCCACTGTCTGCTATCTAACCACAATGCTGAGGCCCAGTATGGAGGTGAAACTGCTGCAGCCTGTATCCATGGCCTTTGGCAGACATGTTTTCTTCTCATCTTGTTCCTGTGACCTGCTCCTCCCCACAAATTACACATCGTTAGTTGTGGCTAAGTCCTAGGGAGTCCTGGAGTGGGGCCTCCCTGTGACATCAGCAGAGCACCCTTTGCCCCCCAGACCAGCGTTCACGGTGCACTCTCCAGCTCTGTGGGTGTGATCCGTCAGCTGGCAAAACAGTTTCTGCAGTCAGGTCAATCTCACTGGCCACTGCAGGCTGTTTCCCCTCCAGCCTAATCCTCTTTCTAGCCAGGCACAGGGTGTCATACCTGTGGTCTTAGCTACTTGGGAGGCTGAGGAAGGAGGATTGCTTGAGCCCAAGAGGTGGAAGCTGCAGTGAATTATGATTGTGCCACTGCACTTCAGCCTGGGTGACAGAGCAAGAACCCCTCCCTTTTTTTTTTGAGTTGGATTCTTGCTCTGTTGCCCAGGCTGGAGTGCAGTGGCACCATCTTGGCTTACTGCAACCTCCACCTCCTAGGTTAAAAGATTCTCCTGCCTCAGCCTCCCTAGTAGCTGAGATTACAGGTGCTCGCCACTACACCTGGCTAATTTTTGTATTTTTAGTAGAGATGGGGTTTCATCATGTTGGCCAGGCTGGTCTCAAACTCCTGACCCCAAGTGATCCACCTGCTGCAGCCTCCCAAAGTGCTGGGATGACAGGCATGAACCACCTCGCCTGGCCAGAACCCTCTTTTTTTTTTTTTTTTAAATGACTCCTCAGGCTCCCATCTTCCTCCAGAAGCAGGAGTGGAAGCGGATGTGAGGGAGGGGTCCCATTGAGTAGAGGGCATCCTAATCCTGTTCTTCCTACCGTCCCAGGGGGTGTGGAGGGCTCCTGCTTCCTTCTCCCCATGTGGCCTAGGCTCCCCTTACAGCTAGCCATAGTCAGCAGAGGGCTTAGGGTCTCTGTCCCTGCATCAATGAGTACTGAGTATAAAGCACTGGCCTGTTGCTGGAGGGGTCACTTTCTTACTTAGAGAAAACAGACTGGAGCTTCTGTCTGCACATAATGGGTGCCTAATACATGGTAGTTAAACAAACACTGCCCTATTGCTCCCTGCTCCCAGAGGGCTTGGCTAAAGCAGCCTGGGACACCTCTGCCCCTTCTGTCTTCTAAGCCAGCCCATCTGGTCCTAGGCTGCTTCCTCTTTCCCGGGAAAAGGCCCCAGGCTTCCCTGGCAGGGACAGAATAGGGTTCCGGTGAGTCAGGGCAACGGGAAGCCACAGCTCTTAGATCCCTGGAAACCAAGCAAGGCCTGGAATGGAGAGCAGAGCGGAGGCCCTCAGGGCTTTGGCCCTAAGCCTGGGGGAGGGCCAGAAGGGGGTGGGATAGGGGAGCAGCTGTGTGGGCAGGGGCCAAGATGAATGAGCTGCTCCTGGAGCGGTCACTGGAAATAGGAGGAGTGGCCACAGGCAGTGACGCTGGGACCAGGGCAGGAGGCCTGTAAACAAGGAAGCCACCTGGGGCAGACGCAGGGCGGCCACTGGTCCTGGGGAGCAGGTGCTTCCTGAGGCCCGCCCTGAAGAGGGCCCTGGGGGCTGCCCCGTCGAGTCTGCAGCGGGCGCTAGGGGGCGCCGCCAACCGGCTTCCCGAGCCCACCTTTCCCTGCCCTTGCTCCCGGGGGTGTGGCCGCCGGAAGGTGTGCCGGCCCAGAGTCCCAGGCCCCGCCGCCCCGGCCTCCCTCCCTTCTCCGGTCACTGCGGCCGACTGGCCAAGGCATCAGCCCTGGAGAGGGCGTGGGGCTCAGCCTGGCCAGCTCGGGTGTGTGAACTCATTCCTCCGAGACCACCAGTTCTAGTTCCTGCCCCTCCCCCAAAAGGCTCGGGTCGCAGGCTGGGGCCTGGCACCCACCCCAATGGTTGGGAGGGGGCTCCGAGGCCATCAGGCTCCAGGCCGCTCTTGGCGCTGCCCCCTGGCGCCAGGGAAACAAAAGGTTAGGGGCCCAGAGGGAGTTATCTGGCCCCACCGCCACCGGGTGGGGGAAGGGGGCCAAGAGGGGGCGCAGCTCCCCTCCACTCCCCCAGCCCTACTGATTCTTCGAGACACTTTCACAGGCGGAAATTCCGAGAGGTCAGAGGAGGGAAACGGTTAATTCCTTTTATTCAATGGGTCCCCCCTACACGCCTCCCCCCAACTTCCTCCCTCCACTTCCCGCCCCCCCCGTGTGAACAGGAAGTGGAGAGGAAAAGGCTCTGCGCGCAGCAGCTGGGAGCAGGAGGTAGGGAGTGGGCGGCGGGCTTGGTGCCAGCCCTGCCCCTCATGCTTACTTGCCGGAGGGCCAGGCCAACCGCAGCCTGGGAAAGAACCTGCAGCCCCGCTGGCGGGTGGCAGCTGAACCGGGAAACAGCAAGGTCCATGCCCCCTTTCCTTAACCTGCTCCCAGGTTACAGGCTGCTGTCCTCAGGGTGCCAGACATCTTCTGCTCTAGAGCCAGCTACCCTGGCCACCGAAAGCTCCGCCTCCACCACCAGGCTGGGCATCCCGAGGCTGGCAGGCATCTCTTCAGGCAGCCGCCAGTCCTGGCACTGGCTCCCCTACTTAGCTCCTTGGCCCTGCCAGTCCTTTGAAGCTCATGCAGCGCTTCCTGTTTGGGGCGGGCAATGCCAGGGCCCCTCCCCCACCATTGTTCTGGAGAGACCATAGGTCCATCTGTTGCCCCATGATGGGGCCCCTAGGCAGTGCCACACGGGAGCAGCACCACAAAGGACCCTGCTGGCAGCTTTGCTTATGTGGGATGAGGCTGGGCCCCGCGGCAGGTCGAGGGTGAATGGTGGTCAGAGGCAGGCCTGGAGCGGGCAGTGGGATAGGAGGATGCTAGAAAGTTTTGGGGCTTGGGCAGCTGGAGCCCTCAGCTTTCTCCTCCACCTGGAGCAGGGAGATGATATTCAGGGAGTCATGCATGCTGAAGCTACCAGGAGAGGGCCACCATTCTCACGCCTGGATTCCCACAAGGAAATCTGAGGCAGAGGGGCAAACTTTGGTCTAGGATGGCCAATAAAAGGGGCACAAAATAGGGTTGTCATTTCAAGGGGATCGGCCCCACTCTCCGAATGCCTGGTAATTCCTCTCTCTGAGCAGCTTTGCCATGGCTCAGCTTTCACCTTGAACCAGCCCTTACTGAGCAGTCAGAAACCACACCGTGCGGTCAGGAGAGGTTGCACGGCCCTAGTTTGGTGGCCAGCAACCCATGTCCACAGACAATAAGCTTGGACAGAGAAAAGGAAAAGGGGCACTGGTCTGGCCTCCAGGAAGGTGGCTGCTGCTCCTGGTTACCAGGCTGCTGTGGCCAAAGGTCTGTGTTTGCCAGGTGCAGAGGCAGGTGCCTACAGCTCACCTTCCCTCCATGCCATGATCTCCCAGCCCTGACCTCCACCTGCTCCCTCCTGGCATCTCCACAGGGCTGGAAGGTGAACCCCACTTCCCTCACCAGGTCCTCTGGTTTCTCTTCCCAGGCCAGGACCTAAACTGTTCACAACTCCCAGCAGGCCAGAGCTGCAGAGACTTCAGGTAGACTATAGAGTGCTGTGGAAGCCTTGTTCAAATAAAAACTTTCATGAATGTCCAGTACTTGAAATTGATATGCTAAGATTCTCCGACTGAACCTGGGCTGGAGGGACCCACACACCTGTTCACTCAGCCTGTTCTCTCCTATCTCAATCAATCTCTCTCTCTCTTTAAATAGAAATAAGGCCTTGCTCTATTGCTTAGGCTGAAGTGCAGTGGTGCGATCATAGCTCACTGCAACCTTGAATTCCTGGGCTCAAGTGATCCTCCCACTCCAGGCTCCTGAGTAGCAGGGACTACAGATACCATGCCTGGCTAATTTTTTTTTTTTTTTTTTTTGAGACGGAGTTTCGCTCTTAGTTACCCAGGCTGGAGTGCAATGGCGCAATCTCGGCTCACCGCAACCTCCGCCTCCTGGGTTCAGGCAATTCTCCTGCCTCGGCCTCCTGAGTAGCTGGGATTACAGGCACGCACCACCATGCCCAGCTAATTTTTTGTATTTTTTTAGTAGAGACGGAGTTTCACCATGTTGACCAGGATGGTCTCAATTCCTTGACCTCGTGATCCACCCGCCTCGGCCTCCCAAAGTGCTGGGATTACAGGCGTGAGCCACCGCTCCCGGCTAATTTTTTATGTTTATTTTTTGTAGTGATGGGGGTCTTGCTAGGTTGCCCAGGTGGGTCTTGAACTCCTGGCTTCAAGCAGTCTTCCCACCTCAGCCTCCCAGAGTGTTGGGATTACAGGCGTGAGCCACTGTGCCTGGCCCGCTATCCCAATATTTATAAGATGCCAGGATGCCCATAACCCAGTTGGAAAGCCACGGTGCTGCTGATCCCACTTCCTGACTTTACAGCTGCTGAATCACAGAGGAGAAACTGGTAGCTGACAGGAGGCTCCATTCTGGATCCTGTCCCTGTGTATGAGATTCAGCCTTGGTTGACGGTGTTCCCACACCGGTTGTGAGTTGGGCACCATCCTAGGTCCTTCATTATACGTGTTTTCCATCTCCAGCCAAAATGAGTTGAACTGAGGAACAAGGGCGTATTCTGGAAAGGGCCAGTGCAAGTCTCAGCTCTGCCGTTACCAGCCGTCAGGCTAATCAAGCCCTTGGAACCTCAGTTTCTTCTCCTGTAAAATGTGAATAACTTACAGACCTGGAGAGGCTCTTGTGAGGCTGAAATGAGAGTGGTGCCACCCATCTGTCAAGCTAGCCCAGGACCTGGTGCCCAAGCAGCCCCAACCACTTGCCCCCTTCCACATTACCCTGTGCCTCCTTCCTGTGGGCCTGGGACCCTGAGACCTGTCCCAGCTCTCCCCTCACAAGGCCCTCTGACTTCTTCAGATGTCAGAGCGGAATTGGAAGAAAGAAGCTTGCTTGAGAAGGTTTTTCTGGTTTTGAGAATAATGGCGATTCTTGGGAAAAGAGGTTGAGGATGAGAATGAGAGGAAGCCCACAGGCATCTAGAATATGGCCACAGGTGGACAAGAGTGCTTCGTTGGGATGGGGTCCTGGTTCCCTGAAGGAAAGGAGACAGGGCACTACTCCAGCTCCGGAAGACCCATAGGACTGGCCGAGAGGGCTGGGCAGACAGCACACTGGCTGCTGATCAGGCATGACTCCTCTGCCAGCCTGCCCTTGCAGGCCAGCCCAGAACTTGCACAACAGTCGGCCTGGCTGGCACTCTCTTGGGAGCTTCAGGAAGTCCCCCTTGTCCTCCCCTTGACCTTTGACCCCTTGGGCCTGCTGCCAGCCAGAACACCAGGCAGATGTTCTCTCTTTTACCTTCTGTTCCTCGTAATTTCCCTCTAATACTGGAACTCAGAGGCACCCCAAAACCCCCACCTTCCAGCTCATCCTTGCCCATGCTCTCAGCACGGACCAGCCGGAGCCTCCACTGGGCAGCTCTCCATGTGAGCCAGTGTGGATCCTTGGCCACAGCCAGCAGGACGCTTGCAAGTGCCCCCACTCCACACATCTTCCCAGGTGTCCTGCCCAACTGTCTCCCTGTCCCAGACCCCAAAAGGTGAAGCAGTAACAGCAGACAGAGCCTCCTTCCCTTCCCGGCATCCTCTGAAGAGTCAAAGTTGGAAGAACCCTAGACACTGTTCCACGTTAAACCATGCACGCCTCATGGCACTCAGTTTCACAATCAAATAACTCCCTCTGGTTTTCTAGTGGAATTTTTGCTTTTATTTTATAGGGTTTCTTGGCTTTTTTTTTTTTAAGCAATCAGTCTAAATTTGTCATCACACATCCCCCATTTCCGCCCCTAAGGGCCTCCTTTTCATCCCCTGGAATCTGGAAACCATATGTGTGGGCAGAAACCCCCAAGCATCCCCCACTGCACCCTGGCCCAGGCTGGCCTCCACAGGGACAACCGTGTTAGTTGGGGAAGAGTCTACACTCTACGCTGGGGCTAGAAAGGGAGTTTCTCTTTGGACCTTCCCAGCGCAAGCCATGGAGAAGCCGTGTGGTCTAGTGGTTAGGAATAGAACAGATGGGTTCTGTTCCCAGCAATCTCTTTGACTAACACCAGAAGCCTGGGAAAGTCCCTTTAGCACCTAAGGGACTCAGTTTCCCCACCATCTGAGGGTCTCAGAGTTTCGCCAGCTAGGTCATCTCCTACCTGCCTTGGTGGAAAGAGTTTTTGATCCGGAATTTTACTATGTCACTTACAAGTAGTTTGACCTTGACAAAGTGCTTAACGTTTCTGAACCTCAATTTCCTCATCTATAAATTAGAGACTATTATTGTACCTACCACCTGGCTATAGTTGGAATTAAATAAGGAAACATATTCTCAAGGGCCTCAAACCAGACATACTGTGAAAGGTCAAGAAGCAGGCGTTGTAATTGTTAATAAGAAGTAGAAAAGCACAGAGGTGGGACTGTGTTCTCAGTGGGCCTGCCCTGAGAGGGACCTGTCTGCCTCAGGCTCTCCTGCTCTAGCTGCCTTGTCCCAACCTTCCCTGGGCTTCCTCTGCTCTGGAGGGCAAGGATGCATTACCAGTCATTGTGCATCAGGCCTGAGGCCTGGCTGCTCTTCCCTGTCTCCATGACGACCCCAGCCCCTCCTCTCCTTCCTTCCTTCAGAGCTTTCTGTTTACTGTAAACAGCTGCCCCAGCTCAGCTCTAGCTGATCCGCCCCCGCCCCACCCAGGGCCAACCAGACCCTCTCTGAACCCGGGCCTGGCCTGGTGTGAAGGTCTGTGCACTGTTCCTGGACTCCAGGAGGCCTTGAACAAGCTCCATGTTTCCACCTTGCCTGGTGGGGAGGGGAGGGAGGAGGGGAGGGGCCTGTTACCTCAGACCAGGGCAGCCAGGGCCTTAAAGACAGGGAACAGATGGGGCGTAAAGGAGGAGGACCACACCAAGGGAGTTTGGTGGAGACCTCTCTAGCTTGGCCTTAGACTGACCTGGGTTCAAATCCTGGCCTAGATTTGCTCACTGCATGACCTCAGGCTGGTCACTTAACTTCTCTAAGCTTCATTCAATTTATTGATTTGTAAAATGGAGGTAATAATACCTCCCTCAGAGGGTTGGCTGCTGTGCAGATTGGTAATAATGCACACAAAACCCCTAGCTCAGGTCTTGACACACTGCTAGCCTACAAAGATGGTGGCTGGACTACTATTTCACTTTTCAGTTCCTCTCCTTCTTCTCAGCAATCTTGCATAAATCCCTGCCTGTTCCTTGACCTGGCATGCCTCCAACACACAAGCCTGCACATACATATGCACAAAACACATATACACGTGTACACAGCAAACATATGAGCTGGGTAATGAAATGAAACTCACAAGCATGTCTGAGGCACAGGAGACTCCATGAGAGCAGAGGAAGAGTGTGTTTCCTAAGCCTTCCACAGGCCTAAGCTGGGACATCTCTGTGTGCCATCATCACCAGGGCACTATGACTTCCTCCCTCTTCCTCTACGTGGCCTCCAGGATTGCACCCACCGTCCCTGCCCAGCGGAGCGCAGTGCAGGAACACAGGGAATGCTGTATGGGATGGCTCCCCTTTCCTGTGGGCCAAGCTTTCAGGGCAAGATGGTCTGGGATGTGAGCCTCCTGGCTCCCAGCTCCTAATAGGTCCATGTTGGCTCCCTTGACTCTCCAGCATCCTTGAAAGTCCTGTCTAATTAATGCTGCCTTGTGAGATGAGATTTAGACCTGCCGTTTCTCTTACCACCAGGCCCACCCAGCAGCCCTGGGGCAGAACCTGGGGTTAAGCAGGGGCATTCATTGATTTGAGTCATTCCCCACAGGCCCATGAGTAAGTATGGTTCAGGATTTCCAGACCCCTGTCCCCTCCCTGAGATGCCAGTTGGGGTCTTCCAAGGCTGGGTCTCTGTTGGTTGCAGGTACAGCCCTGAGGTTCTCTTAAGCAGGGAGTGGCAGTTGGAGGCTTGCGAGCCTAGCTCAGTCCACTGCCCTCACACGTTCTTGCCCACAACCAGGTCTAACTCCAACATTTGTGTGCTCATCCCAGCCTGGCTACATGAGAAAGGAGAGGAGCCCCCAGTACTGAAGTCAGCCCCGCGGGTTGGGCTGGAATTCCCCCACTTCTTACCTTGGCCGCTTGAGGAAACAGCCTCCCGGCAGAGAGCCGCCTCCCGCCAGGGACTTTTCTCCTGGGGATGACATGGAATGCAAGGCAGCTATGGGGACCCCAGCCTCACCCAGCCACACATCAGCCAGCCCGAGGGGCAGGGGAGTGTGGCAGTCAACACAGGACCACTCTCTCCTTGCAGGGAGCATGGCAGCCAGGGTCCTAGAACTCATCTGAGACTTACGCAGGCCTAAAGGGGAACAGGGAGAAGGAGGCCATGGGGACCAGTGGTGGCCAGGAAGGTCCAGACTGCTGCGTGGTCTGTACCTGGAACTCACCAGCCCCTCCTCCACACTCCATTCCCCTACCTCAGGACCCAGCCTGAAACTGCTTCCAATAGAATGTAACACCCTCACTCATCTTCCAGGATGGTGGGCTCTAGACTTTTTTTTATTTTTTAACAGAGGAAGGGGTCTCACTATGTTGCCCAGGCTGGTCTTGAACTTGGGGCCTCAAGTGATTCTCCCACCTTGGCCCCCCAAAGTGCTGAAATTACCGGCATGACCCACTGTGTCTGGCCTTCCAAACTTTTTTGATTGTGAATATTTACGTATAGATTATAAACTGCAGTCAAAACACATATTAAGTATTATTAAAGTTTTGTTTTCTGTTTTTTGCTTTTTTCTGGAGATGAAATTTCACCCTTGTTGCCCAGGCTGGAGTGCAGTGGCGCTATCTCAGCTCACTGCAACCTCCGCCTCCCGGTTTCAAGCAATTCTCCTGCCTCAGCCTCCCGAGTAGCTGGGATTACAGGTGCCCACCACCACACCCAGCTAAGTTTTTGTATTTTTAGTAGAGATTGGGTTCACCATGTTGGCCAGACTGGCCAGGCTGGTCTTGAAATTCTGACCTCAGGTGATCCACCTGCCTCAGCCTCCCAAATTGTTTTTTAACTAAGAAGTAAGTCAGAATAGAAATCATGTTTCCTCCCATCCCTGCAACAGATGCGTCACTGGCCCTATGCAGGCCATTGTGGTGCACACCTTGCAGAAAGAGGAAAGCAGGAGAGCCTCTCAAAGCAGACCATCACTTTGGAGGACACAGGGCATGAGGGGGCGATGGATTTTCTTAATCCATTGCCAACCACAACTGAGGAGCCCACATCTGAAGCCGTTCTATTTGTTGTTGTGAACTTGAAAAGAAACTTGGTCATCTTAGGCAAGGCCCCATTGCTGTGGTGGTGGCTGTGAGCTGCCAGTCCCTACCTCACAGTCTCGGGCAGCCTGTCCCTGCCTAGGACCACAGCACCCAATGTAGAAAGTGAGAGTTTATCGAGGAACACACAGCCTCCGTGTGCGGATGTGTGTGCGTGTGTATGTGTGTTTGTGTGCACATTCATATGTGTACATGCACATGCTGGCCCGGAGTGTGTCATTCTAAGAGAACCTGCCCGGTGATGGCCTCTGCTTTCTGGTCTGCTCATCTTGGAGTCCTCATTTATGTCACATAGGTACTGAGACACCTGCATTAACCCTTCTGATGGAGTCCTAAGTACCCCTGACATTGAACTAGATGCTTTCTCTGGTCTACATCCTCACCACATGGCTGTTTACGTAGGTGACACAGGCATCGATGTGTCCATAGTGGCAGGACAGGGGGTGCCCACAGCACAGAGAGTTTCAGGAAATTGCCCAAAGTCACACCATCTGGTGGAGCTGGGTCTCCTGTGTACTCCCACCCTTCCTAGGTGTCTTTCCTCATGTTCTGCCATCCTGGTCCCACAGGGCTGCTTGACAGTTCAGAATTCTGGCCTGGGAAGAATCAGTTCCCAAGGGCCATGGGACCTCTCTCCCACGGCTCGGGGGCAGCCTGCCCTTCCTGCCCCACTAGAGAGAAGGCAAGCCCAGGACCCCCTCCCTGTCCTTGGACATGTGAGCCCACGGATAATGATCTTTGCAGGAGCAGGGGCCCTGCAGGCAGAGGAGAGAGGCCTGACTTTCCTGCCAAGACCAGAGTTGCCCCCTGGCTCTAGCTCGCCTGGCTGATCTGGGGCCAGGGCTTCTTCCTTCATTCGAAAGCTCAGCCCTCTGACGGTGGGGCGGAGGTGGGGGCAGTGGGAAGGGCTCAACCTCCAGCCCCCTCCCCCACTCACTGACAGCTGTAATCTGCTTGGGAAAATCTCTTTTTTTTTTTCCGCACAGGAAAAAATATTAGTTGTCCCGATAACAAGGAAAACAAAATCTAGCGCAGGGCATCAGAGACTTCCTGAGGCGGGAAACAATGTCCAGTGGAGAGCTCAGTGGAGAAGGCCTGAGCCGGGAGGCTGAGGGGGAGCCCAGAGAGGACACTGGTCCAGTCCTATCCGGCCAGGGGGGAAGGGGTGACAGATCGAGGAACTTGGAAAAAAGATTTCCCCCCAAAACCTTGAAGTCTGGGCTGTTGCGTTATATCCGGGAAATGATTCAGGACTGGAGCACGTCCCTGTCTGGGGCCAGGCCCCATTGGCTCAGGTGCTCCGGGTCTACCTCTTTTCCCTCCCAGTCCCAAGCCTGCTCTTCCAGGTGCTACCCCAGGCCTGAGGGGCTGGAGAGTGAGGCAGTAGGGTCCCTTTGGTGGTGGTGGCTGAGGTCTGGGGTGTCCCATAGGCAACCCCCGCCCCTGCCGGGCATCCTTGTCTTGTCTGCCCACAGCTGCTTCCCTGGGTAACTTTCCATTAAGGGAAGGGGGTCAAGAAGAGGAGGACCTCTCCAAAGGCCCCGAGATCTGGTTCCCTCCACCTCTACCAGGAGACTGTGGCAGTGGGCAGCGGCTCCAGGAGCTTGCAGTGAGGGGGCTTATAAGGGAGGGGCTCCAATCCCAGCTGCCTAGCCAGGGGTACCGGGACACTGACCTGTTGGGTCCAGTGGGTGTGGCCTCTGAGCACTGTGGGCCTCAGCAAAGGGACGGGAGGAAGAACAGGAGGCCCTGCACTCCCAGCTAACAGCACCCCTCAACCCCAGCTGCACACTGGGTCACTGCAGAGCTTTTAGAAAATACCAGTGCCTCCGAGGCCTCATCTCCAAACAGTTCTATCAGGGCACCCATGGGAGCTGCTCAGGTGATCCTTGTGCATGGCCAGGGTGGAGAGCCCCTGCGCCGTGTCTCTTCAGTCCCTTTCTGGCTATCCCCCTCCACCTCTGCCAGCAGAACTAGCCCCTCCATTTCAGATTGGAGCCCCTCAGAGATGCCCACCTAGCCAGTGGCTGCCTGAGGCGCCCACAGAGTTCCCTGCCCTAGCTGGAGGCCAGTTGCCCAACTTAATAGCAGGTTCTGGGTTATCCCCCTCCCTCTGCTCCTCCATACATCCCAGAGTCATGCCAACTTTGTTCTCAGGAGGACCTGGTACTCCTTCCCCCACAGTGCCCTCAGCCCTTGCTCTGCACAAGGCCCTTGGGGAGGTGCCGAGGGAGGTTTGGGCTCTGAATACAGAAGCTGGGACCTTCCCCAAGCACTGGGGGCTCTGCAGCATGCTGACGCTGTTGCATGCTGAATCGTGGGCTGACACGGTAAAATCCTTGACATCAGAGAGGTGATTTCTCATTCATTTTTGATTGGTTACAAGCATGTACCAGTCACCTACTAAGTGCTGAGTCTGTGGGGGGATATGCAGAGGGAAAAAGTCATAGTTCCTGCTCTCCAAGGCCTTTTCAAGGCAGAGGGAAGGTAAGTGCTGACAGTAATGAGTTACCATAAGGTAATACCATTTACATTCCCCACAACCTTCCCAGGAACTCCCCACCGGCACAGTGTAGGGAATATTGCAACTGCTCCATAAATATTGAATTATGTTTCATGAATATTTGTGACTTAAGTAGAGCATAGAATGTCCCTTCCCTGGCATTACAGATAGAGGGACAGATGATCTCAGGGACAGAATGAGTTTCAATTGCATCAAATGTTGGAGAAGGCCGTGCATGGTGGCTCACACCTGTAATCCCAGAACTTTGGAAGGCTGACGGGGGTGGATTGCTTGAGCCTGGGAGTTTGAGACCAATCTGGGCAACATGGCAAAACCCCGTCTCTACTAAAAATACAAAAAATTAGCTGGGTGTGGTGGTGGGCACCTGTAGTCCCAGCTACCTGGGAGGCTGAGGTGGGAGGACCACCTGAGCCTGAATTTGGAGGCTACAGTGAGCTTGGATCATGCTACTGCACTCTAGCATGGGCAACAGAATGAGAGCCTGTACAAAAAAAGAAAAAAAAGCCATGTTGGGAGAGGGAGGGAGGGAACGAACCCGGACCTGCAAGCTGGCTACAGAGGAAAGCTCACTGAGGTCCCTTTTGGTTCCTAGCTGAGGGGGCTTGAAAGTCCCTAGGGTCTGTCTAGAGGGCCTGTGGGTTACCACCTCCTTTGCTCCAGTGGTCTTGCCCACCTGGAAGTTCACCAAAGCCTGAGAAGCAGAACCACAGAGCAGGCTTTTTTCTCCTCTTAATGGGGGGCTTCTTGCCCTAGGATTCCCAGGGGTCTCCCCTTTCCCTCTGGAGGAGCCCAACCCAACCCCTTCCCCCATCACAGTATTTTCCAAACAGGTGGAGGATGCTGTGGTCCAGTAACCACCTGGCTGTGGGAGAGGGGAAGCCCAGTGCACGTCCCTGGAGCTTCTCTGGAGCCGCAGCAGCTCCTCACGAGCTTAGGCTCTGACCCTTGGCCTGGGCAGTGGGCAGCAGCTTCAGGAGCTTGGACTGAGGGGGCTTATCAGGGAGGGGGTCCAGTCCCAGCTGCCTAGCTGTGGGTACTAACAGGCCACGCTGGGGCGGGGTCGGGGGGGGCAAATAGATTGAGGGGGGGCACCACCACCTGCTTTTCCTTGTTTTGTTTTCAGGACACTAATTACTGTGCTGAGCTCCGAGCTGCCTAATGAGGCCGTTTGGATTTCCTGTTGTTCTGGCTTCCCAAGACCCTTAAAGGGCCAGCATCGAACTAAGAGTGTGCTCTGGGTGGGACACCAACTTCTCTGGTGGGGGCGAGCACAGAGGGTCTATCCCTGGATTTGGCCTGAATGCCAGGAGCAGGGAGGGGATGAGGGGCTGGTCCAGCTTGCTGCTCCCACACCCTCCATGAGTGCCCACTCAGAAATGCCCATGCCGGAAGCAGGAGCTGCAGTGCTGTGTAGCCTGGCCAGGGCATGAGGTAGGGAGGGGGAGGCAGGGAGGCCAGGGCTGAAGAGGAAAGGCTGGTGATGTCACCAGTGCCCAGACTGTGAGAACCACTGCAGCACCAGGCAGGAGGGAAACGCTGTGATGTCCTGCCCCCCGCCACTGGAAAATAAACACTTGTCTGAGCAGCCAGCACCACTTCCAAAGGGGCAGGCTGGTGAGCCTAGGGGCCCAGAAACAGGCCGAGCCCAGCGCTGGGCAGAGATATTTGCGCAGGCTGGATACAGGAAGGTCAGGCTGCCCCCCACCCAGTCCCTCTGTTGCACACTGCCCAGCAAGGCTCATGGGCTATGCTGGTTCCCTCTGCACCTTAGGGCTCTTCTATGCATGCAGAGGAGCTGAGCATGGCCGGGGATGCCAGGAGCCCACTTCTGTAATGGACTGGCAGGGCAGGAGGGCACTAATCTGCCCGCTCATGTCTCCCTTCTATTTGAGGCACAGTCTCTGTCCCAGGACCTATCCCAAGTGCCCCTCCGGCTGCCCCAGGCTGTGAGTCCCCTGGGCCCCTAGTAGGCCTGGTCTGCAGCACCCTCCCCCTCAGACAGGGTGACGACATTGTTGTTCTTATACGGGGCCTTCCGCCTGAAGTTCCGCCTCTGCTAAATGGTGGGAATGAGGGTCCGCAGGACAAAGCCAGCCTGGTTCCCGCAGCCACCTCAGAATGGACGGAATCCCCATTGTGTGCGGGCGCCTTGTGCCCGCCCTCCCCTTACCCTCACCGGACCGGACGTGCCAACAAACAGCTCATTGAGCCCAGGGAGGAGCCCAGGAGACAACAATGTCCCCCAACCGGCCAGAGAAGTGAACTCAGCTAGGGGTGGGGGCTCCCACAGAGGCTGGAGGGTGATGATCTCAGCCTGGGAGACCTAAGTCTGACCTGGGTCTGGCCTCCCGGGTGAGGGTGAGAAGGGCTGACCCAGCGGCCTCACCCTGGCTGCTCCACCTCCAGCTGGAGCTGGAAGCTTCTCGTGGCCCAGCCCAGGGAACCAAGCAGGTACAGCAGGCTGTCCACGGGACCCAGCAGAGCTGTCCCAGGCCCAAGGGGCTTGTGGACCTTCCCTCTTGTGGTGCCATTTGGGAAGTCCCTCCACGAGACCTAGAGCAAAGCCCTCCCAAACTATCAGCCCAGTGTCAAGCACATGGCAGGACTTCCAGATCCACGGAGACTGCACTTTCTATAACCAGAACCATCAAAAGGGCATGGGGCAGCCTGGAGAGGGGGTGAGAGTCCTGTCCCTAGAGGTATTCAAGTCATTAGTTATTGAATATGGGGTTGGTCCAAGTGCCCTTCAGAGCTCACCTCACCCTGAGCTTCTAGACATAGGGCCCCAAGTTATCCCCCCAAGGTACCTCTGGACTCCCTTTTTGGGTTCCAGGACTGATCCAACCCTTTCTCCTTTTCCAGGCAAGTCTGGGCCGTCAGGAATGGCCTCAGGCTTCTAAGGGGAAAAGGAGGCAGGGGAGAGGGCTGGCCAGGAGAGCAGCCTGGCTGAAGCTGCCCCGCTCTCAGTGTGGTTGCTGGGGAAGCCCTAATGCCAGTCTCATGTTTGCAGGAGCTGATCTGAAAAGCAGAGGGTGAGAGGATTGAGAAGCTGCCTTTGGGGAAAATATGGAGTCTATTTCAGCCGGTCATCAGGGCTCTGGCATTCTCAGGTGCCCCATCATCTATGCATGGGAGCTGCCAACTCAGGAACAGGACTCAGAAATAAAGTGCTCGCTCGGCCACCAGCCACAGATATAGACATGGTCCTAGCTGCGTCTGGCCTTCTTTCTGTACCTCCTTGCTCCAGACTACCCTGCATGCCACTGCCAGAGAGCATGCAGAGGGCTCCCTAGTACCTATCAATCAAATCCAAATTCATCTGCCTGGGGGGTTTCCATACCATACCTATGTAACTTCATGTCCACCCCTCCACATGCAAAGTTTGTGCCCCAGCCATACTTGCTTCATTTGCACCCAGATCCTTTGCCTCTCTTCATTCCCCCTGCTAGGAAGCCCAGGAATGCTCACTCTTGTCATTTTTTTTTTTTTTTTTTTTTTTTGAGATGGAGTCTCACTCTGTCACCCAGGATGGAGGGCAGTGGCGCGATCTCAGCTTACTGCAACCTCCGCCTTCTGGGTTCAAGCAATTCTCCTACCTCAGCCTCCCAAGTAGCTGGGATTACAGGTGCCCACCAGCATACCTGGCTAATTTTTGTATTTTTAGTAGAGACGAGGTTTCACCATGTTGGCCAGGCTGGTCTCGAACTTCTGACCTCAGGTAATCTGCCTGCCTCAGCCTCCCAAAGTGCTGGGATTACAGGTGTGAGCCACCACACCTGGACCCCTCTTCTCTTCATCTAAATTCTGTTCTTTTTCCAGGCCCAGTGTAATCCCTCTTCCCCACAAACCCTCTGACCCTCAGGACCCCAGTCCCTCTCTGAAGACTGGTTCCATGGTCATCACTCTCCTTTTCTTTTTTTCTTTTTTCTTTTGTTTTTTTCCATTTTGTGGAAAATGGGGTCTCGCTATATTGCCCAGGCAGGTCTTGAACTCCTGGGCTCAAGCTATCCTCCCGTCTCTGCCTCCCTAAGAGCTGGGATTACAGGCATGAGCCACAGCGCCCGGCATCACCCTCCATTTCACGTGCTTCTATCTCATCTCCAGGTGCTGTGAGCCACGAAGACTAAATTTTATGTTCCTCTGTGGCCTTACTAACCTGAGCCCAGTGCTAGGCACCTGGTAGACCTCATCCACAACTGAGTGGGTGATGGATACAAACTCTGCATATGAGCATCACACACACACAGGGGTCCTGGGAACACTAACCACAGGGCCCCCCAGATAGAATGCGGCTTTTGCATGTCTTCTCTTCTCTTGGTGGCAGTTTTGATAGACTTGTCCCAGGTCTCCCCAGCTTCCTCCTCACCTGGAGAAGGACTGTAGTAAGCCACAGGAGGAGAGGAGGGGAAGCAGGAGAGAACGGGAGGGGATCTCAGCCGTCACAATGGCTCCAACAACAGCAGTGTTCACTCTGCCCAAGCAGGACTCATGAGACTGGGGCAAGTGTGGATCTACAAGGGTGGATGCCTATTTCTTCTTTTTGAGACAGAGTCTTGCTCTGCTGCCCAGGCTAGAATTAAGTGACAGGATCTTGGCTCATTGCAACCTCTGCCTCACCGGTTCAAGCAATTCTCCTGCCTCAGCATCCTGAGTAGCTGGGATTATAGGCACCCACCACCACACCCAGTTAATTTTTTAATTTAATTTAATTTTTATTTTTAGTAAAGATGGGATTTTGGCATGTTGGCTAGGCGGGTCTTTGAACTGGGCGCAAGTGATCTTTGGCCTCCCAAAATCCTGGGATTACAGGTATGAGCCACCGCGCCTGGTTGATGTCTATCTATTTTTTTCGTTCTTTCTTTCTTTTTTCCTCGAGACAGAGTTTTGCTCTTGTTGCCCAGGCTGGAGTGCAATGGCCCGGTCTTGTCTCACTGCAAACTTCGCCTCCCAGGTTCAAGCGATTCTCCTGCCTCAGCCTCCCGAGTAGATAGGATTACAGGCGCCTGCCACCATACCCAGCTAATTTTTGTATTTTTAGTAGAGATGAGGTTTCACCATGTTGGCCAGGCTGGTCTTGAAGTCTGGGCCTCAGGTGATCCACCCGCCTCGGCCTCCCAAAGTGCTGGGATTATAGGCGTGAGCCACTGTGCCTGGTTGACGCCTGTCAAGTTCTAAACATACAGAGTTGATGAAGGTTGTTACTGAAACCCCTTGGTGCTAGACACCCTAACTACACTGTTGCTTGGGAAATTCTCTATGAGCTCCAGATCTTAAATCCAGCCTGCTCCTTTGCTGCAAAGTTTGTGTGGCAGGACAGCTCTACTGGGCTTGGTTTTCTGAGAGTGGCACCCAGAGGGATGGGGGCTGGAGAGGCAAAGTGAGCTTGGCTCACAGTGGTCTAAACATTTTCCAAAAAATTTGGGTTTTCGAGGGAGCCTAGCTCCTGGTGACTCCAGGTCTCTCTGGACTTCTTCCCTGGGGAAAGTCTAGACACAAGGATAATTCTCTGGGCTGGGGTTTCTTTGCTAATCACAGGCAAGGCAAGTTACTCATTAGCAATCATCAACATGCAATTCTCATCAGTTCAGGGGAGAGTTCAACCTGTATTAAAAACTGGGATACACTGTGTAGACACTCTGTCACAGGAAGTTCTCCCATATGTCTAACCTAAATCCTTCCTGCCACAATGGAAGCCTGTTTCCTCTCATTCTGACTGTGGTGGGAGAAGGAGACAGCTGGCCATCATCCTCTGCATAAGCCCCATTACCTACTTGACCATGACAGTCATATTCCTCCCCAGCCTTTTCCAGGGAGCAGTGGCATGCCTGCTCAGGCAGTTGTTCACAGTTGGCACCCGTCCCCCGATTCTCGCCCTGTTTCTTCCTCTGTGTCTGAGAGTATTTGAAACAGTACTTCCTGGTTCAGGCCTGACCCTTCTTTCCCGGGAGTCTGCAGGGGAGCGGGGCCAATCTGAATACACCCCACTCCCAGGTTGCCCCAGCGGGAGAGAGCGAGGTGTGGCCCCATCCCTGCCTCAGGCTTGCTTCAAGTCTTGGGTGGCAGCTGGGATCAGAGATCAGAGGCTGTGTGGAGAAATGAGGAAAGGTCAGGGTTTCTTCCAGGAGCTGAGTTGTCATTCAGTGGGGGGAAGGCAGAGGACATGCAAGGACCTGGGAACACCAAGGGACTGGGGCAATGAAGGGCCTGGATGCTAATGGAAGGCCGGAGTCAGAGGAGGGGTGTGAGGCTGTGAGGGAAGGCGGGGCTGGGAGAGCTTCCCAGCTGGCAAAGGTCACAGAGGAAATAGGTTTCAGGGATGGGCAACCAGTATCCTGAGAGGTGGCAAGAGGAGAAGACAGTGAGGTAAGCACAGCCTGGGTGGAGGATGAGCAGGTGAGAAGGATTCTACAGGGAAAGCAAAAACCCAAGAGGGTGGCGAAACCCCTGCTTTCAGCTCAGGCCCTGTCCCCCACCCTACCATGTCCTTCAGCACTTTTCGCCCCAGTGACTCTCAGCAATGCCTTTGCCTTTTGCCCTCTGTTCTCTGGCCCCACAAGACCTCTCAGAGGCCTCTGAGTCCTATAGGATCCAGGTCGGGAGGCAAGGGCAGGGTCCGGCCAGGCCTCCCGCCCAGGGGTCTTATGCAGAGGCTGCCCTGGGCCTTCCCTCCCTTCTCCTGAGCCTCCCGGCTTGCTGGCTAGGGTAGGAATGGAAGGAGCAAGGGAAAGGGGAGCCGGGGGCTCTGGGAAAGTTGCTGGGGAGGCTGCCCTAAATCCTGGCCTGCTCCGTGGCTGGAAATACCCAGTGTGTGGCTCCTGGCCCTAGCTTTCCAGGCATTCCCTGGGTTTGGCAAATGAAGCTGGGGCAGCTGCCAGGTCATCATAACTCGAGCCCTTGCAGCCAGACCTATTTAGGCTTCTCCAGCCGGCAGGCCTTCACCCCACCCCCTCTTCTTTTTCTCCTGCTGACCAGCACCAAGAAGGCCTGGAGAGAACATCTACCAGCCATGAGTCACAGTTAGAAGTTGCTTCTCATGTGGAGGACTCTCAACTTCTCCTCTCTTGGGCCCATTGTCTCTGCAGACCCAAGCTGTTCTCCTCCAGAACAAGATGGCCCAGTCTATACCAGTTACCCCAGTGCCAGGCACCTCCTGCACTGGGAAATCTGAGAAGGCAAGGGACACAGTCTGCAACTAGCCTGGGCCCTCAGGCTCCTGGGGAACTTCGGAGGAGGAGACAGGAGGCCCTCCTGGTCTTGTGAGAAGCCAGAGCAGGCACTCTGTCTCCTGCCAATGGTCCCATCCACTTGGACATCCCTTCCTTGGCACATTTTGGTCATCAGTCATGAGCCATCAGCCAGTAGACGGTCCAGCCGGTCAGTGTGCTCTCCTGGTGACACAGAGAGGGCTGATCTGCCAGGATCTCTGAGGACCAGGGCAGTTCAGAAGATGCCCCACTTTCCTGCCTCAGGCCTCGGCTCTGAACTGCCACCATGAAGGAGGAGGGGTTCCAGTGTGAGACCTACACTTGGACCTGGCAGAAGTATCATCTCGGTCCCCAAAGGCCAAGACTGTGGGCAGTTGGTTCCTCCAAACCTTCATATCTTCCCCAAACCCATTCTCAAAGCTCCAGTCTTCTTCCTCTCGAGAACTTTGTCACATCCTCTCACCACAAAAAGGACCTCAAACAGTTGACTTTTTCCACAGGGTTTGGATCCCTTCTGAGCCTAGCTTTCCTCTCTTTTTTCCCCACCCTCTGCTCCTCATGCCTCATTCCTTATGAGCATTTGTCTTCTGTTCTCATTTTTCCTTCATTTCCTTCTGGAACTCATTTGCAGTCAGGGAGCTCCCCTCCCCTCCAAGTCTGCCCCTGACTGTCTGGATGTCACCTGGAGGAAAGGAAATGACTGTTTATTGGGTCTCACAAATGCATAATCTGATACAGTCCCTCAGCCACTTTCCAAGGTCTCTATTATTATTATTATAATTATTGAGAGAGGGTCTTGTTCTTTTGCCCTGGCTGGAGTGCAGTGGCATGATCTCTGCTCACTGCAACCTCCGCCTCCCAGCTTCAAGCAATTCTCCTCCCTCAGTCTCCTGAGTAGCTGGCATTACAGGCGAGCACCACTATGCCTGGCTAATTTTTGTATTTTTTGGTAGAGATGGGGTTTCACCATGTTGGCCAGGCTAGTCTCGAACTCCTGACCTCAAGTGATCTGCCTGCCTCAGCCTCCCAAAGTGCTGGGCTTACAGGCATGAGCCACCATGCCCAGCCATCTCCATTATTATTATCCCATTACACAGATGAGAACAGTGAGTGTAGAGCTAGGGTTAAGTTACAAGCCCAAGACCACATGGCTAGGAAGTGCCAAGAAACAGGTCCGTGTTAGGCTTATTCACCAGATGCACCTGGAGGGTGGGGAGATACTCCGTTCCATCCGCCTCCTCCCTCTCACCGAGATTCTCTGTCGATTCTTGTCCCTCAGGGCCCATGCCCTACCCCTTCCTCCTCGCCGGAGCTTTTCTTATCGTCAGTCACTGCATCCTGTTCCTCCCTTGAAGCCCCCAGATGAGTTCTCAAGGCCACCACCTAGTCATCACCTTCCTCTCTCCTCCGTCAGTCTCAGGCCTGTCCTGTGGGGAACCCACTCTGTCCCGGGGGAAAAACCCGGAGCAGGCGGTTCCTTCTGGGGGCTCCAGGGAGAGGTGAAGGAGGCCACGCAGGGTACCGCCCGCTAAGCGGGAATCCCGTCCCTAACCGCTGGCGCCCCTCGAGGGGAGGGGTGAGGGCGGAGGTAGTTCTGCTGCGGCATCTGTCTCAGGCGGGCGGGAAGCTGCTGCATTAAATTGTAAAATCGATTTATTGACCGGCAGGTGCGAGCAGCGGCAGATGGAGAGTAGCCCTGCCGGGGCGCATCTGCGGGGAGCGGCGGCATCGATCCCGGCCCCCCTCTGAAATCCGTAGGTCCTGGGCCTTTCTCGCCAGCTCACTCCCAATTGCAGGGCCAAGGTCCTCGAAACTGCGGCGCCGGAGTGGCTAGGGTAGCTCGACTCCCTCCCCCAACACCCTCCTGGCCGCAGGGCCCGGGCTGCGCCCCCACGGCTGCCAGGCTCTGCCAGCCCCACTGCCCCAGTTGGCACGCGGCGGGCCGAGCTGACGCGTGGCAGCGCCCTGCGGCAGATGAGGCACGCGCCGGCCTCATTTCAATGTGAATGGATCGAATGGAGCAGCCATGTGGCAGCAACAGTTTGCAAATCTCCACGCCTTCTGTGCAGCTCCCTGGCCGCCGCTCCCTGCACGTGGCCCCTTCTCCGCAGCGACCGCATCGGCGCCCCTCAAGACTTAAGCGCCCCGCCCAAGCCAGGCCTGCTTCCCCGCCCCTGGCCTGCCCAGCGGGCAAGATGGCCCGGCCCCCACCGCGATCCTACCCGGGTGCGGTGTGCCCCGCGGAGAGTGCCGTCCCCTGGGAAGGGGTTGGGGAGAGGAGAGGTAAAACCGCGCTGAAGGCCTCTGAGCTGTGCCTAAGGCCCTGGGGAGGGCACGGAGACTATGCTAAGGGAAGGAGTCCCGAGGCTCTACGAGGCTCCTGTCGCACCCCCATAACCCGGGGTCAGCATGGGGACACCGCTGGAAGGCGACTTTGAAGTTTCCTGGCCCTCGGTGCCGGTTCTTTCGGCTGGGGGACTGTGCGCAATGCAATGGCCAAGCGTAGGGGGACAGTAGAAGCAGAAGGCCTAGACCTTGCGCCCACTTCTGACGCTGGGCAGTGTTGAGGTTGTGGGTCGGATTGAGGAACCCTGGGCCTGCGAAGGGTCTGTGGCAGGGCAGGTCGTTGGGACCCTGGGTCTCTCTGTGCACCCTTTCCATGGTGTTGTGGAGCGTCTGCAACAGGGGCAGGGGCAGCCGACTTCGACGGGGTTCCAGCCCCACGGTGATCGGTGGCCTCCCATTGCCTCTAAACCTCCTGCTCCTGTGAGCCCCCAGGAAGACGCGTGTAGCGTTCTTCTGCCTGCAAGTCCGAAAGTCTCGAGTGGGAGAAGAAGGGAGGCGCAAACCCAGCTGTGGGGCGGAGAGAAACACCTGCGGCCTTCGCACTGGGCTCCCCACCCGCAGCGTGACCCTCTCCTGCTCAGCAAATGGGGGCAAAGCTCGACAGCAGCATGTGGGAGCGCTTGTAGATACTCGGGGCCAAGGCAGGCAGTGTCCCAGGTCGGGAATGCGCTTCTGGGACAGCAACTCAGCAAACAGGTGTTTCATGAATGTCTTCTGATGCTGAGAATTCAACTGTTTCCTCTTCTGGTCAGAGCCTAAAAGATCTCTGGGATCCCCTGTGTTTCGCCTTTCTGAAGACAATAATCCCAACTTTGTTTGGTTTTTGATAATTTGCAAAGTACTTTTGGGTACATTAGTCTGGGCGTGTAGGAGGGTAGAGAATATTCCAGATTTTCCAGTATTGGGAGAGATGCCTTGTGTGGGACTGGATGTCTCCCTTGAGGGTCAGGTATGCAGGGCCAGTTCCAGAAAACGAAGATGTTTTTATTAACTCCCTGGCCAGGCTTTGCAGTTGAGAGCGGACAGGGCTAGGTAAGGCTGGATGCCAGCTTGGAGGAAAGCAAGGAGCACCCGCTGGCATCCTAAAGAGGCAGGTCCAGAGATTCATAGAGTATGGGCGGAGAGACGATCTTGGAGCCCACTTGCCAGGATCGCCGGGAGGCACGCCCCGGGCTCCCCCTCCCTCGGGCCTGGGACTCCGCCTGCCCATAACCTACATTAACTCCCGAGCGCAGCCTGCGCCCATCTGCCGCCCCCGCCCCACCTCGGTTCCCCACGCCAACCCGCTCGCGCCAGATGGTGGCTGGGAGGGGTGGCCGTGCGTGGGGGACCCCGGAGCCCGTCTCCTCACCTCGCCCCTCCCCCAACCCACGCTCCCAACCTCTTGTTTCTCATCCTTTCCCCCCATCCGCCCCTCTAGTCCTCCACCACCACCACCCAAGTCAAAAAAAAATCAGACCATGCTCGAGATTGGCAGCTGTTGGGCTCCTCGCCGCGCCCCCACCCTTACCGCCTCCCCCGGGTTCGCGCTGCGTCCCGGCTCCCCCCCGCGCTGATCTTATCGCCCCGACTACAGCCATCACCTCGCGGGCGGGCTGACAGCTGAAGCCACAGGGCCCCCGCCGCCCTCAGCGTCGCAAAGAGCGAGCTCCCCGGCACCCCGGAGACTGGGAGAAGCCGGCCCTCCCCGGTCTGCGGCCTCCAGGGATCACGCCGGGTTCCGAGAAAGCAGCTGCGCCGCTGCGGCTTGGAGGAGTGGGGCCACCCAGGGGACCCTCGCGGGCGAGACTTGTGAAGCCGCCTGAAACTCATACAACTCCGCACGACTCCAGTTCCACCCCACATCCCGCCTTATGAGGCGAGGACCAGGGCCGACCCGGCCTCGGTCCCTCACCTTGATTCTCCAGTGGCCTGAGCCAACTCTGGCGTCAAGAGAGTTCCTCCTTGCCCCAACGGAGCGACAGGGCGCGGCCGGGGGCTTCGTGCTGTTGGGGTAGGGGGAGGCAGTGGGCGCAGGAACTGAAGCGGGACCCAGGTGAGGGGACGCGCTGGAGGCGGGACCAGAACCTCATTACCATACAGCTGAGGACGCACCCCCCCCACCTCCGGAACCACGCCCCGCCCTCCCCCACCGCAGGGACCACGCGCCTGGGTCTCTGGCACGCGCCAAGCCCTGGCAGGGGACAGAAGGGAGAAGGCACGCGCTGGGCACGCCCCCGCAGCTAGAGAGGGAGACGCCCAACAGGTGCACAGAGAGGGCCTCGAGTCTTAGACCCTTGGCCCCTAGCCTTGCTCAGAGCAGCCACGGAGAGGTTAACGCTTCCGCTTGCCTCCCTGCTGCGCTAGGGATGCGTGGTGGGTGGGCAATCTTAGGTTGGGGGCCGGTGAGACCAGGGTTCCTGAAACTCCAGGAAGGAAAAGGAGATCAGATTTTCCTGGCGCTGGTTTTCGCATTCTGGGCTTAAGTTCTTTTTACCTGCTTGAGGACACTAGGTAACTAGCACCTGCTGCGGACGCACAGCCTACGGGGACTCCTTAGTGTCTCCGCCCCCAAGACCATCCCGGAACCACCCACTCACCTCCCGCCCCATTACTGGCCAACCCCTCTATCCTCCCACGGCTAGCGTATCAGCCCTTAACCACTCCATCACGGAGGACTGGTCACCTCGGCACACGCAGAGCTGGGAGACCTAGAGGTTGGGAGCGGCACGGAGGGGCGGGGACCTGCGCCCGACCGGCTGGCAGGGAGGGGGGAGCGGCGGGGGCGGAGGCCCCCTCCGGGCGGCGCTGGGACTGTAGCAGCTAGAGGCCGGGAGGGGAGGGGAGAATGACCATGAGTCTGAGTGACAGGCGGCGAGGAGAGGAGCCAATGTATATAAGGAAGGCTCCCAAGCGCGCAGGTTTCAGTAGCGGCGCTGCGCGCAGGCCGGGAACCCGAGGCCAAGAGCCGCAGCCCCAGCCGCCTCGGTGCAGCGTACTCCGGCACTAGCCCGCTTGCAGCCCCAGGATTAGCCCGAAGACGCGTCCTCGGCGCGGCCAGCCGCCGCCCAGCCGCCGTCACCTGGATTACCTACCGCGGCAGCTGCAGCAGAGCTAGCGAGAAGGCCAGTGGGGAGCAGCGTCCTGAGAGGAGCGCGTCTTTTCTGGGACCCTCGCGGCTGGCTGACGCGCAGGAAAGCGGCTTCGCAAACAGAGCCAGATTCAGGGCCGGCGGGTGGAGAAAGCGACGCCCCAGGGGATGGCGGCAGCGTCCCGCAGCGCCTCTGGCTGGGCGCTACTGCTGCTGGTGGCACTTTGGCAGCAGGTAACACGTCCCGCGCCCTCTCCGCCCCCTCTGCCGCGCTCTGGGCCTGAGCCCCGGGCGCCAGCTGAGCTGACCGGTCCCCTCTCTCCTTCCCTCGGTCCCTGGGCAATAGCTCGCGGCCGGCTCCGGCGTCTTCCAGCTGCAGCTGCAGGAGTTCGTCAACGAGCGCGGCTTACTGGCCAGTGGGCGGCCGTGCGAGCCTGGCTGTCGGACTTTCTTCCGCGTCTGCCTTAAGCACTTCCAGGCAGTCGTCTCGCCCGGACCTTGCACCTTTGGGAGCGTTTCGACGCCGGTTTTGGGCACCAACTCCTTCGCTGTCCGGGACGACAGTAGCGGCGGGGGGCGCAACCCTCTCCAACTGCCCTTCAACTTCACCTGGCCGGTGAGCGCAGCCTGGGCGCACTGGGAGGTCGCAGAAGCCGAGAGAGGAGGCGCCCTGGGACCAAAGCCCTCTCCCCAGATTTCCTTGCACACATCCCCCGACCCCCAAAAGCCCAGGGTACATTCTCTCCTGGGACCTGATCCCAGAGAAGGCTCTCACCAGTCTCCGTCTTCCCAGTTTATGCCCTCCCGTCCCCAGCTCTTCGGACAGGACTTTCATTACCTACCACTCTGATGCGGTACCCTACCACCCCCTCCCCTGGTGGCTCTCACTTACACTCTCCCAGCCCTTAACCCTCCCTCTACCGGGGGTTCTCCTCTCGCCTTCCCTGCTCTAGCGCTACACTGTGCGCAGACCCGTTATGTTGACCCGGGCGCAGTAACTGAATCCTGCAATTAGATTAATGAAATCGGCTGCTGCAAGGCACCCCCACCTCTCCCCGCTTGCTCATCTCGCCATCTCTCCGTCCCCCCACCCCCTTTCCCAGGGTACCTTCTCACTCATCATCGAAGCTTGGCACGCGCCAGGAGACGACCTGCGTCCAGGTGAGTAGCTCGCTCCGCCGCCACAGGGGGGCGACACGGCGCAGCGCCGAAAGAGTTAATCTGTTCTAGGCGGGGGAAGTGCGGGCTTGGGGGTGGGAGGCAGGACGCTTAGCTTGGCCCTGAGCTGCGCCCCGCGCTGGACGCTCGGATTCCGCTCACTGCCTGGACTCAGAGCACAATTGCGTTTCCTGCGGGTTATTTTTGGCGTGGGAACGCGGGGAGTACGGCGGTGAGAAAGGCTGAAGCTGCCAGCGCCGCTGACGGGCCCCTTCCTGTATTTTACACCTTTCGCGAATTCCGCTCCTTTGGAAAGGGAATAATGGCTTTGGGATGTTGTTCTGACACAGAGGAAAAGGATATTTCAGCAGCACAACAATTCTCACTTTGAAAAGGAAAAAAGAAAACCATTACCCACCTCTGGAGGCAGAACCCCTGAATGGGCACCAAAGGACCCCCTGCTCCCAGGGTCCTCCTCAGCCTGGGGAGCTTTTCTTTCTTTCTTCCTTTTTTTTTTTTCTTTTTTCCATTTTGACCTCTTTTCCTCTTTCCCCTCTCTATCTGCCTCCTAGACCCTGGGATATCTTAACATCCTTCTATTGTCCCCTTTTTGAATACTATCAGGCCCCCTGCACATGCACACTCACACAGGGCAGCGACAGAGGGGGACTCTGGGTCCCTCTAGCCTGATCTTGCTGGCAGGTGGGGGTCATTTGGATAAATGGGCTGATTTGTTGGCTGATCACCATCATCACAGCCAAGAAGGCCATTGGCCAGCCATCACTGGCACCCTTGGGGACTGGCGGCCCTTCCCTGACCTGACCCTCTGCCCCCTCAGAGGCCTTGCCATCAGATGCACTCATCAGCAAGATCGCCATCCAGGGCTCCCTAGCTGTGGGTCAGAACTGGTTATTGGATGAGCAAACCAGCACCCTCACAAGGCTGCGCTACTCTTACCGGGTCATCTGCAGTGACAACTACTATGGAGACAACTGCTCCCGCCTGTGCAAGAAGCGCAATGACCACTTCGGCCACTATGTGTGCCAGCCAGATGGCAACTTGTCCTGCCTGCCCGGTTGGACTGGGGAATACTGCCAGCAGCGTAAGCAGCCAAGCTCCCACCTGTGTAAAAGGGGAGGGTCCCCTGAGCAAACACAATGGAGCTTCTTGGTCACAGCTTGCCTCCCTTGAAGAGCAGGTCTGGGCCTCCTACTAGCTGGGCCTCAGGGACACCTAGGGGTGCTGAGGGTGGGCTTGGCCCCAGACGTCCTCTCTCTTCCCAGCACTCCTCCCATCATGCCAAAGCCTGCGGGAACCCCATCATGACATTCCATCCAGCTTGCCTTCTCCTTCCCTGTGCCATTGTTTCACTTTAAGATACCCAGGGCTCCTTTGGGAGGCCAGGAGTAGGAAGTGGTTCCAGAAGAGCTGGGGGACCCCCAGAGCCAGCAGGGGAGAATGGGGCTCCAGAGTCCTTGGCATCCCAGCCTCACCCAGCTCTGTGTTCTTCCCTTAGCTATCTGTCTTTTGGGCTGTCATGAACAGAATGGCTACTGCAGCAAGCCAGCAGAGTGCCTGTGAGTAGGGGATAGGAAGTAGTGAGTGGGAGCCCTCCCTTGGCGTGGGCCTCTCACCTCACTCTGCCTCTCTCTTGTTCCCCAGCTGCCGGCCAGGCTGGCAGGGCCGCCTCTGCAATGAATGCATCCCCCACAATGGCTGTCGCCATGGCACCTGCAGCATTCCCTGGCAGTGCACTTGTAATGAGGGCTGGGGAGGCCTGTTTTGTGACCAAGGTAAGTTAGGGTGAAGAGAAGATGCAGAGAGGGTGGGAAAGATGGGGTGGGGGCGTGGAAATCAGATTTGTCACCTGGATCCTTCTTACTTGGTGACTGCAGATTTGGCTTTCCCATGATCTTCCAAGGATCTTGGGTCTTTTAAGGATCTTTACAACTGGCCTAGAATGAGGTTGTGGGTCCTTCTTCTCCAGGTGCAGGGGGGTGGGTGGGTGATGGACCCAGGGTGGCTGAAGAAGCCAGGAGGGTGACAGGTCGGCAGCCTGGAGGTTGCACTCATAAATCCTAGCAAGGCCAGAGAGAGGGATGCCTGGCTCAGTTCCTCTTTCTACCCCGTAGTTACCTATTAACCCCCTGAGTGTTTGCTTACCTTCCAGGGCTGTTTGAGCAGCTTTCCCCTAAACAGCTGTCTGGTGGGGTGTGCTTACCGGCCACCTGAGGCTGTGGTTGAGCTGGGCCTCTGGGCCGAGTGGCATCTAACCGACTTTTTGGTGCGACACAAACGGGCTCCCTGCTCTTACCCAGTTGCACTTGCAAGCCAGCTGCCTGAGCCCATGCGGTCTCTACCTGGTATTTAGGGGTAGTCACTCTCTGGCTATACAGGGGCCTTTCGGTCCCAACTTTGGGGGAGGAGGAAGCCTTTTTTCCTGCATCCTGGTAGCTGGCTGCAGCCTGGGCCTCCCATTTTCAGGGTCAAATGGGTGTACCTGCTGCCCAGAGACACCAGCACAGGCCTGGGTGGGGTGGACAGGGGCCTTGTCAGGATGGAAAGAAATTGCCTAGGCCCTGACTTGCTGTCAGCAAGGGGCTTGGGATTCAGTCCCTGTGTTCTGTGTGTGTGTGTCTGTCCCTTTACTACCACTCCCACCCCAACACTCATACACCTGGTTCCTGCTCATTCTCTTCTCTCTCCACCATATTTGCTCCCAGGTGACACAGTCATATATTCATCATATGCAAACACAGCACTTGCAGGCCCTATATTTACTCTGTCTGGTTTTCCCTCCCTGTCCTTCCCAAATAAAAAAAACAAACACTTATATTTCAAAATACCCTTGTAACACTTCTTCCTTTAAAAAATGCCCGATCACTACCTATGGTGGCTCTCATCTCTCCGCTACCATTTCTACCTGTTGAAATTTTATCCCTCCTTCCAGGCTTATCTCAGCTGCCCCTCCTCCATGGAGCCGTTTCTGACTTCCTCCCTGACATGTGGCCTTGCTCTCCCCTCCTCTTCCTTATCTTCATACTACTTGGGTTGGCAGTTTATGAGTTTCCCTGGCAGGACATTTTCCAGTTCTAGTGTGTTGTTTCACTTTTGGTTGACTGCACTGGTCATATGTGATTCAAGGTGCTTTAAGAAACATGATTTGAGGCCAGGTGCAATGGCCTGTAATCCCAGCACTTTGGGAGGCTGGGGTGGGTAGATCACTTGAAGTCAGGAGTTCAAGACCAGCCTGTCCATTCTGGTGAAACCCACATAAATTACAAATATTAACCAGGCACAGTGGCGCACACCTGTTAATCCCAGCTACTTAGAAGGCTGTGGCATGAGAATCGCTTGAACCCAGGAGGCGAAGGTTGTAGTGAGCCTATATCACATCACTGCACTCCAGCCTGGGTGACAGAGCGAGACTCTATCCAAAAAAAGAAAGAAAGAGAGAGGGAGAGAGAAAGAGAAGAGAAGAGAAGAAAGAGGAAGGGAGGGAGGAAGGAAGGAAGGAAGGAAAGGAAAGGAAGACAGAAAGGAAGGAAGGAAGGAAGGATTTCATTGGTGAGGGAGGAAGGATGTTTGGGCCTGGGAGACTTTGAGTTGAGGCATCTTTGAGCCAAACATGGGGGAAACATGGACTGCAAGGAGCCTGGAGGTGAGCGTGTTCCCTGGCCCTACTTAGCTGCTTGGTTCCTGTCTCTGCAGATCTCAACTACTGCACCCACCACTCCCCGTGCAAGAATGGGGCAACGTGCTCCAACAGTGGGCAGCGAAGCTACACCTGCAGCTGTCGCCCAGGCTACACCGGTGTGGACTGTGAGCTGGAGCTCAGCGAGTGTGACAGCAATCCCTGTCGCAATGGAGGCAGCTGTAAGGTGAGGCCCAGACCAGCGCAGAAAGACAGAGGTGTCAGATGGTGTCTGGGCATCCCTAACCTAGGCAGCCAGTGGATGTTCAGCCACGGACAGGCATTGTGGGCAGGTGAAGCCCAGCCTCCAGTCACACTTCCCTGCCCCCCCAGGGGTTGACTCTGGCCTCTTTACGGTCTCTCTGCAGGACCAGGAGGATGGCTACCACTGCCTGTGTCCCCCAGGCTACTATGGTGTGCATTGTGAACATAGCACCTTGAGCTGCGCTGACTCCCCCTGCTTCAATGGGGGCTCCTGCCGGGAGCGCAACCAGGGGGCCAGCTATGCTTGTGAATGCCCCCCCACCTTCACCGGCTCCAACTGCGAGAAGAAAGTGGACAGGTGCACCAGCAACCCCTGTGCCAACGGTGCGTCCTGCTGCCCTGCTAACCTGGTGGACTGGCTCTGGGGCTGAGAGAGCCTTCTGGTGAGGGAGGGTCAGGAGAGGATCGAGGCATTGTCTGTCACTCTTGGCTCCCCATCTGCTCCAGAGGGCAAAGAGCTTGCTTGATCAGCTGGGGACTGTGGAAGAGGAGCAGATTAGTAGTGCGCAGGCTTTAGGAGCAGGGGTGGTATGCACCCTGCATAGCTTCCATTCCTATTACCATGTCAGAACCCTGTCCTGGCTGCAGTGGCCTCTGACCCTCCCTAGGAAGTCCTGAGCTGGAGAGGGATGTTGGTGGCTTTGTGTTCCTCCTCAGAGCTCTGCTCCTGGAGACCTCATCTTACCCAGTGCCCAGATAGAGCCTGAGGTAGCATGAGGCATCTTAAATGTTCTCACCTTTTGAGGCACAAAGCCTGTTGATAATCCTTGTCTGTCTGGCTCCCAGGAGACCCTCTGTGAGGCAGGCAGGCAGCGCTCAGGAGCAGGAGAGGAGTGGGAAAGGCTGAGAGGGAGTCTACTCTCTCACTGAAGCCCCTGGCGCTGTCATGTCTCCATCACTGAATG